>NC_085949.1:5000000-5625000 GCF_963556715.1 Cydia fagiglandana | reverse complement strand
AACAATTAAATCATTTGTACCAAGCTAATTTTTGCACAGGTGATCATCGTCGAGCAGCCATTCATGGACATCACCATGCCATACTTTTCGGATGGTTCCAAATGGCCGCCATACCGCCGCAAAGGAGTTAATTTTTTTTTATTGCTAAACGATTTGTACCATCTTGTAATTTTTTTTCAAGACTTTCTGTGTGATCATAAATGGAAATCTCATAATGCCATACCTGTAGGAGGTGGCAAATGTGTACAATATTTTTTTTTTCTAGTATGGTGCCCCTTTTCCCCCTATTAGAAGTATGGCAAATATAATAATGGTCACATTGCATCATATAATTTCCAAAAATCCAAATGCCATACTGGTACAAATCGTCAAAAAATTGTTTTTTGTTTTAAGTCTTGGCTTAAGTCTCACAGTCGTCCGCCCCGTAGTTATAATCTAAAATATTTTTTTTTTAGGTATAATTGTATCCAAACAAACAGAATATGATGATGCCATGCTGTAAAAAATTATTTTACGTATACATAGTCGTATTTTTGAAACGTGTCGATTAAATAAGTTTTTCAAGTATGGCAGCACTTTTTCCCCCTACTATAAGTATGGCAATTATAATAACGGTCACATTTTATCAAATACTTTCCAATAATTTAAATGCAATACTGGTACAAATCGTTTAGCAAAAAAAAAAATTAACTCCCTTGCGGCGGTATGGCGGCCATTTGGAACCGTCCGAAGCAAAGAATATAATACTCACTAGGAGAAGAACGATAACTCCATACAAAAAAATGTCCCCAAACGTTTATACGTTTATACTGGTAGCGCCGCGTTGTGTACCAAGAACTAAAGTTGACAACCGGTTTAGCCTGGCGGGTATTGGTAGGTAGCAATTCTGTTGATAAACATATTTGTTATCTTCATATCACGAAATATATGAAAAATGCAAATATTACCCCTTGTTTTTGGTATTATCAATTGATTTAAATAAAAGGCATATTTATGTTTATAACATTGTATAATTTTATTTATTAAAAATATGTTTTACATATAGAAATATACACTGAAAATTAAACCCTGACAACTTAATAAAAAAATTGACATTAATAAAGCGCATTCACAAAGTTTCCAGTGTAATACAAATAACATTAGGCATGCCTACCTATTACACTTTACACACAGATACACTACACTTTACACACGGCATTTTACACAGATTTCCAACTTGTATTCATACATTTCTTCACGGTTAATTAATACGCTTTCCAGATGCATTATGACTCGGTTCCTTCTGAACCCACTAAAACTGTGAATTTCACTCTGGCTGCTTCAACAGCCGTTGCTCCGCATTTAGCACATTTTCTATGTGCATTGCTGTAATCCATGTAGGTACAGACTTACAGTCTTAAGTGGTAGTACCGCTACGTTGTATTTATTATTTAAAGATTTAATAAATAAAATTTTCGTTATGAACTTTAACCACAGCAGTTGGACAGAGTCACATATATTTTTTATACAAATATATTTTTTATTATGGTGGGTAGACGTACCTACCCTCCATATATTTTATGAACATTGATAAAGACAGTTGGAAGCAAATATTCAATTTTAAAACTGAATCGCGTATAATTAAGTTTTAAGCGTTTTAAGTCCCGTTTTATGATTAATAATGTATAAAATTCGTGATAATTTAAATCAGAGTTGGGAGCAATGTTGCTGTAGAAAAATGTTTTTATTTTTATTACTCGCAAATTTTTCTCGGAGGCCAACGCACACATAGAAGCTTCAGGCGCACACATGCGCAATTGTTTGGGGACATAACTTTCTTAGGAAGTGAACAGGCCTTGGTCCGAAGAGTATGGCATGGTGATGTCCATGAATGGCTGCTCAACGATGATCACCTGTGCAAAAATTAGCTTGGCACAAATGGTTGAATTGTTTTTTTTTAATTAATGTGTTCGCCTCAGTATGGCGGGCTGTAAGTCACACCGGAGAAGTATGGCATTACGCTACCGCCTACTTCTTTTTTATGGACTATCGGAAAATACGAGGATTTTTGTGGAACAAATCGTTCGACACTCGTATTTTATCCGACACGTTCGACTAACGCACACGCGATTGGGCCGCCGGTACCAGCGCTATGACCATCATTTTTCTTTCCTTCATTACGTGCTTAGACCCCTGACGAACCGCCATACTGGTACAAATGACCCAGTAAAATGTGTCACTATCTCCCGGTCTATTAGCCGCAAAATAAAATAACGACGTAGTTACCGCAAGTTCAGTGACCAATCCCAATCCCTGTCGTTAAAATAAGGTCTACAATTGGTCAGTTAACTGCACTGATTATTAAAGATTACATAAAAATAATATACTTACCCACAACATTTTATAATTTTTATGAATGAAGTAAGCTACATTTTTCCCCGTACTAGTATTAAACTGTATCACGGTGGAATAAGTAAGTAGACTAGGAAAAAAAATACACAACATGTTTTTTTACCATTTATTTGGTGGTTCATAACATAATAAAATTAGGAGTATAAATATAAAAAGTATGTTCTGGATTAAAATCATGAAACCATGATTCGCATTTTTAATTCTTTTTCTAGCCGGTATAAAATGGACTCGGTCATTCAAATTACAAGTTTGTTGTTCATCATTAGGATCGTTTTCCTCTAGACCACCATCAATGTTCGGTTGATTAATATGCCTAATTGCAATCTACGTTAATATCTTTCTTGTTTAGCCACGCCTGTTCTAAAATCACAGAATGACACTTAATAATTTCACAACAGACAGTGAATACAGTGAACTGAATATCTGTCTTTAAACCAGCAACAACTTGTGTGGTAACTCTGGTTACTATGAGTTCCTCGACGTCTACTTGGCCGCCTGGGATTGTTGTGAGGTACTTATCGAACGATTCTTCCGCCAGTTGTTTGTAAGTTAGGTCATTAGTGTCTTGCAATGTTACACCGCCAGGCACTTGTCGCTTCACTCTACTTCGCTCCTGAAATACAAGGATAAATTATTGTTATTGGTTTAACAACGAAGTTTCTGCAAATTTATCGTTTAACCCTTATCTTGGCATTGTAACACCCGTGATACATGGAACTTAAAAAAATCTAGCAGGTTCACTTTATTACCTAACAAAATAATTCTGCCATCAATATGTCGAGCGACCCTCCTTTCTTACAGAAAAAAATAATGGACACAAGTGTCATTGTAAATTAATTAGTAATAATCAACATGGCGCCACGGAAACAACAGATTTCGGTTCGCACTGGAAGTTTTGCATTTATTTCTTAGATTAGTATATATTTTTCCATAACCTACATTTTGATGCATTTACTATCTGTTAGTGCATAAATATTTACAATGCGTAATTTAAAAACATTTAATACACAGAACCTTACATGAAACTGTTATGTATTATATTTGATACATTGCCAAGAACTCAGAAATGTACATATTGTTAGTGCATAAATATTTACAATGCGTACGAATTTAAAAACATTTAATACACAGAACCTTACATGAAACTGTTATGTATTACATTTAATACAGCTTGACAAAAAAGAGTAGAAATTAAAAAGTGGCAACACTGTAGTGTCGTCCCTTTCTAACCAATCAATATGAGAAAACGGGACGATACTACCTGTGTTGCCACTTTTTAATTCCTACTCTTTTTTGCCAAGCTGTACATTGCCAAGTTGTCGTCAAAATAATTTTACATGTTTTTTCAATTTTTTTAAATTTGTGGGGTTACAAAACATGTTTTCAGGTATTTAATATTAGTTTTCGTATTATTTAGTTATTGAACTTTGATTTTTTAAAAGTACTAGATTTTATTTAACTGTATATTCGTACGCTGTAGCATTATTGCTACGCCGTAGCCCGTAGCACGGGAAAATAATATGTGTATGGCAAAAAATGCCCCCACAGTAAAAATATTTTTGACTTTTAATTATTTGTTAACTTTTCATATTTTATCAACTTTTTGCTGACGACTTTTTTGAAACTTTACGGGATAAAATTTTCCGCCCATGTGATCAGGTATTCGAAGATATAATGTATTTTTACAGGTGTAATAGTCATCTGATGCTTTAGATTGCGTTTAATTAGCAATAAATGATAATTTCTGTTGCATTACATGTTTTATTATTATTAAAATCCACATTTTTGTTCTAAAAAGTAGGTAACTATAGTTCGTTTTTTTTAGCATTAGAAAGAACTTGCAAGAAGATAAGCGATCTTGACATGTCTTTTAATTGAAAAACGCTTTTTAAAAATCAAAAACTATTACTTATGAAAGCAGAAGAATATAAATGATCGTATTAGATTCATAATTGTTACATATTTGCCGTAACTTATTTTTAAAATGTGTTTTTCAATTAAAAGACACATCAAGATTGTTTACCTAATTTCTAATGCTAAAAAAAACGAAGTATAATTTGTCGAGGGATTGGCATTGTATCAAATATGATACATATGATTTTCCGAAACTGGAAAATCTTGGATTTTTTTCTCTTATTTTTTAATACTCTATTATGCTCAATAAGTGACGAAAATTTAAAAAGAAATTAAATTTAAGATATTTTGAGCCTTGCCAAGATATAAGGGTTAACACCTCGTACTAATATTGAAAAAAAAATAGCTCAAAGTGTAAAACTTCAAAGTCTTTGTTACTTGGTCAACTATTGAGTTTCACATTTTTTATAACAGTTTTATAGAGATTGCTAAGTATTTTCTCCGTTTTTAAATCTAATACCTTTAAACGAGTAATTCTTGTTTATTTATTTATTTGTATATTTCGGGGATCTCGGAAACGGCTCTAACGATTTCGATTAAATTTGCAATATCGGGGTTTTCGGGGGCGATAAATCGATCTAGCTAGGTCTTATCTCTGGGAAAACGCGAATTTTTGAGTTTTTATGTTTTTCGAGCAAAGCTCGGTCTCCCAGATATTACAGTCACCTGCAATAATATGTAACACGACAAAGGCCGCAAAAATATCTGACACGATCTTATTTGTAGAGCCATAAGAGCGTGTCACATATTTTTGCGGCCTTCAAAGAGTAACATACTATTGCTGGTGACTGTACATAATATTCAACACAAAGCTCCTAAATGATAGCAAGCTTATTAATAATAGTAAGTTAGTTAATAGATGGAGTCTTTATAGTATATACCTACCTATTTCTTTTTATTTCTACTTACCGAAGTATAGGCAACTCTTGCAAGCAAAGTTGCAAATAGCACAAATAATAGCGGAGACATTATTTAATTGTTTCGGACGACTTTCAAACGACAATGGAAGATATTGATCGTAGACGGCTGTTTTGTACTAGTTTACGGTCCCGCCCTATTCACAATTGTACAAATAGTGTAAGTAGAAAGTAACACTAATTAATCCTGGGATCCGTAACGACTCGTAATTTAAATTTTGTTCTCTTTATTAGCATAGCGTAAGCATGTTTGCCGACGCGCATATTGATGACTTCTATGCGCTCATGTGCAACAAAGTCGCGTCACTCATTAGACGAGTTAGGGGAAGCCCCAACAGTCTCCTACAGACAGGTCGTGGCCGGGAGGCAGGACAGCGCCGTGCTCGGCAGGTTTAACGAGCTGCATGCTCCGTTATGCGTGCGCCTCGGTGAACCGCTCGCCACGGCTGTCATGCAGGGCTTTTAGTTTTAGATTTTTTGTTATTAAATTAAGTAATACTAACCCATTTTACCTATTAGTACCTATTAGTTTAGTATTAATAATTTTAGTTTTTAATTTTAAGTTGTAATTTTAGTTTATATTTGTTATTTTAAGTAGTTACGTACTAACAATACTAGATGGACCTTGTTGTCTGAAAATAAACTCTTTTTTTATTATTATTATTTGTATGTCTTTTCCATATCTCGGGACCATGGGGTCCCGGACCTTTGGGAGGCGTACGTGGGGCCGAAGCCAACAGCGCAGAGGCCCTTTAAGACACTTTAATCTAAAAGCAAGGAATACACGTGGCGGATACCATCCCCGAACGCACAATGTGATACATCCGGAGATGGTCCCCGCCAGGTGCAAAGACTATTGCAGTGCAGCACTTTTGTGCTGCGATGGGAACTAAGGTCTTGGGCTATAGATTTGAAAGTTGGATGGACTGGATAATGGGCTATGGGGGAGACTAGCGGACACCTGCCGTGACAATCAGTCTCAAAATTGTGTAAGACAGGTGGTGACTCGCCTACTCATTTAGTAGGCCCTACAACGGCCGCACGCACAGTGCGACAATAGAGCAACACTTCGGAGCGGCTGTAAGGTTGTCGAGAGGTGAGTCTGCGGTAGCCAGATCCCGGTGATCCGTTCAGCAGGCCGCCGGCGTTATGAAATTTTACACTTCCAACCTGGAGCATAGGTCCCGCTCTTGCGACTCCACTCTGGCCGGCCAATCAAGGCAAGCACAGAGGCGAGGGCCAGATGACAGGGCCCTCTGGGATAGGGGTCCGCGGTGTCGCCACTCACCGTCAGCTCGCCACAAGCTGCCCCCGCGGGGTTTTTTTTTTTTTTTTATCACACTGACAGTATTCGTGGGAAAGAGATGAAAAGAGATTTCGTTGTAAAACAATGTCGACAGGCAAACAGGAGTTACTTTCGTATTTATAAGTGACATCCTCAATTATATCATGGTCGTTTACTACTGTGGTTTACCATTACGACGCTCTGACAGGTTACTTGTATAAAGATTTCATCTTCAGAGATGTGAAAAATACTCTATAAAAAGTATTTAAATACAAAATACAAATACTTCCTTGATAATACTATTTCAAATGCAAAATACAAAATAGTTTTTGAATTTGTATTTAAATACAAAATACGAAATAGGTATTTTCAAAATACTTTTTAAAAATACAAATACTTTGCGATAAAAGGTACTCTGAGTAGTGAATACCTAGTCTGAATACTCTGAATTAAAATGTATTACTCGGAATTTCCGAGTTGAAAAGATTCTCTTTATTCTTTGAAATCAATCCTCTATCTAAAGTGCAAATTTCTAGTGGTTTGCTCATATTAACCGGTAGGATGAAGGTATGGATGATGGTTTTTAACGGCCAACTTTTAAAGCATTAATTTGTAATGTTTTACAGCAAGTATAATGCCTCTCGTTAGTGTGATGAAAACGTCTCGTTTGTGTTTCACCAGGGCAGAAAAGTTTGTTCTCCTCTCGTGCCTTGAAACCCTCGCAACACTCAAGATTCCACTTTTTTAACCACTCGTTGCGCTTGTGGTCATGTGCGACGTTACTAAACAGATTCAACAGTTCCATATATGTTAAAAGAATGAGAGAGTTGCCAGGATTGTAACATCAGAAGAGATTGTAACTCCTACCTACGAGTAGGTACATTACCTACCTACTATAAAGTATTTCGTATTTTGAAAATAGAAAATAGGTCCCAAAAACTATTTCAAATAAAATACAAAATAGTTTTCTTCAAAAGGTATTTAAATACAAAATACAAAATAGGTATTTTGCATTTTGTATTTGCATTTTAAATACAAGTATTTCAAATAAGTCACATCTCTGTTCATCTTAATAGTAAGCAACATAGTGGTACCGTTTTATTAAGAACATCACCAGGCGTGGCTCACTCCGCGATTTCGTCGCTTTGCTACAGGTAGCTAAAACTCCATCCGTTCGACCCCAATTTTGGGGTTTACTATAAGCCTAGCTTACCTTAGCTAGGTTACCAGATGACAAGAATTTTCCTGACATGTCAGGAATTTTGGCCTTTTGTCAGGAATGGGGACGGAACACGAAAATGTCAGGATTTTTTTGAGTTGATAGACTTTTTTATAAAGTACCATTTATTTACTTAAATTACTCCAAAAACATTGTAAAAAAAATATAAATGAGATCCACTCAACTTATCAATAACTTTGTAATTATGAATTAACAAATCTTTACTCGAATCGAATGTATTAATATACAATTGCACTTTTAGGACTGCGTCCCCCTCACCCCGTCGTCGTCGTCAAAAATATGAATGTCAGGAAAAATATTCGGAATACAGAAATTTTGTAATTTTGTCAGGAAATTCTAAATTTGTATCTGGTATCTATATAAGCCGCGCGTGTTGCTGTCGCCACCTAGCGGCCATATCTGTGCTGATCGTGACAGACGCGTTTTGCTAGAGAGTGCATGAGTCTTCTGTACCTAGTACTATTATTTATTCTGTGACATGCACATAATATTAGTAGGGAGTAGATTTCAAGTACAATAGCTGTGACAGATAGCCACACATAACGAAACTATAAGGATTCCATTTTTGCCATTTTTGCTACGGAACCGTAAAAATACTACCTACAGTCGGAATTTTACAGAACCTTTGTGACGCAAATTGCGCATTTATGTAAAACAGTTTAAATAATATATGATCAGCTGGCCATTTAGGTAGGTATGCAAGTTTACTTTACTTTATTGCTCTACAAATATTATTGCCCAGCGGCAAACGTCTAGGGGTCAGTCTGGCCGTCATTGATTACGTAAGAGATGCGGGTAGGAAAGTTTGGCGACCACCTACATTCGTGGGAAGCCACCCTTATACTATAACCGAGGTATAGTTCGTAGTTTTGTAACAGAGCCCGAGCTAATCCTATTGTCTATTGTTAAGTAAAACCGCTCGTGCCACGTGCCACAACCACCTGCATAAAAACTTGCGTACTTCGGTTACTGAGTGCCGGCGAGTCGAACACTACAGAATCAGTCTAAAATGTGTCATCGAGATGCGTAACATAGGCCAAGAAATAAGAAGTTATAGAGGGAAATGCTAGGAACACAATTTTTGACTCCGTAACTTTGTTTGGACTAGTTAGGAGGTGAACATATCAAAAGTCCCCGGCCGTAGCCCCGGTGCTGGGGGGGAGAGGGGGGAAAGAAGGTGTCATTTTTCGGTTTTTCACTAATATCTTGGAAACTTTGCGTCTTAGCGACATGACTACTGAGACAAACCAAAAGCTGATAAAATTTGTTACAAGTTTTATTCAGTCAAGTTTTTCGATATCTTGAATAGTTTTTGAGATATCCGCTCTTGAAATTTTATTTAAGGCTTTCAATTTTATCTTGATATCTACATTAGTAAAGCTGCTAGGCCGTGTTTGGTATCATTTTCGTATAAATCGAGGGTGCTGAATTCATTTTTGGTATCACATTGACACCATTCCTTAGAAAAAACATATAAACTTTAAACAAATACCTTTTTTTTTAAATTCATCTTCACGCTTAAACCACTCAACCAATTTCATTGTAATTTGGTATACAGATATTTCGAGTCCCAAGACAGGACATAAGATACTTTTTATCTCAATAATCATCCTTTAAACTTGTGAAATGGAGTATGGGGGGAATTCAACTTCGTCGACGAAACTGAATTCCTGAGGTAAATACTGCTTAAGGTAAAGTTTGAAGTCATCTTAGGTATCATTTTCATCTAAATCACAGATGTATACCATCCTAAATTTCACCTAAACCGGTTCAGCGGTTATTGACTCCTCATACAAACTTCCACCCCACTTTTCACATCCTCAAAAGATGCTTTTGGTTATAAAAACCATCCTATGTCCTGTGTCGAGACTGAAACTATTTCTATACAAAATTTCAACGAAATTGGTTCAGCGGTTGAAGCGTGAAGAGGGATTTTTAAAAGTATATTTTTTTTAATTTTGGTTTTACTTCGGAATAGTGTCAATGTGATACCATAAATGAATTCAGCACCCCCAATTTATACGAAAATGATACCAAACATGGCCTAACAGCATCACTGATGTAGATATCAAGATAAAATTAAAATCCCTAAATAAACTTTCAAGAGCGGGTATCTCAAAAACTATTCAAGATATCGAAAAACTTGACTAGATAAAACTTGTAACTAATTTTATGAGCTTTCGGTTTGTCTTAGTAGTCATGTCGCTAAGATGCAAAGTTTCCAAGATACCAATGAAAAACCGAAAAATTCGACCTTCTTACCCCCCTCGACCCCGCAGCACCGGGGCTACAGCCGGGGACTTTTGATATGTTCACCTCCTAACTAGTCTAAACAAAGTTACGTAGTCAAAAATTGTGTTCCTAGCATTTCCCTCTACAACGTTTTTTGAGCATTCATTTACTGACCTAACAAAGGCGCGTTATTGGAGAGCGCACGTACACTGGTTTTGAGCGTTGGACTAGCCCGCGCTCCGGTGCCAAATAGAATAAGTATGACCCTTTTTTGCAGGTAAGTAGCACGTGCGGTTTTACTTAACAATAGACAATAGGATTAGCCGCCGGGCTCTGTTACAAAACTACGAACTATAACACTAATAGCTGTCATGTTGACAGACAGAGAAAAAGCCGGGAGACTACACGAACAGATAAGAGAATTATATGTAACTAAGGTTTACTCGGGTAATTCCGAATGTCGAAAACTGTCGGATAATTCCGAAAAGAGACTTTTATTATGATGGAATTAAGGGTGATTTTCATCTGAATTTCGGAATTATCCGACATTCGGTATTACCCGAATACACCTTAATTAACATTTTACCTATTCAACACAATATGGTCGTTATTTAATGTTCCTGACATCACCTCA
This sequence comes from Cydia fagiglandana, assembly GCF_963556715.1. Classification (NCBI taxonomy): domain Eukaryota; kingdom Metazoa; phylum Arthropoda; class Insecta; order Lepidoptera; family Tortricidae; genus Cydia; species Cydia fagiglandana. Next base: position 5,614,387 of record NC_085949.1, on the reverse strand, counting down.
CTGCACTCGCACAAAAGTTTGTTTTTCAATGAACGAAATCATTTCTTAACCCGCCGATAGCCAAGGTTACAATCGCTATCGCTTCGACAACGATAAGCATTATGTCTCTCTATCACTCTTCCATATTAGCGCGACAGTGAAAGTTGCGTTTCGATCGCTACGGAGCGTAAGCGATTGGTATCTTGGCTACGCGGCCAGAAACTTAACACGAACGATTTATCGTTCTCACGATCTCACAATCAATGAATGACCCATGTCGTTCACGTCGAGTACTTGCTACCTTTACCTTACCTATAACAATACATCCATTCAGCATATTAAATACCTAGGTATATTCGTATTTCCTTTACAGGAAAACATTTACTTATTTGTTTGCAGCAAGTTACCATTCATCATCTCAGCCTATATACGTCCCACTGCTGGGCACAGGCCTCCTCTCGAGCGCGAGAGGGCTTGGGCTATAGTCCCCACGCTAGCCCAATGCGGATTGGGGACTTCACATACACCTTTGAATTTCTTCGCAGATGTATGCAGGTTTCCTCACGATGTTTTCCTTCACCGAAAAGCGACTGGTAAATATCAAATGATATTTCGTACATAAGTTCCGAAAAACTCATTGGTACGAGCCGGGGTTTGAACCCGCGACCTCCGGATTGCAAGTCGCACGCTCTTACCGCTAGGCCACCAGCGCTCGCACCAGTTACCATTAATGTTACCAAATTGTATTGTCAACTTTATTTCTAATGCGTGTGCAAAATACGTAAATTAGCTGCTGTATTTGCGCAAATGTCTGCATCATTTTCCTTGAGTTGAGCATATATATGGCCATGTCATGTCTAAATATATCAAAGATTATTATTTTATCCTAACGGTAGTCTAGTAAGTAAAATGATACACAATAACATGTTTTACTATTTACTTAATGGTTCACAATGCAGAAAAATACAAAAAGTAAGGTCCGCAATAAAAACATGAAAACATGTTTCGCATTTCATAATTCTTCTAGCGTTTCAAAGCACAAGTTACAGTAATGTCCTTTTTCTTCCGCCAGTCCTGCTCCCAAACCTCAGAATGGCATGTAAACTCTTCACCATTCTCAGGCTCCACGGTGAATGTAAGACGAGTAATCACACCGGATACAACCTGGGATGTTACTTTTGTTACTTTGATTTTCTTAGCTTTAATTGGTCCCCCAGGATTGGTCGCGCTAAACTTCTCAAGCGATTCTTGTGCCAATTTTTTGGACTCTTCGGTATTTGGGTCTTGCTCTATTTCTCCGCCAGAAATTTGTCTCTTCACTTTACTTTGCGATTTGTTTAAATTACAGTCTACTTTAATTTCCTTCTTATTAAGCCACGACTGTTCCCAAACCTCGGAATGGCATGTAATATCCTCACCATTGGTAGGGGTTACAGTGAAGTCGAGACGAGTCATACTCCCAGCAACTACCTGTGTCGTCACTTTGGTTACTTTGAGTTCTTTGAGAGTTATTTGCCCGCCAGGGTTAGTTGTGCGGTACTTTTCAAACGATTCTTGCGCCAATGCTTTGTATTTTGGGTCATTAGGGTCTTGAACTGCTGCACCGCCAGGCACTTGTCTCTTCACTGTACTTTTCTGTTGATTAACATTGCAATTTACGTCAATTTCTTTCTTGTTTAGCCAATCCTGTTCTAAAATCTCGGAATGACACGTTATAACGTCTCCATTGGTAGGGGTTACAGTGAAATCAATACGCGTCTTGAAGCCAGCAACAACTTGTTGGGTCACTTTGGTTATTTTGATGTCTTTGACATCTATTTGGCCGCCTGGGTTAGTCACACGGTACTTTTGAAAAGATTCTTCCGCCAATTTCTTATATTTCGGGTCATTTGGGTCTTGCAATGATTCACCACCAAGCACCTGTCGCTTCACTTTACTTTCCACCTGAAATATAAGAAGAAATGGTTATTTACTTAATAAGAACATTTGATCAAATTTTCTGTAAGTATATTCCTCATTTATTCTAAAAGCGGACCAAATCTTTGCATACGACAGGTTTTGTTTACCGGCCGAGTGCTGAACGAGACAAAATTCACAAAAATATTTACCTCCCACACAGGAATGATACTAGAGTTAGACCGAGAAAAGTTTGCAGCGATTTTGATAGCCCACGCAGTAATCGAATTTAAACTGTTTCCTCGGCGCGCGCGCGCAGCGTGCGACGCGGCGAGCTGCAGTACGCGATACACGGCCGTCGTGAACGCTGCTCGCACTGTTAGTGCTTGAGAAAGGAGACCTAGGCTCTCCGAAACATGTCGCGCGAGTGACTAAAAACAAGTGAGTCTAAACCGTAAAATTTTTCAAAGCCCAAGTGTTATTTATACATCATAATTTCATAGAAGTTTGACGTTTAAAATAACACTTGCATCACTACCATACCATACCACTTGCACTTGTTATGGTAAACATGTTTAAGCAAATAAATATTTCTATTTCACTGCGTGGGCTATCAAAATCGCAGCAAACTTTTCTAGGTCTAACTCTAGTTGGAAAACATACCTACATATTTATGGAAATTAAATTTAATGTTTTTAAATATATGTGGTAAGATACACGTACTATGACATGTACTGGGACCGCGTCGAGCACCAGTACGTTTACCTTATAAAATTATTATATTATTGGCTTAAGTACTAGCCAATTCTATCAGCCGATGTAGAGAAACAACTCTTAAAGTTCAATTGGCATTAATTTGCACTCTACATATAAAATTAAAAATTCTAATTTTAAGGAATAGATAGAACTTTTGGAACGAATGATGAAAAACTATAAATCGTCCGGGAAATGGATAGTGTTATTCACTTCTAAATAAGGTTTATTCAAACAAGAAATACATGTAATAATAAACAAAATAAAAACAATTATAAACTAAAATTAAATAGTGTTATTGTATTGGCGGAAAATGGTTTAATGTATAATTTATTATCTACCATCAGTGTTAATTTCATTCAAATTACAAATTAAAGCATAGTTTTTTTTCATTCTTATTCAGGTAATACGGTTTTAATATTTAATATAATTATTTAAGTGTCTTTAACTTTTTATTTGTTATGTTCTCCTATATTATTATCTTATTAACTATAGGAAATATACATTTATACATATGGTTCTAGATATACTATAATAATTATAAACAAAATATATAATAGGTACATTATAATTAAAATATTCATAGGTACTCACATTAGGATGCGCAGTCGCGCTCGCTAACGCAGCCAGAAACAATACAAAGTACAGCGTAGTCATTATGAAACAATACCAACTTCGCACTGATTTGCTAACAACTATAGTAAATAACGGCAGCCCGCTTATATATACCAAACCAAGCAGTCCCATTAACCGAGCGATAGAAACAAGTTCTTGGAAAACCAGCGTAGCGCTTGATACTATGAAAATATTATTAGGTACTTATTATTGTTTACCTACGTTGTAATTTGCTTACAAAACTAGAGTATATTAAACTAATAGTAGCACGCCCCGAACTGAAAACTCGCAGTTTGCTAAAAACTAGGGTTGACTATAATGACTATTATAGCGAGAGTGTGTATTTTGAATCTAAGAAACTTCGCAAAACTAGACTTCGCAGAACTTTCGAGGAACTTCACTCGTTCCTTCGATAACATTTTAATTAAAAATAATAATCATAGAACTGAAACAAACTGAATCTGAAATAACCACGAAATAACCCTAACATAAAACTATTAATGGCCGCTGCGGCGTAGTACCGAAAACGCTAGCAGCATTTCCTCACTGGATTGATAATTTGAGCGAGGAAGCTGCCAGCTCTTCGGTCACTGAGTCTCTTCGACAGGTCTTTGAAGACACTCAGAGCGCCAGAGTCCACGGACAAAGGGTCTCGTCTCGACGCCTAATAACTGTGAGCCTGATCCTGGCTCAACAACTTGTTACGGTTTTGATATTTTTTTTGATACGATGCGCGACAATCACCAAGTTGATCGTCAAAATCGTATCAAAACCATACACAACATTAGATTGAATCAATCTCTAACGTACTTACTTAGCATTTCGTGAGAAGCTAGGCTCCTGTAAGCAATCGGAATAGAAGGGCTGTTTAAATTTGTATTTCTATACCTAACTATGAATTGTAATTTATTCTTATGCCTATACCTACGTATAGTTTATGATTTTTATTTTTTTCCGGTTTGTAGAATAAATTTTATGTAGGTACAACAGAGATATGTATTTGCAGTAGTCAGCAAGACACTAAAAAAATGTAAAAAATTGTAATGCCGCTCATTACCGTTAAAGAGGTATCGCTACTAACTGAGGGGTATGAGAGGTTGTGCCTGTCTTGCAAATGTATGCAAACATTGCAAACTATGCATTATAGCAGTGCATGCAAAGTTGCAAACTAGACAAGTTTACAGTATAAGGTACGTACGTAAGGTTATCTACGGAGAGCCTGGGCAGACAGTTGCAGTCATTTCAGTATATAAATTTACTGTGCTTAATTGTGACGTCCTACGGGTAAAGGTACCTTATGGCGGTTGGCGCTTACGCTATTATTAACGCCGCTCCAATATTATTACGGCGTTATGCGACGTAAGCGCCAGCCGCCATACACTGAGAGAAAATACAACAAAAATACACTTAGAATTACAAAAATAAACTTAATCCGGGGATAAGGAGAGTTAACTAATAGGAACAAATTGACTTTTGCAATTTCTATTAGTTCTTGCAATTTCTATTATCTGTTTGTTGAAATTATATTTGGGATTATTGAGCTGTTTGTAGAAATAAATAAACTTTACAGAAATAGTGAAACGTCCATAATTATTACTAAAACTTCATTTTTCCCCCAGTACAGAACTGTTTTTTTAATTCCTGGTGATCATTTTTCTCTCAGTGTAAGGTACCTTTTGCCGTGGAACGTCACAATTGGTTTTTTATTTCTTCGATAGTTACCGGACATTTACAGCCCACAATAGGAGGTAATATATATGTATAGGTACATTTTAAACAATGCAATCGGTTATTATATTAGTTAAATCAGGTTCGATTATGTGTTGACTAAGTGTTGGTTGGCAACTGAACATTTTAAACTCCCATAGGTACATTGTAAATACATGTACAATCAATTATGCATCTTCTACCTACCTACCTATTTATCCAGTGTGTTTTCTGTAACAGGAGCAATAAATTAAACTGTAGGCTGTACGCCTCAAACTGACCAACATTTGTTCAGTAACTTTTGAAAATAACTCATGGTTTGATTTTTATTACACTTTAAAGTTTATTCTAAGACGCAATGTATTGCAAATTTTGTCATGTTTACATCGTGACAAGCAACGTCAAACACACTGATGTCAGCGTACATTGAAGGCAATATTTATTTTGTATGAAAAGGAGGAAGTCTAAAGGATTCATGATTGTTAAAAGTTGCTGAACAAATGTTGGTCAGTTTGAGGAGTACAGCCTTTAGTTTAATTTATTGCTCCTGTTACAGGAAGCAGCCTGTATATTTTATTTTGTTACGACCTCTTTGCCTAGTTGTCCTAGTTGGTAGTGACCCTGCCTTACGGAGCAGGAGGACCAGGGTTCGAATCCTGATAAGGGTATTTTTTGCGTGTTTATCATAAATATTTTTTCTAACTATATTTGATCTGCCTGTACAAATACCCGGTCATTAAATATCTAAGCGCCACTTGCACCATCCTCCCACTAACCCGGGGTTAAGCGGTTAAACCGTTAACTCAGTGTCAAATTGTTCTGGTAACTCCAGGTTTAACCGGTTAACCCGGGTTAGTGGGATGGTGCAAGAGCCGCTAAGTAAATTACGTTACTGGTGATACTTAATTGTGATAATGTATATAGATAAGTATGTGAACTTAACACTGACGCAAACAAACAATATGGATACCTACTTGAATGTTTTCAAAAACGGACCTTAGATGCAGCTTGCAATAAGCGCAAAAAGTAACCTAACTGCACTTTGCAATAAAATCATTTTTTCTGTTCTATCACAAAATACAATAGGACCTCTTCCCTAGACAACTTAAATCGTAACTTTAATACCTACCTACCTACTAATATTATATTACGACTTCGGAGCAAATTGCACACCGTATCGGATCAATTTAATTTTACGATGCATAAATTTAATTAGGTATATAATTAATTTCTTACCTACATTGTATACCTAATTGCTAAGATTACTTTACTTAGTGCAAATCTAATCGATTAACATGTTACAAGCAAGGTCATAACATGGTCATAATTATTGCACCTAAATACTTTTTTTAACAATAAATACCGTAAGTCAATCAATTTAAAAGTGGAAACATTACTGTCTTGGGTGAGACTTGAACTCACGGCCTCTGGTTACCCAAGACAGTAATTTTTCCACTTTTAAATTTATTCTAAGCTTAATAGCATCGTTCGCAGACGTTTCTGCTTGTTAAAAATTAAAACCGTAAGTCAATGCCCTGAGATACATATAAAAACAAAGTTAAGTAACATATCGGTTAACACCCCGACATAGTTTAAATGGCCTGTGTCAATATTATGGTCATAATTTGTTATACTAATATTGACGACACAAATTGATAAAAGTTGACTGCTGGAAACAAAAGACAGTTAACAATCGCGTATGTCAATTAGACACATATTTTTGATTACATACGGTATTATACTATACAGCGAAACAGTAGGTATATCTGGAGATTCTGTAAAATAGTGCAAGTTCTGGAGTTACAGACGGCGCGATTTGGGCAATGAATTAGAGATTCAGTAGATATGAAATAGTACGGATATGTGACGTTCCACGGCAAAAGGTACCATTGCCTCGGCTGAATATTGGAGCGGCGTTAATAATAGCGTAAGCGCCAGCCGCCATAAGGTACCTTTACCCGTGGAACGTCACATATCTTTACTATTCCAGGCGTGGCTCACTCCGCGATTTCGTCGCTTTGCTAAAAGTACATCCGTTCGACCCCAATTTTGGTGTTTGCCATAATCCGCGCGTGGCGCTGTCGCACCTAGCGGCCATATCTGTGCTGATCGTGACAAACGAGTTTTGTTAGAGAGTGAGTCTTCTGTACCTAGTACTATTATTTATTCTGTGCTATTTCATATCTAGTGAATCTCTAATTCATTTCCCGAATCGCCCCGAGTCTCGAAACGTCGTTTAAAAACACAGTTCTACTAAATGCTAAACATTTTCATGACTAATTCGCTAAGTAGGTAGATGTAGCTACTTCTTTTATGTGCCACATGCTTGACAAGTTATTTAGTGACACCATTCAATTCCTTTAAGTTTTACGACTTTGTTTATTGCGTTGGGGTTTCATCGTGTTTTGTATTTTCCTATTCGTCACTTTTGATTTTGAAATATAGTGTTCTACAGTCTGCACGAGTTTCGAGGGATTGGGAAGCCCTACACGGTTTAAGGGGTGCGAAACTCCTGACTTCGGGCAAACTCGGCTCCGTTCGGCTCAAAATTGCTCCAAGCAATTATTAGGGTTGACAGAACTTGACGTCTCTTTGCGTGCACGACCACAGATAATGGCTTGAATTTTGACAGCCCTAAATAGCCGAAAGGGATAGTGCCATATATTAATAAGGAACAGCATGACTCGACCCTGAACAGTTGTCAAACTTGGGTTTTGTAGGAAGTTTCCTTTCTGTACGTACTATTATTTATTCTGTGGCACAGCGCACACCCCTCGCTAGCCGCTACCCCCCAATAGTCTAATAAAACATGGTCTTCTCTTTCCAGAGTGACACAAGCCTACGTCACAATAACATGGCCGCTATATATAGCGCTATCGCATATTATCATATAGCGCTGTCGCATGATGACGTAGGCTTGTGTCAGTCAGGTGACCTAGAAAAGACGGGAAGAGAGTACCAGGCGGAGTATATACCATGCTACCCCCGCTCCAGAATAATCGAAACCCGTGCTTTAACTTTAAGCAACTACATAAATTTTGAAGAACAGTTAGAAAAATAAAAGGATTTATTTTAGAAGAACGTTAGGAAAATAAAAACAAGTCAGTATTTATTTAAAATGCGTATATTACGAGATTCATAATTACCAGTATACAAAACTTTTTACTTAAATAACTTAATATTATATTATGCTTAACACGATAAACAGTTATACACCCAAGAGAAATAATAACGGGTCACTTTGTATAAAATATCCACATAAGTGACCAGATTGCTCTTAAATGTAATAAGTTAATTACAGTCATTCATAATCATAAGTAAAGTATTCATTTCTTGTTTAAATAATTACGTTAATTAGGGTATGTATATACAAGAAGTTACGGTTACATGAGTAATATAGGAGGACAATGAATATAAAATCAATTTTTGGACTAGCAAAGATTCAAATTCATAAGAGAGCATAATAACATAGTCATAAGGAGGAAGAATCATAAAAAAACAGTACCTACTGCACAAAAACAGTACCTGCAGTACCTGCTGCCTAATCCAATATGTAAATTATGTACCTGCCTAAATGTATGACGTGTAATAACATTGTATCTGTTTTACCAATAAATAATCTGAATCTGAATGAAAGATACGGGTGTAGTGCATAATTGTTTTCCATCGTATTTTGTCGGAAACGTTCGTATTTGTCATGCTACTTCAGTCAACTTCAGCAGTATTTTTTGTAGGTACCGAAACTGACTGAAATAGCAAGAAACGATCGTAGGTACATTTCCGTAAAAATACGAAGGAGAATAATTATGCACTACATCTCTACAGATGTTTGTTTCAGAAGACTGGGTTGACATTTATTAAAAATAACTGATTTGCAAGACCGAAGTGATCCCATAAGTGTTCCGTAAACAAAGTTTTGTACGGAACACTAAAAAAACAACGCTTATCAAGAGGAATTTCGTACGGTGACCCGCCTGTCCCTATCTCTACTATCTGACCTGACTGGAGTTTTCCTCTCATCTACTCGAAGGTTTACTAGAAGAGACCTTTTCTCTGCAGCTGACTGTACGAAATTCCTCGTTCTAAGCGTCCTTTAAATCGCCAACTTCTTAATTAAACAAAATACAATGTATTTTTAAGTCTTATTTACTTTTGGACCTCTTTGACTATTTCGTCGGGTGACAAGCAAAACTCACTAAGTGCTATCAAAAAATTAAAGTATCAATGCAATTTATTGCATTCGTAACACGGTTTATTGTCCAATAATTTTAATGATGTTAGTTAGTGACTTTTGCTTGTCACCCGACGATTTTATATATTATGCCTGTTGGTTACAAACTTAAATTAAGGGCCCCCCAACATCTAGCGTCTTTCGAACGTCGGCGTCTACAACTCTATGGCCGCTGCTCGACGCAACGTCGACGCAGCGTCGACGCAACTGCGCAGCGACGTCATTTTCCATAGCGCTGACCAGACGCCGACAGACGCCGACGCTCGAAAGACGCTAGATGTGGGGGGTGTGTGAGCCCTAAGGTACACATTTGTGTTTTAACGATAACAAATAAGCGAATATTTATGACACTCTGAGTATGTTTGGATTTTATATAAAAAAGGTCAATCATTAGTCAAAGTCAGTGTGATTCAGTGGCCTGAGTGACAAACGTATATCGATAAACGCCAATTAAAACGCCAGTAAAAATTATTTCCATACATTAAGTTGCGATAGGCATCTTATATAAACAATTGTCACTTGGATAGGCCCCCAATTTTTCTTTACTCCTACGATTGTAACGTACTTAAGGCACATGTTCGATTAGCAATCGAAGCTAGACAGCAAATGTTTTTACATACCTTTTTTGTCTAATTGCAATGAATTAGCATGCAAAATGGTAAAAATAGCCGTCAACTGTACTATACGTTTTTTTTAACATTCGAAAAAAGGTAGGTAAACAATCTTGACTTGTCTTTTTATTCGTATTTCGTTTATAATTGTTGTATATTTGTCCTGACTTTGAATAATTTTACGGTTTAGACTCACTTGTTTTTAGTCACTCGCGCGACATGTTTCGGAGAGCCTAGGTCTCCTTTCTCAAGCACTAACAGTGCGAGCAGCGTTCACGACTGTTAGTGCTTGAGAAAGGAGACCTAGGCTCTCCGAAACATGTCGCGCGAGTGACTAATAAAAAGTGAGTCTAAACCGTTAAAATTATTCAATGTTAGTATATCTCACAACAGCTTAAATTCGATTGTCGTGACTTATTTTTCAAAAGTTATTTTCAATAAAAAGACACGTCAAGATTGTTTACCTTTCTTCTAATCCTAAAAAAATAGATAGGTATAGCAATACGCTATATACATTGTAAACGATATTTTAGTACTTGGGATTGGGATGTAGAAACAGAAACTATTTTAATATTAAATACATCACGCTTATCAAGATTAGTTATAATCTTATCCTAATGAGAATGTCGTACTACGTCTACTTCTTTGTAAAATGAAATATATTATTGCAACATTATTTAAATGTTCCTAAAAACATGAGATGAAATAATTACAATTATAGGTACCTACAGAAGTGCATAATTGTTTTCCGTCGTATTTTCTCGGAAACGTTCGCATTAGTCATGCTACTTCAGTCAACGTCAGTACTTTTTGTATCGAGACTGACTGAAATAGCAAGAAGTTTTCGTACGTTTTCGTGAAAATACGATGAAAAATAATTAAATGCACTACATCTGTACGTCATGTTGAGATTTATAAGGGCCAGTTGCACCAACCACAGTTAGCAGACTGATCAACGTCACGCAGCAGAGATCTATGAAACTTCCCATACAATATTTAGCGAATGCTTTAACGGTGACAGACGGTTTGGTCCACCCGACCCTAAGTATTTATAACAGAGAGCTCCTGAATATAACCAGGGGTACGATACCACAAGTATATTCAAAATTCGAAGACAATAATTAGCGCACCGCGGCCAAAACAAATGAAGTACTATTATTATCAGGGACGGTAATTTTACGTACCTAGATTCAGACTTGTATTACTCTGCACCCACTCGGCAGGCGATAGAAAGTGGTAGTGCCACCAAAAACGTCAGATTGCTATGAAAATATGACGTTTCAGTGGCACTACTACAATTTGTCGCTGTAAAGTTATTAATAGCCATCTGGGTGACACATCTGATTGGTTGACGTGCCGTCGCCGTGGTACACACGGTAGTAGCCTTGCTCGCCCCACGACGTGCCCCAAGAGCTCACTATCCAGTACCGCAGAGTTAATGTATAAAAGGTTAGATGACGGCGCTGCTCGCCATCTGGTTGACGCCACACGTGCCGTCGCCGCGGTACACACGGTAGTAGCCTTGCTCGCCCCACAACTTGCCCCAAGAGCTCACTATCCAGTACCGCAGAGTTATTGTATAAAAGGTTAGATGACAGCGCTGCTCGCCATCTGGTTGACGCCACACTTGCCGTCGCCGCGGTACACACGGTAGTAGCCTTGCTCGCCCCACAACTTGCCCCAAGAGCTCACTATCCAGTACCGCCGAGTTAATGTATAAAAGGTTAGATGACGGCGCTGCTCGCCATCTGGTTGACGCCGCACGTGCCGTCGCCGCGGTACATACGGTAGTAGCCTTGCTCGCCCCACAACTTGCCCCAAGAGCTCACTATCCAGTACCGCAGAGTTATTGTATAAAAGGTTAGATGACGGCGCTGCTCGCCATCTGGTTGACGCCACACGTGCCGTCGCCGCGGTACACACGGTAGTAGCCTTGCTCGCCCCATGACGTGCCCCAAGAGTTCTTCACTATCCAGTAGGGTAGGCGTTTGTTGAAGATTGGGTACTCTGAAATAAAAGGTTATTTAATTACCGTTAGACTAACTGTAAAATATTGTATCTGAATAATTATTTAAAATAAAAAATGAACTGTTTAAAGAAGAAAGTTATAAATAAAAACCCCCTACGCATTATTAACAAACAATTTTGGAAAAGAGCTGATATTCTTCAAACTCCTGGATTGATATTAATCAAACATAGCTAAGAACCACCGCAAGTAAACTCGCTTTCACCAGGCGTGGCTCACTCCGTGATTTCGTCGCTTTACACAAGTATGAGTACATCCGTCCCACACCAATTTTAGTGGCTAGCCATAAGCCGCGCGTGGCGCTGTCGCCACCTAGGGGTCATATCTGTCCTAATCGTAACAGACGCGTTTTGTTAGATAGTGAAACTTCTGTACTATTATTTATTCTGTGCTTTCACGTAAAAAAAAACCGCATCGAAATCGGTCCATCCGTTCGAGCTACGATGCCACAGACAGACAGACATTGGCATCAAACATCCCTCTTTTTTCGTCGTGTGTTAATAAAATAGTTTACATTATTGATTGGAAATACAATGTGAGTAAGAATTGAAACGTATGTTACCTTTGATCCCGAAGCCAACGATCAGCACTCCATGGTCCAGGTTCTTAGGGCTACAGAGCGCCTTCCATGGGTGCGACACGCCTCCGACGTAGAACTGCATCGCGTTTGCATTTATACCTGAAAACATTAACAGAAACATGGAATAAATAAAGGGGTAAGTTCGCCTTTGTACAGTCAACAACAGAGCTATGAATACAGGCAAAGTGTCAAAAATATGTATACAGTACTTTATTGCCTGTATTCATAGCTCTGTTGTTGACTGTACTAATGACGAATGTTATTTTTCCTGTTTTGTTTTCATTTTTGCACAATAAAGTGTTTTACTACTACTAGTTATTAAAAGTGCTAATATAAAACCGGGTTCACATTTTAATATTATTTTACGGTTAATCTTTCGTATGCTGCTGACAGAAGAAAACCGTATAAAATAAATTGTGATCATGATAAATACATATTTAAGTTGAATCTGCGCTGATCCGTGCCTAATAAGCATATTAAAGGTTCGTTGCCATAATTCACGCAGATAAGTGATATCTGTTGAACCGATTTATTTTGCGGGCCTGTGAGTCTTAACTAGGTAAAAATTTTTATAATTTTGTGTTACGCAATTGAGATATAATACGCCAAAATTATTCGTATGGTCCAAAGCATAATTTTTCCATATATGCACACACTTGCACAGTCTGTGCTATGAAAATCGCTGCCAAGTTAGCTTGCTCTAACGCTATTGATCTGTCAACACGGCCATGCTGACAACGGATATGTCCTCGTGTGTACTTACCGATAGAAATGGGTCCGTTGGCGACCAGCCACTGCGCCATCTCCGTCTCGTTCGACATGTTGACGGAACCACTGATTTGGACCCTCGACAGGGTCTTGTTGAACACGCATATCATCTTCATACGGGTAGTAGCTAACTCCAACCAGAGCTCACAGAGATTCGTCAATACGGTCATGCTGACAACGCACGTGTCCTCGTGTGTACTTACCGACAGAAATGGGTCCGTTGGCGACCAGCCACTGCGCCATCTCCGTCTCGTTCGAGGAGATGTTGACGGACCCACTGATTTGGACCCTCGACAGGGTCTTGTTGAACACGCATTTATCATCAGCCGCTTCATACGGGTAGTCGGTCTCTAACTCTAGCCCGCCTAGCTCTTCTATGGCTCTGAAAAAAAAGATAAAAGTGTTGTGTAAACTATTTTACGTACATATACGATGTTCATATTAATCTATTCGTGAAATACATGCATATGGTATTACCACGAAAGTAATGTAAAGCCATTATCAGCTTAGTTTCAAATAATCAACCATTGGAATAGCTATTACAGATATTCTCGTATTTCGTCAATTCGTCATTTATGAATTATAGTTCGCTTTTTTTGCATTAGAAAGAACTTCAAAGAAGGTAAGCGATCTTGACATGTCTTTTAATTGCAAAACGCTTTTTAAAAATCAGTTAGGTACTATTACTTATGAAACCACAATAATATAAATGATCGTATTAGATTCATAATTGTTACATATTTGCCGTAACTTATTTTTAAAATGGGTTTTTCAATTAAAAGACCTATTGCCGCCTGGCCAACCTGTTGCCTGTTGCTGGTGCCTGTCGCCGTCCTGTTGGTCGTCCCAAATACCGTTGGGCAGATAGAGTGGAGGCAGATCTCCGTGAGCTCGGCGTCGGCGAAAGCTGGCAGGATACCGCTCTAGACCGATCAAAGTGGCGTGCTCTTGTGTTGGAGGCCAAGACTCATTTTGGGTCACCGCGCCAACCAAGTAAGTAGTAGTAAGTAGTAATTAAAAGACAGGTCAAGATTGTTTACCTTATTTCTAATGCTAAAAAAAACGAACTACAGTAACGTAGGCTTTGTTTGTTTAAAAGATTATTTGGTAGCTACGGTCACGTCTGAAAATATAGATACGGATGATAAAGTCTAAAATATGTATGCACCATAATACATGGGCGAATCGTGTATATATTATATATTTCTGGGACTTTGTTTCTATCGATATTCTTTGATGAATGGACCGGATAGTCAGGCAGGTTTCGGCATGAAAATGATGTTTTGGCCGAAGGTCCATTTTCGGCTGAAACTAGAGCAAAGCTGAACTTTCGGTTTCGGCAAAAATTTCGGTTTTGTCGGACGTATAAGGGCGATGTGCCAGTTGGCGTGCAGCCGGCGTGCAGTTCCTATACAAATTGCAGCCGGGTTGCAGTCCGTCTGTACCGACCCTAAGCAGGTAAGAGTCAAAATGGTACACGCTTTAAATGTATTATTTAACGCGTCTTTGCTACTTCTACCGCTGATTGTGCCATACATAGCCACTATCAAAATACAAAACAAAACTAGAACGATTAGTCAATAAACCCAAAAACGTCTCGGAGGAAATGCCTAAATGCCTAATCCAAAACAACAAACAAATCTACTATGCCGATTATCCTGTTTACAAACGGTTTTACGAATGTTTCCAATTTCGCGATAACAGTGGCCTTGAGTCCACTTCTAACATTACGGCAATTTTATTGTTTGAAGGTAAACAATATTTTGTACCTACTTAATACCATCGTCAATAATATTTTTATAAATTAATAGAATACTTATTATTTTTTTATAAATTAACTGTAAAAAGTTTTGATTAGGTAGAATGACACTTAAGTGTGTCAAAAGAAATGGTACCTCATGGCGGTTGGCGCTTTCGCTATTATTAACGCCGCTCCAATACTATTACGGCGCTATGCGACATAAGCGTATGGACAGCCGCCATAAGGTACCTTTTCTCGTGGAACGTCACATATATATGTGTCTGCTACTAGAAATTGTAATACAAAGAAATTACAGCGATACTAGTAGGTACCCGATATAGGTAGATAATAGATACATTACGTGAATGTTCATATCATGTAATTTAAGCATGTGGTTTGAAAATGGAAGCGGCATTTTGGCGATGGGTGTGTAGTGTGACTCTAAGGGTCGGTTGCACCAAACCGTTTCTTACCGTTAAAGCGTTCGCTAAAATTTATTGTATGGGTAGTTTCATACTACATTGCTGATTGATGTTAATCAGTTAATGAAATGTGGTTGGTGCAACTGATCCTATATCTCTTAACTAATCAAAGTGAACCGATTATCGTAACAGCCCCTGAAATTAATTCATTGTAAAAGTCACTCGTTTTTATGTAATGTGAATAGCAGCTCCATTTGTTAATCATATATGTATATAATCGTCTGGCTATTTCAAAGTCATATGCCAAACCACGAAATGATTAATAGGTATTAATTAAGTTTCAATTACGTGTTTAATCGCTGCATCGCTTAATTGAATACCTAATTGTACTCGTTATTAAAGTTTTAGAAACACGCTATATTCCGATTCTTTGGGTTATGTTATTGTGATTTTACCTTCTAACCATGTTGCGTCTGTAAAGTCTGGATGTGAAACGCTTTACAATCTTTATTAATTACTTGTCTTTATAGCGTAGTCATTCATTCATTGCACTGCAGAGCATAGGCCTCTCTTCCAGAACGCCACTTGTCCCGGTCCTGAGCTAATCTTATCCAGAAGTGAAGTGAGAAGTGGGTGGAGCACCCAACGAGCCAACGGACGCCAATAAAACCAATCCATAAAAGTAAACATGACCTAGTCATGCGTGTATTGCATACAAGAACAATAGCATAGGTCGGACAACCTACACGATATACATATAACATTATATATATGCGGATATACATTCATGGTTTAAGAGCTAGACCCGAAAAAAGTGTACAATTTATACAGCTACGAAACCCTTCTAGATATTATGACTAGAACTGTGGAGGCCTCTAGCCAATATGATAATCGCTCGCAGCTAAACTAAATGCTATCTGCCTCTATCGCTCTACTCGTAATATGGAAGAGTGATAGAGACAATAGCGTTTCGTTTCGTTTTCTGCAAACGGTTGTCATCTTGGTTAGGCCCCTCTGGGCTACGATTTACCGGTACGAGTTAGAAATAAAGTATTGAGTCAATTTTCATGAATGAGACGACAATCCATTTGTCTTTATATGTAAGTACTTTTCGATTGATTTTTCATACTATTTGCGGGCTTGCTTCTCTAACTTCCACAAATGAACAGCTACGTGGGAGTTTTTGTAAAAAAGATTCACAAAACAGAATTTTAAAGTTTATTTGCTCTGTAAATTGTATAGGTACCATTTCCGAGTCTAACTCCCCGACTATCATCCTTATTGTTGTGACGACTGAATGATCGGTGGTTTTCTCATGAAACTGAGAACATCTTTGTTTTCTGAGAAAATTATGATGTCATTAATAGCACAAGCGAACGTATTTGTTAAGTCAATGGAAATTCTTCGCAGCATTCATTTTAGGACATGATTCAATATGAAAGGTGACGAAAGTCTCAATAAGACGAATACAATATGTACGCAATAATGCTTACTATAGTCAGACCGTAAAAAGTCTGCAGCGATTTTGATAGCCCACGCAGTGCAAGTGTCATTTTAAACGTCAAACTTCTATGAATTTATGACGTAAACATAACACTGCGTGGACTATCAAATCCGCTGCAGACTTTGTTTGGTGCGACAATACTCCTCGATAATTTTCGTCTTCAGGAGCAGTGTTGGCCGAAATGTTAATGCTATTAACCATTATAAATTGAACCGTAAACTGTAACCGTCCGTTACAGTTTACGGTTCAATGAATAATGGTTAATTGCAATTAACATTGGGCCAACACAGTTCAGGAGGCTAAGACGACAAACGTTAAACATTTACGATAATTAAAAAGTAATTCCCTGATGTTAATGACTTACCATCAAGCGATTCGTCTGTTCGTTTGCCTCCCATCATTACAACAGTAGCTGCTTACAATTCTATTTGTATATTTGTCTGTCTGTGTATCTATTGTGGGATAAGTGGTGTACACGAAGAGAGGCCTATGCTCAGCAGTGGGCGACTGAAGGCTAGAATGATGATGATGATGATGATGATATTTACCTGTAAGCATTGTCCATCAGGCCGCCATTGCAGCCCTGGTCCGTTTTGTCACAGTCCACCAGCTCCTGCTCCGATAAGGATAACAACTTGCCCGAGGTTAGCTTCCATTGACCCTCCACGTTTCCTGTACAACGTATTTCCGATTATTGATAGATATAAATCTATTTCTACTAATTTGCCTTCTAGTTTCAATTTCAATACATTTTTATATGCAGGAGTGTTAAGCTAACATTGTTTTTTATGTACTTAATAAAAAGTCATCTCACCTGTAACACTGAAAGCCCAGCAGCTACCGCATTGTCCCTGGTCCTTGACCCCCGTGACGGCGCCCTCATCGCGCCAGTCGAACGACTGTGGCAAATCTATCTTCGGAATCTCTGCCTTAATCATGGGGATGTTGTTCTCACTCTTCAAGCTCGTCTTCAACCCCAGATACTTGCTGCTAAACTCCTCTGAAGTCAAGTCAGAGAACTTGGTGATTGCGTATGTCGCCGATCCTCTTTCGTGAATGTTCAACTCGTGAACCTTTCTCACGTTAGCTCTGAATATCTTGAACCTTGTTGCCATCTCTTTGTAATCGTCCATGTAATCTGGCCTGTATGTTGCGAGGAAGTTGGCGAAAAGGTGTTCAGCTTGCATTCTATGATACACCTCAGCGGTCTCGCTTTCTTGATAATCGCAAATAACGCGGAAACTCGGAGGGTGGTCCGTCCAAGGCCTGATCCACACGTTGACTCGGCAGAACTTGTTAGTCTCGAATCCATCAGCTAACTTGCAGTCCGTCTTAAGACTTAACGCGGGACAATCTGTAACGCCAACCTCCATCTTTAACCTATAATGAATTCCAGCTATAGTTTGCTTCTGCAGAGAAAATATCCTAACAACCTGAAGCCTCTTTGCATTAGGATATTTAGCTTCTATGTGTTTTAAGGCTTCGTTTGCAATTTGATTAGCCGTATCAGCGTTGTCGAATTCCATTTGAGATTCTAACGGGGTTTCATTGTCTTCGCAAAGTACATCAATATTTCTACCGTTTTCCACCCACAGCCGTTCGAACACATGGGATATGCAATGCCTTATTGGGAGATACTCGAGAAATTCACAATTGCTTATATTCTTGATGGACTCATATTTTAAACAAGATGAATATCCGACGTCAAAATCTATTGTGGTCTCTCGTCCTCTTGTGATTTTTGTAGAGTAGCTATTGATTTTCAATACCCTCTGCTTATATCTATGCAGCGACGATGTTTCAAGTTTTTCCAGTGACGCTTCAACTAGTTCAGCAATGATAGCATCCTCGCTATTGGTTTTAGCAGGGCCAAAGCTGACATCTCTTCGTTCCCTGCGAGTTGGGTTGCATGAAGCTTTAATATCTTTTATGTCCTTGCTATTGGGAGAAAGATATATCTTAGATTCGCACGACGTAGCTGGTGTAGTAGAATCTACAAAACACATGTGTCGTTGTTTAAACACATCTACATCTTTAGTGCAGTTCGTCCTTAAAACAACAAAATTCAATTTAATAGGGAATCTCGTGCTGAGTGCAGGCATTACGTATGGGTCTCCTTGATGAACTAATTTGTATTTTATTTTTGGTGATTCCTCTAGCTTTCGCAACGAGGCGGCTATCAATTTAGATACTTCGAATCCAGTCACCGAAGAAAAGTCACTATCATCGTCGCAAACCACTACCACATGCCGAAGAATCATTTCATCATTGACAGAGGGCCATATCCTGACGTGACACAATTTGTGTCCTAAACCATCTATTTCGTCACACTCGGAGATATCTACAGTCTCTAGTTGATGACGCACACAGAATGTCATAGCCGTTTCGATGTACATACGTATCATTCGTGCGCCCATCTGATTGGATACATCAAGAGAATGAATCGTAATCAATTTCTGTAAGTTTTGAACGTCACTGCGTTGATTTAGATGTTGAATAGCACGACTGGCATAATAATATTTCATTTCATCATCCATGTAATTATCGTCATCATCTTCAATTACGTCTCGTTTATGTCTGTCGGCGTAGTTTTCTTTCGCGGTTGATGTTTCATCCTCCCAATCCATTATGTCTAACTTAGTAGTATTTGCATTCTTACACGACACTTGTATATCTTTAAAGTATATCCATGTCCGCTCCCGTACAATCGACTTGCAGAATATTACAACTTCAGGTTGCTTTATCTGGCAGTCGTCAATGTTAGTTTCATCAACAGTTAGACATTTCGTGAGTGACGCATAAAATTCAATAGTAGTCAAAATACCTTCACTAATTTGCTCATAGGAGTTCCCAATACTTTTGATTTTATGTTTATAGATCGAGTTAAACTGTCGTTCATACGTTTCCAGTATTTCTTGAGCAAGAATTTTTAGTTCTTTGCCTTTTTTTTCTTGCCGTGGGTGTAATATTAGTTTCTTTTCATAATCATCGTCTTCTTTTTTCAAAATGACACCTTCTTCGACTTTTCTATAATTACTTTTACAGATAACGTCAATCTCGTTTGATTTCAACGAAGGCTGAGACCAGATTTGTGCATTACAAGACAGAAGAGTGTCGTTTCGAGCGATACAATTTTCTTGATTAGCCTCATACATTGAACATGAAGTAGGAACTGCGGTGAAATCTATTTCGTAGAATTTCCCTGCCACTACCTAATGAGAACAATAAAAATCATTAGAGACTAGTATAAATATAATGCGAAACAAACATATAACGGTGTATAATTTTAATTTCACGTGTAATTTAAAAGTTATAAATTGGTTAATAACACGCATATTGAATTTGATAAACTAATAGATGATATAAAATAAACTATCGTGCTTTATACGTGCATGTATATTATGGATTTACCTTGGAAATCACCTTCTTTACTTCGACAACTTCATGATGTACTGGGCTGTTTATCATCTCCGTATACTTCTGTAAAGATTCAACCGCTAATAATTTGAACTGCGGCTCACTGGCAACGAGTTCATTTGGAGATCCTTGTTTATATTTCTCTGGGTTATCGTGAAATATTTCACGCTTTTCTCGGCCCTTCAAGTCACATTTGACATCTATTTCCTTCTTGTTTAGCCACCGTTGTTCCCAAATCTCAGAATGGCACGTTAATTCGTCACCGTTAGTAGGGAACACAGTGAAATCAATAAATGTTTTGAGGCCAGAAACTACCTGTGTTGCAACTTTGGTTACTTTCAGTTCTTTAACATTAAGTTGGCCACCAACAAGAGTCGCACGATACTTATCTAAAGATTCTTGAGCTAATTTACTGTATTTTGGGTCTTCAGGATTTACTTCGTTTTGGCCGCCAGGTATACTTTTTTTAGCCCTACTTTGCTGTTTATTAAAATCACAATCGACATTGATGTCTTTCTTATAAAGCCACGGCCTTTCCCAAACTTCAGAATGGCAGCTGAACACTTCACCCTCTGTAGGAGTTACGTCGAAATCAATTTTAGTTAAAGAACCAGCAACTACTTGAGTAACTACTTTTTTAACTTTTAGATCTTTAGCGTTAACGGTATTCGCATTGGTGGACTGAATGTAATGGTTCAAAGATTCCTGCGCTAATTTCTTGTATTTGGGGTCTTCGTGGTCTTGATTCACTTCACCGCCGGGTATTTGTCGCTTTATTCTTTGCTGTTTATTTACACCACAATGCACATTAATTTCTTTCTTATCAAGCCAACGCTGCTCCCATATCTCAGAATGGCATGTTATTTCGTCACCATTAGTAGGGAATACAGTAAAATCAATAAATGTTTTGGTACCGGACACTACCTGTGTGGTAACTTTTGTAACTTTCAATTCTTTTACATTAAGTTGACCACCAACTAGAGTTGTACGATACTTGTCTAAAGATTCTTGGGCTAATGTTCTGTATTTTGGGTCTTCAGTATTTTGTTCTTTGTGGCCGCCACGTAAACCTCTCTTAACTCTATTTTGTTGTTCGTTTACAACACAGTTTACATCAATGTCTTTCTTATTAAGCCAAAGCTGCTCCAATATCTCAGAATGGCACTTTATTTCGTCACCGTTAGTAGGGAATACAGTAAAGTCAATAAATGTTTTGGTGCCAGAAACTACCTGTGTAGCGACTTTTGTTACTTTCAGTTCTTTGACATTAAGTTGGCCACCAACAAGAGTCGCACGATACTTTTCTAAAGATTCTTGTGCTAATTTTATGTACTTAGGATCCTCAGGGTCTTGGTTCTTCATTCCACCTTTCAGACTACGCTTTCTTCTCTGATTTTTTGGGCATGTTACTGTAATTTCCTTCTTTTTAAGCCAAGGCTGTTCCCAAATCTCAGAATGACAGCTGAAGATTTCACCATCGGCAGGGATAACATCGAAATCAATTTTAGTTAGAGTTCCTGCAACAACTTGAGTGACTACTCGGTTTATTTTTAACTCTTTAACGCCGACTTGAAGGCCATTTTTGGATGCTAAGTGTTGTTTTATAGATTCATCAGCTAATTGTTTGTAGAGAGGGTCATTAGGGTTTTTCTCTATTTCACCGCCAACAAAGTTAGATCGTTTTTTTCTAAACACGGGGATCTCATTTTTTTCAACATCTGAATGTCTGTCAGTATACTTTTGGCACTTAACATTTATTTGCCTACTATCTGCCAGCCATTGCCTATCCCATACTTGTGCTTCGCACTCGCGAATGGGTGTATTTTGCAGTAATTCACAAGTATTATCGTCTACATTCTTATCGTTAAGGCAATTTGTATATCCGACGGAAAAGACGATTTTCGTTAACAAACCAGCCATGAGTTTGGTCGAAACTGATTTTATGTCGACTACTTTTAGTTTTCGATTAGCGTCTGATTCTTGTTCCAGGCTCTTTAACGCTTGTTGTATCATGTTACGAATTTCCGGATCAGCATTTCCGGTTTTCCTATCAACTTGCTCTGAATCTGCGAAATCTTGGTGTGCGCTTCGTTCAATGCACTCATATTTAATTTGCATATTATCATGTATTTCGTGTATTTCTACTTGACATATTTTAGAGCCCATTTCTTCTATTATACTACAGTTCACTCGAGTGAAAATATCCTGCGATTTCTTACAACTTGTATATTTAAGAGACAAGGTGATCCTTGTTAATATCCCGGACATCTTTTTTGTAGTTGCATCTAGAATTTTTACCAACTTGATTGCATTATCTTTAGGAGATTCAGATTCAATTTTTTCTATAGCAGGTTCAACTCGTTCGACTAGTATTGGATCGGCCAACAAAATTTCTTTTTCTTTGCTGAAATGGGTTTCATCTGCATAACAGAATGCATTTAGTACTCTAGGAGCGTTTTCATCGGTAGCCTCTACAGCACCGCTACAAACTTCTTTTTCGATCTCATTATAGTTACATAAAGATCCGTTGCAGGGCACAGTAGTTACTGACGCTTGTATGTAAAAGAAATGCTGGTTATTTCCAAATTCGTCTTCTGCGCGTATTATATCTCTAAAAACTCTGTTTTGTATAGCCATATCTACTTTATTTACGTGATCAACCATTTGTCGAGCTAAATTTTCAATGAATTTAACGTTATATTTGGGATTATTTCCGTTCTGAAGTTCATCGTAACTTCTTTTTTCTCTGTGATGATCACTAGTAACTTCCGGTTTTTGGAAGCTATCTAAGTCAAAATAGTGCATTAGATCATCAACCGCTTTCTTCTTGTCTTCGCTTAATATAGAGTTAGTTTCACTCGTTGGGAACTGCTGTTCGACGGCCGCATTTTCATTATAATTTCTTTGTATTTCGTCTGCGTGGATTTGCTCGGCAGTTTCTTGAGTCGGCGCTATTTTCTCTGTTGAAGTTGCTTCAATGCGATGTCCAGATGCCTCAAATTCACTGAACGGAATAATTTGGTCTTCCACATTTTTCAAAACTTCGTCGGCATTATAATTTTCTTGATTAGGACGCGCTTGCGCATCGAAATTGTGAATAACTTTCAAAGCATCAGGATCCGCATTGGGGTCTGGGTGAATTTCATTGTTTTCATTATTTTCAAGAACGGGCAGAACCTCGCCTTCGTCACCAAATAGCCATTCAGCAGTGCAGTTGTTGGCTAGTATGGCTCGGTACTTTGAACCGTCTGGTAACTTTTTCCAAGGCTTTTCGAGGATGGAAATTTTGCATGGAGTACTCACTGGGCAGGGCACGGCGTCAGGCGCAGTGCAATTGTCATAATCGACAAGCAGGGTGAGTATGTAGCGGACGCCATTTACTACCTGTAAAAAAGGTATGCTGCATTTTCATCGTGTTATTATATTATAATATATAGTGTCTATGTAGTAAATAGAAAATATTAAAAGTACAGTACAAAAAATATTTTTTTTTTTTTATTATGCATGGGTTTACTCATGGCCACAGACTAGCCGAGGCGTAGACGTGGCCTACGATGGAGCGAGCTCGCCCAGAAGGTGCCTGTTCACTCTTGATTTGAAGGTTGACAGATTTTATTTCATTTCCCTTGTATAATAGGCTAACTTTTAAACTAACCTGAACCTGTCGCTCAACATCAACGACAGATTTAAGCACATGCTTGGCCGGGTCGTGGAGGTCCAGATGTCGGATGCCAAGGTTGGCCAGCTCGGGCACGCCGGCTGCGCTGGGGTCCACGTGGGACGCGCAACCGATGCATGGCACGCTGGGGCTCGCTCGAGGGATCGCGACGAACTGCTCGCCTGATGTCACCTGAACAATTAGGTACAGATAATACTATATAGGGTATTTTCCAAGAATACTGCGCTCCATCGCTCTCTGGCAAACTTTGAGAGAAAGCTTTTGAGCATTAGCCAAAGATCAAGTCTGAGCGCCGTACGCAACTTATCCTAAACGATCCCGTGATTCTGTAGTAACACTAGGTGACAACGCTAAAGGTACCTACGTTCTCAATTACAATAGGAAACTACATGTGTGCTGTACACATCTAGTTTTCTAGCTGTACACAGTGTGCAGTTCGCGGGCGATTCAATGATGCGCAAAAGGAAAACGTATCCGCCATAGCTTGACGGATCTTAAGATGTGAGTCAGTGCCCTGGCGCTAATACTCTGCAAGGTCACTGTTATAAATATACATTGTGTAGTTGTAATACAATACATTTTCCACAATCAGCGTATTCGAACAACTGTTATTAGTGCTTCAGAAGAAGTATCACGATGTAGAACAATTACGCAATAGTTATTTACTATACAAGTGCGGAAAAGAGGAAATTCGAAACGAGTGGAGATAAATTAAAACACGACGGAAGGGAGTGTTTCAAATCGGCACAAGTTGCGAATAGGTATAGTCGCACGTGTATCGTACAACGTTTTACAGTACATATGGCCGTTTACACTATTGACATACGCACGGAAAGTGCTTTTTCCCGCACTAGTGTGGGAAAGTAGGACCATATGTACTGTAACAGGATTATTCTGTTGGTATACAAAAAACTAGACCAACTTATGTTTACTGTTTGTATTGAGAGCCGTCAGAAAGCGCAGGCAAACTCAGCTGAGGTAAATATTTGTACCATCGCCCACACTGTTAACTGACAGTTCGTAAACCTTATTACAATAGGCATAAGGTCCACTGATAGACAGTTAAGAGTGTTGCTGTTTGTACACATACAGAATATCTAGATAGCGAAAGGAAATGCATATTTTAGAAAGGGATTCCAGTAAATCAGCTGGAACCGGCGAATGGGCTTTCTCGAGAAGAAGGGTTCTTAAACTAGCGCTACGCTCGTAGACGATGCCAGCGTTTTCCCGATTTGAAGAGGAAAGCGACTACGGACAGAGAATAAATAATAGTACTAGGTACAGAAGACTCACTCTCTAACAAAACGCGTCTGTTACGATCAGCACAGATATGGCCGCTTGGTGGCGACAGCGCCACGCGCGGCTTATGGCTTTCCCCAAAATTGGGGTGGAACGGATGTACTTTTAGCTACCTGTAGCAAAGCGACGAAATCGCGGAGTGAGCCACGCCTGCTACGGACAAAGAACCCACCGAGCGGGTTCCCAGCACTGAATGTGTTAACTGATGGTCCACGTACCAATACTACCAATGGTGGTCATGACCTGAACTGCTTCGCGTATTTGTAAACTTAACAAACTATTAACTTTATTCGCTAAATGTATTTATTTGTTACCCAACAAAAAATATTTTTAGTTGAATGATCGCCAAAAGGTTAATGAACTCTATAACTTCAACTATTTAGGTTATAAGTAATTCAGATTTTTGTGTTTCCTTCAATGTTAATTTATCGCATTATCAATTACGTGTGAATACATACTATTTATATTACGAGTTATGATACTTATGATAATGAGGTCAAGATCATTTTAAGGATGACAATGAGAATATTATTAGATTATATAAATGGAGGCGCATTTCACACTTCATACTTATTGTTTGACTACATATTTATTATTGCATTTGAGTTATTCCGATAGGTTTTTGGTTGCCTTGAAAGTTGTGATATGATTACACTTGAAAGTTGAAACTTAGGTCATGCAGGTTATGAATTTTTGACCACCTTCACTAATTGGATATGTTTTCCAAAGTTTTGTTCTAAAATATAACCGAATTTAGAAATTACGTGTTTTAAAATGTATGTTTATATTTTCTGTAAACAGGGTAATTCCTAAAAAACACCAGAGTGAATGGCAAACATAGCATCTAGATTCTAGACCAGGGCTCCCCAAACTCCAGCCCGCGGGCCAAATTCGGCCCGCGAAGCGTTCCAATCCGGCCCGCCGACAGCGTTCCAATCTCGCCCGCGGGAGCCGGGCTCCAGGTGTTCAGCCCTAAAAGCAGCAACCAGATACACCCTCCTCCCCCCTTGGCGCCGACGGTGGCCCGCGCGAAAATTCTGAGGCGCAATATGGCGTTCAGGTAAAAAAAGTTTAGAGACCTCTGTTTTAGACTAATATTCCTAGTGTATCAAAGAATCTTTTGAAATATTGAAACTACCCCATTTACATCAGCATAGACTGCAGTTAAAGGAAAGGAAACCTAAAATAAAGGGTCAATACAATAGTCCATTGTTTCACTATCCCAGTATCTGCATCAATTGTGACATTTTCAACCAAAAGGTACCATTGTCGGTTGTTGATAAAGTTGAGTTCAAATTGAAGCTATGGGGAAACAGCACCTTGTTGACAACTGGCAATAAATGTGAGGGGGCAGATGGGAGCCTCACCAGGATGATGGAAGGTAATCAAAGTCGGGAACCAGGGGGATGATGGGTATTTATTAATTATATAAAAAGGCACAATATTTGCCTTGGTGATGATGTAGATATATATCTGGAAGGTGTGCAGGGCCACAAAAACGAGCACTAAACTGAACTGCACGCACTTATGAATTATTACGTTTACTAATAAAAATCACACTTAAACGGTCGTGTTTAGAAACTTGGGAAGTACAGTCTGTTAGATAAAATGATGTTTATCGATCAAAGTATGTGATCGAACTGCAAAATAAAAATCATTGAATGGAATTTGGAATAGGATTTGAATTTCAAAAAGGAATTTAGAATTTGTATGGTGCCAGAAATAGTATGAAGGTCGATAGTGTAACGCTTCGTTACACGCACCGTTACACTACCGGGGTCGCCCTGGAAGGGAAAATCCTGGGGCTTATGGCCAAAGGATTTTTCCGTAATGTAAATATAATGTAATGAATATGGGTATGAGTGATAAATTTAGAAGGTGGGGATGTTATATACAATGTTTATCATACAAGAGAGGCGATTTAAACATGCATACCAAAGGTCATTCATACATCATCTTATAAAATTTTGGTTAATTGTTTAACCAAAATAAGTTTCAATAGAGTACTCCTTTAAGTAGAGGACGTACTCATTAAATCGCTCTCCATTGGTATTAAGGCTTATTAATCAGTAACCACCCGCTGAATATTAATGAATCTAAATATAATATCTACAATAATGTGTACCTACAAAGAGTACGATTGTTGAAATTTATTCAACAAAGTAATGCCGTATGGAATGTAGGATTACTACAAAATATTATAAGATAATTCCTTAATGGAATTAATAAATGTACTGTACGGTACGTATGTACCTAAGTACGTAAATATGAACGTTATGTCAAGGGAAGAAATATATAAATAAGTATTGTTCTAACTCTGGTAGAGTTAGTTTTGAGTAACGTTATATGAACGTAATATAACGTTATATAAATTTAATAGTATAAATGAACGTATAAATTCGTACTAAGTAGGTATGTACGAAATGTAATGAGTCCGAAATGTATAATGGGGATGAGATATAATTATAAATGTATAACATTATATACAATATTTTACAAGTTAGGAGCTTAGGAGAAAAGTAGCTAAGTTTGAGCCAAATAAGAATCTAATTAAGGAAAAACAGTATATTATTTATTTTAGAATTTTGGGGGGAGGTTTAAGGTCTCTAATATGCCATCGTCCGAGCATTTTGCCGGACATGTCTTGTAGGACATATACTAAGGGTGATATTTTTTTTAGGATAGAACATTTAATAAACTTGGGTGCAAGTTTAGCAGAATAGTGTTTAGGAGAATTACTAATTGCGTAATTTCGTTTCCAGACGATGTCATTTTCGTTGAATTCGAAATGTTGGTGATGTTTATTATACGATGAAGAATTGGTTTGGTGTGCTCTCCAAAGACGGGCTTGTACTTCGGAGAAGACAGGCTGAAGAAGACCAAGATTATCAGCGTATTCGTCTCTGGGCGCGAATATAATATCATCTGTGAGATCAGATTTATCGTATGCTGATCCACATGTGACTAATTCGCGACCAAATACAAGGAAAGAAGGAGTATAATTTGTTGTTTCATTTACGGAAGTATTAATAGCAAATTGTATCTTATGTAGGTTGATATCCCAATTCCTGTGGTCATCCTGTATGAATGAGGATATTGCTGTGGTAACAACTTTATTATATCTCTCCACGGGATTTGGTTGGGCGCATTTAATTGCGCAATAGTGTATTTTTGGGATCTGATAGGAGTGGAATAAATCCGTTGTCTCTTGACTAACGAATTGAGGACCATGGTCAAGAATTATGGTCTGTGGGATTCCGTATACTAGGAAAACTAGGTTTTCTAGAATATGAACGATTACTGATGACGTAGCACGTTTAATCGCAAAGAGGAGGCAGTATTTTGAAAAACAGCAAGTAACGACAAAGATGAATCTGTTGTGTTTTAGTGTAGTAGGCAAGGGGCCGATCAAATCTATTGAAATGCATTGAAAGGGTCGAGAGCATTGCTTAGGTTTACCCATTAGGCCAAGTTTTAGTTGGGTTTGGTGTTTGCAAGCTAAGCAAGTCTCGCATTTGGCAATAAAATTTGAAATATCTTTGTACATTCCTGGCCAAAAATATTTCAATTTAACTTTATTGTATGTTTTAAATGTTCCGAAATGAGCGCAAGTTGGGGTGGAATGATTTTCTGTGATAATGGGTATTCTGTACTCTAGTGGGATAACTTCTTTCCAATTATACTCAGATTGGAGTAACGAAGGGGTTTTTGAGTATCGGTATAATTTATTATTATGTATTATGTAATCTGGAGTGGTGTTGGGGTTAGAACTGCATTTAGCGTAGATATTATTATACCAGTCGTCATTGGTATTAGAACTATTGTAGTTAATAACGTCTACTGAAGGTAAGCGTGATAAAGCGTCAGGGATTAGATGATCTTTACCACGTTTATGTTTAATTTCGAAGTTAAATGTAGATAGACGAATACTCCAGCGGGCTAGACGTCCGGTTGGATTATCTAGATGGAGAAACCATTGTAATGCGGAATGGTCTGTGTAGATTGTGAACTTTAAGCCGTTGTCAAGATAGCAACGCCAATGTTCTAGGGCTAGTAAGACACTTAAGAGTTCTCTTTCTGTAATTGAGTAATTTCTTTGGGGACCAGTTAGGGATTTGCTCATATAAGCAATGGGTTTCTCAACGCCATCAAATTCTTGGGTCAGCATGGCACCGATGCCGAAGCTGGATGCATCACAGTGGACTGCGAAGGGTTTTGAGAAGTCTGGGCAAGCAAGAACAGGGGTAGAGACTAGAGCTTCTTTAATGGATTTAAAGGCATTGTCTTCTAGTGATGTCCATTTAAATGGTGGTGCTTTTTTGGAAGTGGAGGTAAGTTTAGTTAGTGGTGCAACCTTTGTGCTGAAATCGGGGATAAAGCGTCTATACCAACTTGCTGTACCTAGGAACTTTTTAACTTCTCGAGGAGTTGTGGGAGGTGGGATGTTAAGTATTGCCTTAACCTTGTCAGGATCTGTTTGAAAGCCGTGTTCATTAACTATGTAACCAAGATATTTAAGTTCTTTTTTGAAAAATGAACACTTGGGGAAGTTTATAGTAATGTTGGCTTGTACTAGCCTTTGGTAAACTTTATTAAGTAAAGTGATGTGTTCATCGAAAGTATTACTTATGATGATAATATCATCTAAGTAGGTAAATACTGAGTTATCAAGGTTTTCAGAAGGGAATAACGCATCCATAAAGCGTTGTTGGGTAGCAGGGGCATTAGTCAATCCAAAAGGCATTACGCGAAACATGTACATGCCTTTTGAGGGTACATGGAAACTAGTTTTAGGTCTATCAGAAGGGCGTAGGGGTATTTCCCAAAATGCTTTTGCTATGTCTATCGATGATAGATATTTAGCATTTTTTAGATTATCTAGAATGTCAGAAATGAGTGGGAGTTTGTAGGCATCTTTGCGCGTAATCGAATTTAGTTTACGGCTGTCGATGCAAAAACGCCACGTTCCATCTTTTTTAGGAGTTATTATGACAGGGTTTAGCCATGGGCTTTCACAGGGTTCGATAACATTAAGCTTTAGCATTTCATCAACTTCTTTGCATAAAGCTCTTTGTTTCTCTGGAGAAAGCCTATAGCATCGCTGTTTGATTGGTGGATGGTCACCGGTATCTATGTGATGTTCAATGAGGTGGGTTCGTCCTAAGGGTTTGGTTTCTGTTGAAATATTTTTAAATTTTTCAATAATAGTATCTGAAATTAACTGTTGAGTTTCAGAAAGGTTGTCATAATTAGTGATGTGTTGGTCGCAGGTGGAAATAACTAGGGTATCTATATGTTTATCAGAATATGACGTTATGTCAGGTAATATGTGGGGAGCTATATTGAATTTTCTCCAAAAATTTGTGCCTAGAATCAAGGGTTGCTTTATAGTAGGGATAACATGAGCGGTAATAATAGCCACAATATTTTTGTACGAAATTGGTAGTTGAATTGTACCAATAGAGTATATAGGGTAGCCGTCGGCTACAGAGCCTACGACTTTATGGTCGTAATTTATGGTAAAATTGTGGGATAAGAGAATTTTATGGGAATTATTTCCGAAAATAGTTAAAGCACTGCCGCTGTCTAAGAGGCCACATAAAGTTAAATTATTTGTCTGGATGTTGACATAAGGTCGTTCATCGTATGGATCTTGAGTGAAAAGTGCTGATGTAGTATTGTATGATGACATAAATAATTTAATGGTATCTAACCATTGGTTCCATTCTGTAGCAGTAGTTTTATTTAAGTTACTTTTCTCCTTTATGCGTTTTTTGGAAATTTATGGCAAACTGTACATTTTGCAAAAGTGACATTTTGTTTGCCACAGCGGAAGCATACTATATTTTTACTTGTACAAATATCTAAAGAATGATCGTTTGTTCTGCAACGCGGACAGGAGTAACGTAACGTAGAAGGTGGTGCTGTTACAGTATGGACCGGTTTATTAAATGGGAATGGTGGTATATACGGTTGGGAAGGGGGGGTATGGTTAGAATCTTGTTGAATGTTGGTATAGTTGCTAGAGCTATAAGTAGAGGTAGTATTACAGCTTTCGTACCATTTGCACGATTGGAATAATGTGTCTATAGACGTAACATCTGTAGGAACTAATCTGGAACTGTAATAAGGGCTCATGTTTCTACGGAGGATATCTATTTTTTGTTTTTCAGAAAGGGGTTCATGTAATTTGGAAAAGAGGGCTTCCATGGCTGAAAAATACATTATTATTCGTTCATGTTGTTTTTGTTTACGGGAATGTATATTTTGTAGTAAGTTGTGGTCATGGTCATGCAATTCGAAATCTTTTAAGAAGTGGGTTTTAAATGATTTCCAATCTGTAAGGGTTGTTTTCTTTGACCTATACCAATCTAAAGGAGTGCCTGATAAAAAATCGTATATATATTTGTGTAAGCGTTTGTCGTCAATGTTACGCGCAATTGCAAACTCTTCGATGTTTCGAATAAAATCATAAGGGCAACTATCGCCTTTATAGTTGAATTTTTTAAAATCGCTTGGTTTTGCTTCAGAGAGGTTGGTTAATTTTCGAGCAAGTAGGTCTAAATTTGTGGAATCATCTATCAAAGAGGTTGCTGACGCGTAAGTTGACGTTGTTGTTGACGGTTGTGACATGTTAAATTTTGTTTGACATTTTGACAATAATTCGCATATTTTCGAATAGTTGTCAATAATTTCTGGAGATAATTCAGTGGTAATAGAGAGACGTTCTATTCTGTTATATAAATGAAATAAGAAAACCGCTATTCTATCGTGCTTCGCTTGGTTGGTGGTCGCAAGCTGTAGCTGAGAAGAAACTATTGTGAGGCATCTGCTAATTTCGGTGATATCCTGTTCAAGATCATATGGGCTGGAGAGATTCGAACACGGGTCCGCGAATAAATTTGGAGTGAGGAGCTGTCTTAAATCATCAGCCTGCGCGGTGGCTGGGAACTGAATGTTCCTGAGTTTGAGCTCATAGATGAGTTCAGGTTTATTTAATAGTGCTGGATTCATTGTTTATTAAAGTGGATACCTATTACGAAGAGAATAATTGATGTTATCAATATAAATAAAATATGTAGTTATTAAATTTTATTTTTTATTGAATCGAAAGGAGAAGTTTATTGTGATATTAGGCTTAGTTGTGTATATTTATTTAATCGGGTGAAGGATAAGCTATCGGATTATCTCCAACAGTACTGCCGTAAGTCAGGATTGGTTCGCACTTCAGTGACTCGAAGGAGTTTTAAAAACACTTAGGATTGAAACCAATTTGTGGGATTTCAGTGGAAATCTTGGATTGTGTAATTGTATGTGATAGATGTTTTGTGTAATCACTATGTTAAGAGTTTTGTTACGTGGCGCGACAAAAAGCGTAGGACGTTGGCATAATAGGGATTAGAAAATAGATATAGATAAATTGGTATAAGATGATGAATGATGATAGATGTATATGTAATTGGTTATTTAAGGGGGGAATTTTGGTTAAACGGTTGAGGATTAGATAAAAGGTTGGTTGTAAAATAGAAAATTAAATAAAATGATGTTAGGCCAAGAGATATTGCGAAAATTTGAGTTGGGTCGACTATAACCTTTTAGAATTTTGAAAAAAATCTTATGCTAACTATTACAAGATATATAAAATTGATAAAAAAAAAATATGTCTTCAAAAAGTAGCAGGCGTCGGCGTGGAGTAGGAGCACGAGCGTAGCGGAGGAGGCACGAAGAGAAGGGCTGCTCTGCGTCGTAGGGCGGGTGGGTTTGATCACGTTGATGGCGCCAGTGTGAGGGGGCAGATGGGAGCCTCACCAGGATGATGGAAGGTAATCAAAGTCGGGAACCAGGGGGATGATGGGTATTTATTAATTATATAAAAAGGCACAATATTTGCCTTGGTGATGATGTAGATATATATCTGGAAGGTGTGCAGGGCCACAAAAACGAGCACTAAACTGAACTGCACGCACTTATGAATTATTACGTTTACTAATAAAAATCACACTTAAACGGTCGTGTTTAGAAACTTGGGAAGTACAGTCTGTTAGATAAAATGATGTTTATCGATCAAAGTATGTGATCGAACTGCAAAATAAAAATCATTGAATGGAATTTGGAATAGGATTTGAATTTCAAAAAGGAATTTAGAATTTGTATGGTGCCAGAAATAGTATGAAGGTCGATAGTGTAACGCTTCGTTACACGCACCGTTACAATAAATAGACTCTTCTTGGTTGGAAATTGCACAATTTTTGGCATAGTTCTCTATAATTTAGATAACTCACCTCAGCATTGGGCTGTTGCACTTCATTATATAGCTTCACGGGCCCATCATAACCAGCAGACTCTGTTGTACGGTCTTCACCACTAACTCCCGTCTCCACATCTTGCGTAGAGCCAGTATCATGCTGCTCTACACAATCATGCCCTTGTTGTAAGACCAGTACATTATCCTCGTTCTGTACTAGTTCAGCTCTGCAACGCAATATCTTGACAGAATCCACATTATGGATGTCACTGACTTTGAGCCGTGCACAAACCTTGTAGGTGTTATCGTTCTAGAACAAAAACAATATGGTAAGAGTCATTGGCTGATTATTAAGCACTATAGTTTGTTTGTTTTAGCATTAGAAAGAACTTGCAAGAAGGTAAGCGATCTTGACATGTCTTTTAATTGAAGAATGCTTTTTAAAAATCAAAAACTATTACTTATGAAAGCAGAAGAATATAAATGATCCTATTAGATTCATAAATTGTAACATATTTGCCGTATGTTATTTTTAAAATATGTTTTTCAATTAAAAGACACATCAAGATTGTTTACCTTATTTCTAATGCTAAAAAAATGAACTATAAGTACATGTGATGTAGTGTCCTGAGCACCTGTCAGGGCACTACATCTAGGGAGCACCAAAATATCAAGAATTGGTTGTATCTAATTTTCCAATTATACACTTAATATGTATAATTATTGTTTGAATCTTGAATCTGATTACAGACAAGCAAGTTTCCATAAAAATTAAAAAGTTCTCAGAAAAGAAATAAAAGAGTTTCAATTTTGGAACTGAAATTAACATGAAGCTATGAGAAGTTTCCAATATTTTAAAAATCCATGTGGGAATTCTGAGTATTGGAAACTTGATGGCTCATCGGTAAATCTGATACATGGGGAAGTGATCTAGACATACCTATTTAGGGCACATAAGACTTGTTTTACCATTTGTTTTTGATGAAACTTATCTTGGACAGACTATATCAGTATTTTACATAGGACCTTATAATCTTTCAAGTTTCCATTTACTTGTTTCAGACAGTTAAAATACAATTAAACAATTATGTTATCAAAACTACTATAATAATTTCATGATAAGCATTAAATCAAAGGCACAAATTAATCGCCCACTTAATTCATTCACGCATCAAGGATGTTTGCAAAACATTCAGCTGATAAAGGCTATTTATTAATCTGACCTCTGATCTTTAACCTTTTGGCCGCCGGACCTAGTCCGCAAAGACGCTCACTCACACGCCAGAGCAAATTTTAAGTAAACAACTAATAAAAAGTTTAGGGATTGCAAATAGTGATATCGATATTTACAATTTATGGTAAAAATCTTTTTAATTTAGCTTTGTTCTTATCCTGTTTTAATTTAATTCCAAATTGCCAAAATTAAACATATGTTTTACACCCGAAAATGTTTAAAATATAGGGATTTAACATATAAAACAACCACTAAACAATGTCGATTCAAGACGTGATATCGCCGCACTAGGCTGTACGAGAAGTCTTTCATACAAGACAACGGCGCGCATGGCCTGCCCGCAGTGCAGATCGACAAGGACTGTTTCCGCGCGTATCAAGTAATAATAGTCTCTAGGTCAACGGCGTAAGCGCTTGTCGGTACGTAAACTTTATTGGCGTAACGTTAAAGCTGCGCATCATGTGTCGATAAAGTCAATATACCGGAACTGTTTTAGTGAAAATTACACGTGGGTTGAATTTTTAATGAGTGAAGATATTATTCCGGAATTAGAATCTATCATTATAATTTCAGTTTGGTTTACATTAATCTATAGGTAAACTCTTATAAAAAAAACGGTCAACGACTTGTTATAAAAAAATTACACATTAAATTCAATATTATAACAAAAAACTAAAGTCTGATAAACAGGTATGTCCCTGTACTACTCTTGTGCGAAGCGGTCGCTGCGGTGTATCCCTTCCCACTAAGCTATAAAATAACATCAAATATTTTTTTTATTTATCTCTTCTGCAATTAAATAGTCCACAATCTACAAGGGCAAATTGACTTGTCTGCCTCTACTTTATAGAGCTAAAGAAGCTGCCTGAACTTTAAATATAGTTATGCCTATCTGACTCTCGTTCTACGTATTCTAGTAAGTAGTTACCTAAAATTGGCGATTAACAAGTGTTCAAATACTTAGATAAAAACATATTTCTGACTTTATATTTACTTTAAAAATTCCCATATCGAGTTAACATTCCCATCCCTAGCTGTCTTTTATACAAGACAACGGCGACGAGGAACATGAATAATGTTGAAAATTGGAGCAATTTTTTTAAATGCCTTATTATAAAAGAAGGGATTTATATAGCGGCTTAAAAAGCAAATAAATGAAAAAACAAAGACCTTAAATATGAACACGAGTGTAAATTAAATTGCAATTGTTATTATTTTCACATTAACTCAGTGGTTGAATTTGTGTCTTGTATACAAGACGACGGCGCCAGCGTAACGTTCTATCGTTGTCTTCTATACCGGACAACGGCGGTCAAAGGGTTAATAACATAAGTACCATTCGTGATTCTAACATGTACAAAGAAATACAATTCAAATTAGGCTACGTACCGTCTTCTCCGCTTCTAAAAGTACTCCTTCTTCATAAGTATAAAGCTGATCGGGTAGATTGTTCAACGAATCTATGAAGCCATTCAAAATTTGTTCCTTTTTCTCAATGCTTATCTCACCTATGCAAAAGTTAATTAAAATACACTTTATAATAAAAACTGCACAGTAAGTGCGACGCATGATGCAAGCTTAACAAACGAGCATTGCGATTTACGCGAACGATGAATGTGAAATGCGTGATTCAGATGATTATAATAATATTTTGCGCCTTTGTTGACATCACTTCACTGACGAAAACGAACTGACCATAGAGTATAATAAGTATGTATAGGAAAAGAGAGCCAACTCGCGAGTAAATGTCAAAAAACGTCTACACCAACGCCACAAGCGGATTTTTGTTCAACTAACCTTTACGTATGTGTGCGTGCACAGTGCACACATGCATACAAATAAAAACTATACCATAGGATTTACCGCGAAAAACGAAAATTGAAATGTCGTTATTTGCCTCTCAATCGCTATTTCATGTAAGTGCATATTATGTGCGCGCGAAATAGCGATTAAGAGGCAAATAACGACATTTCAATTTTCGTTTTTCGCGGTAAATCCTATGGTATAGTTTTGAAGCTTCTGTAAAGTGAACTACAATGAGATTAATCCATTTTTTCAGCTAATTGCAAGAAAATCAGGTGAAAAAATTAATACCACTTGTATAGTTCACTGTACAGCCAAGGAAAAAAGTGCAATATATAATTCAAAGTCAAACGTAAACTCAAAGACGTTTATTTTACTCATATTAGGTACACATAACATTACATAACATTTTTTTTGCTTAAACTGTCTCTCAGTGTCGTTTTCTAATAGATAAATTTAAATCTTGAGAGCTCATTCCAATCAATCGTGAAAATGAAAGAAAACATTATTTTCAAGAGATTGGTTAGTATACACATAAATCAGGCGATATCAAAGGATTCTATTACAGAACAAGTCGCAACATTTTTTTAATCTCAGATGTATATGGTATTATTATTTGTAGTCAACTATGTAACTTACTTCAGGAACATAGTTTTTAGGCGGCTAAACTTAAAACTTCTCTATCATAAAGTTGCTCATTTCACAACATTATTTTCAGAAAATCATATCTCTGTAACTATACAACTTAGGAGGTTGATCTTTTATGTTATCGATAGCTTATTTATTGTAGATTACTGGGGTATGCATAACTCCATAACCGCCATAAGGTACCTTTGACCATGGAACGTCACATATGGAGCTTATAAAAGGGCACAGTATTTCAGTTACATAACGGGTTGGCTTAAAGTAATGAGAATTTTTGTTTTCGGACATAAAGACAAAAAGACAATGGCCATGGATTTCTGGATGTTATATTGAAGAACTATGCAATATCCAACATTAGAACCAAATTCAAGAATGAAGTAATTGGCCTCCCTTGTGTTAGTTTACGTAACATGCTTCTGACCGTTTGCTTTTCACTTTGGACAAACTACCAAGTACTCTCTGACTGATCGTTTTGTAATTACACGGTAAAATTTATTTTATTCTATAATATTTTTGCCTACTATCGCAATATACATATCAGAGTATATAATATTTGCCAAAATTCTTCGATTGATTTAAGTCTTGGGGATATTCTAGGGTTGGAAACGTTTAGTCGTTTTTCCGCGAGAGCCTAAAACCAGTTAAAAACGTCATTGCATACATTTTACCAAAATATGATACATAAACAATTTTCTCTAAATATCAATCAGTTGCAGATTTCATGAAAATGTTAATCAGTTAGCAATTGTGAATGATGGCATGATATAGATAACAAGCTAATATGCCGAAATAATTAAAATTAACGGCAATAAAACAGTTATGGAATGTAAATAAAACGTTGTCCAAAGCATGACGCAGAGGGTTTGAACACAGTTATGAGAAATCGGATGTGGGAGATGTTATAGTATTTATAATGTTTTCTTGTAATTTAAAATATGCTCTTGTTTGTCACTGTAAAATTTCGAAAACCCACAGCTATTGTCTTTTTTTTTATATTTCCGAAAACGAAAATTCTCATTACTTTAAGCCAACCCGTTATACAGGTAGCTGTTGTCATAAAGCTCCAAAGTAATCAGTCAACGGCCTAGTCAATATACGAAATACACATGCGAATTCTCGCACCGTCTAAATTACAAAGCAAAAACATAACTTATTTTGTCAAAGATCTGTGAGGAATATGCCGTGGCCCATGGATTGATGTACAACACCAAGAAGAGCGAACTACTCGTTTTCAAGGTAGGCAAAAAGGAGTATACGTCAGTTCCTGCTGTTTATTTATGTGGTGTTCCTCTAAATAGAGTTTCACAGTTCAAGTACCTAGGCACTAGGTTACCGAAGACCTCCAGGATGATGCTGACATAGAAAGGGAGCGCAGGGCATTGTCAGTAAGGTGCAACATGCTGTCGTGTAGGTTTGCACGGTGTGAGAGGGATGTCCAAAAGACCCTTTTTAAGGCTTTTTGCCAGTCCTTTTACGCGTGCAGACCCTCAATGCCCTGCGTGTCCAGTACAATAATGGTTTCCGCATGCTGATGGGACTGCCACGTTACTGTAGCGCCTCGGGGATGTTTGCGGAGGAGTGGACGCGTTCATTGCGATAGACGCACTGCCTCACTCATGCG
This sequence comes from Cydia fagiglandana, assembly GCF_963556715.1. NCBI lineage: Eukaryota > Metazoa > Arthropoda > Insecta > Lepidoptera > Tortricidae > Cydia > Cydia fagiglandana. The sequence goes on along the minus strand of NC_085949.1, from coordinate 5,575,611 downwards.
AGTCCGTGACAGTTCTAACAGTCTGCTTCAGCTCATTCCTGGAAATCTGCTGGTACACTCTGGAGGCACTGGAATGACCTACAAATGGGATCTAGAGGCAATAAAATCCGAGACGACAAGTAGAAACCACAATATTTACTAACAACTAAACATTTTGTAAAGACAGACTGTTGAGGAAATGCACGTGATTTGGAAATAATCTACTTCATTTCCCATGCTCTGCAAGAGGGTTATTGCTGTTGTATGAAGTGAAGCGATATACTTAATTAGTTACAATTGTATTATTTTAATATACTATTTCTTAGTTTTATGCGTATTATAATAGATTTGAGCGTTTTTCTTTAATGGATCATCGTCCTCTCTGTACGTTACTTTTCCCGACAAGATCCTATTAATAGAGCGGCACCAACTAAATATTAAGACATTAATCGTCGTAGACGTGAAGAATTGTTTTAAAGATTCTCTGTGCTCCTCACAGTTAGAGGGAAAGGAAATAAATGAATCCGTCAAAAACATTATATTTTCTTTTAGATTTTTTTTTGTTAAATTTGCTTTTAAATAAGTAACTGTTGCGTCTTGAATTTCTCGAAAACTATTATAGAGTGCATCGGAAGGATAGCAAAGCCATCGCTTTTTAGAATACTCCCTAGCCTGCATCAGTGTATCCTCTCCCTTGTCATCTTTCGCGAGCAAAGTGTCTCTGCATACTTCACATGTTTTTACAATTTTTTTTAAACATTTAGTCAGGACCCAGCCACAAACATATCGCGCCTGCGTAGAGGAATAGGCGTTATTTGTTGTTGTACTAACTAATGTTTCAACTAGGTTTTCGCCTATTTCAAGTTGTGTATTTTTTGGCGACTTATCTGTTACCTTTTAAATCTAAACTTTGTAAATAAGAATTGAAGTCTTCCTCACAATTTGCATTAATAGACTGATGCGAACTAAAATTATTTAAAAGTAGCGATTTAAATGCACCTTCAAATGAAGTACAGGTTGGTGAGTTGTTTCTTGCCCCCAAACTCCTGATATTTCCAAAAAAATTTTGAACCGGGTCCTGATTAAAATTTCGTGTTAACATGCAGTCCAAAGAATATTTTTGATTTAATAATTTCCAAATCGCCTGCATTCCCTCTATAGTTTTTATAATATTTTTAGTTGTTGGTATTGTCGTCTCTACTAATCGGATTTTGTTGCCGTGTTTCTTTTTTGCTATAAATTTTGAGTTTTTGAAGAATAATATTGCTTTTCTCCATAATTTATGATGATCCGTGTTTTTTTTTACTGCTCCTCGGAATTTTTTTCCATTGGGCTCATGGAAAGTGCCAGCGTTTAAACTATCAAATAGTTGGTCAAATAAAAGCACTGGAGTAATCAGTTGCCGACACTCCTCGGCCAAGAGTTCTCTGGCAATCAAATGATCTGCGGTAGTTGCCACGCTGTGGCTGAATATTTGTGCTGCCATTTTGACTCTCATTTTTTTTATCTTCATCGGATTTACATGTTCCTCTGTCAGTTTGTGAAGGCTCCTGAAAATCAATAAAATCATTGTTAATTACCGTTTTTAGGGTTCCGTACCCAAAGGGTAAAACGGGACCCTATTACTAAGACTTCGCTGTCCGTCCGTCCGTCCGTCCGTCCGTCCGTCTGTCACCAGGTGTATGTATCTCACGAACCGTGATAGCTAGACAGTTGAAATTTTCACAGATGATGTATTTCTGTTGCCGCTATAACAACAAATACTAAAAACAGAATAAAATAAAGATTTAAATGGGGCTCCCATACAACAAACGTCATTTTTGACCAAAGTTAAGCAACGTCGGGAGTGGTCAGTACTTGGATGGGTGACCGTCTTTTTTTTTGCTTTTTTTTTGTTTTTTTTTTGCATTATGGTACGGAACCCTTCGTGCGCGAGTCCGACTCGCACTTGCCCGGTTTTTTTAGGCTAGAATAATACATTCTTTATTAGGGTTCCGTACCCGAAGGGTTGAAACGGGACCCTGCTATTACTAAGACTCCTCTGTCCGTTTTTAGGGTTCCGTACCCAAAGGGTAAAACGGGACCCTATTACTAAGACTTCGCTGTCCGTCCGTCCGTCCGTCCGTCTGTCACCAGGCTGTATCTCACGAACCGTGATAGCTAGACAGTTGAAATTTTCACAGATGATGTATTTCTGTTGCCGCTATAACAACAAATACTAAAAACAGAATAAAATAAAGATTTAAATGGGGCTCCCATACAACAAACGTGATTTTTGACCAAAGTTAAGCAACGTCGGGAGAGGTCAGTACTTGGATGGGTGACCGTTTTTTATTTGCTTTTTTTTATTTTATTTTTTGCATTATGGTACGGAACCCTTCGTGCGCGAGTCCGACTCGCACTTGCCCGGTTTTTTTGTCTGTCTGTCACCAGGCTGTATCTTATGAACCGTGATAGCTAGACAGTTGAAATTATCACAGATGATGTATTTCAGTTGCCGCTATAACAACAAATACTATAAACAGAATAAAATCAATATTTAAGTGGGGCTCTCATACAACAACCTTCTTTTTGTTTTTAGTTTTTTGCGTAATGGTACGGAACCCTTAGTGCGCGAGTCCGACTCGCACTTAGCCGGTTTTTATATTTGACAGTCAAATCAAGAAATGAATGCCCGAACAATAGAAATATACCTACATATAATATAATGTAATTATTCATGCTGGCTTACCGAAGCTCTCCTCGTGTTTTGTCCGCTTCATAGAGCTTTTGAAAGTATTCCCATTTTAATATTTTTTCGATTTGATCGGAATCTTTATATAGCAAGTCTTTGTTTAAAAGGTTATTTCGTAAACCCTTAATAAGATGTGGCACATCGTATAGCGGTATAATTTGCTGCCCGTCTACTTCAAAACATTCCTGTCGCCATTGTTTACCTGCTCGGATGTATTTCTCTTTCGTGTCTTTCACCAGGCTGTTGATGGCGCTGACGTTAGTCGCCCCTTGGTCGCATACTGTACATATTACTTTAAGTCCGGTAGTATGGATCGCTTTAAGAACATCTTTTATAATGTTTTTCAATTCAATTGTTTTTAAACTTTGAGTGAAATAGTATGCCACAGGTTGCTTGAAATTCTTTTTAATTCCCTTAACCATGAAAACCATTGCATGGTTGGCAATCTTGAATGAACTATCATGGCTTACAAAGCCTTTAAGTTCGTCGGTTCCTGCGTTATACTGTACATGAGGTGTCAATGACATTTCGTCAAAAATCAATGTGCACAATCGGTCTTCTTCAATAAGGTTTCCTACTGTTTCTTTTAATTTATTGAAAATACAATTATTAATACCAGGCATTATTTTTATATCAGATAATAAGTTTTTTAACGATTTTGTCGATGGCAGCCTAAAGTATTTATATAACAAGTTATAACATTTTGGACTTTTTTTATAAATTGATAAGGCCAAAACTTTCTCTTCGTTGTTGTAGCGTCTCCCCTTAGGTTTCTTTTTTGCTTGGCGATACTGCATAGTTGTAAAGATTCTTCCTGCCCGGGTCATATTTTTAGTAACTCTATTAATATTGTCTTGTCCTTCCACCAACTTACAAACGGTGGCGAGTCTTGCCTTATAGTGTTTACTATCTTTTATTGACTTAACTAATTTAGATTTTAATATTCTATTTTCTTTTTGAGCAGCTCTGTATTCTTTGTAGACAGCCTCGGGTGATTTTTGACCTGTAATCATGAATAACCGTGAAATCAAAAAAGTATGTAATAAAGGTTTAATAGTAGGTACTCCTTTTAGGGTTTATTTCGGTCATTCGGGAGTGACCGCCTAGTTTGAGTTCGCCTAGTACTCGTAGATAGGTTCTGTATAGTAGGTAGGTTCATTTTTAATGGTTTAATCTTTGAAGTGCTGTTACTTTGCAAATTAAATGGCTAAATTCATAAACATTGAAATAATTTAATTATTACATGAAAATAGCCTGTTAAACGTTAATTGCCACGATATATGATTTAATATATCCTTTCATAGAAAGATGAGCTTAAATCGTCGATTTTCTAAAACCCTCTACATCCGTGCTGACCATTCATCGAGGTCCTGCCACTTGACTGTTATTTGCGAAAATCCGCGGCGTCACTTGTCTACTTTTAGCGTTTTTGTTGATGCCTTGAAGGCATAGAAGGTAGGATCCTATAGAAGTGGCGACACTATGATTGGTCGAATACATTTGTTGCCCACCATAATAAGTACATACTAAAGTTGACTATGACAAGGACAAACAATTAGCGCTTTCGCTGCTACTCCTACTGAAAGATACGAGTACATAAGACTATCCCGTTGGGTCATTTCCCCGCACCCCTCATGCGAGATCCAGTTGTATACTAGATTCATGCTTGAATGACATGACAAAGCTCTTCAAATGACTTCTACATGTTGCTCGCTCGAAAATCCCGAGAGATTTAAACGGAGAATAAAAATAAATAAGTACCCTTGTCAAAACTGGTTTGAGATGTAGAAGGATGTTGAGTTGGATGAAGACGCTCCTTTAATTCTGAAATAAAAATAATACATTGTATATAGGGGGTATTAATGCAATGTTCTGCCGCCAGAGTGCAGCACTAATCTAGCTAGTAAATCACAGAGTAACTTATACCTGCTGGGCCATAACTTACACATAAACTGTTTTTTGACAAGTTTTCACAGACAATAAAATATGGCATTGATGCATCAAGGCGGTTTGTTAACAAGGGCCTACTAGTACTATGCCTTATGGGAAACTGTCGAAGAGATAGTTTAGATCCGGAAACCGCTACCAACTTTTAGTATGTTGTTGGGCAAGGTATTGGGTCTCCAAAACTGCCGGGAGACAGCGGCGCCGGCCATCTACTTCAGCGGAATGACGTCATCAAAATGACACCTGACTTGTTGCGAAAATTACATATTGCACCCAGACTATGCATTGCACATACGCGTGTATGGTATTAAATGAAAGCCAATGAAATATACTATATTTAAGCATTCATACATACAACAGACTAAGAGAAATTTACAAATAAATCAAAATGATGTCAAAAAATATTCGATTATCGTTTAATATTCGAATATCGCTGACCGTACAAACGAAAATGTTAGTACAGGGTGGCCAAATAAGAGGTATACACTTTATTTTTGAAATTTTATTCTATAAAACATAAAAAATATTAAGTATTCCTTGTTAAATATAATATGTAGGGTCAGCAATTACACATGGAAAATAATGCCAGACAAATGTTCACCTCTAGCTGCATGGCAGATGCGAACCCTCTACATCCGCGCTGACCATTCATCGAGGTCCTGCCACTTGACTGTTATTTGCGAGAATCCGCGGCGTCACTTGTCTACTTTTAGCGTTTTTGTTGATGCCACTTGAAGGCATAGAAGGTAGGATCCTATAGAAGTGGCGACACTATGATTGGTCGAATACATTTGTTGCCCACCATAATAAGTACATACTAAAGTTGACTGTGACAAGGACAAACAATTAGCGCTTTCGCTGCTACTCCTACTGAAAGATACGAGTACATAAGACTATCTCGTTGGGTCATTTCCCCGCACCCCTCATGCGAGATCCAGTTGTATACTAGATTCATGCTTGAATGACATGACAAAGCTCTTCAAATGACTTCTACGTGTTGCTCGCTCGAAAATCCCGAGAGATTTAAACGGAGAATAAAAATAAATAAGTACCCTTGTCAAAACTGGTTTGAGATGTAGAAGGATGTTGAGTTGGATGAAGACGCTCCTTTAATTCTGAAATAAAAATAATACATTGTATATAGGGGGTATTAATGCAATGTTCTGCCGCCAGAGTGCAGCACTAATCTAGCTAGTAAACCACAGAGTAACTTATACCTGCTGGGCCATAACTTACACATAAACTGTTTTTTGACAAGTTTTCACAGACAATAAAATATGGCATTGATGCATCAAGGCGGTTTGTTAACAAGGGCCTACTAGTACTATGCCTTATGGGAAACTGTCGAAGAGATAGTTCAGATCCGGAAACCGCTACCAACTTTTAGTATGTTGTTGGGCAAGGTATTGGGTCTCCAAAACTGCCGGGAGACAGCGGCGCCGGCCATCTACTTCAGCGGAATGACGTCATCAAAATGACACCTGACTTGTTGCGAAAATTACATATTGCACCCAGACTATGCATTGCACATACGCGTGTATGGTATTAAATGAAAGCCAATGAAATATACTATATTTAAGTATTCATACATACAACAGACTAAGAGAAATTTACAAATAAATCAAAATGATGTGAAAAAAGATTCGATTATCGTTTAATATTCGAATATCGCTGACCGTACAAACGAAAATGTTAGTACAGGGTGGCCAACTTGGAGGTATACAACTTTCTTTTGCCACCATTTTGTTTTGGCGGCAAATATGACAGTTGTTGCATGAAAATTACTTTGTGTAGATACGGCAAATTTGTTATGGAGCGTTTACAAGACGGGGACACGTGTCACGCGCCACGAGCCACAATAGAAACATTAAAAATAACGTTTCCCGGTCGATTAATTTCGTGAAACGGTGACATTGACTGGCCCCCAAGTTCGCCTGATTTAACAGCTCCTGACTTTTTTCTGTGGGGCTATCTAAAGGGACGTGTCTATGCTAATAGGCCAACGAACCTTCAGCAATTAAAACAAAATATTCGAAACACTGTCGCTGAAATAACGCCAGAAATGTGTGAAAAAGTGATGAAAAACGCGATGAAAAGGGTTCGCATCTGCCATGCTGCTAGAGGTGAACATTTGTCTGACATTATTTTCCATGTGTAATTGCTGACCCTACATATTATATTTAACAAGGAATACTTAATATTTTTTATGTTTTATAGAATAAAATTTCAAAAATAAAGTGTATACCTCTTATTTGGCCACCCTGTATAAGCGGATTAATAAAATACCGCTTTTTTCTAGTGAGGGAAATGGCTTGAGAAACTTAATTTTATTACCTTCGTCATTTGGCCGATTTTCTTGAAACAAATTTGCTGTGTTTCTATTTCCAATATTTGGCAGCGGGTGTGCTCTATTTCCAGGCTACAAGAAGACATAGTTACACCTGAAAATCAAAATAATAAGTTGTGGTGATCATGTGTTATAAATATAAAGTGATGATTTTGAATGATAAATATTTAATAGCTTTAATTGGATTTCACTTGCAATGTTTTACTATTAGTATTTTCCTCGCATTGGTGCGGTGAAAAATTTAGTATGTCACTCAATAGCAACATTTATTTTTTTTATACTACTCCAATGGCAAATTTAGTAAAGCTTTTATGTCTACCGTTCTCCAATTTTCCCTCAACTGCTCAAGGGTTAACTGGAAGAGATCCCTGAAAGGGATAAGTTCGCCTTTGTACTAATGATGTGTGTTCTTTCATGTTTTATGTTTCTTTTTGTACAATAAAGTATTTTACTACTACTACTACTACTACTACTACTACAAGCATACGACCCGCCTAATGGTACGGAGTTTTACAGTTGGGACAGAAAGCAACTTATTCTTTTTCAATATTGTTTGTTTATGATACCCACCTTCAAAATTCACAGAAGGTACAGCCTTATTTATTAAACGATGACAGGCCACTTTTTGATCTGGTGTAAAGTGATGGTCACAAATCTTCTTATTTTTATAAATTTTCAGTGGGTCTGTCTCCTTTAATCTGTCACCAACAATTGACAACCAAGTCCTAAATAATTCTGGTTTTCTTTCTGGATGAGGAAAGCTGTGCATGGGTGCACCTGCAATATAAAGTAACATTGATATAACATTACTCATATAAGTACTTCGACGGCGGGCCAGAAAAAGATTTCCATGACGGTCGTGTTTTAATTTATCGCTAGGTATTCGTTGCGAATTTCCTATTTTTCGTACTAGTATCGTAATGTAGGTAGGTACTATTATTCCATATAGCATATTATATCATCCTTCTGACATATTTTAAATCAGGATACGATGACTATTTTATTACGTGTTTGGGTGGTTGCCGTTCCCCAACTAACCACCTGAACGGCACGAGGGCTCAATGCACATCGTCTTTAACAATTTTACGAGTTATAGCCCGGGATGTGATGACCGACGAAATTTTTCATCTGACCCGCGGTCTAACGCAAAAAAATCATGACACGCAACAATCATAAGTTTATAAATATGTGAAATAAAAGAAATGCTATACTACTTACCTAAATCCGGGCAGCCGAAAAGGCAAAATCGTCTTCTTCTTCCTGGCTCACTCATTTTTAACAACCGATATACCGATATACGAGTATCTCTTTGCGAATTGCGAGTATCTTTGAAAAGTTTCAAATCTGACCGATGCCATTTTTTTAACGTTTCGTTTTTGTCAAAGAGAATAATAATACATTAGGTATAATAAGACTAATGTTAATTTCCTAAAACCTAAAACTACTCTCTACTCTATATAAAAGTAAGTATATTAAGATAATTATTTTTTTACTTAAATCACAGAAAATTTTAAAACGGTTTGTGTGAAATGGAATGTACATGTTAAAAATTAATAAAAATACACAGATAAGGTGTAAAAATATTTTTACGCTGTGGCACCATCTGTTTGATTTATTTGGAAGCATCAGGTGAGGAAATGTTGCTGTACATATGACGCCGACTGCGCTAGTTTCCATATATAAGGTACCCCTCTTTTAAGTTTCGCCCCCCTGGAACTGACGTAAGTGACATAGTTCCGCTGACATGACTGGACATGACAGTTCCATTTCCACCATTACATTCCGTTACACGAATGTTGAATATTGCAAGATACCAAAATGTTAAATTTCTTTTAAAAACTGCTATATTTTCCACTGATTTTGGCGTTTAAATGCTTCAATAAATAAATAAAACTTAGTATTACAAGATGTGACTTTGTTCTTTCACCACTTGTGCAAGTACACAAGCTATGACCACTACACATTTTGAAACGTGCTACTGTCAAGTGTCAACGTTCTGTCACTGTCAAACACGAATGCAGTGACGTTCGCAATAGGAGTACCGTTATGGATATTATTTTATTCATGTTATAATCATTTGAATTAGTAATAAAATAAATGTTTTGAAATTACTAGGAACGGACAGTCTCAAGAATGCCTGATAAAGTAAAAACTAGCCGCAAGAATTCATCTATAAAATTGTAAGTAACTCTCTACATTAACATTACACTATTTACAAACTTTCGCAAAGTTTTATTTTTAAAATATCTCTTCATTTAGCCTTGCACAGTAGTAAATAAAACTTACAATACAAATTTTAATATGTTAAAAGTTCATTCTTCAATTTCGAAGTTATATACGACAGTAAATTGCCATAATTTTACCTAATCAGAACTTGTATTATTAAATATTTAAAAGTGTCTAAAAATTAATAGTCAAACGCTGGTTAACCCGTGAAGTGCAATAGTATCACACTAACTCAATTTGGGTCGTAGCAACTCAGTATCAGACGTGTGTTACTACAGATCAATATGGGTCAAATTGCTTTGTATCGATTTGTTGTATGGTGATCGTTCGATGGGTTAATGTGTTTATCTGGTTATAGATGGTGGATAACATTTGGAGTGCTGTGCGGCGCCACATTTGTGACAAGGTTCTACAAAGTGTTGGAACCAGATCATGTATGGTATGTTGTTGTTGTTGCTTGTCCTAGGGCACCCCGAAGATGCATATACACCATGTTTTTTTTTATTTCCGTTAATTTCAAGGGTGCATTCCTGAGCTTAAATTGAGTAACTTTCTCAAAGACACCGATATTCTAACTAACTCCATTTCGGAGATATTCAATAATTTTTTTTTCTACAACCGTGTACACTTGCCTTAGGGCCGGTTTACATATTGATTAGTGTTTAGAAAGAGTTCATACATTTGCTCCTAAACTAAAGTACAATCTCGGTCGATCGATGTTCGAAATGACATTGATATGTGACAGATTTCAATTGTTTGGTTGAGTTAAATGTAATACCTGTGTTACAACAATGCTACATGCTACATTTAATAACTTTTTAATCTCAACTTTTTTTTTAAATAAAAGCAAAAGCTCTTAAATGTACTTAACCATACCCCGAAATTAACGGAATTCAATAAAAATATGGTGTATAGGGCCTCCATAAGATTCTTCCACACCTTTCTATCTTGAGCAGCCGTCTTGTATGGTATGTACAGAATAATATAAATATAATACCTAATACTGTCCATAAAAGATTTTGGAAAGGTTGGTAAAATTATAGGGTGTAAAGAAGTTTTGATTGCAATTCGAGAGAATTTTGAGATCTTTTTGAAAACAGCTACTTTTTTATTAGAATACTACACAACACACACAACAGAAACAAACACAAACAAAAACAGTGAAACAGTAAACAAACAAACAAAACAAACAAACAAACAAAACAAACAACCAAACAAACAAACAACAAAAACAAACAAAGTAAACAGTGAAATCGTGCTAAGTGAACTATGATTTAGACGCACCAGCATCAGCTGCCTGTCTAAAACGAAATAATAAATAAATAAATAAATACTAGTAATGGTATCTATTCAGTATTTTGAGAGTCAATCATAAAAAGTTTTGTGAATCTAATAAATGTTACCCAAATAATATAATTGTTCAATAACATCCACAGACTTCTCAATGTTTACCATTATATTTATTTATTTCAGTTGGGACGAAACTCATTTTGGCAAAATGGGTAGTTGGTACATAAACAGGACTTTCTTCTTTGATGTGCATCCTCCTCTTGGCAAGGTAAATAACTTGAAAGATGTATATGGAAATTTTCTACAATAAAAACTTAACAATAGAATATTTATAAACTTATTCCAAGTTTCAGTATTTCAAGTTTCAGACTGCTGTTTGAGAGTGCTGGTTAAAGAAATAAATTATATTTCTTTGTCTATAGTTCGTTTTTTTTAGCATTAGAAAGAACTTGAACGAAGATAAGCGATCTTGGCATGTCTTTTAATTGAAAAAAGCTTTTTAAAAATCAATAACTATTACTTATGAAAGCAGAACAATATAAAAGATCGTATTATATTCATAATTGTTACATATTTGCCGTAACTTATTTATAAAATGTGTTTTTCAATTAAAAGACACATCAAGATTGTTTACCTAATTTCTAATGCTAAAAAAAACGAACTATAGTTACCATGCTCACTGCGGCACTCTTTCCAAAGACTTGTGACAATTTGGCTATGAGTTAACCCGTGGAGCGCCCTACTGTCACACGTGTGCTGGTAACTAGTATAGGAGTTCCATACTACGGAAATTCTGGGGCGCTCCACGGGTTAAACTAACTGCCACAGCAAGCAGGTTAACTTAACTTTAAATTATTAACAGCAACACTCCTAACTGTACATTGGTGAACCTTTATTACAAAAGACATAAGGTCCACCGATGTTACAAGTTACAATTAACAGTGTGGGTGATGGTATCAAAGAAAAATAATCAAGAAGTTATTTCTTAATGTTGTTAATATTTCAGATGCTCATTGCGTTGTCAGGAAAGCTGACAGGATATGATGGCACCTTTCCTTTTGATAAGCCCGGAGACAAGTATGATGGCGCCAAATATGAAGGCATGAGAATTGTGAGTTAATTAGTTAGATGCCGTAATAATTGTACCATTTGCTAGAATCTGTATAGAAAGAGAAGATTCATAGAATATATTGGATCCCATACATTTCACGACTCTTCTCTTTCTGCACAGACTCTAGCTGTTTAACTGAGGGTTGCTTGCAATGGCCCTCAGACTGATGCCTCTGATTTACTCGTAGTTGAGTCAGATTTTTTTAAACTGAAAAGTATAAGTGAATAAAATACTTAGAGGATATAACCAATGGAGACGCCATGTCTAAAATTTTCGGTACAAAATAGTCTGACGTTTTTTGCGGGGGAGGGGCACATCAAATGTATAGGTACGTCATGTCAGATAAACGTCAGTCCATACATATGGTTGACATGTGGTTGACCATTGGCCGCCTATTTTCGACAGAGGGGAACGCCTGTTAATGGCGGCTCCATTGTTAATTACTCCGAGATAAAATAGCATTATGCTACCTATATACATATTGTGTTTCTTTTTTCAGTTCTGTACAACCTTGGGAGCCCTAGTCATTCCTTTGACGTTTTTATCATTATGGGAGATGACAAAGTCATTGGACTCCAGTTTTATAGGAACAATGCTCTTATTATGTGGTATGAATCATCCTATATTTTATTAATGTAAATTATGCTTATTGCTCAATTTCACAAAAACGGCTGCACGGATTTCATGTAATTTATCACATACATAGTTCATGCTTTTTAGGGTTACGTACCCAAAGGGTAAAACGGGACCCTATTGCTAAGACTCTGCTGTCCATCCGTCCGTCCGTCTGTCACCAGGCTGTATCTCACGAACCGTGATAGCTAGACAGTTGAAATTTTCACAGATGATGTATTTCTGTTGCCGCTATAACAAACAAATACTAAAAACAGAATAAAATAAAGATTTAAGTGGGGCTCCCATACAACAAACGTCATTTTTGACCAAAGTTAAGCAACGTCGGGCGGGGTCAGTACTTGGATAGGTGTCCGTTATTTTTGTTTGCATTATGGTACGGAACCCTTCGTGCGCGAGTCCGACTCGCACTTGCCCGGTTTTTATACTTACCGGAATTCATTTCCTAAGAGGATGAAAAGGATTGAAAATTAGAACATGTTTTATTTAAATAAGTTAATGACTTCTCAACTGTCGAAACGAAATCGTGGAACTATTACTTCCATATAAACCTTCAAACTCAACGTTATATTAATTGTATATCTTATGTAATATAATATTTTATATATTATATAATTGTTTCAGATGTTGGTTTTCTTACTCTAAACCGGTATATTTTGTTGGACCCAATTTTGCTGTTTTTTATGAGCTGCTCTATTTATGGTGCTATGAAGGTAAATAAAATATCTTGCATAATTGGTATATCGCGTCTGCGCGGCGATTTTCTCGCAAGGCAACTCGTTCTATCTGGACGCGTTCTAGCGTCCGCTAGCTGGCGCGGTTGCACGGAGCGGGTTAACAAATATGTAGTATAGGTACGCGCAACGCTAACTGGCGCGGACGCGTGCGACGCGTATAATCCGGATTTATACGCGCGTAATGAGCTTATAATTTCTGTCTAATTGGTTATAAGCGTTTTGCATTACTCAGGTCCGCACGCTCACCACCGAAGGTCACGCGCCCTTCTCACCAATACTGATAACCTGGCAGCTGTTCCTCGGTGCTTCGCTGGCCTGCACCATGTCGGTCAAGTTTGTGGGGCTGTTCGTCGTGCTTTTTGTGGGGCTGCGGACTGTGGCTGACTTGTGGGACGTCCTCGGAGACCTTACAAAACCTGTGGTAATGTTATAGTTAATTATACATAATAATATACTGCGAGTACAAAGATGGTATCGAAAAAAATCCATGTAATTATGGAAGCTGCTCACAAAATTTCAGGAGAATCGGTTTAGAAATGCAATATGTAGAGAACAGCCTGACAGACATACGAAAGAATTTTTGTGGCTTCAGGAAATGATATATTTGATGGAATACTTTTATGTTAGTACCCATATGTATGATTAATTTTGTCTATTCCTTTCAGAGCCTCACCGTGAAACATCTGATTGGCAGAACCATCACTCTAATCTTGTGGCCTGCTGCTCTCTACGTGTTCTTCTTCTGGATACATCTCACCGTATTATCAAAAAGGTTAATTACTACATTACGCACACAGATGCTTCGTAATTATCCACCCTGGCAAATACTAGCCTTAGTTAAATATTACTTGATTGTTTAAAAATGGAATTGTTCATAACACATTACATAAATTAAATTTCAACAGTGGAAACGGCGACGGCTTCTATTCATCCGGTTTCCAAGCGCGCCTCATAGGAAACAGTCTTCACAACGCCAGTGCCCCTCGCGTACTGGCCTATGGAGCAGTAGTGACATTGAAGAACCATCGCACTGGAGGGGGGTACTTACACTCGCATCATCATCTGTACCCGGCCGGGGTTGGCGCGAGGCAGCAACAGGTACATATGAGCTTTATTCTTTTATTGTTGGTCGCTATTCCCAAGTTTCATAAGGAACAGTCTTCACAACGCCAGTGCCCCTCGCGTACTGGCCTATGGAGCAATAGTGACGTTGAAGAACCATCGCACTGGAGGGGGGTTTACACTCGCACCACCATCTGTACCCGGCCGGAGTCGGCGCTAGACAGCAACAGATAAATACGAGCTTTATTATTTGATTTTTAAAGTTGATATTTGACCTCTCTTAAGTGTTAGTACAAACGAAACTCAACAGAGATGGCGTTGTACAGAAATGTTACCAGTGACAAGTGAGAATTTTTAAGTTAAAACATTGCCAACTTACTCGTATGCTTACACATTGCTGACACATTCGGCCAACCAATCAAGATCGGACTTTAATTTTAGAGATCAGTAATTTATTACGTTCATATGTAATTAATATAACGTACACTAATTCTTCTGCTATGAAACCCTATAGACTAATGCTGTAGTCCAATCGGGCCTGAAAAAAAAAGTTAAACTTAAACCTCTTCCACAGATAACAACTTACACGCACAAAGACGAGAACAACCGCTGGATCGTCCGGCCATACGCATCCTCACCTTCAGGCACTGTGCTTGTGCGCAGCGGAGATCTAGTGCGGCTCACGCATGCGCAGACTATGCGCAACCTGCACTCGCACAGGGAGCGCGCGCCGCTCACGCAGAAATGCATGCAAGTTACTGGATACGGCGAAGTAAGCTAGAGGAATATCTTATACCGTCATAAAACGTCTAACGCCCAAGTAGCACAGATTAGCTATATAGCAGCCGCATAATGAAGTACGAATACGCTTGAAGCTGGAATAAAAAAGCTGCATAAGAGCTGTATAAGCCTCTTTTCAGCTTTTATAACTCTTAAATGGGCACAAATTATGCAGCCTTAAGTTCACATAGCTGTTTAAGAGCATTGTAGCAGCAATTTAATGGAATTATAAGGGGTAACAGGAGTTATAAGAGGTGTATATTGACTGGGTAATAGACCACCAGTTACCCTTTATTCAGTTAATATGTCACATGTGCGCCCTAATACCGGGAAAGATTGACGTTGGGCTGAATAAAAGATAATTATTAACATACTTTTACACCTCTGCCTTAAAAAACATATTTATATTGAAGCAAAAACCTTTAGCGCAACAACACCATAAGTCATTTTGTTAAAGTGTTTAGTTAAATGTTAGTACATGATCTTTTATATATTAATGTGAGAAAGATGTTTGGGAATGCAAGTTTATTGACATTATATATATACATTATCTAAGAAAATTTCAATGCGCCACGAGAATAATCAGGATTTATTTAAATTAATGATATAAATAAGCTATTGTGTAAAAACTACTTTAGTGGTTTGGACGGAATTATGAGATAAAAAGTTAATAATACGTTATAGGAAGTGCTAAACTAGTGATTTAGGTTAAGAACTCATGCACAAAACGTTATTGTTGCCCTTAAAAGTTGGAAAAGTAATTTAAATTTTGTAGGTTATATACAATAAAATGGCGGTCAATGTTAAAAAGCAACGTGAACCGTTAAAATTCTAATATGCAGCATATGACTGTTATATATCTGATTAAGATACTTAAGTGAACCACTATAAAGTCCAAGTCGTTCTTTCGATAAACTAGTGAACCTCTAAACAGTTATAAGGCATCTTGTGAACGTTTAAATAGCCGCTATACACACAGTCTCAATGGTAGTAAAATAGGCTGCTTAGCGGTAAACATGTTCAGCGCTAAGCCGTATTATGCGCCACATGTGTTCGATTATACGTCTATTGGTTTCATAACAGTTCACTCGTTCTCCCTTATAATAAGTCAGCAAAATAAAAGCTGCTTTAGCGGTAAACATCTTCAGTCATAAGCAGTATTATGCGCCACATGTGTTTCATTTATAGGTCTATTGGCTTCATATTAGTTCACTCGTGCTCCCTTAAAAGTCAGCGTAATAAAAGCTGCTTAGCGGTAAACATGTTCAGCGATAAGCTGTATTATGCGCCACGTATGTTCCATTATACGTCTATTGGCTTCATAATAGTTCATTCGTGCTTCCTTAAAAAGTCAGCGTAATAAAAGCTGCTTAGCGGTAAACACGTTCAGCGATAAGCTGTATTATGCGCCACAGGTGTTCCATTATGCGTCTATTGGCTTCATATTAGTTCACTCGTGGTCCCTTAAAAGTCAGCGTAATAAAAGCTGCTTAGCGGTAAACATGTTAAGCGAAAAGCTGTATAATGTGCCACATGTTTTCCATTATACATCTATTAGCTTCATAATAGTTCACTTGTGCTCCCTTAATAAGTCAACGTAATAAAAGTCCACAATTACCTCCTTATACAGCACATGGCGTAATTTTATCCACTAAACAGACCTTATAACGGTTAAAGCATTTGATAACCCTTAAAGCTGTATAGGTTCGTAGCAAATATACCTTTATATCACTCTTTGCGTATTAATGGTAGTTTTCAGAGCCGTAATGCAGCTTTTAATCAGCCCTAAGCTATATAAATATCACTGAAATCTATTATACAGCTGTAGGACCACGAGTGTGCTGTTATAAGTGTCTTAATACGCACAGAGCGTTAGATAGAACTAAAAGTGAGTAGTTATAGAGCTATCTGTGCTACTTGGGCGCGGTAAACAATCTTGACGTGTGTTTTTATTGAAAAACACTTTTGTAAAATAAGTCACGGCAAATATATTTATTAAAAAGCGTTTTTCAATTACAAGACACGTCAATATCGCCTTTTTCTAATGTTAAAAAACGAACTATACTATGTGACTCTCTGAATCCGGCATTATGATTTTTTTTTAATCCGGATCGACAAAAAATTCCACTTAATTCTATCCTGTAACAAAAAATAGCGACTCTTGCCGTTTGTGCGGGAGAGTATCTTAAGCTACCCTTGTTATGTTTGGCCTGTGAACATCTTCTATTAGTTTCATGATATGAAATTCATATTTATTTATTTATGTTAGGAGAACCAACAGCTATAAAATTTACAATAGACAACAAGATTAAAACAGGAAGCCAATTACAGGAACTCACAGGTAGTTACAAAGTATTAAATTTTAAACTAATGCTACGCATATTCTGAACTCACTTCATGTCTAGGACGGAGTTGGCGACGCGAACGACGTGTGGAAGATCGTGATTGGTGGAGGCAAAGATGGCGACGAAATACAAACTGTCAAGAGTAAACTCATGTTCGTGCACTATTTGCAAGTGAGCACGTCATATGACAACTTTTTTTAAATTTGTTTTTACACAAAAGGTACTTGCTTACAAATAAAATTTATAATATCGCCAAACTGTAACCATTGTAACCAATAATACTGTAATATGGGAGTATATATCTCGGCGGCCGATCGTAAGATCAGGCATATCGTGAAATTCCTAGGCATATCGTGAAACGTGAAAATCTTTGACTCGTTCCCTGAGTCGACGGAGCCCCGCGTAGGCCTATTTCTGGGCAGTTTGCCCTTCGGGCATCTAAAGCAACCTAACGAACCTATCTTACCTATATATTGGTTTAATGTGACTATCCTCAAAACAATACACAGGAACATTATGATCTGCCGCCGACATATAGATGACATTATTAGGCACATACTGCAACAACTAAGTGGATCCAACACTGTGTTGATGGTGGATTCCATGCATTCCAGCAGAGTTTCGCTTACGAACTTTAGATTATTACGAGAATGTTAGGAATCTGAGTTGCGGTTTATATTACATTTTTAAGCTAAACCATTGGAATCAGTATCATCATCATCAGGTTGTAAACATAAAAAAAATTGCGTTTTTTCGTGAAACACGGAATGTTCCGTAAATTCCATGATAACTTTTTTTTCAATAACATTTTGTGTTTCTCAATGATTTGTGTTTGTTTGCAGGCGTGCGCACTGACAACAACCGGCAAGCAGTTACCGAAGTGGGGTTACGAGCAGCAAGAGGTCGCCTGCAACCCCAACTTGAGGGACAAGAACGCGCTGTGGAACGTAGAGGACAATGTGTTTGATGACCGTAAGTAGACTTAGTTAGTTAGTTAGGGAACTACTTGTTCGTTCCCTTGGCTGTGGAGAAATCGGGGTGTTGGTGCGCGGAGGCGAAAACTTTTCTCGGGGAAATGGGACGTCGCCTGCAGCAGAGGGGTCTCGACCCCCGCTCCGAGTTGTTCCTGGCGCAGAGGTTGTCCATCGCGGTTCAACGAGGTAACGCAGCAAGTGTGATGGGCACTTTTGCGCCGGGGGCGATGCGGGGTGGGTTATTTGATTAGTTTTTATAGGTTAGTTGTAATTTATAGTTTTAG
The DNA here is from genome assembly GCF_963556715.1 of Cydia fagiglandana. Classification (NCBI taxonomy): domain Eukaryota; kingdom Metazoa; phylum Arthropoda; class Insecta; order Lepidoptera; family Tortricidae; genus Cydia; species Cydia fagiglandana. The sequence continues at coordinate 5,557,162 of NC_085949.1, read as the reverse complement.
ATTTCGTAGTTTTTAAGTGAAATTAATGTTTATACAATGCTAATAATATTGATGATCCTGTAAACTTGACGAACGGTAATAAAGAGGATTTGATCGTGTTAGTTAGTGCTTCTGACCGATTTCCGCAAATCGACAACCATTGTGCCTATTTTGCGTGAAACGAGGTAGCGTTACCCTAATCACCCCAGCTACTCAATGAAGCCCAGCAATGTTTTCAGGTTGCTGACTGCCTCTTTTAGTGTGCTCGGAGTCCCTATGTATTTGCTCCTGTATAGAGACTAAACTGAAAAACGTAATTCAAGACCAAAAAAAGTAAGAAATGTTGCCACTTTTTTACTAGCGCGTCTTGTATTTATGTACAAATAAGTAAATAAAAGTACTTTTTTAAATAGTAGGAGTAAAATTACTAATGAATAAATTATCTTAGCGTGATTATTTATTAAAAGGAATTTACAATTTTACAAACAAATTATTGCAGTGGCAACATTGTCTTACTTTTCTTGGTCTTGAATTACGTTTTGCAGTACAGGTGTTTAGTTGTTTACCCCTGTATAGAGACTAGTAGACTTAACTTGGCTACTAACAAGCAGATAGGTGGTATGGTATTCCACTTATCCAATTTCTTTGTCCAATGTGCATTGCGTCTCACTCTCTCATTAAGCAAAATGTGAGATGTAAATACACATAGGATCAAGATATTGGACAGATGGAATACCATCCTAAGATACCTATCACTTTATTCCCTTTGTTTGAAAAACATTAAAAACTTAGACTTTGGTGATCGTTTCCGTTATCTTCGTCTGTACGGTACGCTCTAGTTCAACATTTCTAAATCAAATGTCAAATCTTCTGAAATCGGTCAAACCTATTGGACCCCTGTATGCCGACTCTTTAAAAAAAATGCATTTATTTCAGACAAACATGGTCCATATTACCTAATTATTATATATTATTATTAATTGGTTATTGGTGGTTTAATACCTGGTACACTCCTTTTTGTAACCGTTGCTATCTTTCACAGTACCAAAAGTAAGCTTCGAGGCCTACGCGTCAGGCTTCATAGAGCGCTTCTTAGAGTCCCACGCCGTGATGTTGCAGGGCAACGCGGGGCTCAAGCCTAAAGAGGGCGAGGTCACCAGCCAGCCGTGGCAGTGGCCTATCAACTACCGGGTAAGGTCACACAGTCTTTCATCATCATCTCAGCCATAAGACGTCCACTGCTGAACATAGGCCTCCCCCTTTTTTGGGGGGTGAATGCCATAATCGCCGCGCTTGGCAGGCGGGTTGGCGATCGCAGTCGAGTACACCGAATTTGAGGGACGCTGCTGCCCGTCCACCGGTGATCTTGGACGTGGTTATAGGACATACCCGGGTCCTGGACGTAGTTTAAGGGTCCAACTGTCACACAGTCTTTATACAGGTTTAAAATGTGGGGTAAAAAATTACCCTAGAAACATTGGCTAGGTAGTTAAAAGGACTAGCAAGCATATCGATTTTGAGGTCACTATTTAGCAAGCTCAGGCAGTGGCAGAACCCTCTGTCAACTGTCGACTAAGGTCGCCACAAGTATGAAGAAATGGAGGCAATCGGTATTTAATCCACATGCTTATATGACTTGTTAGAGGCGTTCGATGGCGTAGATCATTAGAATATACTATTAATATAAGCAAACTTTGGGAAGGAAGAATTTCGATGGTTTACAGATGTACCTATAACTAAATTAGATAAGCTTCAGAAAGTACCTACTCCTCAAAGCATTTCAAGATTAGTAGACTCTAGAATCTGGATTGGTGTTCCTCAAGGATCGATATTAGGTCCTCACCTATTTCTCAAGAATCAAAAGCAATGAAGCCGAAGGCAAGCATAGCAAGGATATGTATTTTTGAGTTTATCAAAATCAGTCATGTTCGCATTGACAGGTGTACTGCTAATATTAACTCTTTGAACGCCACTCCTATCATGTGCGGCGCGTCATCGTGAATTTTGATAGTGGGCTGTAGCGGCGCACACTTGTCGTCGATGGCAGTCAATGGGTTAATCTGCCTGCCTGTAACTGTATGGGAACTCCTGGCACTGGAATGGCGTCACTTACTACGCAAAGGCAGAACAAATCACGACGACCAGTGGTTTGAAAAACTTAAGGAGCGTCGTCTAAAGAGACAACAACCGACACCTCCAGCTAACGCCAAATTTACTTGTGACCATTGTGGGAAGCAGTGCAGAGCCCGCAGCGGTTTGTTCAGTCACCAGAAATGATGTGACTCTCGAAATGCACAGCAGCTGTAACAAACATCTGAAGAAGATGTAAAGGCCAATGATGATGATGATGTTCTATTTGGTTACAGGGCCAATTCTTCTCCGGTAGCGCGCACAGAGTCTACCTGCTAGGCAACCCGGTGGTGTGGTGGACCAACCTCGCGTTCCTCGCCGTGTTCTTCGTCATTTATGTTGTCAACTCCGTTAGGGAGAAGCGGGCGGAGGCGCGCGGCATCGTGTTGCAAGGTATTTTTTTAAATAATACAAATCAGCTTCATAGCCCAGTCTACATCAGTATATAGTTGGCCATAACAACTCCTTGTCAACCGCCGAATTTCAACGCAAAGCTAATACCTTCAAACATCAAACATCAACATTTATTCAGCAAATAGGCCACAAGGGCACTTTTACACGTCAACATTGAATTTACATACAAGCAAAAATAATAACATCAACAGTTTTATAAAATAAAACTAACAATTCAATCTAACGTATTACAAATTACTAAGAGATGTATATGGTCCCTTAATGTCGAATTACATACAAAATACAGATACAAAACACACAAAAAAAACTATAATGTTTAGAGGTGTAAATGTCTCTAGGTGTCAGAACTATAAGATTATATAGTTTATCAAGTTATCCTTAGAGATGTATATTGTATAGGGTCTCCGAGAGTCAATATCCTGTAAAATTAATACATTTATTAAGAGAAAAGAAACATACACAACACAACATACTTCCTACTAATATTATTATTTGAACACAGGTGGTGAAAATGCAAGACTCCTAAACGCAGCGGGATGGAGCTTCATTGGCTGGGCGTTGCACTACGTACCCTTCTGGGCGATGGGACGAGTGCTGTACTTCCACCACTACTTCCCTGCCTTGGTCTTCAGTTCCATGCTAACGGGTAATCAAATCAATACGGTTCTGCCAATAGGTATCTGGCTTTGTGAGAACAGCATATCATCATTAAAAGCTCAGTTACATTTTTGATAGAATGACATAAATTCATCTAAAATGAGAAGAAATTATTAATAATTGCCTATCATCATCTCAGCCACTACGTCCACTGCTGAACTTAGGCCTCCCCCTTAACATAGGCCTCCCCCTTATCCTTGCCTAATTCTAGCTTCCATCACCTAACTAAATATGGTGCTCCTCTTTTCTACATCTTGCATTATAAGTTTTCATTTAAGTCGAGCATAAAATCAAAACTAATGGAGTCCTGTGTCATAACACTTGTTTAGAGCAGTTTCTTTATTATGTTCTGTAAATAATATGATAATATGTGATCATAAACGAAATTCTTACAAGAAATTCTAACCAACTTTCTCTTTCTAGGTATTCTCACCGAATATCTTCTAAAAAGCATCAAGGCTTACCTAAGCCCGGAGCTCGGCCGTGCTGTGTACCAAGGAGCTATAGGCCTCGTGTTGTCCACTACCGTGTACAGTTTCTACCTGTTCTCTCCTTTGGCTTATGGCATGAGTGGGCCGCTTGCACACGAGCCTAATTCCACCATGGCGGGACTCAAGTGGCTTGAGTCTTGGGAGTTTTAGATATTAATTTCACAAACAAAAAGTCAGGCCTGGTGGCTACAACAGTGTACCGTTTGTACCTGGCTTAATAATTCAGCCTATATACGTCCCACTGCTGGGCACAGGCCTCCTCTCATGCGCGAGAGGGCTTGGGCTATAGTCCCCACGCTAGCCCAATGCGGATCGGGGACTTCACATACACCTTTGGATTTCTACGCAGATGTATGCAGGTTTCCTCACGATGTTTTCCTTCACCGAAAAGCTAGTGGTAAATATCAAATGATATTTCGTACATAAGTTCCGAGAAAGCATTGGTACGAGCCAGGATTTGAACCCGCGACCTTCGGATTGAAAGTCGGGCGTCATATCCACTCGGCCACCACCGCTTACTTGTACCTGGCTTACCGGGGGTTTATTTTGGCTTATGGAATGAGCGGTCCTTTAGCACACAAGCCTAATTCCAACATGGTAGGGCTCGAGTCCCTTGCAAGTCTTGGGAGTTTTAGATATTTATGTAATTTGCGAGGGAGCCACAGGCAGGTAAAATGGTTGAAAAAATCAACGAGTGGATATTATTTATTGTATAATTTTGTAAGTAGAATGTAATGCGCGGAATCCGTGTAAATTATAATAACTAAGTATTGTTTTTAGGATGTCGTATTAAAAAGTACATATAGTGTAACCCGTTCCGTCCAATTTGCATATTTTAAGCAATTTTTTATACTTTTTTAAAATAAATACTCATTATGTTTTATTTGTGTTTTATAGCTCTCTCCTCAATTCGCCTTTTTATATGTGTGTTACTTTAAGCTGAATGATATTATGGTATGATCACTGATCAGGCAATTATAAGTATTACATGCAGTCATTATTCAAAAAAAATTTTGATAGAGCGATGTAGGATTTTTACTACCCTCAGCAGCGCCATCTAGCTCAAAATTTTATAATAATTAAAAACTGTATGGGAATGAGATATTGGTTGTTCAAAAACGAATGAGAAAATTGGGTTTTAGTTTAGCCACAAGAGTGGCAAAGTAAATTAATGCAAAAAAGTTGTTTCCTTATGCTGGCTGGCATAATTGACTTTGAATGATAAATATTTAATCAAATTCATGTTAATTTGATTTGGTTTGATTTATTTTATATTTTATAGTTAGATTTAACTTCCTCAGGTTGGTATGGTGAAAAAAATTGTTTAACCCTCGCCACGCTTAAGATTCCACTTTTTGAACCTATCGCTATGCCATGGTATGTAGTACTATTAGTTATTCTGTGGCTACGCTTGTGGTTCAAATTTGGAATCTTTTGCTTGCTCGGTTATCAATATTAGCACGAGCAGTTTAACAAGAACAAAACAAATAACCAGTAGTTACCACTCGTAAGCCCTCATACACACGGGCGCTTTTACAACGCGCGTTAAAAAAGCGCTTGAATCTGTCCGCACTCTAAATTCGATTTAACTACCAAGGCTTAGCCCCCATTCCCACGGGAGCTTTTTCAACGCGCGTTAAAATAGCGTTTGAATGACACAAATGGATAACCTTGTATGTTTGGTATGTATCCACAGAACAGCGGTGGCGCTTTTTATCAAGCGTTGTTGGATTTTCGACTTTAAAGGCTTTAAGGTCGTTAAATCGAATTTAGAGTACGGACAAATTCAAGCGCTTTTTTAACGCGCGTTGGAAAAGCTCTCATGCGAATGGGGGCTTAAAGTCCAAAATCCAACAACGCTTGATTAAAAGCGCCACCGCCGTTGTGTGAATAAATATAGGTACACTTGTATCCACAAAGTACTAAGGAGATACTCTTGCAAAGAATATAATATGTACTCTTGTATCTATTTGTGTCATTCCAACGCTTTTTAATGCGCGTTGTAAAAGCGCCCGCGTGTATGAGGGTTAATTAATAGTTGGGAAAATTGCGTGAAAGTGTATAACTGCCTTTATGTTTTCATGCGTGACATTGTCTATGAATTAAAAATGAAAACATGGACTTACGTATGGCAACACTAGAAGGCTACTTGCATTATTTTATTGTATAAAGTATAATGTGCTGATAAAATTATATTTATACACTCATAATAATACATTAATATTATAAATTTACACTATTCTGTAATAATATGAAAAATCAATATTTCAAAAAGATATTTAAATTTGTCTGACTCCCATGGCAGATTTTGTAGCTGGCCATTTTACTTGAAAATATTTGACACAAAAAAGTATAATTACAAATGGCGTTTACGTAGAATAGACAGATGTGTTCACGGCCACGATGGGCGATGATTCTTTGATATTACGAGAAGATGGTTATATACGTATGAACTTTCCTGTTACTTCTTTAACGTATCACAGTAACTTGAATATAATTTTGGTGAAGACTGATGTTGGTGGTGTACACGTTTTGGATGTCAATTCTGGTGTGATTCTTCAGTCGTCCTGCCTATCAGCGGGTAAGTCACGATTTTAGATGCTTGTCATGTCTAATACAATATATTCCATAATTTTCCCCCTATTGCTTTCGTATAAGGAGGAATTTGAATGAGAATTACAGCATATTGCATTCATTTACGCGTTAGGATTGTTCTTAGTTGCCCTACATTGTTTCGGCTGACAGTTCTTTATAAACAATAATTGGTGCGTTGAGATTACTTGAGCTTTTGGTAAATTGCAGATGATGGGGGTACGCTTGGAGTGGAGTACGCGTCGGGGGCTGACAGGGTGTTCGTGTGGGACAGCAGTGGCGTGGGAGCCCGTACGGATTACAATGGAGTCCTGCTGCTGCACACCGCGCTCCAACGGCCGCTCCCGTCTTCGCAGCCGGATAAAATAATAAGAATTGAACTTGTGCTCTCTGAGGTATGTACAAATTTCGTGAACATCTTTGTTTAATTAAAGGTTTAGGGCATTGAGTAGTACTTGACAGATTATCTAACCTTAAACAGTATCTAGTTACTTCTATATTGTATATATCTATCTATACATCAAAATCAAATCATTGTAAATCTATGCTGAATTTTAACTGTATTACACTTATTTTGCAACAATCTTGTGCACCAAATCTTGAGTAGGTACCTACTTATTTGATATGCATCAACACATAAATGGGAAGGCATTATTATAATATTTTTCGCATGTACTGTCTAAGATCTCTGCCTATGTAGGATATGTGAAGTGTTCGGCGTTCAGGGTTTATAATGATAACACAAGAGTCGAGTAAATACTGAATATATTGGTAGAAAGATGACTACACTACATATGTATGTAGGTGGTATTGGATACACAAAGGCCTTTGAGAAGCAACAGTGAAAAAGTTGGTTAGAACAAACGAATACATAATTGACTGTAGTTATGCAGAAAACGACCAACTCAATTTTTTTATCAATGCAGAAAGCGACCAAAGCTACTGAGTTTGGGTGTAAGTCACTTTGACAAATATAAAAAGTTGGTCGCTTTCTACAGAACTATGGTCAATTTACATAATGCTGTCCTTATAAGTGGGTTGGATATTCTTATTATTGAAACCTTTTATAAGATGTCCAAATGAGCAGTAGTATCTAAGTCAGCGGTCGACAACAGGCGGCTTGCGGGCTGTGAGTCTCTGGCTATTTTGTATGTAATTTGACAAACAACAATGTCTGATAAAGTTATAAATATTAACAATGTGCAATCCACTCCGTTAACTACTATGTGACCCTTGGCTGCCAAAAAGCTGCCATCAGCTGAGTGAGTGAAGTGTCCAAATAGACCTATATGGTACATGTGACTCAGTGTGTAGGCATGTATGTTGTATATTATCTCCTTGTACTTCAAAGTTTCTTGGTACTGGGTTTCTATACAAAACCAGTTCTAGAACCGGAGAGCCTACATTGAACATTGAAATTCAGAATTTCGTTATCTCTCTCTATGACTCTTGGATTTTTGAGCGATTGAGAGAGGTAGAGAATGAAAGATGTGGATTGTTTAATTGACGGTGTAAAAATGAGTCCTCAAGATCATCAGGTGGCAGACATCACTTTAAAACTGTTGTTTTCAAATAAACATTCCCGCTGTAGGAATATAAACAACCTAAGAAAAAAAAACAAAAACATAAAATAATAAATCATTTATTTAGACAAAATATACCATATTTGTACAATTTCTTCTTCTGCCAAACTGCACCTAAGAAATGTGTATTGTATGGTAACAGTAGTAGTTAACTGTAAGTTTATTTTGTTTGGAAACACTAATTGACTTGTCATGTTTTACCCAAACAAAATATAACTGACTTATCACAAATTTATGTTTGTGGTTTTAGGTATACAAGACTGGAATTGTATTAGTTACAAAGACTTCAACAAATAAGTTTCAGCCGAAAATTTCATTTCTACAAACACATTTATTACTAACTGTACTTGAGTCTGACAAAGTGTGGCCATGTCATCATTAATGTCTTTCTATGAAAAAAATATGTTTATAATGACACTTGTTCACTTTGTTCTGTTCAAGTCACTGTAAAATGAAAGTGTGTTAAAATAACAACATTTGCTAGGTTGCAGCTAATCAAAAACCGGGCAAGTGCGAGTCGGACTCGCGCACGAAGGGTTCCGTACCATAATGCAAAAAAAAAACAAAAAAAAAAGCAAAAAATAATGGTCACCCATCCAAGTACTGACCACTCCCGACGTTGCTTAAGGCGCGGTGTGTAGTAAAATGCGCTTTTTTGTAACCATATTTACAGACTTTTACAAGGATTTCATGCATTATTTTCTAGTATGTATAACTTTAGTCCTTGAACTACGTTATTGCTTGTCAGAAACACAACAGCTCATTATTTTCTCGATAGAATCTTAAGTTGAAAACATGCTTACAGCTGTCTTTTGATCCATATTTTAGAAGTACTACGACGAAAATGGATATGAAACTTACCTCATTCGATAGCTTTTAAGTAAATCTTCGTTTTTGCTGGTCCTTTTATCGATACGTTAATCTTTTCATTCATAATTTTATGAATTCAACTTTTGCCTACTAAATTACACCCTACGCGGCAATACCTTGCGCCTATTCCCCGCGCCAGTACGCCCGTGGCCACTGCCAGCGTCGGACCTATGCTAGTTTAGTGGACGTTTCATAAAATGGGTAACCACTGTATAAATATGCAAATATGTTATACACACAATGTTTTTCAACATTCTTACGAAGAAAAGCAAAATAATTCTTAATTACTGTGACATTTCAGACATTCGCCCGTCATATTGTCAATTTATAACAAGTTGGGAAGCAAAGGCACACACCCGTCTAACCAATCCGGAATTTAGTCACGATTGATAAATTGTGTAAACAAATTTTATTAAAGGCTATTTCAAATTGAATCATTTTTAAACATATGTGTCCGGGATTCAAATACCTATGTGGGAGTGTTTAGTGTATGGTGGTACCCTTCGAGCAACACCGGCTTCCGAGTGGTACCTAACCATTTCACCGCTTTTAGTTTCCGAGTTACCTACATGCGTTTTAAGGGAAGTGGTCGAAAAATGCCTAAAATGGTTTTGTGTTTAATATTAGGTAAGGTAGAAGTACTAGTGCTCGACGCTGCACTAGTATTCGACATGGGTATAGTGTGTAGCTTTCAAATAGAGCTCGACGGCTAATCCTTTTTTTTATTATGAATGGGCTTACTCATGGCCACAGACTCCTATTGTCTATTGTTAAGTAAAACCGCTCATGCCACGTGCCACAACCACCTGCATAAAAAATACGTACTCCGGTTACTGAGTGCGGCGAGTCGAACGCTACAGAACCAGTCTAAAATGTGTCATCGAGATGACACAAAGGCGCGTTATCGGAGAGCGCACCTACACTGGTTTTTTGAGCGTTGGCCTAGCCGGCGCTCAGGTGCCAAATAAAATAATTAAGACCCTTTTTTGCACGTAAGTAGCACGTGCGGTTTTACTTAACAATAGACAATAGGATTAGCCGTTGAGCTCTATTTGAAAGCTACACACTATACTTTATGTCAAAGTAATATAGGTTAAATTTGAACGGCGACGATCTTTCTGTATTCAAATTTAATTCTTGTCACTTTGACATAAAGTGCCCGTGTCGAATACTAGTGCAGCGTTGAGCACTAGTACTTCTACCTTATTTCCGCCAAGTCCGTACCGTGCTATATGGAAATTTATTCCAAAAAATGCTGTTTATATACCACACTGGTGGCAAGCCAGCATACGACCCGCATTCACCATAGCCTATGGACGCCTGCAGCTACGGGGATGTGACACATCATGCCAAATGTTGATTGATTTTATATAAAATAAAAGTCCCAATATATAAAATAAGCTTTCATAAGTAATAGTTACTGATTTTTAAAAAGCGCCATTCAATTAAAAGACCTGTCTAGATCGCTTACCTTTTTTCAAGTACTTTCTAATGCTAAAAAAAACGAACTACAGTATTCCTATTCCTCCTTATTTTCAATACCTACTTGCCCGAAATTGACTTCTAGAATTAGACCAAGTCTGCGACAATTTTGATTACACACGCAGTGCAAGTGTTAATCATAATTTCATGAAGGTTTGTCGTTCAAAATAACACTTGCACTGCGTGTGCAATCAAAATCGTTGCAGAATTTTCTTGGTCTAACTCTATTATATTTTTAAGGTAAGTACTTAAGTACTAATTTCTGTCTCATAGTAATTGGGTATAATTTGATTAGGTTCTTAGTTTGTCGGGGTATACTCTCATATTGTATATAATTTCATTAAGTACTCATTAAATTACGAATTTGCTAATAAATCTTATTCGATATTATTTGCCGGAAAAAATCCCGGAACTGACAAATCAGAATATTCAGAATACCGATGGCGCCAGAATAAGGATGTAGACGTGCTGCGCGGGAATGGTGCGGCGGGGTGCGCGGGGCGCCCGCCCGCCTGTTCTACCACTCGTCTGCTTCACCCCCTCGGAAACGTAAAACTCAACTATAAGAGCGCCTTAACTTTGGTCAAAAATCACGTTTGTTGTATGGGAGCCCCATTTAAATCTTTATTTTATTCTGTTTTTAGTATTTGTTGTTATAGCGGCAACAGAAATACATCATCTGTGAAAATTTCAACTGTCTAGCTATCACGGTTCGTGAGATACAGCCTGGTGACAGACGGACGGACGGACGGACGGACAGCGAAGTCTTAGTAATAGGGTCCCGTTTTACCCTTTGGGTACGGAACCCTAAAAATGGTGGAACAGCTTATCTTATCTGAAACAAATTTTTAGAGCATTAGAACACTACCACAACAATACAATACATACCTAATTTTTTATTGCTCAGCAACTTAAAAACTAAGGTAGACAGGTAAGGTAGGTAGGTTAAGGGCTATAAAGGTTAATTTTCTTATTCAACGCTTATTCACGTGAAATGATCCTCCTTTTATTTAGGGAATTATGATAAAATCAGTACTTACATGCCCACAAGCTGTTAACTATTGCCCACAGAAGAGAAAAATGTACAGATCGCGCGAACACGCTAGTTTTCTCTCCTGTGGGCAATAGTTAACAGCTTGTGGGCATGTAAGTAATGATTTTATCATAGTTCTCTAAATAAAAGGAGGACCTTTTCATGTGGATAAGGGTTAAATAAGAAAATTAACCTTTATAGCCCTTAACTCTTGTGTATGTCTACAGGAAAGACGCGAACACAGTTTTGTTTTTGACCCATATAGGAGGAATACAGTGTTTCATTTTCCGATTTTCATTTTACTTCACTCATTTTTGTTCTCGTCAATGAATAAGATTATATACCAAAAGAATAATAAAATTGGTAAATATTTACCCCCTTATTCATAAAACTTTACGGGCCTGTTAAATTATGTTTTATCCCTTTCTTACAAATACAGAAGTCAAAATGACAGATAAAGACAAACGATTATTAGCTAATCGAGGTTTGTAGCGCGTTTATGAATAAGGGGGTTAGAAGTTGCACAACATCAATCAACAACATAACATATCAGCGGTGGGTAGAAAAAGCTTTTTGTGAGTAGTTTGTTACTGAACATTAAAATAAATAAATATTACAGGACATTTTTTACACAAATTGACTGAGCCCCACGGTAAGCTCAAGAAGGCTTGTGTTGTGGGTACTCAGACAACAACAACATTCTACATAATAATTAAGTTTTGAAATTAAGTAAGCCTGATTACGATTTTTAGAGCTACTTCTCACAGGACAGTTATGCTTATGTTGGTTAGAGTTGAAAGTAAAATTTTAAGGGCGCATCATGTTTAGTTACATTTAAATTACGTATAGTCCGTTTTTTTTAACATTAGAAAGAACTTCGCAGAAGTTCGCTTGTGGTTCTAAACCTGGCACTTTTAGCGGTAACAATTTGAAGTAAATTATATGTATTGACCATGCTACATTAGATAATTCAATAATTATTAACAATTAACGAGCCTGATAAAAACTGCACGCTTGCTTCTGCGGAGTTCTTTCTAATGCTAAAAAAAACGAACTATACCTATATGTAGCTCTAGCTACACATTTTGTAAGAAATGGCATTAATTCATTTATCGGAGGGATAAAAGTTATGTGACGAAAGGTATTACGAATGAATGTGGTCCCTCCACACCTCCTGGTGGTGTGGTTCCTCATTACGAGGAAAGAAAAACCGAGGAAAAGGTGGATGGACTGTGTGAGATATGATATGAAGCGAACGCATGTGAATGATGAGATGACGGGCGACAGAGAGGTATGGAAGAGCAAGACATGCTGCGCCGACCCCTAGTGAATGGGACAAGGGCAAGATAATGATAATGTAACATTGCATTTTCTTCTATAATAAAGAAATTAATCATCAAATTGCTCATGTCGCTTGAGTGGGCACTCGTAAACATGCCTCTATTGCCTCGCGTGATCTAGTCGTTGTAAAACAAAATACGATGTATAGCTATGCCGTGTTTCATTGTTATAATATGGGCCATTCATTTGTATGTTCTTGCTTATGGTATCTAGGTCCGTAGGACATAACATTACATCTATTATGTATCTACTTAACCTACTTTAGAATGGACTAAATCCAGGTTATAGTAGGTTGAATTTTTTGATACCATAAATAAAGAAAAAAAAAAATAAGGGGCACGCGACGTAAAAAAGAGAAGGCAATAAAATAATTACCTACGATAAAAGTCTTAATACGAGTCTACTCTAACAAACTTCCAGTTCATTTTGATTTGCCGAATTGCCGATATTGATGATTCAAATGTAATTTTTTGTGAGATATTAATTGTATGCATTGCGCGGGTGACATTTGTTACATTTTAATCCCCCAGTATCAAAGGTTTTTTTATACAAAAAAGAAAAATCATTCTTAGATTTCATTTCTTCAAAGATTAACTATACAGTGTGTTTTTTTTAAGTGGGACAGTATGGGGAAATCCCAAAGTATAAGAGATACAGGGAAACTGTCTTAGGAAACATTAGGTACTTTTTTGTGAAAAAAAAAATGGTATAGTCAAAATTTTGGTCAAGTGTGAGTTGTCCCTAAAAATGATTAATTTTGATGAAATTTTTTTTTGACGCACATCTACTCAGTTTCATGAGGGGATCATTTTATTGTATGGGAAGAAAAAAATCGGGACAGCAGAAGTTAGTCAAATTTAAGAAAATCGTTTTCATTTTTACAACCCGTGTAAATTGAAAACCACTGCCCACTGCAAGGTTTTTATTTAAAAAATATTGCCTATTCCAGTTTTACATTTGAATTTGGAACACTTTATTTGGTTTAAAAAGGATTAAAATACTTTAAGATATTCTTACGCGAGCCTTACCTTACAAATCTAATTTAAAAAAAAAACAAATTTTAAATTTGGAACTTCTTGAAACAAACAGTATTTTACTTGATATTTCATTGTTTAAAGTTAACATTATGTTAAGTTTTCGTCATGGAATTACCAAACTCGCATAAAGTAGATTTAATTGAAGCGTATTTTGTAAATTATCGTAGCTCTGTGAATGCGTTACAGTGGTATCGGGAACGTTATCCGGACCGCGATCAACCGGACCGCAAAATTTTTGACAAACTGGTGAAAAATTTAAGAAAGGGAGGCTGTTTTAAATTAAAACGGAAGAGACGAGCCACAGTAATAAATGAATTTACAACTATCGCAATCTTAGGATATTTTGAAGCCTACCCAAAAGCCTCATTGAGGGAAGCTGCTAACACTATCGGTGTGCATAAATCTACAGTACGAAAGGTATTGAAGGCTTACAAGTACAAGTGTTACATAGAAGGTCATCTTGTACAAGCATTGCTTCCAGGAGACACTGACCGGAGATTAGCATTTTGCCAGTGGTTTGTAGCATGCTCGATTAGAAACCCGTCTTTTCCAAGCCGGATTATTTGGACAGATGAATGCAATTTTTCAAACAATGGCATGTAACACAATAGAAAAAATAATCATTTTTGGGCACGTACAAACCCCTTCCGAACTACGGCAACCCATAACCAGGTCCGCTTTTCCTTTAATTGTTGGTGTGCAATATTAGATAATAAAATCTTTGCCATTAAAATTTACCATGGAACATTGAATAGTCAAAAATATCAGGAAATATTAAACATGGCTGTGGATTTAGTAGATATGGCAATTCCATTAAATAATTTGAATAATATCATCTACCAACAAGACGGCGCCCCTGCCCACAATAGTATCGCTACGAAACAGTTTTGAAATGAACATTTTCTTGATCGCTGGATGGGCACAAATGGCCCTATTAAATGGCCACCACGTTCACCCGATTTAACACCGTTGGATTTTTTCATTTGGGGGTACCTTAAAGGTCGAATTTATGCAGATACTTACAACTCGGTACAAGAGTTAAAAGACGCAGTGCATTATCATTTGAACAACATACATCACAACGCCTTGTCTAAAGCTACCAGAGGTGTTCTGAAACGCGCTCGTGCCTGCATTCGACAAGAGGGAGGCCACTTTGAACATTTACTTTAATGTAAAATTATTTTATTAAATTTACCTAACTTCTGCTGTCCCGATTTTTTTCTTCCTATACAATAAAATGATCCCCTCATGAAACTGAGTAGATGTGCGTCAAAAAAAAATTTCATCAAAATTAATCATTTTTAGGGACAACTCACACTTGACCAAAATTTTGACTATACCAATTTTTTTTTCACAAAAAAGTACCTAATGTTTCCTAAGACAGTTTCCCTGTATCTCTTATACTTTAGGATTTCCCCATACTGTCCCACTTAAAAAAAACACACTGTATATTTACATACCTACTTGTAAAATATAGGTATTATCATAGAACAGGTACATAATAGGACTAGGTACAAAGCGATAAACAAGTGCGAGTCGGACTCGCGCACGAAGGGTTCCGTACCATAACGCAAAAAAAGCAAAAAAGCAAAAAAACTAAAAACGGTCACCCATCCAAGTACTGACCCCGCCCGACGTTGCTTAACTTCGGTCAAAAATCACGTTTGTTGTATGGGAGCCCCACTTAAATCTTTATTTTATTCTGTTTTTAGTAGTGTCCGACCGAAGGTTCGGTTTCGGTTTCGGCCAGTTTCGGCCCAAAAATCATGTTTCGGCCGTAGTTTCGGTTTCGGCCAAAATACGGCCGAACCTTTCGGCCGGGCCGAAACTTACGAAATGGTACTTCGGACAAAGACCAAAAGTTGGGGAATAAGTAGGACAACAATATTAATATCTGTACATATACTGATTCATGTATAGGTGGTATAGGTACATAATTTAATTGGTTTATTATAAAACACAATTCCACTAGTGAGGGCGCCACTGGACGGTCGACTCAGTCTTAAGAGGCTGTCAATACCTATAACGCGCACACTGTCTAATTGTATCGGAGTGAATGAGATAGCACTGTCGCACGTAGCCGTTGGCCGAGTATCCGCTCGGCACGAGTCGAACGATGTCTTTTTCGCTCTTATTCAATCACTTATTCAGTCATTTTCCTATCTACCTCTAATGACAAATTTTAAGCGAGGCTAAAGGTTACGCTCAACTAGTGCTGCAAAGTTGATTTTCTCAATAGTTAATATTTTGCGAGGTCAGACAGCTGACTATTGATTAAAACGAAGAAAAAACCCTTAAAAGTGCCCCCAGTACAGTTTTTCATACGAATGCTATCAAATATATCAAATATCAAATATCAAATATCAACCTTAGCCTCACTTTTTACCTCAATTTACCATTGGTTTGTGTTCCACATGTCCTCTACTTCAGCTTAGCCTTTGGCCTCGCTGCGCCATGCTCAGCCTGCGGTCTCGCTTTTTAATACAATGGACATTGGTTGGAGTCTGTGCTCAACTACTTATTTTGAAGCCTGAAGCACGGCTTTGACTTCGCATGAAAGTTCGCCTCACTGGGGCACTTCGGACTTTTAGGCCCAGGTGAAGATCGGTACCCGGCCTTGCGATTTTATTAACAAAAAATTTCGCGCTCGCTGCGCTCGCGTTTTTGGTTGACCCTGTATCTACATGTTAGCTTGACTGGTGAATGAATAGAGTTACACCAAGAAAATTCTGCAATGATTTTGTAACTAGTGCAAATGTTATTTATACGTCTTATTTCATAGAAGTTTTGACGTTTAAAATAACACTTGCATTGCGTGTGTTATCAAAATCGTTGCAGAATTATCTTGGTCTAACTCTAGTAATTTTCTTAAAAAACTGCTTAAGTAACATAAATTTCAAGGACATTGGGTGTTGACAGCCCCATAATATGTGTAAAGCGGTTTTATGATATTTTTTCAACTATTCTAACAAGTCTACAAAAGTTTCGGTTTCGGTTTCGGCCGAAACTAGAGCCAAAGCCGAACATTCGGTTTCGGTTTCGGCAAAAAAACATGTTTCGGTCGGACACTAGTTTTTAGTATTTGTTGTTATAGCGGCAACAGAAATACATCATATGTGAAAATTTCAACTGTCTAGCTATCACGGTTCGTGAGATACAGCCTGGTGACAGACGGACGGACGGACGGACGGACGGACGGACGGACAGCAGAGTCTTAGTAATAGGGTCCCGTTTTACCCTTTGGGTACGGAACCCTAAAAAGCGATGAATAAATTCGCGATCGACCCGTCTATAAATGTGATTTAAAATGAGGACTACAAAGTACAAACATAATTTTTACCGCTCTAGACTAGAAGGCTTGGCCAGGCGTGGCTCACTCCACGATTTCGTCGCTTTGCTATAGGTAGCTAAAAGTACATCCGTTCCACACCAATTTTGGTGGCTAGCCATAAACCGCGCGTGGCGCTGTCACCACCTAGCTATCTCTGTCCTGATCGTAACAGACGCGTTTTGTTAGAGAGTGAGTCTTCTGTACCTAGTACTATTATTTATTCTGTGGCTTGGCTCCTAACAATCGAGTGGGAGGTAAATTACTGACTTTACAATAGTCCTTGTTATAAAATATTTTTGACACAGTCATTTATTTATTTAATCTTGATTGCACAATACATGAAGGTACAAATTACGGACCAAATGCCTTAAGTCATTCTCTATTACCAGTCAATGTGAATGGGTTAGACCCTTAGACCAGACAGATTAAGTACCTATAGTAGTAGTATTATAATATTTTTTTTTTATTTCTTTAATAAAAAAAAACATTTTGTTTGTTCCAGGCCGTCCTTCTGTACCAGTGCCTGCAGAGTTTGGACGTGCATTCCATCGAGGGCCTAACTGACTTCATCAATGAGCTCAAAAACTCCATTGATGCTGAACCGGCCAGGAAAGGAGTTAAGGCGCAAAAGGTAATGCTTGATTTAAATTTGGCTGAAGCTGGAATGCAGACGAGTGGCTTCTCTCTCTCTCCCCACCCCCTTTCTCTCTCTCTAGCCCTTTTCTACCCCCGGGTGTAAGCCTCCTTAATTGTACGCCACTCGTCACGGTTCTGTGCGACCTGGAGCCACTTCTCCGCAGTCTTTTTGATATCGTCGTCTTAACGCATCTGGGGTCTACTTTGGGGATGCTCCCCCCATGGTCGCCACTCGAGTAGTCGTTGGAGTAAACGATTCGGTTTTTCGTGTTATATGACCAGCCCATCCCCACTTCAAACTGGCTACGCGTTCTACAACATCACTGACGTTGCTCTGTTGTGTCAGCCACTCATTCGTTTTACGGTCTCTCAATGTGATCGCCACCAGTTTTCTCTCTAGCGCCCGCTTGGCAACGCTCAGTTTATGTATTATATGGAACTAGTAGAAAGGCTTGTTGTTATAAGTTATAATATAAAGTAGTGCCAGTAAGAAGTATACAAGGTACGTTCGGAAATTCTTCGCAATGACAGGTAATTACGAAAATCCTCCATAAGTCTATAAATCAGATTCCGTTTTGGGACTTACCCGATATTCCGATACGATTATGCGGGATTCCCAGAATACACTATAGTGAGTCCTTAGTGGTATTAAGATTAGACTAAATTACATGGTTAAACTTCGAGTTACAATTAGAAAGCGAGTATAACAGTTTTATTTTGATTTCAATGCCAGTATGACTCAATTATAGTTAAAATTGTAATTATCACATCAGTTTCTGAGGATATGTTGGGCTAAGCTAACATACTGATAAGACTGATAAGTACTGTCAATTCCGCAGAGCGAGGAGGAGGTTAAGGATACTGAGAAACAGCTTGCCTAACCTGCTCCAATTCAATCTAAATAAAAATGACATATCAGTTGTTGGTATTTTATTAATGGAACATACATTTAGGTCATTGTATTGTAGCATGGACAGATTTCAGCAATTCGAAGATTAGGCCTTGCCCTCCCCAGCAGCACTAGCACCCTACCCCCTAAGGTAGACTAGTCCTGCAAGCCCAAATCCTCAAGGAATCCTATCAAACCTTTGATATTGAGTAGGAACTCAGGGAGATCTCTCGGAGATCCAAGATGGTTTACCCTATTTGAAGCCACTCGGCCTCACAACCTTGCAGATTTAACCAATGTATTTTGCCTGTTCTCACTTATGGAGCTGAAACCTGGGTTTTCACCAAATACATATTATGCTAATATCACCTTACTTTCCAGTGGAGCACAGTCACCATATGCCTGCCCCAGTCCACACTCCGGCTGGTCACCACCGGTGTAGTCCAAGAGCTCAAAGGCCAGAACCGGAGGATCCCCGCCCTGGCCATCGCTTCTGCTGTGGGGCAGCGGGCCAATGAGCTGATGCCGTGCTCCAGGGATGAGGAGTCGAGGGCACTGATGTACTCTGAGGCAGAGCGCAAGGAGACCTTCAAGCGGTGGCCTCATATGGATTACAAGTGAGTAGCCTACGCTGTAATGATGTAAAAAATATCTTCTGGTAGTGGTGTAAATATTTCTTTGCTCAAGAGCTGGTGAAGAAAATGGGGAAGGCACTTATCAAACTAAGAAAAAATGATTTTTGATGTCTTTAAAGAAAGGGGCTGTCCATAAATTACGTCATCGATTTTTGACCCCCCCACCTAAAATCATCCAAAAATCATGCTTTGAATGACCCCGTTTCCTCCTAAATCATGCATGCTACATCATCCGATGTCCAGACCCCCCCTCCCTAATTTGAAATGACGTAATTTATGAATAGCCCCAAAGACGTATCCAAAGACGTATTCTTGATAATGGTAACATACGAGGCTAAAATACAAAGGACAAAATGTCTTAATTTCCTGTTGGAATAATTATATGCAAAATGTATTAGTGCAGTTATGCAGAATTTTCTTCATCTGGCATTATAAATTGTAGTTCTTAACATTTATATAGATGCTTCTCTGTCCTCGGCCGGTATCTGGCATCAAATTGTAATAATAATCGAAATGATTAAGAGTATTTTGACGCCAAACTGGTAGTTACAAAAATCATTTCCAATCGTTCAACATGAGTTCTATTCCTCTAGATGGGCGCTCCCCGCACGCATGGCCCAAGCCGGCTTCTACCACCAACCCTCACCCAGCGGGGACGACCGCGCAATGTGCTTCACGTGCATGGTGTGCCTCGTCTGCTGGGAGAAGTCCGACGAGCCCTGGGTCGAGCACGAGCGGCACTCCCCCAACTGTCCGTTCGTACGCGGCGAGTACACACACAACGTGCCTATATCGGTCAGTATCTGTAGTAGTCCGACGGTTAGATGCCTCGCTTGTGTGGTATCTCTTTCAGCTAACCTTCGAGTAGATAAGTAGTAAGTTCTTAGTGGGTCAAATCTTGGATGCTAAATTTGACCCACTTCCCGATTTCCGATTGAGCTGAAAATTTGCATACGTAAGTCGGGTACACAGCAATATTATGGTACCATCGAGCTGATCTGATGGAGACAGGAGGAGGCCATATGAACTCTGAATATGTGTTTTTAGAATTGTCTCAATGAGTATTAGCTGTCTGTGGTAAGAAAAGTACAGTCAGCGAGAAAAGCTTGTACAAAAAATGGAATGCTAAAAACTTATTTTATTAGGTTACCAGCTTCACTAATATGGAAAGAGAAACTACATGGTTTATTTTTTATTTTATGGCAAACAACCTTATTCAGATATACAGACAAAACAAGTCAGAATTTAAAACGAACACGGGACTAATTTATTTTTATTGATTTATCGCGTAAAACTTACTTACGGTCATTAATGGCCTGACGTCTGCCTGTGACAACGATCGTAAAGTAATGCTATAAATTACGTAAGTTTACGTGATTAAGTCTCGTGTTAGTTTTAAAATTATGAGTGAAAATCGTGTTAGTTTAAATCCTAATAAAACAGGTCGGAGTCAAAACAAGTTTAGTTAAGAATTATAAATGGTTTTCCCCCATTGGTTAGGATTCAGAATAACCAAGTTACCTAACTTATGTTATTATAACTGTAGGTCGATGAACTAAACAGAGCCCCGTGTATAACCTACCTAGGCAGGTGATTCATGCATGTGTTTATCTAACAAAAAAATGTTCATTTAAATTTAAGAACCCTCTGTCTTACAAAAAACTGAACAAAATTATTTGATTTCCAGGTAACGAATGCCACAGCATGCGCGGCGCCCAGTCCAAATGTGACCATAGTCTCCAAAGGCAACACAGGCGAGCTTATCGCCACCGGTTCTGCCGAGGGCAAGGTCAACATCTGGAAGTTCGACTGTGGTCTCAAGCTGGTCAAATTCATACACCTCTCCCCGTACGACTCCATATTTAGTGGGATACTGTCTACAGATTGCAATAAAGTGTGGTCGGCCAGTTTGGAGAAGGATTCCTGTAAGTGGACCTTTATGTTTTATTTTATTAGTATCGTGGCCCTTTTTAGTGTTCCGTACAAAACCAGGCCTATGGAACTCTCCGCGCGCGCTCGGATTTATACCTACGAATCTGCTCCCGTTCACGGTAGAAAAGCAAGCCAGTTGGTTGCCACACGCGCTCACGTACGCACGTCACCGCGAGCCGCACTGTCAATTTTTACGATAGTTACAAGCTACGTAGTAGGTACCTGTACCTACCTACTATTGAATTTCTTTAATTAAACATGTAATGTTTATTATGTATGACAAATGTATAGTTTTAGATATCTATTTGCAAATTTAGCAAATTAAATTAATTAATTATTTAGGTAGCAAATTTTTAATCTATTTTGGTAAATGTTTATTTTAACGACAGTAAGTTAACTTTAAACCGGAAAGTGCCTACTCATTTTTGCTATGGTTAACTTTTAATTAATTACCTGTATTCATGGGGTTTCTATTGTTTTTCTTTATTGTGTAACATTAATCTATCTGGTTTTAAATTACACGAAGTTTTAAAACTAATTCTTGCTGGGATTATTGCGCGGTTTATAAAACGGCGTAAACACTGCGGTTACTGCAGGGACATATGACCTTTTAAAATGACTACGAGTATTTCGCAAACACTAACGCATAATTGGAATATTAGGTATAATTTAAGAGCGCTCTTACAAGAAAAGTCGAAATAATGCAAAATTGATGATACTAGTCGACGAAATTCAGGACTTTGTGCTCATTATTAGAAACAATGAGTACTTGTTCCAGTAAAAGCGTCTTCTTATCTTTTTAAATATCGTTGTAAATAGTAGAAAAAGGACTTATTAAATTAGTAATGAATTTTTTTCTGATGGTCGTTTCCGAAAAACCGCGTGAAGCACTGAACGGCAAGCTCTTATTTGGAAATGTTCAGAAGTTTACTCTGCTAAACCTGGCTATTTTGTATTACTAATACCCTGTACTTTAGGCATATCAAACGATATTTTTCCTACATACCTTTGAGAAAGAGAAAATCAAAGTAAAACGAACTCAATTTTCTCTCCGAAACAAGTGTCAATTTCTACGAAAATCTACTTAATATCGAAGTCATTTTCATACTCAAGCAATCTGCAACGTTTGCTTATACTGTTGGTATACATTAGTGTTTATGAAATTCTACTATAATTTTTTGGCAATTTTTTGAAAACTACTCTATATTACCGATGACGCGCGCTCGCCAGCTCAGTGCCGCGGCAGAGCTTGTACAGGCAGGACGTGTGTCGGTCGGCTCCGCACATTTTCAACGGCGACGACGAGGTTTTTTATCATTGTGTGCGGCGGGCGCCGTGTAAAACGCTATACTGTGTGCGTGTAAACCGCAACGAGAGACTTTGATCCTAGCACTGTTTTTATAGTATTATAATTTATAATGGTACAGTTTAATAAACTACCGGACAGGATTAAAAATATTTGAAACGACCTGACATTCTATATGTATTTATTTGACTCAAGATAGTACTCAGGGTCTGATGATGGAGCCGGAAGGTGGTCACCGGTACCAATCAACCATGCAACTAAACCACTTCGTGTTTAGGCTCGTTTTATTTGTCTCAACAAGATCTTTGACACAAGATAGTACTCAGGGTCTGATGATGGAGCCGGAATGTGGTCACCGGTACTAATCAACCATGCAACTAAACCATTTCGTGTTTGGGCTCGTTTAATTCGTCTCAACAAGATCTTTGACACAAGATAGTACTCAGGGTCTGATGATGGAGCCGGAAGGTGGTCACCGGTACCAATCAACCATGCAAGTAAACCACTTCGTGTTTGGGCTCGTTTGATTCATCTCAACAAGATCTTTGACACAAGATAGTACTCAGGGTCTGATGATGGAGCCGGAAGGTGGTCACCGGTACCAATCAACCATGCAACTAAACCACTTCGTGTTTAGGCTCGTTTTATTCGTCTCAACAAGATCTTTGACACAAGATAGTACTCAGGGTCTGATGATGGAGCCGGAATGTGGTCACCGGTACTAATCAACCATGCAACTAAACCATTTCGTGTTTGGGCTCGTTTAATTCGTCTCAACAAGATCTTTGACACAAGATAGTACTCAGGGTCTGATGATGGAGCCGGAAGGTGGTCACCGGTACCAATCAACCATGCAAGTAAACCACTTCGTGTTTGGGCTCGTTTGATTCATCTCAACAAGATCTTTGACACAAGATAGTACTCAGGGTCTGATGATGGAGCTCGAAGGTGGCGACGGGTACCAGTCTATCACATAACTGAACCACTTCGTGTTTGGGCTTCGTGTTTGGTTTATCACCTAGTGTCAAAGATCTTGTTGAGACGAATCAAACGAGCCTAAACACGAAGTGGTTTAGTTGCATGGTTGATTGGTACCGGTGACCACCTTCCAGCTCCATCATCAGACTCTGAGTATCACCTAGTGTCAAAGATCTTGTTGAGACTAATCAAACGAGCCTAAACATGAAGTGGTTTAGTTGCATGGTTGATTAGTACCGGTGACCACCTTCCGGCTCCATCATCAGACTCTGAGTATCACCTAGTGTCAAAGATCTTGTTGAGACTAGTCAAACGAGCCTAAATATGAAGTGGTTTAGTTGCATGGTTGATTGGTACCGGTAACCAACTTCCAGCTCCATCATCAGACTCTGAGTATCACCTATATATAGTTCGTTTTTTTTAGCATTAGAAAGAACTCTACAGAAGCAAGCATGCAGTTTTTATCAGGCTCTTTAATTGTTAATAATGATTGAATTATCTAATGAAGCATGGTCAATACATATAATTTACTTCAAATTATTACCGCTAATAGTGCCGGATTTGGAACCACAAGCTTACTTCTGCGAAGTTCTTTCTAATGCTAAAAAAAACGGACTGTAGTGTCAAAGATCTTGTTGAGATGAATAAAACGAGCCTAAACACGATGTGGTTTAGTTGTATGGTTGATTGGTAATGGTGACCACCTTCCAGCTCCATCATCAGACCCTGAGTACTGTCTTGTGTCAAAGATCTTGTTGAGACGAATCAAACGAGCCCAAACACGAAATTGTTTAGTTACATGAGAGACTGGTACCCGTGGCCACCTTCCAGCTCCATCATCAGACCCTGTGTATCTTCAGTGTCAAAGATCTTGTTGAGACGAATCAAACGAGCCCAAACACGAAGTGGTTTAGTTACATGATAGACTGGTACCCGTGGCCACCTTCCAGCTCCATCATCAGACCCTGTGTATCTTCAGTTTCTTGTAACTTGTTTCTTGTAAATAATTGAGTACCTATAATTTCTTTCGAGTAATATACGTTCATAAGTACGAGTATGGGGCTATTCATAAATTACGTCGTTTCAAATGGGAGGAGGGGGGGGGGGGGGTCTGGACATCGGATGATGGTAGCATGACGTAGGAGGAAACAGAGTCATCCGAAGCATGATTTTTGGATGATTTGAGGGATGGGGGGGTCAAAAATAGATGACGTAATTTATGAACAGCCCCTATGTACATTTGCACTGCATTTAGTATTTTCGTACTTACCAAATAACAGTTTTAGGACTTTATAAGTTAAGTACAGTTAGTGTTGTTATGGTTGATTTCAATATGCTTCACGAAGGATCAAGAATGTTTAATCCATCATTGTAGTGCGAGTGTGGTAGAAGGGATCGGAATACTGAGCTCGCACGGCCTGCCGCAGCGCGTAAAATACCTAAACTCGCTCAACCCCGAAATGTAATAGCACTCTTAAGATTTAGCTTTCCTTTTGTTTCACTTCGCTGTTTAAGTAGGTATTTATTTATCATTTCTAAGCGTCAGCAACCCTAGCGTTGTGCCGGTGCGCGCGGTGCGGGGAGCGGCGCGTTGAAGGTCACTCCATTGTATTTTTGTGTAGGTATCAAAACGGTAGGTATTTGCGTTTTGTTTGAGAGATAAGTATCTGTTCGTAAGAACTATTATATAATCTGTGACAAAACTTTGTTCACGGAACACTTATGGGATCACTTCGGTCTTGTTATTTTATTAGGGTCGTCGTCTGACTTCCCCCATTTCTTTGCACTGAGGTTGTAGAGCTAGACCAAGACAAGTCTGCAGCGATTTTGATAGCCCACGCAGTGAAAGTGTTATTTATAACGTCATAATTTCATAGATGTTTGATGTTTAAAATGACATTTGCACCGCGTGGGCTATCATAATCGCTGCAGACTTCTCTTGGTCTAACACTAAGGGTTATTTTTGTTTTGGTATTACGGTTGATAACCAGCTGATCCATCTTTGCGTTCCGCACAAGAAATAAAATTACTATAATTATTTTAGTGCTTTGGGTTATTACTTTTCAAGTCCTCATAAATTTCCTCAAAGTTACCTTAGAAATTAACCTATTGTTTATGTTGTTTCAGCGACCTACAGCCTCGAGCTCACAGCAATGGCGTTCGTCGGCATGACTTCACAACAAGAGACATACCCACAAGCACAAAATACAGAAACAGCCATAGGCGAAAAAGAGACCACTAACACCAAGACCAAACCCTCACTCATCTGTGCTGTCACCATAACCAGGACTAACAATATTCCTTCAGACCAACCTATAAAGGAGGAGGATTCCAGCAAAGCACTCTTCGATTCAGGCGCACCAGATAAATTCAAGGAGAGCGTCCAAGCAATGAACGATCAGAACGAAGCCAAGAGCAACCTCTCACCTATAAACAAAATGCTCTTCCTACTAACATATGATATACACAGCTCTTTAGCAGGCTCTATAACAACAGTCGTCCACACATCCAACAGTAGCGGCAATTCAAAACCGGGAGTCAGTAAGAAAGTATGCACGGTCGCTCGAACGGACGACGCGAACATATACGACGAAATATACTTCCAATATTCTGACGAGGACACGGAGCTTCCCCAGTGCACCAGTCTCTTGGACGAGCAGATCAGCAATGTGATTAATCTTAACGCTTCTTCCAGTAAAGAGGATTCTAAAATGTGGGAACCGAAGAAGATCTTTTTAACGAAGCATTACAAGTTGTTACCACCGCCGCCGCCTACTGTTCTACTGCCAGAACTACCTGAGTCTGGGCAGGGTAGCATGCTAGACTTTGTAGGCAAGATATCGCAGTTGAAGAGTTGGAAGAGCGGAAATTTAGACTCTGTCGGGACTAAGCTAGCCGACCAGACGGATGCGGTCTTGCAGCAAGCAGACCCCATCACGCATTATCTCAATATGAACGGCCCATTAGAAATCTCAGACCTCAAATGGTATGAAGGCGGAGAGGGTACAGAAAAGATTAAGGTTACCACATTCGGTGGCAGCAAAGTCGGCACTCAGACTGCAGTGAGCAATAGCAATAATGACGGTTTCGACAGCGATCCGCCGCAAGAAGAGGTCGTGTCCCAAGGCATCGCCGTCCAGTGCTTAAGTCTTCCAGGTTTCAAGCTCAACCTTAGAGATGATTCTAAAGTCACTCATTTACTGCCAACAGAAGACAAGGAACATTTACTAGTGGTTATCTCCAGCATTGATCCAGAAAAAGTCAGGGTGGAGGAAGAAACTGACCATGATGGCGACACGAAAATGGATGTCGATGACGTCACAGAACAGACAGACAAGGCAGATGACAAATCTGACGTGAAAGCGTACTTCATACTGTTTAAAATAAACAGCAACACTTCGATTTTCACTCTAGAAGACAATCCTGTAAATATGATGGAGCTGCCTTACGGAGAAAGTCCTGTAGACCTATGTTTGCTGCCCATTGACAAGCACGAACAGTACTCGTTGGCCGCTGTAGGCGTAGACGGTAGCCTTAGACTTTATTCTCTGCCTTCCTTCAAAATGCTCTCGGAGAAGCGAGCTCCTAAGGGCCAGTTCACATCAGTAGCGTACTGCGCCTCAGTAGAGCGGCTTAGCGTGTCAACGAAGCACGGAATGATATATTTCTACGCATTGAATAATGGTGAGAAGGATTCGACAGGCGATATTGACGAAGACGAGTTCGCTAACATAGACTTTGAGATGCTACATAGACAACCTAGAGATGAGACGGCAGGGGCCACTCCTGCGCCTGTTATGTTGGCTAACAAGACTGAACTAGATATGAGCGATCTAGAAACTATGACTACCTTAATAGGATCATTCGGTCATGCGAACACTACGGTACCTTACAGCGCAGTCGTGCCTGGGTTCTGGTGTGAGCTGTCGCCTGCGCAGCGCTCGCGCTCCGACCACCAGAACAACCGGACTTGGCGTTTGCAAAACACATCTTCCACATGGGACGAACACGTTTTAGAGCTCACGTTACCTTACAGTGTCTCTTTAGCTCATATAGAATTTGGATTCACTCTACACTCGTCATGTTCCGCGAACTTACCTATAATTCAAGTGACGCTTTTGAAACAGAACTTGCACGGAATTGGGTACAAGAAGGACGCGTCTTTCGGCCACCGATCGGAGTCGCCGGTATTTTTCCCGACGGTTGACGCCGATATGTCTTCAAATTTAGAGAACCCAGTGAACAGCGAGGAGTACTTGCAAGCCCATAACGCTGAGATCCTCGCTGGGCCACTGCTACTTTCTTCCGGCTTAGACTTGACACAGCAATCCGGTACTTTAATACTGACCAGTCCTAGATTATACAGGGCTCGAGGCAGAACGTTTTTGATCCATATTAAAACCTTATTCGACCCAGCGAAGGACATGAGCAAGGGCTCGATAAAATCGGGAGAAAGCAGCTCGAAAAAATCAAGCTTTATCGGTTGCGATTGGTTACATCAAATCTCGCTAACAGTTCGCTCCAGTCCTCACACTGACGTTCCTTTGGAGCGTCAGCAGCGCATAGCCATGCTTGAATCCAACAGCTTCTTGGACACATTATGTGAGATAGCTGTAAGCAGGGATGATAGTGAGAAGAGAAAGTTAGCTTTAGACATACTCATTTGGGTGATCTCGATAAGACTGCAGAGACTCAGACTGGCCAAGACTGACAAAGGTAAAGACAAGGACGCTCAGACTCCCGTGGAGATTCAACAGTTGGAGTGTGTTAAGATCATTGAAAAACACACTGATGCTTTGATCAAAAACTGCATTTTGTGCGGTAATAGGAGCTTTGCTAAGAAGTGCGTGAAGATCATCCTTATTACCAGCGAGTAAGTTATAATTTTTTTTTATAATTATGTAATATTCGTATAAAACGAAGTCATAAAAAATTATGTGTGTACACGTAATAATCGACAGCAGACGTAACGTAAAATCACTTTGTAGAATGAAGTTAACATCTGCATTGCATGGTACTTCTTCATAATTGTCTCAAGCAATGAAAGCTTTTCATTCTTCTATTTGTTAAAAATGTAAAGGACAGACTTTTGTAAGCTTCATGTCGTCTCTTTCTAATGTTTTATTTACACATTTTTTTCAACAGGGGTGTAAAACAGTTGCCGAAACCATGGAAATCCACATTCGACGCGACTCTGACAACCGTCCTGAGCGCTTGCTTGCCATACGTGGGCGCTTGCGAGTCACCCGGAGCCCTTCGCTGGCTCGTAGCTCTCGCACAACACGCTACGCAACGCGGCGCGGCCGCCGACCTGGTGGCAAAGTGCCTCGCGTTACTAGAGAAGACCGCTCGATGCCTCGCAGAGCGCGGGGATGATTACCATCATTTATTACGAGCTAGGTACGTGTTGAGATACATTTATTTAACCAGAAGAGGTAGGAAGGTATTGCTCAGAATTGGTTTTCTGCCCTCCTAAGCCGAATAGCGCTATCACAATCACAAATGATTTTGAAAATAGAACTATCAGCTATAGAAATTAAAGTAAAGAATGCAATGAATTTTCTTTTGAGATAGCGCTATTTGGCTTAATAGGGCAGTTTTAACCCTTTGAACGCCACGCATGTTATATATAAAACGTTAAAAGACACTGCAAGCCCCATATACGATTGCAGACATTACTATTATTGTATTTCCAATAAACATCTCACATTATTTGGCAAGAGTCGTTAGGCATTGGAGCATAGGCAGAGAGAATCATTCTATCTTTTTCTTATGCTAGTATTATAACCCGAAAAGAGGGAATTTGCCAGACTATATTAACCCTAACTATTGTACAGATTCGGTCTGTACGGGCTGCCGCTCGAGCGCACCGTGTTCGCGGCGGAGACGCCCGAGCTGGGCAAGGGTTCGTCCACACCCGTGACGTACGCCAGCGTGCTCGCCGGCGACACCTCCGCGCCCGCCGCCGCCAAGCCCGACTACCAGCTCAAGGACCTGCTCAATCTGCCGCAGGATATGGGTGAGTTGGTACAATAGTCAACCCAAGACCATCCACATACGTCACAGCAACAGGGGGATGGGGTGTCATGCCGAATGTGACAGTACGTAATAACGGCCTATCTTTTTCCTATAAAAAAAAAGGTGTGACGGGACGGGTCTAAAAAATCTAAATTTTGTGTGATGTAATTAATGGATGACTCCCAATGTCGAGTCTCAAGGAAAAGGTGAAAGTCTAATCTGAGACGTAAAGCCCGCTCCACACTCGTGCGCGAATCGCGGCGCGAAGCCGCAAACGCGAGTGTGGAGGTGGCTTGAGGGTTTTCGGGACAATCCGCGAAAGATTCGCAACTCACTAATTAGTTACGTGTTTTTTTAAAGTGGACATTTAAGTGTCTATGTAAATATATCTGAGGAAAAACTGTAACACTTATCTTAAGATAAATTGTGACGTTCCACGGCAAAAGGTACCTTATGGCGGCTGGCGCTTACGTCGCATAGCGTCGTAATAATATTGGAGCGGCGTTAATAATAGCGTAAGCGCCAACCGCCATAAGGTACCTTTACCCATGGGACGACACAATTAACATTTAAATTGGTATCATGAATAGAAGGAATATGCAATAAAATGGTTATTCGCGTTTTGTTGTGTAATAATCCTTTCCTGGTGCTAGTGACACATGTTGTTGACAAGGTGTTTCTAAAACACCCTGGATTGGCTCGAAAGCGATTGACAGCGGTTATGTTTATACACATTTTTGTTTAAAGTTTGTACTGAGATGACTACTGTCATACATGTTACCAAAAACTACAAATAGAATAATAAGCTGGTGTTGACTAACATGGGATGACGTGTGAATGATAGTTTGTAAAGAGTTCCGTGTCCGTTCTTATGAATATCAATTAAATAATTATTATAAAAAAATATTATCTTCGGCAATTTGTCGTGTATAGACGAAAAATAAATATGGCGATCAAAAAATTAAAATTTGTCTATCTTTCTTTATTCGTCACTTTGACAGTTGTGTTTGTTAGAAAGAGAAAAATAACAAAGGTATTTGAAGTTACCTCGCTTGGGTTCGTTTTTAAATTTGCACTCATGATTCACAAGTCATGAACCACGGAACTCTATCAAGGTGTTGTCCCTACGCACGGAATACTTATATATCCGGTAAAATTGCTAGGACGAATCGTAGCCCTTACTACTTACATACTAGAATTTTATAGTACCTAATAGAAGTCGCTCAAGCTTTATTTGCTCTAAGGAATACCTTAGATCCCGGGTCGAATTTATTTCCTACATCAACTAATAATCCTAATAAATAATTTTGATGTATGCGTGTAAAGATATGTTTAAACTTTTGCACTCTACTCCCTTGTAATAAGGCGAAAGTTAACATATCTTTGACGTCGACTGTACCAAATATATCATACATAAAACACCTTTGTTACCATAAAAGAATGCGTTTCGATATATTTGGCCACATCGATCATTCTTATATATTTCATGCTGACTGTATATATAATTACTTACAATAAAGTTCAGCATTTACACGCAAGAAATTTTGGAAGCTTTCCTCCGGCTTTGGAAGCTTAGCTTTTTTACATTACACTCTTGGTTTAAGGGCTCATTTAGACGGTGGGTGAAGTCGCATGCGAGCTTCATTACATTGCGGTTTTCGATCGGTCGGTTGAATTGGATGTAACCAACAGTCCGCAATGCAGAGACAATACATCCTCCGGACTGACAAGGAAGGGTACCCAACTGTCCGACTCCGATTTGATTTATTTTGATATATGTTATAGAGTAATCTAAAATAACGGACACGTATTTTTTTTTAGCTGCCCAAACTCAACCTGTTAGGAGAAAATGGCCTTCAAAGTACTGAAAATTTACCAAACCTTCTAATAATTGCTCCAAGCTCCGTCTAGAGGATTCCTAGACTATGCCGCAATGTAAATAAATCGCATGCGAGTTCGCGCGTCGTCTAAATCAGCCCTAAGTACAAGTAAATAAAAGAGCTGATTGGGCTACGATTCGCAACCGGTTAACCCCCTCTACCCCCACTGATCCCCGCTTCCGCTGGCAGGCGACTTGCCGCCCCCGCCCGCCGCCAAAGCCGACTCGCAGCTAAAGGACCTGCTCAACCTACCGCAGATTCCGGGTATGTTCGTATCACGCGATGTCAGGCTTGTCATCTGGTCAGCTGTTCATGCACGCACTGTTAACTGGCAATTCGTAGATCTTATTACAAGGACATAGGGTACACAAATGGTCAGTTACGTGTTACGTTAATAGTAACTATCTGGCGTATGTGCTGCTAGTGCGCCGTGTAATGTGAGACATAGAATAGGCTGTCTCGCAAGAAATTGCTGCCTCGCACAAGGCAAAAGTACGCGCGGCATCGATCCCTCGGACGAGGCATGGCTATTGGCTTTACTGACCAGTATCTTCGCGAGGCGGTCGTTCTGTGTAAACCTATTCGCGAACTGCTCGCACACCGCTCTCACTCAAGCAATTACTCGCTAGTGAGCGAGCCATTCGCAAAAAATGTGTTCGTGGCACATTCATGAGGTCTTCAGTATCAAGCTCCTGAAAGTAAATAAGCGCCTGACTCACCTGAAGTTTGAAGCGTCTTAAGCGTCTCAAGTCGCCTATTACACACGGTTTTACGAATTGAATTTGTATTCTTGCATACTTTTTTAGCACTGCATTTAAAATTTTTGAAATCGGGATGTCTGATGCATGGTGGAATTTACAAATTGATGCGGTTTTTGTCTGATGCATGGTGGAATTTACAAATTGATGCGGTTTTACAGGCGCTAAGGACTAGTGTAATATTTTGCCTAAATCGCTATTAGTTTACATCGCGAACGGTCTACAACGCAAAATGACCACTTTTTTATATCACACAGGTAGGTTAGGTTCGTTAGTTATCTTCAAATGGCCGAAGGCCAAACCGCACAGATTAGGAGCCCGTCGACATCGCTAACGTAAAGATAAAACGACGAAAAATGATGTAGGCATTTTGCGTTCTGGACCGTTCGCGATGTAGACTAAGAGCGATATAGGCAAAATGTTACACTAGTCATTTTGCGTTCTAGACCGTCCGCAAATAACCCGCGCTAAGATATAGTAAAAGTACTGGGGACAAGATTGTCTATTCCCTTGTAACTTATGTACTTATAACGTAACCAATGACTATGTGCCTGCGTAATATTGCGATGGATGACGTTACGAGTACAGGTACTTTTTTTAAACAAACGGATTAACACTGGAACATATACCTACCATGGCCACTTCATTCGCGTAGTTATTTCTGCAGCAGACTGTACATAAATCGTTTATTTGTTACGCTACATCCGATTCCAAATATCCTTCTCGTCGCAGTGTCGGTATTCGATTGTTTATTTTGGTTATTCGAATCGGAATTAGGATACAAGTACACAAATAGGTTTCAAGTGAAAGAATTTACATCCGATAATTAATCCTGGCGTGATAAACACTCAAAAAATTGTAAAATTAATAAGTAAATTTTAGAAACTAGAAAAATATTGTAATGAACAGCTGACCTTTCGTCGGGTTTTCGTCTCACTGCTTATGTCCATTATGTACCTTTAACATCCCATCCGCTGTTAATACATCTTTTCCATCTCAGGGTTGTATCCCAACTAGCAAAATAGTCGTATAAGAATTGATTTACTCAGCCTGTAATCGTATAACAGCCGAGTTACGGTTGTTGAAGCACCAATATATCGTATAATAGCGGTTAACTCGACTATTTAGCAATTTTCGCTAATTAGTGCTATAATCATGTCGTATAAACGTTTATAGCACTATCTTTTAGCACTTTTATTCCACCTTTTAATAAATGCTGAGTTAGCGCTATTAAATCACTTTTATTCAGCATAATTGTTCTATTAAAATCATATAACAGCTATAGATTAGCTAATTGTCTGAATAAGGCGCTTTAATACAACTGTTACTTAACTCTCTTCTCTATTGCTATAAAAGCCTATTAAAAGCAATCAAATAACCATTTGGCAACAATGCTGCTGTAACAGCGCGCTTATATCATAATTCGGGTAATGGGGTTCAAACCGCTGTTATAGGAGCTGAAGTGTATTTACAGGTTTTATTCAAAATGTATTCAGCTTAGAGTACTTTTAAAGAGTTTTGAACTACATTAACAGCACAAGTCAGCCATGTTGACGTTTTAATATAGTCCGGTGGCCAACTGCATGAAACCCTACCTGACAAAAAAATAGAATAATCCTACTCTGTAGGGGTAGCTGGCTTTTAGTAGCATCAACTGTTCTTGGTCGGCCGCGGCTTAATTTGGAAAATTTTGCGCTAGTGGCAAAATAGTGGCACAAAAATTCATAAAAAAAACCCCATCGTATAATAGAATGAAACTTGCATGGTAGGATAGCTGCCTTTGAGGACAGCAAAACAAAACTGGTCAGCTACATCCTGTGTTGGCAGGTTCTTGTGTCCGACCGAATTTGTGGTACCACGTGACAGCTACAATTTACCTCATCGAAAAATAGAATCAAAACAAGTGATTGTAATACCTACATTAAATTTGTTGACATATGTCTTGGTCGGCCTCACCTTAGCCTGACAGCGTTTTCAGTCCGTCCGCATTAAAAAAAAAGTCAATGGCAGCTATCCTACCATACAAGTGACATTCTATTTTTCGATGAGGTAAATTGTAGCTCACTTGGTACCACAAATTCGGTCGGACACAGGAACCTGCCAACACAGGATGTAGCTGACCACTTTTGTTTTTTTGATGAATATTTGTACCACTTTTTTGCCATTTGCGCAAAATTTGCCAAGTTAAGCCACGGCCGACCAAGAGCAGTTGAAGCTGCTAAAAGTCAGCTACCCCTACAGAGTAGGATTTTTCAATTTTTTTATCAGGTAGGGTTTCATGCAGTCGGCCATCGGACTATAAATCCATAAACATGGCGACATCATGTGCTATAAGTGTAGCAGTAAACGCAGTTACTCGACTTATAGTCGAATTAATGAGATATAACAGAAACTAGATCGTGTAAGCAAATTTTTACTTATTTTTATTAATATTTTTTTATTGAAATTTAAGAAAATAGGCGGCCCATGAATATATATGAACCAGTGCCTTTGGTTTTATCAATAAAGTATTTTTCGCGCTGGGTTTTACTGTATTACGTGTACTTACAGACAGTAAAAACTTATGTACACAATCACGGTAAAAATAAATGTCATGGATGACAGCAGCAAAAAATACTTAAGTACCTTTTTGTTTTATTAGACACGTGAAGACGATTTAGGCCTCAAACTTATAATCAAATAATTGAAATATAATCGCTTACCTGAGATCGTTTTTAGCACATATTAGTTGAATAAAAGCATTTACTGCACTCTTACACATTTAAAATGCCGAGTAAAAGCAATCCGGCTACCTTTACGAAACATTTTTGCTGAGAAAAAGCAGTGTGGCTGCTTTTATAGAACACTTTTACTGAGTAATAGTAAATTGCTAATGTTTACCCAACTAGCAAAATAGTCGTATAAGAATTGATTTACTCAGCCTGTAATCGTATAACAGCCGAGTTACGGTTGTTGAAGCACCAATATATCGTATAATAGCGGTTAACTCGACTATTTAGCAATTTTCGCTAATTAGTGCTATAATCATGTCGTATAAACGTTTATAGCACTATCTTTTAGCACTTTTATTCCACCTTTTAATAAATGCTGAGTTAGCGCTATTAAATCACTTTTATTCAGCATAATTGTTCTATTAAAATCATATAACAGCTATAGATTAGCTAATTGTCTGAATAAGGCGCTTTAATACAACTGTTACTTAACTCTCTTCTCTATTGCTATAAAAGCCTATTAAAAGCAATCAAATAACCATTTGGCAACAATGCTGCTGTAACAGCGCGCTTATATCATAATTCGGGTAATGGGGTTCAAACCGCTGTTATAGGAGCTGAAGTGTATTTACAGGTTTTATTCAAAATGTATTCAGCTTAGAGTACTTTTAAAGAGTTTTGAACTACATTAACAGCACAAGTCAGCCATGTTGACGTTTTAATATAGTCCGGTGGCCAACTGCATGAAACCCTACCTGACAAAAAAATAGAATAATCCTACTCTGTAGGGGTAGCTGGCTTTTAGTAGCATCAACTGTTCTTGGTCGGCCGCGGCTTAATTTGGAAAATTTTGCGCTAGTGGCAAAATAGTGGCACAAAAATTCATAAAAAAAACCCCATCGTATAATAGAATGAAACTTGCATGGTAGGATAGCTGCCTTTGAGGACAGCAAAACAAAACTGGTCAGCTACATCCTGTGTTGGCAGGTTCTTGTGTCCGACCGAATTTGTGGTACCACGTGACAGCTACAATTTACCTCATCGAAAAATAGAATCAAAACAAGTGATTGTAATACCTACATTAAATTTGTTGACATATGTCTTGGTCGGCCTCACCTTAGCCTGACAGCGTTTTCAGTCCGTCCGCATTAAAAAAAAAGTCAATGGCAGCTATCCTACCATACAAGTGACATTCTATTTTTCGATGAGGTAAATTGTAGCTCACTTGGTACCACAAATTCGGTCGGACACAGGAACCTGCCAACACAGGATGTAGCTGACCACTTTTGTTTTTTTGATGAATATTTGTACCACTTTTTTGCCATTTGCGCAAAATTTGCCAAGTTAAGCCACGGCCGACCAAGAGCAGTTGAAGCTGCTAAAAGTCAGCTACCCCTACAGAGTAGGATTTTTCAATTTTTTTATCAGGTAGGGTTTCATGCAGTCGGCCATCGGACTATAAATCCATAAACATGGCGACATCATGTGCTATAAGTGTAGCAGTAAACGCAGTTACTCGACTTATAGTCGAATTAATGAGATATAACAGAAACTAGATCGTGTAAGCAAATTTTTACTTATTTTTATTAATATTTTTTTATTGAAATTTAAGAAAATAGGCGGCCCATGAATATATATGAACCAGTGCCTTTGGTTTTATCAATAAAGTATTTTTCGCGCTGGGTTTTACTGTATTACGTGTACTTACAGACAGTAAAAACTTATGTACACAATCACGGTAAAAATAAATGTCATGGATGACAGCAGCAAAAAATACTTAAGTACCTTTTTGTTTTATTAGACACGTGAAGACGATTTAGGCCTCAAACTTATAATCAAATAATTGAAATATAATCGCTTACCTGAGATCGTTTTTAGCACATATTAGTTGAATAAAAGCATTTACTGCACTCTTACACATTTAAAATGCCGAGTAAAAGCAATCCGGCTACCTTTACGAAACATTTTTGCTGAGAAAAAGCAGTGTGGCTGCTTTTATAGAACACTTTTACTGAGTAATAGTAAATTGCTAATGTTTATAGAACAAATAGTCGAGTAAAAGCACTATCGTTGCTATTAAAACACTAGAATTGCTTTTATCCACTTTTACTCAACTCTTACAGCATCGATTTGCTTCTTATACAGCGCTTACTCGATTTTTATAACACTTTTAGTCTGTATAAGTGCGCCTTTTCGCGTTGAGTAAACGCTTACAGGACTTTTACTCGACTGTTTTTAAACCGTTTATAGCACCAAAAAGCGAAAATAAAAACGTGCTCTCAACTTTTATAGCACATAGATTTGCTAGTTGGGATTGCACCCAATTTCTTTGTCCAATGTCAGTGCCTCTCACTCTCTCATTAAAGCAAAATGTGAGACGCAATACACATGGGACAAAGAAATTGGATAGGTAGAAATACCAACCTCACTCACTCATTGTATTCTGTGTCACTCATACAATAACTGAGCGGCATAAAAGCAAAAACTCTGGAGGATTCATGCTTTTATACCCCTCAAATGTCTGTGTCTTTATAAGCTTGTCGTTTTATGTTTCTATTTTTGTTTCATTTAAGGTAATTCGCCAGTAACTGGCCACTGGCCAATAACTGGCCACCCTAAACTGAAAATGAATTCTATTCACCTATAAACAGAATTCATTTTAGTATAAGGTTTCAATAACTGGCCAACCTTCTATAACTAGCTTACTGGCGAATTACCCTATTAGCGATGTTATTTATACATTAAAATTAGTCTCAATGCATATGAAAATGGTTTCAGTCCAGGTAAAATGGAGACGAATTTTATTTATAATACAATAGAACCAAACTTAGAGGACTAAGTCATTTTGATATTTGTCGAAACATTTGTTATGGATTATGGACATTATTTAACGTGGTAAACTTCGAAACTTTCGAACAGATATTATGCATCTCACAACATTTAAGAGCATGTTAGTTTCGTTACATCTTTTTCATTTGTCGTTTGCATAATTCATATGGCTGCTTTCAAATTTCACATACAAACAATTCGTTTGCATGACAATCATACAATCATCTGGCATGAAATCACACATCAGTCATTAGTTGGTGTCGTGAAATATTGAAATGAAGGAAACTTTCAAGAACCTACGTTGAATTTCAATTTTTTTTATTACATGGCAGCTTGATGCTCATGTAGTAATATTTTCATTGAAGTAGAAGAAAAATGCTGTTGCTCGACGTAAATATCGTTAGAGTTAGACAAAGCTAAGTTGCCAGCGTTTTTGATAGCCCAGACTATGCAAGAGTTATTTAAACTTCATAATTTCATAGAAGTTTGCCGTTTAAAATAACACTTGCACAGTCTCGGCTATCAAAATAGCTGCCAACTTAGCTTGGTCTAACTCTAAAGCACAGGCCTTAAAGCAAAGTGCGTTAAAATGATGAAGCCGCACACGCACACGTCATGCAAGCGGTGTGCCGTCTCTCATAAGAATCGGTAAACTACAACGCCGCACGCGCACGTGCACGTCACGCACACGCAGCCGATATGCAAAGGCCTTAAAGCTTCTTAGTAAAATTTATTATTAAACGACTCGAGCGCGAAGCTTATCGCGAGGCCGATATCCATATTTTCCCAGTGCGATTTCGGGCCTTATTATGATTATAGGGGGTTCTTTATTCCACGACGATTGGACACTTCACCATAAACTACTTCACATTGGTTTGTGTAAGTCCATACAGATGTAATGCATAATTATTTTCCATCGTATTTTCACGGAAACGTACGAACGTGGCTTACTATTTCTGTACGCAATTTCCTCTCGCGATTTGCGCTCTAAGTCGACTAAAACTGTTCCACTAGAATTCTGTATTTTGACTATATTCTGACATAACCTGGAACCTTGTAGAAACGAAATCCACACCCGCGCCCCAAGCTTGGTGGGCGCAAAACAACGGAGTGGGAGTATTCGGGGCCGGCCTCAGCGAAGCGATGCCTCTACACGTGAGCTGTCACGCGGCCTCGGACGGGACCAAGCTGGAGTCCACGGGAGGCCGACACCATCCCGCTGTTGTGTCGACGTTGCCTGGCGACCCTAACCAGGTACAAATCTCATATCAGCTATATTACAACCCCGATGGGTACAAATATGACGTGGGTGTGTTTGGAGTCGGCCTCAGGGAAGCGATGCCTCTATACTTGAACTGTCATGCGGCTTTAGACGGCACCAAGCTGGAGTCCATGGGAGGCCGACACCATCCCGCTGTGGTGTCGACGTTGCCTGGCGACCCTAACCAGGTACTTAATCTAGTACTAATTATTTGTATTATACATATTTAAATCTGTAAGAGAACCAAGCACGCCATAGCTAGTTTATCCACATAGCTAATAAGAGAGTTGTCAGACTATGGTTTGGGCATAGTGCTCACAGAATCGATAGCCGCTGGGGCTAACAGACAATCTCAATCAGAAAAGGCTTTCAATAAGATGCACTGATAGTAGTAATTTGTGTTTTGTGCTACGGAGACTAACGCTATAAATATGCTACCCTCAGCTATGGAGCGTCGTAAAGGAAGGACAGATGAAGCAGATGTCGCAAGACCCAGACTCGCTGGAGGACGTGGAAAGCTCCCTCATGGAATGCGATCCGCAGGAGAAACTAGAGTTTACAGAGGAGAAGTTCTTCCAGGTATGTATTTTCTACGTTCTACAATTCTCACATTGCCATGTAGTGTGTTTTTACAAAGTTGAGTTACCTGCGAGGTTAGTTACATCGCGGACTGTTAGTTACGTCCAATTAAACCTACCGGTCAAAACCCGCAATGTAATGAAACTCGCATTCGAGTTCTCGCATCGTCTAAATGAGCCCTTAAGGCCCATTTACATGGTGCGAGTTTCTCGCACGTTTTGGGGCGAGAAATCGTATGACATTATCGTATGCAATAATCGTCAGGCGATTATCGTATAAAAATGTTTACACTCATGCGAGAAATAAAAACTCGCCTACGATTATGTCATGCGATACTCGAATGGAGATTATCGCCAGGCGAAATAGTTTACACGGGGAGCTGCGTTCTAGGGAGATATTTGCATACGATTTCTCGACTCGTCTAAACTGGTTCTCGTATGACATTTTTTCACGTACGTGCGAGTATCGCACGAATCGGTGCGAACCGATTTTCATACGAGTTTTACCTGTCAACTTACGTGATTAGTTACTAATCTTTTCACTATATTGTCAATATTCTTAGTAAATATTTCTTGTTTCTCTCATCATTTTTAATTTTAATATATTTTAAGTTGCATTTACGAGTATTTTAATATTGGCTCTTGGCTGAAATAACGTGACGTTGCTTTTAAGAAAAAATAAGTTGCCGGGAAATTACAACATATTAAGTATACCTACACGGTGTTCCTGTGATATCTGACTATACTCTGAGGGGTGAATACATATGTAGGTCATACAAAAGAACTTTTATCTGCTCCATGGTAGGTAGGTAGGTTGTCATAAATTTCGAAGAGTCATAATACGTCAATGTTTTCTATGGAACAAGCAGATTTGTTTTTTTGCGATTTCGGGGTTGGCTCCACACTCCACAGTAAAAGCAAGTCATACTGAACAGTATGACCTACATAATTCACGCCTCAGAGTCTATGGTCAAACATCACAAAAGACACTGTATGAAAAGAAAAATATTGTTCTGCGTTTTGGCTATTAATAAAACATTTTAAATGTCCCA
This sequence comes from Cydia fagiglandana, assembly GCF_963556715.1. Classification (NCBI taxonomy): domain Eukaryota; kingdom Metazoa; phylum Arthropoda; class Insecta; order Lepidoptera; family Tortricidae; genus Cydia; species Cydia fagiglandana. The sequence goes on along the minus strand of NC_085949.1, from coordinate 5,516,759 downwards.
ATGAACGCATAAAATTGGGACTCCTGCAAACATGAACTCGAAAATCTCGAAATGCGATTCTCGCATTAAAATTTTGTTTACACTGAGATATCCAATCAGCAAAGGCGAGGCGATTTTCGCTCCTTCTAGTACGATATCGTATGTTTAGTTTACATGATACTATATTTTTTCTCGTGCTACGATAATCGTGCGTTCAAGGCGAGAAACTCGTACCATGTAAATGGGCCTTTATTATGACATGACACATTGTTTTTTTTTCGATTTTGGAGTCGACCCCATAAGAACAGTGGCTCAGTTCAGTATTTAAGTACTACATCTGCGTCTCTAAAAGTATAGCTAAACGGCTCTCGTGTTGTTTAATGCAGACTTAGATCAAGTTACAATAAAAAGCTTTTTAGTTAATCTCTTTCTGCAATTTATCCAAATTTCTGATCTGAGCTTAGGTTGTTATATTTAGTGTATAAAGCTAGTGATATGATCGTTCTCTTTCTGCATAGGAACAAGAACAATGCGGCATACCTTGGGCGCAGTTAGTGACCCGCGTGCCGCAACACACGTTGGTAGTGGAGCGCATGCATAGCGGCGCCCGGCGATACATCGTGCTGGACCTGGGGCACGCGGTGCGCCTCACGGACGTGGTGAGTTACCGTCGACCTGTCTAGTGCCTGCTTTTCACCATAAAAGGGCGATGATGATGGTATCCTGTTATCCCTCATCAGGGACATAGGGCTCTTAGAAGGGTTCTCCACTGTTGTCGATCGATGAGCGCTGTCTCTTCTAGACAAGGCCAGCTCTTTGTTGGCTGAACTGACCAAAAAAGGGTAATGAACAGAAACGGAGGCAGCCGATTGAGCAGACGGGAGTAAAATGGTGGTGCTGGTGCCCTTCCACGAAGAAAGAGTTGTGGCTTTCGCCTTTCACTATCTGCGCATTATTTCTAACGCTCGCTAACCCGCCCCGGCTTCGCACGGGTTACACAAAACCTTAACAAATTATATACCTAAACCTTCATCAAGAATCACTCTATTGAAAGGTGAAAATGGCATCAAAACCCGTTCAGTAGTATTTGAGTTTATCGCAAACATAGATACACACAAACTGACAGACGCGGCGTGGGACTTTGTTTTATAAAGTGTAATGATTATTAGTCAGTCAATCAGTCATCATAATCTATTTAGTAATACTACTTGTTTTGCAGATAATCCCATCGTGCTCCGACCTGGTGACACTGTGCATTGACATCTGGGTGTGCAGCGAAGAGACGGATTGCGTGAAGCTAGCGTTCGCCACCGACATCGCGACGAAGCATCTAGTGCTCACCGACATACAGCCGCCCCCGCTATGTCGGTACATGAAGGTGAGACTTATTTATCTGAATCGCTAATCTCACAGTCGTATGTGTTGCTTTAATCCGGTCATACGCAAGCTTCAACTCGATCGATAGTAGGCAGGTTTGACTGGTCATATATGAGCACTACTTCGAAATGCACACTGTCCAGTACGGATATGATGGTCGTTCTTGTCTACGTGACAGCGTGATAAAGCGGTGTCCGTCACTTTCTATCTCACGGTGTTAAACAGTGACAGTTATTTTATCACGTGGATAAAGATCGATAAAGCTATCCATAATACGCTGGCTGCAATGTTTAAGTTGTGTAAAATATTTTCGGAATACATCATTATTGCTATATGCTAACATTATAAGTTACCAACAATGAATAAGTCACATTGTTGGTGACGGTACTTAAGATTAATGCATGCCTTAGAAATAAAACGAATCTGTTCTAAGACCTTGGTCTCCGGTTGATATCATTCGTTGCGGGTAATGTCACATCATATAGTAACACAGCAACATTTTTACAAGACGTGACGCTCTACGCAGCGCACGCTAGAAACCAAAGAACAAATCCCAATTCTTATAAAAATCATTATAATTTCCCAAAATATTGGAAGTACAAGTAGAAGTTACCCTCGCTTGACGATTTGCACCCATATAGTCTGGCAAACACGACTTGTCAGTCAGTAAGAAACGGGAAAATATACTCATCCCTTCCTTTTGGGTGCTAGTACTAGCGCGTAAGACAAAGACAGTATGATTCTCTCAATATTAATGTAATAAAATTTCCAGATCACGACGATAGGCCGATACGGCATGTCAGCCATGAAATGCAAGATTCCGTTGGGCTGGTTCTACGGGGAGGTGGCCGAGATTGCCAACGTGAACGCGTCTATTAATTCTCTGAACGCGCTGCACCAGGATTTGACATGCCGTTTTAGGTAAGCAAACAAAGCCTTGTTTAATATAACCATACTAAATATAGTATTCTGTATGTCTAGTATTCTGTAGAGTCAGCCAAAAAAGTGGTTTACCACTTTTCGACTCTATCAATCAGATACTAGAGTCGAAAAGTGGTAAACCACTTTCTTGGCTGACTATACCTTTAGGTATTAAATAAAAGTAAACAAACAATTTGTAAATGTTCGGATATTTATAACAATTATTGGCTAATCAACCACATAACATACTAGTAACACAACAAATACAAAACCCCCTGAATCTGTCACTGAACAGCCTGTCTTTAATCTACTCGTACATTATTTGATCGTGTAATGTTTTCATCTACGCTCAACTATAGTTCGTTTTTTTAGCATTAGAAAGAACTCCGCAGAAGCAAGCGTGCAGTTTTTATCAGGCTCTTTAATTGTTAATAATTATTGAATTATCTAATGTAGCATGGTCAATACATATAATTTACTTCAAATTATTACCGCTAAAAGTGCCGGATTTGGAACCACAAGCTTACTTCTGCGAAGTTCTTTCTAATGCTAAAAAAAACGGACTATAGCATAAGGAGCCAGTACTACTCGTACACAGTACTTTTATTTAAATACCTATAGATACAGAATATAGATTACAGTGGTCCCCACCACTGTTAAATATCCTTAGGGAAAAGGTGCTTAATTGAATTCAGGAAGCAAAATCGGCGGCAATTGTGTTCGATGGTTATAGTTTAATATAATTCAATATGTTTCTTTGAAACTACGCCACCGAGTCATTAGTCTGATCTTGTAGATTCGAGTCGACTTCCGCTCTTTCACAATTTATGGCGTTTGGCGTTGGCCAAAATTGTATAATGAAATACCGTATGAAATAAGGGAATGTAATTCAGCTAGGATGTTTAAAGCTAAAATGAAAATGTTTTTATTAAACAAAATTAAGTTAAAGTTACCAGCATAAGCAATAAGATGTACGTAAGTTAACAATTAAGTAATTACTGTATTTAGGCAATTAGCTAAGGCTACCCATCTATGTTTAAGGGAGTTCCCTCTGCCAACAAACTGCCCTGCAGTTTGGCAGAAGAAAAAGTCTGTAAAATAGGGTTTATTTCACCGGAATAAATGATTTATTTATTCATTTTTTAAGCAAAAAGGCAATTTTATGTCGTAATAATTTTGCCTGTCACAAGTAGAATTTACATCTTAAGGTGGATGTCTAGGGATGGGATGCCGATTATCAGCCAAAAGATGGCGTCACTGTGCACGAATTGTGGATTTTCACTATTTCTCCCAAAATACAAAGTTTCATAAGATGTGTTGATATGTGCGAAAACTATAAAAAATACTACATCTAAATCGAGACATGTTCAACTCAACATTGTCTCATTTCGTTATTACCGGAATCCAACTGCAAAATATTGCAATTTCTTGCATTCACGCACACTTACGTACTTAAAGTCACCTTAAAGTCAGTGTCAAATGTCAGCAGATTCGTAATGTTACAGTAAAGTAACCTAGAGGGCGCAGCGGATGAAATGTTTATTGTTGAAAAAAGATTGGAAATTAAATAATAAATTCTTGTTTGAGCAACGATTAACCCTTATCTTGGCATCGTAACACCCGTGATACATGGAACTTAAAAAAATCTAGCAGGTTCACTTTATTGCCTAACACAATAATTCTGCCATCAATATGTCGAGCTACCCTCCTTACTTATAGAAAAAAATAATTGACACGAGTGTCATTGTAAATTAATTAGTTATAATCAACATGGCGCCGCGGAAACAATAGATTTCGGTTCGTACTGGAAGTTTTGCAATTATTCCTTATGTTAGTATATATTTTTCCATAATCTACATTTTGATATCTTTACTGTCTCTTAGTGCATACATATTTACAATGCCTTCGAATTTAAAAACATTTAATACACAGAACCTTACATGAAACTGTTATGTATTATATTTGATACACCGCCAAGAACTCAGAAATGTACATATCGAAAGGATTGTATTACATTCAATACATTGCCAAGTTATCGTCAATATATTTTTACATGTTTTTTTATTTTTGTGGGGTTACAAAACATGCTTCAATTATTTAATATTAGTTGTTGTATTATTTAGTTACTAAACTTTGATTTTTTTAAGTACTAGATGTTATTTAACTATATATTCCTACGCTGTAGCATTATTGCTACGCCGTAGCCCGTAGCACGGAAAAATATGTGTATGGCAAAAAATGTCCCCAAAGTAAAAAAAAAATGTTTTTTTTTTTACTTTTAATTATTTGTTTACTTTTGATATTTTACTCAACTTTTTGCTGACCACTTTTTTGAAACTTTACGGGATCTAATTTTCCGCCCATGTGATCAGGTATTCGTAGATATAATTTATTTTTACAGGTTTAATAGTCATCTGATGCTTTAGATTGCGTTTAATTAGCAGTAAATGCTAATTTCTGTTGCATTACATGTTTTATTTTTATTAAAATCTTCATTTTTCTTCTAAAAAGTAGGTAACTATTTTATCGAGTTATTGGCACTGTATCAAATATGATACATATGATTTTCCGAAACTGGAAAATCCTGGATTTTTTTTCTTATTTTTTAATAGTCTAGTATGCTCCATAGGTGACAAATAACTAAAAAAATGTTTATATTTAAGATATTTTGAGCCTTGCCAAGATAAGGGTTAAGAATTACAACGCATTCAGAAGCAACTAATGTTTTCGACCATCAAATGTCATGTGCTCGTGGCACCCGTAGCCTCTATTTTGAAAAAAATCAGATTGTAGCTAAGATACATGGTTCAAACCCCGACAATGCCAGTTTTTTTTTATTTTATAATTTTAGCATTCTCTTTTGAATTATTTTAAGCGTATGTTATTCTTCGAAACTAAACTTACGTGAGTAAAATATTTTCAGTATTTTAATTATTTTTTAATAATATTATGGGAAGATTTATAAAAGTATTTTTATTTTCCGGTTTTCAAAGGATATAAATAATGATTAAAATAATTAAAAAAAAGTCATGCATGAGGCTAATTAGGATCGCAGAATAGGTATATAAGAAGTCAACTATCGACGAAGTATAGCTGGTCAAGCAGATCTTGTCAGTAGAAAAAGGCGGCAAATTTGAAAAATGTAGGCGCGAAGGGATATCGTTCATAGAACATTTGGATTTCGCGCCTTTTTAGGGTTCCGTACCCAAAGGGTAAAACGGGACCCTATTACTAAGACTTCACTGTCCGTCCGTCCGTCTGTCACCAGGCTGTATCTCACGAGCCGTGATAGCTAGACAGTTGAAATTTTCACAGATGATGTATTTCTGTTGCCGCTATAACAACAAATACTAAAAACAGAATAAAATAAAGATTTAAATGGGGCTCCCATACAACAAACGTGATTTTTGACCAAAGTTAAGCAACGTCGGGAGTGGTCAGTACTTGGATGGGTGACCGTTTTTTTTTTTTGCATTATGGTACGGAACCCTTCGTGCGCGAGTCCGACTCGCACTTGCCCGGTTTTTTTACTGACAAGATTTGCTTGACCAGGTATAAAATAAAAGTTTCCAAAATTTTATTGAAATGATATACAGTGAAACCTGGATAAGTGAGATCTCAAGGGACGAGCAAATTTGTCTCACTTAAAGAGGTTTTCCACTTACACAGGCTCCCAGTTAGCCAGGTACAAATAAATTTCTGTCTCATTTACAGAGGGTTCCATTAATAGAGGTGAGAATGGAGTATATTTCAGTTATAGAGGTGGTTAATAAGGTATTTAGTAATTATCTTTAAAAATAAATAAGGTAAAATAATCCTTGTCCCTAAATATTATTTAAGTCTGTTGAAATATTTCTTTGAATTTATTTTGAATGATTCTCCAAAGGATAGATATTTCAAAATTAAATATTTTTGATACGGACTTCATTGCGTATTAGAAATTTAATAAATATTTTTTTTTTCGTGTTACTTATCAAAATTTCTGCTTTTGTTTCGATAGTTTTAACTACTTACATAAATTAACTAAATCAAACTTGAAGTTGTTTAGACACAATTAGGCAAATGCGGAATTTATGGATAGACTAAGAGATAGTAAGAATACGGAAATTGTTCAATGATGTCCAAGTTAGAGAGGTCATAGATTGACGTTATCTCAGATACAGAAGTCAATTCCCTATAAAATTCTAAAGAACAATTAGGAAAATGTAATCTTATAAATATAGTCTCAGTAAAAGAGGTAAAATACACTCTCTGTCTCAATTATAGAGGTAAATGTGACTATAAAATCACAACAACGCATCCCAGTTATAGAGGTTCGTTTTTTCTCAGTAACAGAGGTAATTCAGTGCTAAAGTGCCGGGACCGCACCATGAGTCCCAGCTATAGAGGTTTCTCACTTATCCAGGTCCCACTTAACCAGGTTTCACTGTACCTACATGAAATAATCAAATACAACACATTTACTTAAAATAACTTTTAAAATAAGGCATATAAAATTACCAAAAAGATGAAACTAAATAAATAAATAAATACAAAAAGAAATGAGTCTTTGTTCGCGGTTTGAACCCTGTCATGCTGTTCAACTTGTTAGTATACTCAATAGCTAAAAGCCACTAGACCATTTGACCATAGTAGCCCCGGGCGAAAAATGCCTTCTTATTTAAGTAACCCATTACTGTCAAAAATATCAAGTTTGAATTGATTTGAAATATAATTTTTCATTGTCGACTTATTGACATCCAAACGTTGCGAGCATGTTGTACTTTAAACCATTTGGCAACGTCGCACGGGGAATTCTTCTGAAAATGTATGTCCTTTTATATTTTGATATTTATGGATATATGAGGATTCTTCTACTTATGTTGCAAATTGATTAAATTATCGAGAGAAAAATGGTAATGCAAAGAAAACAAGAAATATCCGTTTCATTTCTCATGCTATTGATTCGGTTAAATTGTGTTCTAATGTATGGGGAAGACAAACTAATTATAGCCAGCCTTTTATGACTGTAGTATGATACCATAGGGTATGGTGCTTTACGCACACTAGCGTCCCTTCCCCTCCCCCTGACGCAACCCCCCCTTTTTGCATGAAATATGTCCCGGTACACAGTTTTTTACATTTTTTGAGGAAAGAATATATTTTAGGAAAAAAGTGTCAATGAAAGAAATAATCCTTAATAAATTCTTAATAAAAAAGGTCATATTCATTTTTTTTTATATCATGCACCTAATTCATGTATTAGCTTGTCAAAATTCGAAATAACATAGTTTTTACTTAGGGTTCGAAACTCATTTATTATACACGGTGTAACATGAGGAAACCGAATAATTTTAACAGCGTATTCCTGATCACATTTAGAGACAAAAATGTCCTATAAACTTTTTTGAAATTCGCCTAGTTTCAGAGTTAATACCAATAAAAAAAAAACAAGTTTCTATTGTTACATCCAATCCGTTTTGGGCTAGCGTGGGGACTATAGCCCAAGCCCTCTCGCGCATGAGAGGAGGCCTGTGCTCAGCAGTGGGACGTATATAGGCTGAAATGATGATGATTGTTACATAGTTCAAAACGCCTTTTTGATGGCGATGTTGTTACTATGGGATTTAGTCTAAATATCCTTATTGATATGTCAAAAAGTGACAATTAAGTAACACGTTGCAAAAACTATGTTTACCGAAAAAAAAGTAAAAATCCATGTTAACTGACAAGTTTACCAATAACATTTACTTTTTATGTACATACATATATATTCAAAAAATTAAAAAATTGCGGCCAAGTGCGAGTCGGACTCGCGTTCCAAGGATTCCGTATATTACACAATTTTTAACAATGTATTTTTTATTTTATTTATTTATTTATTTAGATATTTAATTCAGGGAACAAGGCCCATATTACAAATACCTTACAGACTAACATACATATGTATTTTATAAACTTAAAACTAAACATTATTTATGCGAAACGTGAGTGAAATCTTTAAAAAATCCGTAGGAGTCGGATCAAAAACTGTAATTAAGTCCGACTCACGCTTGACTGTACATTTCTAATAGGTTTTCCTGTCATCATAGACCTATTTTATGTATTTTTTCAAAATTTTAAACCTAGTAGTTTCGGAGATAAAGGGGGAGGGGGGAATAGTCATTTTTTGCCTATTTTCTTGAATAACTTCTAAAGTGTTTATTCGAAAATTATAAAAAATATATATTTGAGATCCTTACAATAAGCTCTTTCATTTGATATGTAACATGATATAGTTTGAAAATTTTTATTTTTTAATTTTTTCATTTACCCCCCAAAAGTGGCCCCCATGTTTAAAATTCATTTGTTTACAAACATACATATTTGTACCAGATTACAACTTGATTGGTCCAGTAGTTCCGGAGAAAATCGGCTGTGACAGACAGACAGACAGACAGACGCACGAGTGATCCTATAAGGGTTCCGTTTTTTCCTTTTGAAGTACGGAACCGTAAAAACAATAAAAAAAATTGTTTTCGGCGAAATTGACCTAAACTCATACAAACATTTTTTCCTTCTTTTAATTTGACCTCAGAAATAAAATCTTTCGCATTTCTTGAGGACACCTTTTATAATAAGTGTTATAAAATGAATATATAACCTTTTTTACTAAGAATTTAATAAGGAACTATTTCTTTCATTGACACTTTTATCCTAAAATGTATACATGAGGTCAAAAAAAGGAAAAGATGTAATATGTGTTTAGGTCAATTTCGCCAAAAAAAAAAATTTTTTTGGTTTTTTTTTTTAATTTTATGAATGAATTTGTATATAAAAATTGTCACTTAAAATGGTTTTTTTTTCGTAAAACTTAGTTTTTGTAAAGTGTTACTTGTCACTTTTTGACATATCAATAAGGATATTTAGACTAAATCCCATAGTAGCAACATCGCCATCAAAAAGGCGTTTTGAACTATGTAACAATAGAAACTTGTTTTTTTTTATTGGTATTAACTCTGAAACTAGGCGAATTTCAAAAAAGTTTATAGGACATTTTTGTCTCTAAATGTGATCAGGAATACGCTGTTAAAATTATTCAGTTTCCTCATGTTACACCGTGTATAATAAATGAGTTTCGAACCCTAAGTAAAAACTATGTTATTTCGAATTTTGACAAGCTAATACATGAATTAGGTGCATGATATAAAAAAAATGAATATGACCTTTTTTATTAAGAATTTATTAAGGATTATTTCTTTCATTGACACTTTTTTTCCTAAAATGTATACTTTCCTCAAAAAATGTAAAAAACTGTGAACCGGGACATATTTCATGCAAAAAGGGTGGGTTGCGTCAGGGGGAGGGGAAGGGACGCTAGTGTGCGTAAAGCACCATACCCTAAGTTATCATACTACATTCATAAAAGGCTGGCTATAATTAGTTTTTCAAAAAGCACAATTTGACCGAATATATGAAAGAGGGTCATTGTTGTTGTAAAAGGTGTGCAGGAAATGATACGTTTCTGCACTAGAGCAGTTTAGGTTCCAATTACAAGTACGATTGTATTATTCTTTTTACAATAAGCAATTGAAATTTGGGTATAAATGGATTTGTTATACAATTTCCATTCTGATATTTGACTCCCCATTCCATAAATTACTTTTGGCCAAATTGTTAATTGAAAATACCTACTCTCAAAAATACCTACTATAAAAATGTATTTAAAAAAACACATGCATTTTACTTTCCTCGTATGCGAAATGAAAAGTAGAGTGTTTTAACTCGGGTGAAAGGCAGCATTTTTGAAAAAAAACCAGGCAAGTGCGAGTCGGACTCGCGCACGAAGGGTTCCGTACTATAATGCAAAAAAAAAAACAAAAAAAAAAACCAAAAAAGAAACGGTCACCCATCCAAGTACTGACCACTCCCGACGTTGCTTAACTTTGGTCAAAAATCACGTTTGTTGTATGGGAGCCCCATTTAAATCTTTATTTTATTCTGTTTTTAGTATTTGTTGTTATAGCGGCAACAGAAATACATCATCTGTGAAAATTTCAACTGTCTAGCTATCACGGTTCGTGAGATACAGCCTGGTGACAGACAGACGGACGTACAGCGAAGTCTTAGTAATAGGGTCCCGTTTTACCCTTTGGGTACGGAACCCTAAAAGTATCATCTACTAATGTTATTGTTATGCACAAGCAGAAGATATTATAGAATCTTGTTTATTTACAAGAAGATGACATTTTTCTCCACATACCTATAGTAACAGCACCAGTCATGGGACATTTAAGAAGAAATTTGGAGTATTTATGATATTTCCCTTATACATGTAACTGGTCTACCGCTTAGCGTGTTAAAAGATGAAAGTCCTATCCGTCTTTCATGTTTTAGGCGTGTTGTATCAAAGATATTGCAATGAGTTTCCACATACTTAACAAATTAAAACTATGTTTTTTTCTTCTCCAGTCATGGACACCAAAGCTCCAGTAATGGGCCCCCAGTAATGGACGTGGATCCAGTAATGGGCCCCCTATAATGGACATTGCTCTATCAGTATAAAATATTGAAATGGGGTATAAGTTATGGCAAAAAAATCAATTTTTGGTATAAGCTTTTATCGATGAATGTATTTTTCTTTCCACAGCCAATTATTATTGTATTAGATCCATCGAGACAATTCTAATATACCTAACACAATTAGTTAGGGTTTATTTCGATAAAATTCCCATGGCCACCTCCTGTCTCCATCATAAGATCAGGTCGATGTTATCATATATAATATTGCATTATCATCAGATTTGCATACTTAATTACGTACTTACAAAAAAATTCAATTGTATCGGAAATCGAAAAGTGGCTCAAATTCAGTTACCAAAATTTGACCCACACAAACTAACAGGGCAAGTTAAATAAAAGTTTGGAAAAAACGATATTAATTTATGCGAAGTCCGAGAATACCTCCTGGTTGACGTATTTCGTAACTACATTTTACTTCTGTATTGTTTAAACATGAAATTATGCCATGGCAAGCATTATAATGTCAATTGTCCCATTATAGGAGGCATGCAGTTTTACAGCTCCTATAATGGGATTGGGCCAAATACCACTATTTTTTTTACATCTGTGGAGTCACAACATAGTGTGTTGTATACATTATCTCATGGTAAATGCAATTAACAAAACACATTCTAGTTTTCATCGAGTATTAATTAATTAAAATTTAATAAATTAACTCACCTCTCTTAGCGAAGTTGTTAAGAATTCGTAGTGGTATTTTTTTTCAGTGACACGACAACTTTTGGGTTGACGCCAATTTCTTAAAAAATAACCAAATTTAATGAAACTTTAAATTGAAACAGCTCTAAGACTCATATTTATGATAATATACAGACAGTGTTTATAAACTATTTTTAGATACTTATTTTAGAGGATTTGTGGTTTTTTGTCCCATAACTGGTTCCACGTCCATTATAGGGTCCACTACTATATATATTTTTGAGAAAAATATAGCTAGGTATTTTAGTTTAAAAATCATTGTTACAATAAATATAGGCTTTTCCAGAGAACATTTACCGAAACGAAAGCAGAATTCACAAGGGTTTTCGGTGGACGACCGTAACGCGAATGATTGTTTGGACTGACCTTTCTATAAATATATTAATGTATTTTATTGTGTAATAATCATAATAATTATTAAGTTATATTAAATCTGGGAATGAAATTATATCAGAAAGGAGATTCTTAAATGAGTAGGTATACTCGTAACATGCTTTGTGCATTAAATATACCTCCCTCTATTGAGTGAAAATAAAACAAAATACACAGGTAATCTGTGTTGCGGTTTTAAAGTGCCATCTGTTACACCTTTGACAAATTAAAAATGATTGCTTGTCAAATGAAGTCGCCATGTTAGAATTACACCGATACTATAAGCATCACTCACACAAACAAGCAATGAGGCAAAATTTTACCAATATTCAAAGGCTTTTTTCTTAATAATTTTAATCAAAATCTAGTATTTTTTTACGTTCTGCGAAGACAGATATATATATACTACCCAAACATTACATATACAAGTGAAGAAACCCTATATAATAGGAGCTAGGGTGCCAAGAAAGTTGTATGAAAATCGAGCAAGGAGAACCACCTTAAGGTGGTTCGCTTTTCATACAAAATTCAATCAAAGCTCATTAAGGTGGATGTCTAGGGATGGGATGCCGATTATCAGCCAAAAGATGGCGTCACTGTGCACGAATTGTGGATTTTCACTATTTCTCCCAAAATACAAAGTTTCATAAGATGTGTTGATATGTGCGAAAACTATAAAAAATACTACATCCAAATCGAGACATGTTCAACTCAACATTGTCTCATTTCGTTATTACCGGAATCCAACTGCAAAATATTGCAATTTCTTGCATTCACGCACACTTACGTACTTAAAGTCACCTTAAAGTCAGTGTCAAATGTCAGCAGATTCGTAATGTTACAGTAAAGTAACCTAGAGGGCGCAGCGGATGAAATGTTTATTGTTGAAAAAAGATTGGAAATTAAATAATAAATTCTTGTTTGAGCAACGATTAAGAATTGCAAGGCATTCAGAAGCAACTAATGTTTTCGACCATCAACTGTCATGTGCTCGTGGCACCCGTAGCCTCTATTTTGAAAAAAATCAGATTGTAGCTAAGATACATGGTTCAAACCCCGACAATGCCAGTTTTTTTTTATTTTATAATTTTAGCATTCTCTTTTGAATTATTTTAAGCGTATGTTATTCTTCGAAACTAAACTTACGTGAGTAAAATATTTTCAGTATTTTAATTATTTTTTAATAATATTATGGGAAGATTTATAAAAGTATTTTTATTTTCCGGTTTTCAAAGGATAAATAATGATTAAAATAATTAAAAAAAAGTCATGCATGAGGCTAATTAGGATCGCAGAATAAGACATAAGAAGTCAACTATCGACGAAGTATAGCTGGTCAAGCAGATCTTGTCAGTAGAAAAAGGCGGCAAATTTGAAAAATGTAGGCGCGAAGGGATATCGTTCATAGAACATTTGGATTTCGCGCCTTTTTAGGGTTCCGTACCCAAAGGGTAAAATGGGACCCTATTACTAAGACTTCGCTGTCCGTCCGTCCGTCCGTCCGTCCGTCCGTCTGTCACCAGGCTGTATCTCACGAACCGTGATAGCTAGACAGTTGAAATTTTCACAGATGATGTATTTCTGTTGCCGCTATAACAACAAATACTAAAAACAGAATAAAATAAAGATTTAAAAGGGGCTCCCATACAACAAACGTGATTTTTGACCAAAGTTAAGCAACTTCGGGAGTGGTCAGTACTTGGATGGGTGACCGTTTTTTTTTGCATTATGGTACGGAACCCTTCGTGCGTGAGCCCGACTCGCACTTGCCCGGTTTTTTTACTGACAAGATTTGCTTGACCAGGTATAAAATAAAAGTTTCCAAAATTTTATTGAAATGATATACCTACATGAAATAATCAAATACAACACATTTACTTAAAATAACTTTTAAAATAAGGCATATAAAATTACCAAAAAATGAAACAAAATAAATAAATAAATACAAAAAGAAATGAGTCTATGTTCGTGGTTTGAACCCTGTCATGCTGTTCAACTTGTTAGACTTATACTCAGTAGCTAAAAGCCACTAGACCATTTGACCATAGTAGACCCGGGCGAAAAATGCCTTCTTATTTAAGTAACCCATTACTGTCAAAAATATTAAGTTTGAATTGATTTGAAATATAATTTTTCATTGTCAACTTATTGACATCCAAACGTTGCGAGCATGTTGTACTTTAAACCATTTGGCAACGTCGCACGTGGAATTCTTCTAAAAATGTATGTCCTTTTATATTTTGATATTTATGGATATATGAGGATTCTTCTACTTATGTTGCAAATTGATTAAATTATCGAGAGAAAAATGCTAATGCAAAGAAAACAAGAAATATCCGTTTCATTTCTCATGCTATTGATTCGGTTAAATTGTGTTCTAATGTATGGGGAAGACAAACTAATTATAGCCAGCCTTTTATGAATGTAGTATGATACCATAGGGTATGGTGCTTTACGCACACTAGCGTCCCTTCCCCTCCCCCTGACGTAACCCCCCCTTTTTGCATGAAATATGTCCCGGTTCACAGTTTTTTACATTTTTTGAGGAAAGAATATATTTTAGGAAAAAAGTGTCAATGAAAGAAATAATCCTTAATAAATTCTTAGTAAAAAAGGTCATATTGATTTTTTTACATGATGCACATTCATGTATTAGCTTGTTAAAATTCGAAATAACATAGTTTTTACTTAGGATTCGAAACTCATTTATTATACACGGTGTAACACGAGGAAACCGAATAATTTTGACAACTCTGAAACTAGGCGAATTTCAAAAAAGTTTAAAGGACATTTTTGTCTCTAAATGTGATCAGGAATACGCTGTTAAAATTATTCGGTTTCCTCATGTTACACCGTGTATAATAAATGAGTTTCGAACCCTAAGTAAAAACTATGTTATTTCGAATTTTGACAAGCTAATACATGAATTAGGTGCATCATATAAAAAAAAAATATGACCTTTTTTATTAAGAATTTATTAAGGATTATTTCTTTCATTGACACTTTTTTCCTAAAATGTATACTTTCCTCAAAAAATCTAAAAAACTGTGAACCGGGACATATTTCATGCAAAAAGGGTTGGTTGCGTCAGGGGGAGGGGAAGGGACGCTAGTGTGCGTAAAGCACCATACCCTAAGGTATCATACTACATTCATAAAAGGCTGGCTATAATTAGTTTTTCAAAAAGCACAATTTGACCGAATATATGAAAGAGGGTCATTGTTGTTGTAAAAGGTGTGCAGGAAATGATACGTTTCTGCACTAGAGCAGTTTAGGTTCCAATTCCAAGTACGATTTTATTATTCTTTTTACAATAAGCAATTGAAATTTGGGTATAAATGGATTTGTTATACAATTTCCATTCTGATATTTGACTCCCCATTCCATAAATTACTTTTGGCCAAATTGTTAATTGAAAATACCTACTCTCAAAAATACCTACTATAAAAATGTATTTAAAAAAACACATGCATTTTACTTTCCTCGTATGCGAAATGAAAAGTAGAGTGTTTTAACTCGGGTGAAAGGCAGCATTTTTGAAAAAAAACCAGGCAAGTGCGAGTCGGACTCGCGCACGAAGGGTTCCGTACCATAATGCAAAAAAAAAAACGGTCACCCATCCAAGTACTGACCACTCCCGACGTTGCTTAACTTTGGTCAAAAATCACGTTTGTTGTATGTGAGCCCCATTTAAATCTTTATTTTATTCTGTTTTTAGTATTTGTTGTTATAGCGGCAACAGAAATACATCATCTGTGAATATTTCAACTGTCTAGCTATCACGGTTCGTGAGATACAGCCTGGTGACAGACAGACGGACAGACGGACGGACAGCGAAGTCTTAGTAATAGGGTCCCGTTTTACCCTTTGGGTACGGAACCCTAAAAATATCATCTACTAATGTTATTGTTATGCACAAGCAGAAGATATTATAGAATCTTGTTTATTTACAAGAAGATGACATTTTTCTCCACATACCTATATATTTTTGAGAAAAATATAGCTAGGTATTTTAGTTTAAAAATCATTGTTACAATAAATATAGGCTTTTCCAGAGAACATTTACCGAAACGAAAGCAGAATTCACAAGGGTTTTCGGTGGACGACCGTAACGCGAATGATTGTTTGGACTGACCTTTCTATAAATATATAAATGTATTTTATTGTGTAATAATCATAATAATTATTAAGTTATATTAAATCTGGGAATGAAATTATATCAGAAAGGAGATTCTTAAATGAGTAGGTATACTCGTAACATGCTTTGTGCATTAAATATACCTCCCTCTATTGAGTGAAAATAAAACAAAATACACAGGTAATCTGTGTTGCGGTTTTAAAGTGCCATCTGTTACACCTTTGACAAATTAAAAATGATTGCTTGTCAAATGAAGTCGCCATGTTAGAAATACACCGATACTATAAGCATCACTCACACAAACAAGCAATGAGGCAAAATTTTACCAATATTCAAAGGCTTTTTTCTTAATAATTTTAATCAAAATCTAGTATTTTTTTACGTTAAGCGAAGACAGAAATATATATACTACCCAAACATTACATATACAAGTGAAGAAACCCTATATAATAGGAGCTAGGGTGCCAAGAAAGTTGTATGAAAATCGAGCAAGGAGAACCACCTTAAGTAACTACACACGATTAGTACACAAATATTTCCGCATTTATCTTCTTTCGAATATTCGTTTGCGCGAAATTAACAGGAAAACAATATTTCATACAGAAATCATGCAAAAATCATAGTTAACTTTTCATCAATTTTACGTATGTGTGTGTCACAAATGTCGTGTACAGATACATTTGCGACGTTGCCATACCATTTCCGACGTTGCCGGGCTGACCACGGCTCGAATTTGGAGTGCCGTCATGTTTAGTGCAATTTTGTTGACACTGATATTTGACAGGACAATTGACCTAAGCGAGAAGTTCGTCAGCTTAGCTAAGAACTATCATGGCGTGTTATGCAAACAGTCGCTTTTTTGCTTGCAAACGGAAGATTCCCGGTTCGATCCCCAGTCATTGTATGCTGGAACATAACTTTTGTATTTTTGTTACACCTAAATTTCGTATTGTTTTTTTTTTTATTATTATCATTAATCGATTATGAAGTATGGGCTACACGTATTCTTTTATTTTTACAAAGATAATTAGAAATTATACTCTTCCTAATCTCTCTGATTTTTACAATCAGGACATCCTCACTGCAATAAAAACCGGGCAAGTGCGAGTCGGACTCGCGCACGAAGGGTTCCGTGCCATAATGCAAAATAAAAAAAGGCAAAAAAAAACGGTCACCCATCCAAGTACTGACCACTCCCGACGTTGCTTAACTTTGGTCAAAAATCACGTTTGTTGTATGGGAGCCCCATTCAAATCTTTATTTTATTCTGTTTTTAGTATTTGTTGTTATAGCGGCAACAGAAATACATCATCTGTGAAAATTTCAACTGTCTAGCTATTACGGTTCGTGAGATACAGCCTGGTGACAGACGGACGGACGGACGGACGGACGGACAGCGAAGTCTTAGTAATAGGGTCCCGTTTTACCCTTTGGGTACGGAACCCTAAAAAGAAGTGTATAAAATTTCCTGTGGTTAAAAATAATGGATTTTGTCTATGAATGAAAAACCCAATTATTACTATAGTTTGTTTTTTTTAGCATTAGAAATAAGGTAAACAATGCTGCCGTGCTAACATATGCAGTAATCGCAGTTTAAGAGACGTGCAATTGTTTATCTTGTTCTCTTTGAATAAGTTCTTTATTTAAACGATGTTTTTCATGCAAGTACTGCACGTACGATAAGCAGGGCAGAATCTTGACGTGTCTTTTAATTGAAAAACACATTTTAAAAATAAGTTACGGCAAATATGTAACAATTATAAATCTAATACAATCATTTATATTCTTCTGCTTTCATAAGTAATCGTTTTTGATTTTTAAAAAACCTGATAGCACTGAGTATGTGGGGGAAGCGCTGCTGGCCTAGCGGAAAGCAATTCGGAGGTCGCGGGTTCTAACCCCGGCTCGTACCAATGATTTTTCGAACTTTTGTACGAAATAGCATTTGATACCTACCTATTTATACACCGATACCTATTTTTCGGTAAAAGAAAACAATGTGAGGAAACCGGACTAATCCAAATAAGTTTACTCTCTGGGTTGGAAGGTCAGAGCAGTCGCTTTCGTAAAAACTAGTGCGCATGCCAATTCTGGGATTAGTTGCCAAGCGGAGATTGAATATCTGGGAGACCGACCAAAGCTTACAAAACATAAAAACTCAAAGAGATCAAACCCCTTATAGCAAATTTCATCGAAATCGTTAGAGCCGTTTCTGATACCATCCAAATATATAAATAAATAATTATATATCTAATAATTGCTCGTTTAAAGGTAAGATAACACAAAGGAGAAACAAAAAGAAATTACCTACTCGCACCAGTCTTGAACCCCAATCCTCTTGCACGTATTTCCACGATCATACCGTTACGCTATTGCAACATACTTACGTTGTGTGAAATTGTCTACTACAAGGATCACGGAAACACTGTTTGCATGTGTGAGTAATAGTAGGAAAAAGCGTGACAGCAACACTCCGTCGAATTAAAAAGGTGGTTTTTGCACAATGAAGTATTCAATGTTTATTTTAATAGTTCAATATTTACTTAAAGAGTGCGCGAAACATACTTTTAAGTATACAAATACCAAGACCATTTCACAAAAAAATAAAATCTGAAATCTTGCAAAAGTGGTGCCATCTAGCGAGAGTTAAGTTTTGAGTAACCTAGGCGAACCACCTTAAACTTAATTAAAATAACATACCTATACATCTATATCTTTTTTCTCTCAACAGGCTAGCGACCGGAAAATTAATGGACCTCCTAAATCCCTACTTAGAACTATACAACGGCAACGCAGCCCACATGATGGCTTACCTCAACCTACCCAACGAATCCGACCCCAAAGTCCTAACCGCATACCAGGAGTGCATAGAACTACAACAACAGCTACACACATGCACCAACATTGTCAAAAGGTTGCAGAACAAATCTGAATGTAATGAGCACGTGCTAGACCAGATCAACAAAGGCCAAGTCACACCAGAAGCGTTGCTGGAGAGAGCTTCGACGGATAAGTTGAGAGTTATAAGCGAGAATATAGTTGATACGCTGCTGTATTTCTTCTTCCAAGTCGATGATGTGGTAAGTTAATAAACGTTTTATAATGATTATTTGTGAAGTTCCACGGCAAAAGGTACCTTATGGCTGCTGGCGCTTACGTCGCATAGCACCGCAATAATATTGGAGCGGCGTTAATAATAGCGTAAGCGCCAACCGCCATAAGATACCTTTACCCGTGGGACGTCACATATTATGTACTTACAAATAAGAATAAGAATAAAGATCATTTATTTCAGCAAAGGTTACAGATATACCAGGGGTCTCCGCACTAGGCAATGCCTGTATCGCGGGGAACCAAATTACAATTAAATATCAGAGCTGTTACAATTAGTCTAACATTTAGTAAGAAACTACTTACGACTAGTACCTAATCCAAACTACAAACTAAGGCTAACCCTAGACACAATATTGAAACTAAATCCTGTCAAATATGGCTTCTGTCTCGGCATAATTTTGTGAGTGCAGCAGTATGAAAAGTAGTTTTTTCGCTTCCATTTGAGCTCATTAAACTCATTAAACATACATCCATTTGATTTTTTTATTTTTTTGCTTGAAATGTAAGCTTAGTTGAACGATGTAGAACGGATGCGGGTTTTGATGCTTAAGAGCCGCATGAAAATCCGTTCAGTACTTTTTGAGTTTATACACACAAACAAACAGACGCGACGGGGGGAGGGGATTTTTTTTATAAGGTGTAGTGGCAACTGATCACTGGTTGCAAACACCGTTTACAGAAAAGTTACAAGATCGTTATTTAGAAGTAAATAAACTTGATCTAAATAGGTCAGCACATGTAATAATGCATTATTGTTGGCCGTTTCTTTAAATTTATGAACCGTAATTTTTCATTTACCAAAACCTCACGCAGGCGCCAAGTATAAAATTATATGAGCTATAAAATGTAAACCTTATTTATTCGGAGAACCAACAGCTATCAATGAAATAGTTATATTATGTAATTCAGAGAGCCAAACTTTATTTAAGACAGCTAGGTTTCATCGTTGTTTTTCTTCCAGCAACACCAAGAAGTGAGCCTCGAATGGTGTCAAGTGGTGTCCGGTTTATTATGGGAGTGGGGCGGCCGAGGTGCGGCTGCGCTAGCCACCCTGCTGGCACGGCTGTGTGGAGGACAGGATTGGTGGGGCCCACACTTGGCTGATACGCTTACTACGGCGTTTTCCGCCGCCGATGCGCCGCCAGCCGCTTTAGACAGGTACGTAATGACTTGAAGTAGTTTGGTGTATTATGGGAGTGGGGCGGACGAGGTGCGGCTGCGCTAGCCACTCTACTGGCGCGGCTGTGTGGAGCACTGGATTGGTGGGGCCCACACTTGGCTGATACGCTTACTACGGCGTTTTCCGCCGCCGATGCGCCGCCAGCCGCTTTAGACAGGTACGTAATGACTTGAAGTAGTTTGGTGTATTATGGGAGTGGGGCGGCCGAGGTGCGGCTGCGCTAGCCACTCTACTGGCGCGGCTGTGTGGAGCACAGGATTGGTGGGGCCCACACTTGGCTGATACACTTACTACGGCATTTTCCGCTGCCGACGCGCCGCCAGCCGCTTTAGACAGGTACGTAATGACTCAAGTAGTCCGGTGTATTATGGGAGTGTATGGGTAATACAATTTTGGGGCAGATACCATCGCCCACACTTGACTGTCCATCGGTAAACCTTATTACAAAAGGCTTAAGGTCCACTGTTGGACAGTTAAGAGTGTTGGTGTTTGTGCTGTGAGTGGTACAATTGTGGGGCACTAGTCTGGCTGGCATACTTATAGCGGCGTTTTCTGCTGCTGACGCACTTCCACTTTGCTCTAAACAGGTACATAATACAGTAAAACCTTTGTAAATGTCTCTGTTTGGCCCTTAGAACCTTTAGTAACTGTCGTCATCGCTGTGATTTTTTTTACGAAACAGTCTGCCGATTTTTGCGGGGGAGGGGACGTCTACATAATTTGTACGTAACGTACAAATAGTCATGTCAGTCCATACTAAAGTTTGCACAATTGTGAAAGTTTTTCGGCAGAGGGGTAAGCTCTCAATGGCCACTCCAGTTATGAAATGCTCTAAGGTTTGGCCCTATGGTTGACTGGTTGAGAATGCCGTTTGACATGAAGTCCGCCATTTGTACATTGTTGTGTAAATTATAAAAAAAATATTGTGCAATAAAGTTTAAATAAATAAATAAAACCCACTTAATTTTCTGTAGGGAAAGGTAGTGGCTGGACGTGGTGTCTGTGGGTGGGTTGTCCTATAATATTTATTTATTTATTGCGCAATAAAGTTTAAATAAATAAATAAAACGGGATAAGTTCGCCTTTGTACACATACTACTACTACTACTACTAAAACCCACTTACAGGAAAACCTATAAGAAACGTCAAGTATGAGCTGATCTTATGAAAAAAATTAAACTTCGTAAAAATACCTAATGTGTGATTACGGATCTCTCTGGCCGCACGAGTCCGATTCGCACTTTTGCTTTTAATTTTGTCCCTAAAAGTTAAGGATTAAGCATGTTATGAATTACGAAAACTAAACTTTTTCTTATTCCAAAGAAACATTTATATACCACTACTAGGTATGAAGGTACGGTAGAAAGGATACTATCAAATTCTAAGGTATTTCAGTTTAATTAAGTTATAAAACATAATATCACTTGAGTTCCTCACATTTTACATCATTTCTTCACTTCAACAGTTGCCCATTATCAGAGACGTAGGTAGACCCGGTGATGCTCCTCGCTCTATCGCTGGCCAGGAACGCGATCACATCAGCGATTTCCTCGGGCTCCCCCACTCTGTTCAAAAGCGTCATTGTCTTCGCATGCTCCCATGCCGTATCTCCAGCCCCAGGCGGCGCCATCCCAGAACTCTCAGCAATGTCCGTCCTCACCGGACCAGGGTTCACGCTGTTCACTCTCACGCCAGAATCCGCCAGGTCTAAGGCGGCGCAGCGAGTGAAGTGATCCAGACCTGCCTTTGACACGCAGTACGCCATAAAACCTTCACCAAGAACTTTCGTTGATGCTACACTCGACACGTTTACTATGTTCCCCTTGGTCGCTACTAGATACGGCACAGCCAGGCTCGTCAGCTGAACGATGGAGCGCATATTTGTATTCATAACTTCATCGTATATTTGCAAAGTATTTGATTCGGCAACCGTAGCTTTCCTTGCGATGCCTGCGTTGTTAACTAAAACGTCAAGCTTCCCGAAGTGTTCTACCGTTTTCTTGATAATCGTGCTGGCTTCTATTTCATTGGCGACGTCTGCTCTGATGACGAGGGGCTGTGCTCCCAGTTGCGCGCACTTCTGCGCTACGTTGCCGAGTTTAGTTTCATTCCTGCCGACAATCGCGACGCTGGCTCCTTCTTTAGAGAATAAGATGGCGGTGGCTGCTCCAATGCCCGAGCTCGCGCCCGTCACTAGCACCACTTTACCAGAGAAACTCATCACTATGAAGTCTATCAACGGAATGATAAACAAGTATACAGAACTTGGGTATTTATTAATTCGTATTCGTATGTTAGTCATAGCCTTCGTCGTTGATATTGTAAAGTCACCATGATTACAGCTTAATACAGCGGTGAATGACGTCACTATAACGTTGCCTATGTAAACCAAAAGGCGCGGTTTCCTAGAGAGCGATGATTGAGCGGACAATTTGCATGACGGCCGTCTTGACGGTGTCTATAGTTTCGTAAACGTTTTATTTGATAGCGGTGAAGCCATTTCTAATCTTCTTCTTAACCCATTTGACATTCCGTTTGAGTCATTCGATTTCGAACCGTTAATTCTTATAGTAGAGATGCGTTTTTGTTTTAAGTATGATGGTGAGTATGTTGCCGCTACGGACTAAAGGGTTTTAATAATCTTATATACGAGTATAATCATAATCTCGGCATTTTGCCACGGCTCATGGGAGCCTGGGGTCCGCTTGACAGCTAATCCCAAGAATTGACGTAGGCACTAGTTATTACGAAAGCGACTGCCATCTGACCTTCCAACCCAGAGGGGAAAACTAGGCCTTATTGGCATTTCTAACAAAATCTCAAATGCACCTTCTGTACCACGAGATTTGAATAAATGATCCTCCGCACTACGATACTTTTCCTCTTCTGATGATAGTTCATCCTTAAGTAATCAAGGTAGTCCATTTTCCCTCCTGGATACGTTGGTGGCTGACGGGGAGTTATGACGACGTTGAACTTTCCACATGTCACCGTAAAGGCGGTCGTCTTTTTGCGTCCTCTACATGAAGGCCGCTACATGCCGGCACCGCTACATTCCTAGGAAACCAAAGCTTAAACCTACAAATATAGTTTGACCATGACCCATGAATCATGTTGGTGTATGTATAGATACTATTTTTTTAACAGATATGGACTTCGCGGTGTACTTAATTGTGACAATTGTTTTATCATTGATTTGATTATACCAATGAAGTACCTATCAAAACAACAACATGATTTTTAGAGGTATAAAAATTGTTTGACTATGACTCCATAATTATTATGTGATGGTGAACAAGCAAGTCATCACATCAAATATTTAACATAATGATTATTTTATTCAAGGTCAATAAGCCATTTGAAGGTTCTCTCTCAATCCATGGATTATAATATTGCTGCTTCTTTGATTTTAGATTTTAGAAAAAAAAAAATCCAAACTATATCGTGAGCTCATTTTGAGAATTTCAAATATATTTTTTTTTATGATTTTTAAAATAGGTTAGAAGTAATTTAAGAAAATAGCCAAAAAATGTCCCTCCCCCCCCTTATATCTCCGAAACTACTGGATCAAAAATTTTGAAAAAATTTCTAACCAGGATCAAAAGCTTCTTAAATGCCAACGTAGGTTAGGGCACTAGAATAGCGACAAATGAAAGAAAATATTCTTCATACATTTAGTCCATTCCATACATAAGAACATTTTCGACGCACGAGATGGGGTAGCTGCCCTCAGTCCAACTGCCCCATCACGGTGCTGCTAGGCAGATTGTCTTTACGTAAGCACTTTTCGCTACAATGCGTAAATAACGTGTTATCAGCTACGGACGTAGCCCGTAGCTCGCGCTAAGTTAGTTTTTTTAGCATAATTAAAAAGGTAAACAATCTTGACGTGTCTTTTTATTGAAAAACCCTTTTGAAAAATAAGTCATGGCAAATATGTAACGATTTTGAATCATATACGATTATTTACATTCTTTTGCTTTCATAAGTAATAGTTACTGATTTTAAAAAGCGTTTACAATTAAAAGACACGTCAAGATCGCGTATTCTTTTTCTAATGCTAAAAGAAAAGAAGTATAGCAGTGAAAGCGTTAAAAAATCCACCATAGGTCTAACCCCCTTATTCATAAACGTTTACTAAAGTTGACAAGCCGATAATAATCGTTTTCTCAAAAATGGACGGCAAAGTCGACTTTGCCGTCTAAAAAATAGGTCGCGAAGCGCGTAGTTTATGGTCAGTCAAAAATTAAAAAGTTAAAAACATTGCCGTCTCGATTTTGGGACTGCAATGTTGCATACAAATTCCATTATTTGTCGAGTTCCAAACTTTTTAAAAGTTGAAATGACCACATCAAATGAAGGCACAGGCCCATTAAACAGCCAAACAGATGATTAGTACCGCGGCTATTTAGATGTCTCAAATAGGTTGGCGTATTTTTGGCAGAAAAATACACTTCTATTTTTTTATTAAAAAAAATAAAAAGGCGGCAAGGGCTTATTTCTGTCAAAATATATCCCACCAAAAACATTCTGTAAAAAACTAGCCAAGTCTCGATGGAGCTGCTTGTTTATCTCTAAAAAGTAATGAAATCTAGACAAAGTCGTGCCAAGTCTAAGGTTCCTTACTGCGATTTCTTTATTATTATAGTTAATGTTGTGTGACTTGGCCGTTGAAGGGTACACAAGGGTACAAAACCAGGTGCTCCATGACACCATTGCACCAATCTGTCGCCAGAACCGCTACCCATTGACGATGGAAAATTGCCACTTGGAAAACGTTGATTCAATAACCAGTCAATTGTAGGCTTGATAAAGCTGCGTATTTCAATAATACTTATGTATGGGCGAGCCTGAAACACACACTTCTTTTTGGTGCAATGGCAGATTGGTGCAATGGTGTCATGGAGCACCTGGTTTTGTACCCTTGTGTACCCTTCAACGGCCAAGTCACACAACATTAACTATAATAATAAAGAAATCGCAGTAAGGAACCTTAGACTTGGCACGACTTTGTCTAGATTTCATTACTTTTTAGAGATAAACAAGCAGCTCCATCGAGACTTGGCTAGTTTTTTACAGAATGTTTTTGGTGGGATTTCACTTCTTTTTGTAGAAACGTGGGCATATTGATTTATTTTATTAGATTTTCTTATTTAACACGTTTTTTTTCTTTTTAGGAGTAGTTTTTTTATTATTACAAATCTTTCTTTTCTTTTTTTCCGGTTCTGATTCTTGTACAGTAGCAACAGTTTTTCGTATTGCCCATTCATTAAATCTAATAATTAAATAATAATCAGTAATCCGTCACTAATCATCATATAATGACTTGGCAATCGCACATAATGCTTTACTCGTACCGTACTCGTAAATATGTGTAATGCTCAAACTGAAATTAGCGCTAGCGTTATGTTCAATTAGAATTATTTTTAATAGGTGACGATGATCCTTTTGTCATTACGCAGCCGTGCGATGGCCAAGTCATTATACGTATTACAAATTAAAGATATCTTATTGATAAAGTTTTAACACCCCCTGGCACTGATTAAAATAACCGACTTGGTTTCACATTACATCTCAAAACTTTTTTGTAGTAAAAGCGTTGCGAGACTTGCACCTTTTTACATGTAATGTTTTTGATGGGATCTCATCTCTTTTTGTAGGCAGTCCTTCTTTTCGGGTACTCATACCCATACTATGTATACACATATCATAACTAAACATATCTTCATTCATACTCACATCGTACATCGTAGTGTACCTTTACTTTACCTACTATTTGTAGGAAGTGCAACAGTAACTTTGTAATATCATATATTTATATGGGATTACAAACTTACTTATGCAGTTCTTAGATCTTTAAAACGTGACTGATATTGCAATATTTTTAGGTTTTCCCTTTATGTGGCCTTTAAACCCTAACTCTGTACCAAATTTCAGCTCTCTGAGTTTATGGGAAGTACTAGTTCTATTCTGATGATCATGAGTGAGTTTCATAAATGCGAAACTTTGCTTTCGCTTAACTTCGGAACTAAATGACCTACAGACTTGAAATTTTGGATTTTAAGTATGTGATTATAGCTTACTGGATGACCAAAATTTCTGCGTTCTGGTCTTATCCAGAGGTTCTCAAATAGGGGCCTGAAAATGCGGCGAAATGGTTCCAGTAAAGGATGGTACGGCAGTGTTTGCTTCGCGCTCGACTTGGCGGGGGCACTGCCGTGCCCCCCGATATGTAAGAACGTTGCGTTTGTAAAATATTTCTATGATATTTATATTTCTTGCACCATTTTTGAGAAAAGCACTATATATGACTCGGCTGGAAGGCTACTTGCTGGCTTCGGATTCAATTAAACGGACTCCCAAGGTCGTCCGTTTAAAACGAATCCTCAGCCTGCAAGTAGCTACTTCCGAGCCTCGACAATAATGTACTATTGTCCCTTTCCGACGTATCGGTATGATGGATAAGGGCGTAAATGTATATCAATTGTATCTTCCCTCAGATGTTTGGTGCTCATCATGTACATGGCGCGCAAGTCGCTGTTCGCGCACTCGGACCCGGAGGGCGGCGTGGCGGCCGCGCTGGCCGCTCGCGCTCTGGCGTTGCTGCGCGCGCCGCGCCCGCAGCCCGCCGTCACCGCCGCCGTGCTCACCGCGCTGGCGGCGGCGTTGGACAGCCAGCCCGCCGTCTCCAACAAGCACGCCAGGTATGTTAGAGCGGGAGAGACATGACTCAAGTCCCAGTTCGCGCACTCGGACCCGGAGGGCGGCGTGGCGGCCGCGCTGGCCGCTCGCGCTCTGGCGTTGCTGCGCGCGCCGCGCCCGCAGCCCGCCGTCACCGCCGCCGTGCTCACCGCGCTGGCGGCGGCGTTGGACAGCCAGCCCGCCGTCTCCAACAAGCACGCCAGGTATGTTAGAGCGGGAGAGACATGACTCAAGTCCCAGTTCGCGCACTCGGACCCGGAGGGCGGCGTGGCGGCCGCGCTGGCCGCTCGCGCTCTGGCGTTGCTGCGCGCGCCGCGCCCGCAGCCCGCCGTCACCGCCGCCGTGCTCACCGCGCTGGCGGCGGCGTTGGACAGCCAGCCCGCCGTCTCCAACAAGCACGCCAGGTATGTTAGAGCGGGAGAGACATGACTCAAGTCCCAGTTCGCGCACTCGGACCCGGAGGGCGGCGTGGCGGCCGCGCTGGCCGCTCGCGCTCTGGCGTTGCTGCGCGCGCCGCGCCCGCAGCCCGCCGTCACCGCCGCCGTGCTCACCGCGCTGGCGGCGGCGTTGGACAGCCAGCCCGCCGTCTCCAACAAGCACGCCAGGTATGTTAGAGCGGGAGAGACATGACTCAAGTCCCAGTTCGCGCACTCGGACCCGGAGGGCGGCGTGGCGGCCGCGCTGGCCGCTCGCGCTCTGGCGTTGCTGCGCGCGCCGCGCCCGCAGCCCGCCGTCACCGCCGCCGTGCTCACCGCGCTGGCGGCGGCGTTGGACAGCCAGCCCGCCGTCTCCAACAAGCACGCCAGGTATGTTAGAGCGGGAGAGACATGACTCAAGTCCCAGTTCGCGCACTCGGACCCGGAGGGCGGCGTGGCGGCCGCGCTGGCCGCTCGCGCTCTGGCGTTGCTGCGCGCGCCGCGCCCGCAGCCCGCCGTCACCGCCGCCGTGCTCACCGCGCTGGCGGCGGCGTTGGACAGCCAGCCCGCCGTCTCCAACAAGCACGCCAGGTATGTTAGAGCGGGAGAGACATGACTCAAGTCCCAGTTCGCGCACTCGGACCCGGAGGGCGGCGTGGCGGCCGCGCTGGCCGCTCGCGCTCTGGCGTTGCTGCGCGCGCCGCGCCCGCAGCCCGCCGTCACCGCCGCCGTGCTCACCGCGCTGGCGGCGGCGTTGGACAGCCAGCCCGCCGTCTCCAACAAGCACGCCAGGTATGTTAGAGCGGGAGAGACATGACTCAAGTCCCAGTTCGCGCACTCGGACCCGGAGGGCGGCGTGGCGGCCGCGCTGGCCGCTCGCGCTCTGGCGTTGCTGCGCGCGCCGCGCCCGCAGCCCGCCGTCACCGCCGCCGTGCTCACCGCGCTGGCGGCGGCGTTGGACAGCCAGCCCGCCGTCTCCAACAAGCACGCCAGGTATGTTAGAGCGGGAGAGACATGACTCAAGTCCCAGTTCGCGCACTCGGACCCGGAGGGCGGCGTGGCGGCCGCGCTGGCCGCTCGCGCTCTGGCGTTGCTGCGCGCGCCGCGCCCGCAGCCCGCCGTCACCGCCGCCGTGCTCACCGCGCTGGCGGCGGCGTTGGACAGCCAGCCCGCCGTCTCCAACAAGCACGCCAGGTATGTTAGAGCGGGAGAGACATGACTCAAGTCCCAGTTCGCGCACTCGGACCCGGAGGGCGGCGTGGCGGCCGCGCTGACCGCTCGCGCTCTGGCGTTGCTGCGCGCGCCGCGCCCGCAGCCCGCCGTCACCGCCGCCGTGCTCACCGCGCTGGCGGCGGCGTTGGACAGCCAGCCCGCCGTCTCCAACAAGCACGCCAGTTATGTTAGTGCGAGAGGGTTTGCGCACTCGGATGGTGTGGCGGCTGCCCTTGCCTGGCGACAGCTAACAACTTTCGGACTAACCCTCGTATTAGCCTTGGGGCTGATTTAGACGGCGCACGAACTCGCATGCGATTTTGGTTACATTGCGGACTGTTGGTTACGTCCAATTCAACCGACCGATCAAAAACCGCAGTGTAATGAAACTCGCATGCGAGTTCTCGCATCGTCTAAATAAGCCCTTAAACACATGTCACGATGCGAGCCGTGTCGCACGCGATGTGGACATCTTACTCGTATACTTCTAAACCCAACCGATACCAATTTTTGGTTTGTTTTTTATTTTGTGTCAATTTACTATTTAGATTTTGTGACAAGTCGGATTATTTGCAATTTGCAAACTAGATTCTGGACCGGAACTAACATAAATATATCTTACCGGTATACAAGCCAAAGGCCGCTAACTTTGCAAGCAACACCACTACAAACCAGATTTCGTTATGTTAGGTATTTGTCAATCACACTGGACAATATTCTTGCGAGGCCTCAAAAATAATGCATAATATTAATTACAGCCGTTGGGAGTGGGTGACGGGCGGGCGGCCAGGCGCGACCGGCGCCGAACCCGCGCCTTCGCCACGCGCCGCAGAATGCAAGCTACATCGCCGCAAGCTGCATAAGAAGCTGCTGCACCAAATGCAAGAGTTTGAGGCCGCGCGGCGTGGCATACAGGTCGCTTTAGAGGAACAACAGGTGATTATGACCCAGAAACACTGCTTTGCGACGTGAAAGGTCAAAACTGCGAAACCGAGGTAATTTGCTAGATTTATATCGACCGGGATATGAACCGTTATTACCTTTTGTATTGTTTTCGATCTTCCGAAATCCCGGTCGATATAAGTCTAGTGAAACTAACCGTAAATCATTCAAAACTGTTAGATAATTTGCTATAACGTTATCCAGCTTTTTAGGCTCATGATGTACAACTATGCCCTCACGAAAAATAAATGTTCTGGGTCACATGCATTTATCAAGTCTATTTGCTATGCAAGAAAGCGCGTAGACGATGTAATTTCGAGTTATGTGCCGGCTCAAACGATTATGGCTTTAAAACGGCTTAAACTATAAGCGTAATTTGCTTTCAGCGCGTCCGCTTTAACCTGAAAGCGCGCATGGCGATGGTCGGCAAGCGCAGCAACTCGGAGGGCGAGTCGTCCGGCGCGGCGCCGCGCGTCAAGCACACGGTGGTGTCGCCCGCGCTGTGTGCTCTACTAGCTCAAGCGCTGGTGCAACACATGCTGGCCATGGACAGCGCTGGCTCTGCGGACACGCTGCTGCTGTGTGCTAAGGTGAGTGCAGCGTGATCATGCCTGGGTTGCGTTGAAAACGCGCATGCGATGGTCGACAAGCGCAGCAACTCGGAGGGCGAGTCGTCCGGCGCGGCGCCGCGCGTCAAGCACACGGTGGTGTCGCCCGCGCTGTGTGCTCTACTAGCTCAAGCGCTGGTGCAACACATGCTGGCCATGGACAGCGCTGGCTCTGCGGACACGCTGCTGCTGTGTGCTAAGGTGAGAATGTGCACATTGTGGTGTCACCTGGCTGCTAGCGCACTGGTTAAGGGTGGTATTCCACTTTCTTTGTCCAGTGTCATAGCGTCTCACTCTCTGATTAAACAAAATGTGGGACGCAATACACATTGGACAAAGAAATTGGATAGATACCACCCTAAAACAAATGTATGACGGTCGACGTCTGCGTCGAGCGTGCACGCTTGGATCGTGCGTTCCTTGGTATGGCCTGGGTTGTGCATTTATTCTAACCCTTAAATACATGACTTTTCTTTTTGCCCGAAATAAATATATAAATCCGTTACGTAATTGTTTGCTGATTATGGGAAAAATAGTAAAAAAATTATAACATCGATTATCACTGCGAAATCAGTGTTAGAAGTTGCATAGGCTAAATCATATTTATGTAAATATATAATTATCAGGAAGAGATATATAAAAATCTTACTACCATCAGAAATATACACTATTTTCGATAAAACGTCAAAAATCACAAACTAAAAATCATCATACTCTGGATATTTTTAAATTTTCCGACATTTCGTCTTAAAACGAATGTAATTTTTATAAATTAAAATATTGCGTTAATTTAAGTAAAAAATCAGAAAACCGATTAGTTTTACAATTGAAATAATATATAGGAATAAATAGATTTTATCTAATTATGTATAAAATTAGATATTTTTGTAATGTACGCTGCATCGTACACCATTTATGTGAATGTTACTTGCAGGTGGTAGGCCGTCTGTGCGCGTTGTGCGGCGGCGCGGTGTTGGAGCCGTCGTGCGTGCTGGGGCTGGCGCGCTTGGCCGTCACGCTGCCGCCCTGGCCGCGCCACGCGCTCACCACGCTACTGCAGGTAAACTACTACAGCAGGCGCAGCATGGTCAGGGGTGCGAAACTCCTGACTTCGGCCAAACTCGGCTCCGCTCGGCTCAGCATTGCTCCGAGCAATTATTAGGGTTGACACCATTTGACTTCCCTTTGCGTGCACGACCACAGATAAGATAATCACTTGAAGTTTGACAACCCTAAATAGCCGAAAGGGATTGCCATATATTAGAAAGGGATAGCATGCTTCGACCCTGAACCGCTCTCAAACTTCGGTTTTGTAGGAAGTTTCCTTTTTGTACGGCAGTACTATTATTTATTCTGTGGCATGGTTCCATTTTTATCGCCTGTCACTATGCCCGTCATTTACGTACTTACATACTTGTTAGAACGTGACAGGCATGGTGACTAGCGATAATAATGCGACCGTGCTACCACTGCAAGACTCGACAACTATCGTCAATAAATTGAATAATATCCTCATAGTACCTACGACTCATTTCTCTAACAAATTTCAAAAGTCCCATCCCATATGTAGCTTATGCAGGTAAGAAAACAAATAGTAGTAGAAACGAGTTGCCGTGTGCGTCTTTTTCCCCTATTTTTGTGTCCCATTTTGTTGTTTTTAGAAAAACTGTTGAAGGTACAAAAAACTGTATCAAAAATAATTGTTTATGCAGCATTTTGCTAGGATTTATAGTTTTAAAGTATAAAAAGAAGTGATTTAGGGCTGATTTAGACGGCGCGCGAACTCGCATGCGATTTTAGTTACTTTGCAGACTGTTGGTTACGTCCTATTCAACCGACCGATGAAAACCCGTAATGCTATGAAACGCGCATGCGAGTTCTCGCATCGTTTCAATCAGCCCTTATGCTGCAGGATCCGCTCGGATCGGGCACCTGTTCAGCTATTATATTTAGATTTATCTGACAGGACCTAGTAGAGTACGAAAACGGCTCGGCATGTTCGAGCCCCACATACGAGGTGGAGGAAAGATGGCGCCTGGTCGAGGTCCGCGATTCGGTCCCCGACCGCGTGGAGATCCGCAACAAAGTCCCCTGGCCCGCCGGCGGCAAGGCGCCCCGCAAGGTCCACCATGGCGTCACCGTCGCAGGTATGTGTTTTATTTATTTATTTATTTAATAAACTTTACACATAAATTAACAGTATGACACCAAAGCACTTATGTGGTATATTACATAATATTAAAATTCAAAAAATATTTATACTTCAACAATAAAACTTATAACTATGAGATCCGGGACGCATTTTAACATTATATAGAAGAAAGAACAGTTAATTATATGTTTATTGATAAGGTAGATACAAATATTAAAAATGAAAATAAACTAACTTATCTATAAAATAAAACTAAATTAAAACTAAAAACTAATACTAAATAAAATAAGATATTATATTAACATTATATTATTTATCTATGCACCTTATCAGTTTCCTGTAAAATACACCAGCACTACCAGCAAATATATCTATATCATCTACTACAGTATGATGCGGTTAAGAGCAGTGTTGCAAGAGAGAGGCGAATGGAACAAAATATGACGAATCTAACGAATTGTTCAATACGTGACCTGTGTCTTATGTCGTCAGAAAGTTTCCAAAATTGAGAAATTTCCACATGGAAAAAATTCGGATGGTTCTCATATTTCTGTATGTGAATCAATATTTCCCATTTTCAAAATTAAAGTTTCCATTGTTTCCTATGAAATGATCCTGAAATTTCTGAGAATTATTCCAACTTGTTAGAAAAACATGAACCCTTTCCCCAATGTGCACATATTACCTAGTGTACAGTCATCCGCAATTGTATGTTACACAACCAAGGCCGCAAAAATATCGGACTCGATTTTATTTGTAGTGCCATAAGAGCGTGTCACATATTTTTGCGGCCTTCGAAGAGTAACATATTATTCCAGGTGACTGTACCTATTTCTACGCAGTCGATTTGTAGTTGGAATGCTGTACCTTTCATTTATTTTCATTCGTATTATTAAAAAAAAACATATTTCCAGATGTTTTGGCGGATAGTTTCGGTCTGCCGAAGACCAAAACTGAATCATTCGAAGGCAAGAAACCTAATCAAATCATCAAATCGCCTATTCTATCTTCACCAAGTAAGTTTTGTTAATATAAGTTTTCTTTTGATTGACATATTATCAATGCATAGTTGGGACGCGTTATGAAAAAAGTTGAAAAGGATGTTTTTGTCTATAGTTTGTATTTTTTAGCATTAGAAATAAGGTAAACAATCTTGATGTGTCCTTTAGTTGAAAACCAAGTTTTAAAAATAAGTCACGGCAAATATGTAACAATTATGAATCTGATACGATCATTTATATTCTTCTCCTTTCATAAGTAATAGTTACTGATTTTTAAAAAGCGTTTTTCAATTAAAATAAATGTCAAGATCGCTTAACTTCTTCTAATACTAAAAAAACGAACTATATTTGTATTCCATCTGTCTAATATCTTGGTTCCAATGTCTGTGCATCTCACGAGGCAAAATGTGGGAAGCAAGATACATTGGAGAAAGAAATTGGACTGATGAAATATCACATCTAAGACATATTTTGTGATTAAACACTAACCCTTTTATTCATAATATGACAGATAAGGACAAGCGATTATTAGTTAACTGAGGTTTGTAGTCCGTCTATGAATAAGGAGGTAAACAATTTTTATGACTGGAATGCATTTCGAGTTCTATTTTTTTTACAGATTCAATAAAAAGCATAGACATGGACCAACTGCCTCAGGTAGTGGAGTCCGACGACTCCGAGTCGGAGAATCAGCTGGAGCAGGAGTTCAGAGAGGCGATGAGGAAGGAGACGCGGAGTAAGCCAGCTCCGGACAATAATACTAGGTAAGTTTTAAGTATAATTCCTATTGAACGGGCGGACTCTGCGCGCATTTCACATTCGTACTCCGGCCCCGTC
The DNA here is from genome assembly GCF_963556715.1 of Cydia fagiglandana. NCBI lineage: Eukaryota > Metazoa > Arthropoda > Insecta > Lepidoptera > Tortricidae > Cydia > Cydia fagiglandana. The sequence continues at coordinate 5,482,568 of NC_085949.1, read as the reverse complement.
CGACCCCAGCCGGTCGGTGGGAATCGTACGTCGTACCTATTGTACTTTTTGGCGGCCAAACACGTCAACTTATGATGATCGACGACGCTCGCTAGATTTTTGTGCATTCCGAATTCCGACAAGGTTTAGGTTTAGGTTCCGACAAGACGCGCCGCGTACGGGAGGTGTGGCGTTTAAAAAGTATTTTTGGGTTTCTAGGGGATGAAATTTGTAAGGTTTATAAGAAACATTGGAATCTCACGGGAAGCACTCGTAATCCATTAGCATCTTTCAAAAAAACATGTGTGTAATCGCGAATCGTCCGTTTCCCAGCAACATCTCGTGCTGCATGGACGCGCGGCTGGAGAGCGGGTGCGGCGGCGGGTCGGGGGCTGGCGCGGCGGGCGCGGCGGGCGAGGCGGCGGCGCGCCGCGTGCTGCTGGCGGGCGGCGCCGCGCTCGCCGCCGCCGTGCGCGCGCCGCCCCGCCGCGCGCCGCAGCCCGCGCCGCCCGTGCCGCCCCCCACCCGCCCGCACCCGCCGCTGCACCACACGCTCTACGACGTCTTCCGCCATCTCGCGCTCGAGTTCCATTACCAGGTCGGTATTCATTATTGCCCGCGGCATCTTTGCAGATGATAGTTGCGGCGAGATAATTGAGATATTTTGAGGATATGTCCGCCCCTGTAGGGGATGTAGTGGAGGCGAAGCGGGCCGCGACCTCGCGCCCCCGGCGGCTCACGCTCATTGAGCTTCATTGTGACTTATCACCTGAACCTAATGCCAAATGTACACACTTGTCGACTTGTAAAACAGAATGTATTCATGCTGCTGCTTCCATTTCGTCCCGCCCTGTACTTAAGTCGAGTTTTGCCGAGACTCGACGAGTGAGAGCTTCTAAAAATCTATTACTAATTCACTATATACTGTATATGATGAACTTGTACATTATATGTAACTACGACTATCAAACGACGAACATTAACCTTTTGATCGTCAACTGACGCGCGCAGCTACAGCCCAATATTAACCTTTGTGCATTCCAGCAAGGTTCACGATGACGCAGCGTGCACGATACACACGGCGTTCAAAAAAATTATTAAACTGCTTCGCGACCACAACACTACACTTTCGTCTCATAAATCTCAATAAAAAAAACTGTATATTAGTTTTTGTTATTAGGATATCATTTACTTCTTTTCTATATCATTTACTTATTTTCCAGATGGACTGCACATTCCTAGAAAACGTGGTCTCCCTATGGCTAACCCTGAACGGCTCCGTGTGGGGCAGCGGCGGCGCTTGGTCACTCAACACGCTGTGCGTGCCGGCCGACACGCCGCGCATCCGCCTCGCCTCCGACACCGTCAACGCGCTGCTGCTGTCGCTCACGCAGTAGGTACCCTGTACTACACCACCACCAGCAGGGGTGCGACACTCCGCGGACAGAGTATACCAAAAATCAAAGCCGTTACGACGCGTTTGTTAGCATGATACAAACATCAATTAATGTTTTATAAATGTGTTGAAATTATAGAGCAGATCCTACCGACCGCGCCATATAAATTATTTTAATTTTCTATATAAACCTTCGGATATAATAATATTACTGTGTATTCAAGATAATATTACACATTGTTTTGTTTTTTAGATTGGAAAACATTTCTTTGAGGTGTTGGGTGTTGTCAATGCAAGCCTTAGCGTGGATCGCATCCCTGCCGTTACAAGTGAGTAAACTCACATTTGTTTAACCTTTTATATATGTGTGGTATTCAGAAATCGTAGGTTCAAACCTTGGTTGTGCTGTATAGAGCAGAAAAAAAATGGTTCGCGAAAAACATTCAAAAGGATTCTTATCATAGACAAGAGGTTAAAATCCACTCATACTACTAAACGTTTATGTTTACTTTGATAGAAAAATGTTTTTACAATACATATTTTCCTATATGCGTAAAATAGCTTTTTGTGCGTATGTCAAAAGTTTAAAGGGCCATATGAATTGTAAAACGTTGTACGATACACGTGAGAATAGGTAATTCGCAACTCGTTTCGAATTTCCTCTTTTCCGCCCTTGTATCGTAAATAACTATTTTCTTCTTTAGAAGCGATCACAATATGTATTTTGCTTATTGCTTTGTTAATACTGGAGATGTGACATATATTTCTTCGATATCTTGTTTAGACTGAAGGCAGCAATCAGACGATGGGGCGCGTGATCCACGAATGTGAGCATTTCGTCCCCGCCGTAGTGAAGTTCATCACCACTAATGTGACTACGGATGGCGCTGTGGCTACCGCCGAGCCTTATCTCGTGAGTATATACCTATTAGATGATTTCTATTGTATTGTGTATTGATTGTGCTAGGATTTGGAAGATTAATGGGAATCTAAAAAAACCGGGCAAGTGCGAGTCGGACTCGCGCACGAAGGGTTCCATACCATAATGCAAAAAAAGGCAAAAAAAAAACGTTCACCCATCCAAGTACTGACCCCGCCCGACGTTGCTTAACTTCGGTCAAAAATCACGTTTGTTGTATGGGAGCCCTACTTAAATCTCAATTTTATTCTGTTTTTAGTATTTGTTGTTATAGCGGCAACAGAAATACATCATCTGTGAAAATTTCAACTGTCTAGCTATCACGGTTCGTGAGATACAGCCTGGTGACAGACAGACGGACGGACGGCAGAGTCTTAGTAATAGGGTCCTATTTTACCCTAGTTTAGATATAAGGAGGAGAAATTTAAATCGTCTTTAACGTATGCGGAGTGAAATTTGGTCAAAGTTTGTTATATAAAATATAAAAACACAAAAATCTAAATAAAAAATATGTGTTGTCAATGTAAAGTCAATATATCTGTCAATCAGTTTGGTAAGTCTCATAAAGATTGGGTGTTTAATTTTGTAATTATGGTAAATCAACAAGAACGCCGTCGTCAAACAGTATGTAATTTCTATAGTAGCCATCCCCTATGGCCGAAATCAAAGGTGGTGGAACATTTTGTGCAAATGGGTGAGAGTCGAAGCACTATTTACAATATTCTGGCGTCCTTTGCCTTGATGAAAACCACTGCCAGAAAGCCTGGTTCTGGAAACTATTCCAGCTTGAGCAAGGTTTCTGAGAGAGCTCGATTAAAGAAAATTACGGCCGGCCGTGTCGCACAATCTTATAGAGAGCTCGGAAGAAAATTTAAAACTGACGGCAAAACTGTTAAAAAATATCTTAAAGACATGGGCATTGATAAGCGATGTAGAAAAGTTAAGCCCACTGTCTCTGAAAACCAAGAAATCACTCAGAAAGTACGGTTGTGTAAATTAGTCAAAGAAATATTTTACGCTAAAAACAATGTCACTTGCGTTATGGATGACGAGTCATATTTCACGTTAGATGGAAACGAGTGGCAAGGCAATTACTATTTTGAGAACACCAATGGTCCAACCGATGAGAACGTGAATGTTGAGCATACAAAATTTCCTAAAAAAGTTTTGCTATGCTTGCCATCAGTCGACGCGGAATGCCTAAGCCTGTATTCTTTGAGTCAGGTTTAGCTGTGAACGCCGACCGCTACATAGAGCGTTGTTTGCCATTAGTGCGGGATTTCATAAATACGAGTCATAGAGGAGAAAATGTAGTGTTTTGGCCAGACTTAGCCTCAAGCCATTATTCCAAAAAAACCCTTTGCAAAATGGCGGAGTTAAACATCCCATACGTACCGAAGACATCAAATCCACCTAATGTTCCGCAACTTCGCCCTATAGAAGATTTTTGGGCAAATCTAAAGAGGCGAGTATATTGCAATAATTTTCGTCCCAAAAATCTACAGTTTGATTCGAAAAATAAAATCGGAGCTGAATAAAATGCCGACATCTGTGTTTTCGACAGCGATGGACAAAGTACCACAGAACTGCCGTAAAGCATCTCGCATGGGAGTAACCTATTTTTTACACTAAGCCTTGATATATACATTATTATAAAAACATAATTATTTTAAAAAAGGATGGTGTTTTTTTTATTTCAAATAATATTGAACTTTGTCCAAATTTCACTCCGCATACGTTATTTTGTATGTATGTATTTTTATTCTATGCATGGAAGAAAAATATGTGTATTAATTAGGGTGACAAGGGACCCTTACTTGCAGTAACGTACCTACCCAATAACGGCAATTAGCATTGTATGACGTGTTTCACAGTGGTCATGAAATAAAAATTAAGGAAATATATAGAATGAGTTCTAACATGGTTTTGAGTTTTTGACAATTAGAAATGGTTGTTTAACCCTTTTCCAGGCCGCACCTAATTACAAGGTTTTCCCAAAAAATTCAAATATATTCCAATTACAATTCGAAAGTATAATCTAATTTGAACCTTAAATCGGAATGCTAAAGTTGAAATTCTTTTGGCGCGTATGTGGTCGATATACCGTACTATGCCTGGAAAATGGTTCACAGTAATACATATAATATTGAGTATTGAGAGTAGCTTATATGCCGTATAGTACCGTATTGTGGCACACGGTTGACTCTTGTACGTGTGCAGGGCGGAGCGCACATCGGCGCGGGCGCGGGCGCGGCGGCGGCGCTGCACGCCGTGCTGTCGCGCGTGGTATGCCCGCGCGGCGCGGCCGGCGCGCTGGCCGCGCTGCGCACGGTCTGCGCCGTCTGGCGCAAGGACGCGCCGCTCGCGCAGGCCTACGACCTGCAGGCCACGCTGCTGAGGGTGGCTCACCCGATGCTGCAAGTGCTTAGCCCCAGGCATGCGGTGCACGCTGTCAAACTGTTCGACGCTGTCGGTAAGTGACACTTGCCCTAAAGTAATAACTACTTATTTTTAACAAACGAGTCAAACGTCATTCTAGTTCCACGACTATTTGCCGCAATGGCAAAAGTCACAGACAATCTGAATAATTCAAATTCAAAGGTACAGACTTCAATTGTCGATCCTTTAAGGGTAGTCTAATTAGCTGGTTTGTTAGTGCACGACACCTTGCATTTTGTGACTATGCGCTGAAACTTAGCACAGTTGATTCTTAGCTAGTCTTGGGCAGATACAAACCGGGAGCCATCGAGAGCCACCTCCCATTTAGTGAGGGGAGGGGGGAAGTTCGACGCTGCCGCGTCTCACTTGGAGCAACATTTCTTTAAATCTATACGTATTATGGCATGTAATATATCATTTTCGGATAAACTGAGGATGAGTAATCTATTTTTAGAACAAAAACAATGCACTTTCTAACAAAAAAAAAGAATAAAGTACACTTGCTGCTGAGACGACTATGTCGTCGAAAAGACGCTGAATATTCACCGCATATACAGGGTGGAAAGGCACGACGTTCCTTCCCGGAAGTATTAAGTCGTTTAAGTGATACAGAGCAGATTGATAATGGTAAGAATCGTTAATTGAGTAAAAAAGAAAAATACCAAATTTTGTACTTTTTAACTGTGGTGATAACCCTATAGCATGTGCACATGACGGCTAGATTAAAGATCTCCGTCGGGAATGCTCGGGAGTTAACCCTTTTATCCGATCGTTGAGAGAATCACACTGATGTATGAATGACGCATAAATGACAAATAAATCAACTGAATGCAAAAATATTATAAACAATTTTATTACTTTCTTAGATAATTACTTTTTGCCAATATTTAACACTATCTTCTCTTCACATACGGTGTTCAAATGCACGCCGCGTCTTCGTCGTGCCTTTCCACCCTGTATATATTTAATGACTGATTCATATGTGTTGTATCGTATGCAGCTCACCACTCCCTGGGCTGGGTGCGGGAGACGGGCGGAGGTCGCGGCGAGGCCGGCTCCGAAGCCCGTCTGTCGGGCCTGCTGGCCGACGTGCTCGGCGGCGGCGGCGCCGGGGCCGCGCGCCGCGCGCCGCTGCGCCGCGCCGTGCTGGCGCAGCTGCTGCACTACTGCCGCAAGCTGCTGCACGCGCCCGCGCAACCCGCCGCCGGACAGCCCAACACGGTACGTCACTAACCCACGTTAGATTATTAGCAACAAATTATTTTTTTATGAAATAGGAGGCAAACGGGCAGACGGATCACCTGGTGGTAAGCGATTACCGCCGCCCATGGACACCCGCGACACCAGAAGGGTTGCAAGCGCGTTGCCGGCATTTAAGATGGGAGTACGCTCTTTTCTTGAAGGTTTGAAGGTCGTATCGGTCCGGAAATACCGCTGGCGACAGTTCATTCCACAGTTTGGCTGTGCGAGGCAGGAAGTTTCTGGAGAAACGCACAGTTGAGGACTGCCGACCATTCAAGTGATGAAGATGGTATTGTTGTCGCGTAGGGCGATGGCGAAAAAAAGCCGCAGGGATAAATCCGAACAATTCCTACAAAAATACTGGATTCCTGTACAGCGGGCGCAGCATGGTTTCATTTTTATCGTCAGTCACTTTCCCTCTTACATACTTGTTAGAACGTAACAGGCATGTTGACAAGCGATAAAAATGCGACCGTGTTACCGCCGCAGCACACCATTGGGTTGGAAACTTCCGTCCGTTAGTTTTGAACCCGTTTACTACTCTACTGCCGAAGGCCGCTGCAATCACTTGCACATTCTATTTAGCATGGAAGGGTCTACCACCTTATGGCATAAATTGGAATCGAAATATGACATTGACACTTCAAGCTTTTAAAACGGTGCTTCTGTGCAGATCCCAGATGTATAGTCCTTTACCTGCCTTACCTAACCTTTTGACTCTTAGGCCCACTTGCACCATTCCACTAACCCGGGGTAAACCGGTTAAACCTGGAGTTACCATGGGTGCCAGTACAATTTGACACAAGGTTAACGGTTAAACATATTAATCTCGGGTTAGTGGGATGGTGCAAGTGGGCCTTAGTTCTACACATCTAATACACAAAACAGATAGTAAGCTATAGTTAACAACCCTAGAGCTACCGCCGAGCGTAGGTATGAAAAGTTAAGTACATACATGTGATTGACTTCTGTACCTATCTGTTTTGTGACTAATACCTATCGTTTTTATCGTTTCAGTCTGCCTCGAGTCCAGGCGTGGCCGGAGGTAGTGGCACCTCTAGCTCCGGCGAGAGCTCCTCCCAGTCGCAAACTGACGAAAGCAAGCAGCAAGCACAAGATACTACCAATCTGGAGGACGAGAGGAAACAGCAGGCTCCGAAGGCGCCCTGCGTCGCTGATACAGGTATGTTAAAATGATACTACAAAAAATGTATCAGAACACAAAGAATGAGTCAGTAGTCTTTTCACATAGAACAAATAACATACTCCTGAGAAACCCTATTTGGATAAACCCTCCTCTGCAAGATATTCGAACGTAGTGAAAAGATTAACCTTGTTCATTTTGTCAACAATTTGTTTAATCGCATAAAAATGTTTCAGAGCATTTGAGACATAGGTAGTGTATTTTTTTTTCAATTTTTCCATTTTTTAATTGACGCGTTGTTCACAGTGCTGCAAAACCATGCAATCATGCAGAGGTTCTACAGGACGTTATCCATCTGTGACGGCATGAATACGACAGTGCTCAATTCAGGTAAATTTCCTCTTAACCATTAGAATAATTTTACCATACAAAGACCAGGGGTGCGAAACTCCTGACTTCGGCCAAACGAATACATGTTACTTGGTAGATATTCCACCAATTCGGAATGGAATTCCTTGCCGGCGTCTATATTTCCGTGTTCTTATAACCCGGCAACCTTCAAATCAAGAGTGAACAGGCACCTTCTGGGCGAGCTTGCTCCATCGTAGGCCACGTCTACGCCTCGGCTAGTCTGTGGCCATGCCCATTCATAATAATAATAAAAAAACTCGGCTCCGCTCGGCTCAGCATTGCATTAGGGTTGACACAACTTGACGTCGCGTGCACGACCACAGATAAGATAATGGCTTGAATTTTGGTAACCCTAAATAGCCGAAAGGGATAGTGCCATACATTAGAAAGGGATATCATTATTCGTCCCTGAATCGCTGTCAAACTTCGGTTTTGTAGGAAGTTTTCTTTCTGTACGGTAGTGCTATTATTTATTCTGTGGCTATTAGACGTTGAGGAGCAGAGAGCGAAAGTAACTTGTATGTGTGTGTTGGCAGGCATGAACTCAGAGCCGTCCGGCGAATACGCGTCGCTGAAGGAGGAGGTGTTCTGGCTGGTGGCGCACATGGCCAGCGTCGCCTCCAACCCCGCCGCCATGCTGCCCAGCTTGATGGACTTCCTTAGTGAGTCTATAACTTATCTCCCCCACTGGAAACCCTGATAACTAATAAGGATGCTCATTGTGACGTTTAAAAAATATTCGTAGAAGTCTAAATCTTCATTTTCTATATATAACTTCTATTTATGAAAAACCCCGGAAACCTAGAAAATGACTCCCATGTTGAGTTTAGAAATATTTATCCAGCCCAGTAATTATTATTAATTATTATATATAAGTAAATAAACTTTTGTTTCAATAAAAATAAATCAAAAAACAAGGCTAGGTTCCTTTTGTTTATGTGTACAGTGCAAAAAATATTTTGAAGATTTCAACAACTGTTTCTTTTAGAAACTAACTCCCTTATTCATAAACGTTTACTAAAGTTGGCAAGCCGATAATATTCGTTTATCCCTTTCCATCATACCAATACGACGGAAAGGGACAATCGATTATTATCGGCTAGTCAATTTTAGTAAACGTTTATGAATAAGGGGGTTAATGTTTAAACTTTTTACAGAAAAAGAAGAAGTAGTCCACCTATCCCAAGCGATGCAGCAGCTAATAATCCGGCTACTCGACAAGCCTGAAGCCCTAAACGCCTTCATAGAGGCCGGTGGCTTAGAGCTGGCCGTAGAGAAGCTGACCCAATGCCACCAAGCGGGCCCTAGCGGTAACCAGGGGCTCGTGTCGTCCCTTATGAACTATTTGAAATTGCCTCCGCAACTTATCAATATGTCGACGTCGTCGAATAATGGGAATAAGAAGAACCAGCCGCCGGTGTTGGAGACGACCAATGGACTTATCAACATCGCGCCTTTATGTAAGTAGAACATGTGAAGTACAAGATCTTGGTATAAGGAAGATTTAACTGCTTTTGTTTAAACTCGTCTGACTTTCAATCCGGAGGTCGCGGGTTGAAATCCTGGCTCGTACCAATGAGTTTTTCGGAACTTATGTACGAAATATCATTTGATATTTACCACTAGCTTTTCGGTGAAGGAAAACATCGTGAGGAAACCTGCATACATCTGCGAAGAAATTCAAAGGTGTATGTGAAGTGTATGTGTGGGCTAGCGTGGGGACTATAGCCCAAGCCCTCTCGCGCATGAGAGGAGAGGAGCACAGGCTCAGCAGTGGGACGTATATAGGCTGAAATGATGATGAATGATGATGTAAACATTGTTAAATGTAAGCTTTTTTTATCGGATCGTCATCCGAACCCGACGGTTATGAAAAGAGCGAATATAGAATTATCTAATATTTTTCGCATATGCGTCTGTAAATTGCAATTTCTTGATGTGTGAAGTCGTCTTTGGAGCTGAAGGAACAGAAACCTTAGCGCATACCGAAAATCGACATTTTGTTATCTGGCACTTTAACACTGACATATTCGAGCGACGTTACGTCTTTACAGCCCTCTCGCGCTCGAGAGGAGGCCTGTGCCCAGCAGTGGGACGTATATAGGCTGAGATGATGATGATGATACGTCTTTACAGAGCGAACTGGCAAATTCTTCGAAGAGCGGCTTGTTCTGTGTTCGCCTATTAATTGGTTTTTCACATCAACTATTCGAAAAATGGCTTTTTCTTCCCCGCTAGGAGGGGTCAAAGTGGCACTTTTCTTCCCTGCTAGAAGGGATCAAAGTTGTACTTTTCTGTTCTAGGACAAGGTTTTTTCTTTAATTTATACATATTTTGGAACATAACAATTTCCTCATAGTTGATGTGAAAAGCAGTATGTGTCACACGGTATTAAAATTATACACTTGAATCCCTCATTATGCTCAGGATTGAATGTACGCCCTTGACGGAAATATATCATTTTGATCCCTTGTAACACAAACTATTATTTTTTGTCTCAGGTACGGTGTCCTGCGGCAACCCCACAGCTCAAGCGGCCGATGTTCTCCTGAGCGGCGGCGGCGCCGCGCACGCGGGCGGCTCGTGCGCCGCCCGCCGCGTGCGCGCCGCGGCCTGGTCCTACCACTTCTTCAGCGCTGACGACTCGTCGCTCGCGCTCACGCTTCAACTCCCGTATGCTGCGCAGCTGCATGAGCTGCAGCTTCATCCGCACCTCACCAGCCTTGCTAGTATGTATACATAGCAGTAGTAGACTTTCTCGACGGTTTTGACGGACTATGATTTAGGGCCAGTTGCACCTACCACATTTGACAGACTGATCAACGTCAGCCGGCGCCCCCCGGGGCTTTATTGTGAAACTTTCCATACATAAAAATTTAGCGAACTCCTTAACGATACGAACAGTTTGGTGCAACTGACCCTTAAGCGGGTTTTCCACCGCGAGCGGAGCGGACTCATTAAGGACTTAGTTTAACTCGCAAGACTAAACTACGTACTTGTGTTTCCACCAACAAATAGTCGAGCGGAAATGACAAAATGAGCATAAAGAGTTGAAATGAGCTCGCTCAGCTCGTGAGAGCGGAGCGGTGTCATTACGGAGTCCGGTCAACTCGCAATGGTAAATTACATAGGCGCGTTTCCACAGGGAAAGAGGTGAGCGGAGCGAGCCAACTAGTTAAAATGAGCCCGCTGCGTCAAGGTCCGGCCGACTAGTTTGAAAAGGACTAGTTGCTGTCAACGCCCCTCCCTACCCCGCCGGCACCGAGCGCGCTTTCATATTTGCTGTGATAGCTGAATGACTGATGAGTCGTGTTTTTTGGCAAATCGTTGAATAGCCTATATTCCCCCTTCAGTGTTCTTTCTCGAATGTGCTGGCATAACCAAAATCTTCGTTTGGCGCTTGTTTCTCTGTTTTATATACAACAATATGTATTTTTTCTTCTTGTATAAAAACTAGTAATCGCTATCACTTGATTCCGTATCGCTCGACATCATGTTCAAACACGACTGTGTGGTCGACCAGTTCAAAACTTCAACTGAACTCGCTCTCTGTGGAAATCGACTATTCATTTTCTATTTCTCATTTTCCGTTCAGCCCGCTCCGCTCATTCCTTTTGCGGTGGGAATCAAACAACTAAACTCTTTGTTGATGGAAACGCAAACCTATTTTTTAACAACGAAGTCCGCTCCGCTTAGCCATCTCTCGCTCATTGCTCGTTCGCGGTGGAAAACCCGCTTTAGGGTCGGTTTCATCAAACTGTCTGTCACCGTTAAAGTGTTTACTAAATTTGAATTTTAAGGTCTCACAACTCATAAATTTGTATCGTAATTTGGTTGTTAACGATTTTTTCTCTTGCAGCATGCCCAGGCGCCGTGGCAGTAGAAGCCGGTTGCGGCGGCACGCTGGCCCCGCTCGGGCCCCCCCAGAACACCGCCGGCATGACGTTCATCCGCCTCGTGGTGGCGCGGCCGATCGTGTGCACCACCGTGCAAGTGCGCCTCTACAAGCCGAGGGACAGCTCTAACATGGGGCTCTTGCAGTTGAGGCTACTCGCGCAGCCCGCGTTCGCTGCTCCTGCTTCGCCACAATCACTCCCACATACGTAAGTATTAACTTTATTGGGCAGTGTTGCCAACTCGGATTTTGAAAAAAATGCTAGACTACTGTCTAGATTATGCCAAAAATATGCCAAAGTTTTTTGAAATACCTATGCTAAAAAAAATGCTAAAATATCACTTGAAATTAGACACTTAAAACACACACATTTTTCAAATTTACGCCTTGTTCTACTGACAAGATCTGCTTGACCAACTTTATATAATCCGTCAACGTCCATCCGTCCATAAAAGTCAAAATTCATATGAAAATATGAACCACATAAGGCGATGGCGCATATTGGTGCTCCCAAGTTGGTGCAAACTTGGCTTAGACTAAATTATGCTAAAAATATGCCAGATGGTAAATAGTAAATTTTTGTGCCAAAGCGAGTGAAAATATGCCAGATCTGGCATCATTTATGCCAAGTTGGCTACACTGTTATTGGGACGATGACGTTAATGTTAGATGCCTCATCCGACGCATGGTTACGCGGCCCACAGTGTAGTTCCGTACAACTGACACACTGTACAGACCGCGCGATAACCCAAAACATTTTAGGGCTCATTTAGTTTAGACGATGCGAGAACTCGCATGCCAGTTTCATTACATTGCGGGTTTTGATCGGTCGGTTGACTTGAATGTAACCAACAGTCCGCAATGTAACTAAAATCGCATGCGAGTTCGCGCGCCTTCTAAATCAGCCCTTAACCTTTTCAACGCCACCGGCGGCAATTGACGTCAACGCAAAATTGTGACAACGACGCCAAAGACGGCATTTGACGTCAATCGTTTTTTGATGAATATCTACTGAAAAACACCCCACTTTTGGGTTGTCATTATTTATTCACACAACTAAATTTTTCTCAAAAATGGACGGCAAAGTCGACTTTGCCGTCTAAAAAATAGATTTCCGTCCATTATTTGTCGAGTTCCAAACTTTTTAAAAGTTGAAATGGCCATATCAAATGAAGGCACAGGCCCATTAAACAGCCAAACAGATGATTAGTACAGCGACTATTTAGCTGTCTCAAATAGCTTGGCGTATTTTCGGCAGAAAAATACACTTCTATTTTTTTATTAAAAAAATAAAAAGGCGGCAAGGGCTTTTTTCTGTGAAAATATATACGTAAGAACGTTGCTTTTGTAAAATATTTCTATGATATTTATATTTCTTGCGCCATTTTTGAGAAAAGCACTATATATGACTCGACTGGAAGGCTACTTGCTGGCTTCGGATTCAATTAAACGGACTCCCAAGGTCGTCCGTTTAAAACGAATCCTCAGCCTGCAAGTAGCTACTTCCGAGCCTCGACAATAATGTACTATTACCCCCGTGGCGTCAGTGACACGGTAAAAGGATGCGCCGTTTGACGTTCAAAAGGTTAAGCAACGTGTGATTCCTTAGTTTTAAAGCCGTCTCAGAGTGGTAAATGGATGTTATGTTTTCAGCAACAACTGGGCGCAAGTGGTGGCGACGTGCACCCTGGCGCGGCTGGCGGCGCCGCGCTGGTCGTGCGTGACGGGCGCGGGCTGCGTGGCGGCGCTGGCGGCCGCGCTGGCGGGCGGCGGCGGCGCGGCCGCGCACGCGCACCACGCGCTGCTCGCCGCCGCCAAGGCCTGCCCGCAGCTGCGCGCGCCGCTGCTCGCCGCGCTGCTCAACATGGACGACCAGGCGCACGCGCAAGGTAACCAGTAACCCGAGTGATATACCGAGGGCCGTGTGCAAATATCTCGTAAACTAGTTAAGGGCGATATGTAATTTGAACCCTCGTGGAAGTCAGCTGCCGCTCCGTTAGGTTGGGGAACGGCAACCCCCCATACACCTAAAAAATCTAACTTCTGCGGTCGGGCCCTAGGCATAAATTTTCCAAGATGGTGAGACTTTCCACACGGAACTTTTTAAAATCCAAAAATTATTGTGGCCTTTTTTTATAAATTGTGATATATTGTGCAATTTTCAGAAGTATGTCCAATATCTCTCTAATTTTTTTATGCTTTGGCCTACAGTCTTATTTGTAGCAGTTTATAAAACTACAATTGAAGACCTCCATGTAAATCTAATGTATAATGTTTCTTTAGCGTTCCAACCGCCATCGGGCGGGCGCACCAACAACAGCATGAACGCGATCTGCTCGCTGGCGCGGCAGCTGTGCCGCTGGTGCTGGGACGGCTCCGTTCAGGCCTACGTGCGCTGGCTGGGCGCCGCCGCCGAGCTGTGGCTGCGAGAGCGCCGCCTGCCGCCCGCCGCCACCGTGCACACGCTCGCCAGCGTACGTACACACACTACACAGACCCCCTAATGCTAACCCCTATAGTCCGTTTTTTAGCATTAGAAAGAACTTCGCAGAAGTAAGCTTGTGGTTCCAAATCCGGCACTTTTAGCGGTAATCATTTGAAGTAAATTATATGTATTGACCATGCTACATTAGATAATTCAATAATTATTAACAATTAAAGAGCCTGATAAAAACTGCACGCTTGCTTCTGTGGAGTTCTTTCTAATGCTAAAAAAAACGAACTATAGTACAGAGGCTCCCAATCTTTTTCAGTTGCATGTTTAAAATGTAATCTCAGCTCCCTAACCTAACTAGGTTATTTGAAATATATAAGTATTGGATTGCCTCAAGGTGTCCCCTCTTTACTGTCTATTTAATTTACCATAGACGGCGCACTTTAGTCCACTTCAGGCATTCTAAAGAGAAAAGTGCACCTTGCACGTGCGACCACCCTTTTTAATTAAACTTAAATCATGATTATTTTTTTTCTTTCAGGTTTTATGGACGCTAAAAGAAGAAAGAATCATGGACAATTTAGAAGAACTGATCACAGACGACCTGTTCGAGCTTATTTACACCTGGGTGAAAGATGTGCCTGAAAATAGCCTCATAAAGAAGTCTTTAGACTCTGGTAAGAGCCGTTATTACCTAAACGCTTTAATAATATTACATATGCTACTAATATTTTTATTTTTAATACAATTTAAATTAGGCCCAGTTGCACCAAACACATTTAACAGACTGATTAAAGTCAAATAGCAGGGAAGTATGAAACTTCCCATACAAATAAACGCGAACGCTTTAACGGTGACAGACAGTTTGGTGCAACCGGCCCATAGTATTCTTTGATTGAATGAGTCCTTCTTTTGTTTCAGTGTTGTGTTCAATGTGCTATATCAGACCGGAACTGTTTAGAATGTTACTGGAACAAATGGATATCCCTGTTGACAGTGACGAAAGGTGAGTCTAGTACAAATTCAATGTTGAAGTTTCGAAGCTTGCTAGTTATGTTATCGAAGGACCCTCCCTGAACGTTGGGAGGAGCTTACTACAGACAGTTCATCTTGGCGGTCGACCATCTTTAATCGCACCAAACTGTTTGAGGAAAACCGCCTCAACATCTTAGATGCCAAACGCCAACAACGTAAAGAGAGACCGAAGCCCTCTTACGGGTATACATACAACGCGTCTGGCCAACTCTATTGTAACACCTGGCAGAAAAGTCTTTAAGACCAAGTTCGGTCTGGCCAGTCACATTCAGGCCCATAACAGGCGTAATCCGTAATTGTTGAGGTCGCCGTCATAGAAATCGATGAGGACTATATATATATATCGAAGGACACATGTAACGGTTTGTCGGTCGACGGTGTCCTCGGTTTTGTACCCGTACCCGGTGGCCCGGGTCTGGATATCGGATGATGGTAGCTTGACGTAGGAGGAAACGGGGTCAATCGAAGCATGATTTTTGGATGCTTTTAGGGGACGTAATTTATGGACAGCCCCCTAGTAGATAAAATGTTACTGTAATATGTTTGTCTCGCAGCATGGAGGGCCTGACGGACGACACGAAAGTGCACGGCGGCGTGGCGCCGGCGCCGGCGTGGCGGCTGCAGGGCCGGCAGCTGCGCACGGCGGCGGCGTGCGCCATGTCGCCGGCCGCCACCACGCTGCTGCTCGGCTCCGCGCTGCCCGCCCGCGCCGTGCGCGCGCTCGCCGCCGCCGCCCAGCGCCGCCTGCACGCCATACAGCAGCCGCAGGACTCCGTGCAGACCCCGCCCAGAGAAGGTCACTTTACTTTCCTACCGTTGTTTACAAAAATAATAAGGCTAAGGAATGGAATGCGCTCCCGTCATCTGTATTCCCTGAGAAATATGACCTCGGTCTCTTTAAAGCTAGAATAAATAGGCTATTACTGAACCGGTGACCTCCATCTTAGGCTATGTCTTCACTTTCCATCAGGTGTGACTAGAGCCAATCGCCGAACAGTTATAATAATAAAAAAAAACCTTATGTTTGACGACTTCACATAAAAATAATCACTACCGGTTGTCGATAAGAGTGATCTCTTATTATAGACATGGCAGTAATTTGTTCCTTCTTCCTGGCGTTGTCCCGGCATTGTGCCACGGCTCGTGGAAGCCTGGGGTCCGCTTGATAACTAATCCCGAGAATTGACGTAGACACCAGTTTTTACGAAAACGACTATCATCTGATCTTCCAACCCAGAGGGGAAACTAGGCCTTATTGGGATTCATCCGGTTTCCTTACGATGTTTTCCTTCACCAAAAAGCGTCTGGTAAATATCAAATGATATTTCGTACATAAGTTCCGAAAACTCATTGGTACGGGGTTTGAACCCGCGACCTCCAGATTGGAAGCCGCACGCTCTTACCGCTAGGCCACCAACGCTTCAGGCATGGCAGTAACTTGTATTATATGTACTTTTTACTGCCTTGCCTATACCTAAAATATATTCCTTTCCATAGGGCCGGATGCGTAATGCAGTCCCTAAACAAACAGTACGTGATCTAAATGAACAATATTATTACAGAGCTCCCATCAATGAAGAGCATATGCCAGCTAGTGGAGTGGACGCAACTATTGTGTGCTGAGCGACGCTTGAAAGACTGGCTCGGCGGACCCGGCGCTGTGTTCTGGAAGCCACTGCTCATGCTGCTGTGTTACCCTAGGCCTCAAGAGGGGTATGTAAACGTGATATGTTTCTATAAGTGTGTGTGTAGTGTGAGTGTAAAAGTGTATTTTCTTTTAATATAAAATTTGGAATATCACTCGCAGACGTATCTGCATGTTTAAAACTTGGTTTACAAAGTGTATGCAAGTATCCGAGCACGTTTTTAATTTAGGGGCGTGGTCTATAAATTGGGTCTATTTTTTTGTACAGAACATGGCAAGAAGGTGCAGAATACGCGGCGTTGGAAGAGAATACGATTCGCCTGTTCGCTGAACTGACTGTGTGTCACGCGGCGAACCAAAAATTGTTTGCATCGACGCTTCATTCCATCCTAGAGGCGTTGCACTGTACAGGTATGCACGCAAGGTTTTTGTACTGTTGTTGTGAACTTTATATTATTATAATTCGGCTCACGACTGGTAGCTACAGTTGGCGTGCGTGTAATGTCGCTCCCACACGGTGCACAAGAACTAGCGCGAGTTATTTGCAAATATTCTGAAGATTACTTGCGTAAGCTGTTCACGCTAGTGTAAGCGCGAGGCGCTGGTGCGCCATTTAGTCCGTATTTTCACGTCAGCGCGAGGATGGGAAATGCGAATGACGTACCGCGCCGGGTTTACTTGTACTCATTTATCCTCAATCCGTCTGCCGACCTATTTTTTAGACAAGAATGTGTGGGTTTCGTGTACAGGTCCAGAAGGTATCAGCGGGTTCACTCGCGCGCTCATCCTGCGGCTGCTGCTGTCGTCGCCGCGCGCGTCGGTGGCGCTGCGCTGGGCGGGGCCGGGGGCGGGCGTGTGCGCGCCGCCCGCGCCGCGCCACCCCGCCGCGCACTGCCACGCGCTGCTGGCGCTGCCGCTGCACACCACCGTGCGCGCGCTGCTCGTCGACCACCGCCCGCCGCGTGAGTGCAGTACCTCGCCCACATACTCGACGAATGGCATGGGAAGCAGACAGAGACGGAGTGTGGCCCCGCTTCTCGTTATCGGTCGCCATACTGCTCATCATACTTCTCATACCCCTCGTCGATTGTGGCCGCGCCATATCGTCTGCAGATATAAGCCCTGCCGTTCTATACACCATCTGTCATTCAAACTTGTTGTACATCCAGAACAGTGTACCGTGATGCAGTATGTTTTTCTTCTCTTAGTGAGGAATAACGCTGGCATTAATAGAACATTAATAGAACGGCACTAATATCAGAGCGTTTTTGTCCCCAAATTTTTTACACTTTTTTACAAAGGGATTCAACAATTTAATAGTAAACTGATAAAGATCCCGCATGACTTTCAAACAACAAGGTATTTCATCAAAATACATCCCCCGTAGTCGGACTGCTTACGCAAAAAATAGTTATGTTAGAAGGGCGTGCAGGTTGTACAACGAGAAATTTTTGAGCCTTGATATTTTGTGTGAGAAAAGTGTAATAATTAATAACCCAAGATTGGCGCTATAAAGAAATAATCTCAGTATTAGATGTTATTGCTTTTTATAATTTCTTTATTAATAAATAACAAAACCTTTTCAAGATTCAGCTTGTAAAAATTGGTATCAATACCATAAGGTTGCTATAATACTCTTATTTTTATTTTCATCTTTTTTCTTTTTTGTGTTTTGTTTTTGCACGCACAAATAGCTCTGTTTTACTGTGTAGAAACTACTTAATAAACATGATGTTCAAATATTCTCATTAAGGAAACTGTAAGTCTAGTTTTAAGAAAATTTCCCGTGTTATATATAACTATGAAAGACTGTTTGTTTCTTAAATAAATAAATAAATAAATAAATAAAAATACAATAGAATATAGGCACTTCATCAAAAATATGATCCAAGAAATTCGACGTTTGAAACGCCCGTGTTATTGACCCAATTACACTTTTTGCAAAACCGTCCAAGAAAGGATATCTAACTTTTTTTAACTTAAATCGGTAACCAAACATTTTATTTCCCTGCAGTACCTCTTATGGACGACACTGCTAAAGTCTGTGTGAGCAACCCCTCATCCTCGGGCTCCGGCTCAGTGCTTCGCAGCGCCTCCGACACGGCCATTATGACCGTGGCCGACGCGTGGGAGCTCAGCCTAGCCGCCGCCAGCGCCTCCAAGGACAAGCGCGTCAAGGACGTGAAGAACACCTCACTCAAGCAGCAGAACAGCAAGAAGCGGCAGAGCAACAAGACGGTCGACGCCACCATGCTCTCGGTGACCGATGGTGAGTGTAGTTGTAAGGTGACTCCGACACGGCCATCCTGACCGTGGCCAACGCGTGGGAGTTCAGCCTAGCCGCCGCCAGCGCCTCCAAGGACAAGCGCGTCAAGGACGTGAAGAACACCTCGCTCAAGCAGCAGAACAGCAAGAAGCGGCAGAGCAACAAGACGGTCGACGCCACCATGCTGTCGGTGACCGATGGTACGTATAATTTGCCGTATTTCTCTTACAAGGAGATACCCAACTGTCCGACTCCGATTCCGACTCATATAAAAAATGAGTTTGTGGTGAAATGACAAAACACGTCCCCATTCTTTATTCATGTTCTCCAACATATAACGAAACCAGTAATTAATTATCAATTTTTTTGAAAAAAGATCTTCTCAGAAATTAGAAGGTTTGGTCAATTTTCAGTACTTTGAAGGCCATTTTCTCCTAACAGGTTGAGTTTGGGCAGCTAAAAAAAAATACGTGTCCGTTATTTTAGACTACTCCATAACATATAATTATCAAAATAAATCAAATCGGAGTCGGACAGTTGGGTACCCTTCCTTGTTAGACTTAAGAATATACACGGTGTAACATGAGCAAACCGAATAATTTTAACAGCGTATTCCTGATCATATTTAGAGACAAATATGTCCTATAAACTTTTTTGAAATTCGCCTAGTTTCATAGTTAATACCAATTAAAAAATAAACATGTTTTTATTATTACATAGTGCAAAACGCCTTTTTGATGGCGATGTTTCTACTATGGTATGTAGTCTAAATATCCTTATTGATAGATGTCAAAAAATGACAAGTAACACTTTGCAAAAATTAGGTTTTACGAAAAAAAAATTTAAAAATCAATTTTAAGTGACAAGTTTACCAATAACGTTTATTTTTTATGTACAAATACATTCAAAAAATTTAAAAAACAAAAGAAAAAAAAATTTTTTTTTGGTGAATTTGACCTAAACTCATTACATTTTTTCCTTCTTTTGACCTCAGAAATGCGTGGTTAAAATTATTCGGTTTCCTCATGTTACACCGTGTATAAACGAACGAAGGGACTGGATTTATCTGGATGCAACGCGTGTTTATAGTGTGTTGGGATTTAATATCTGACGATTTCGTCGTAAAGGCGGTTATTAGCGAAATACGTAAAAAAGCATTCACGTATTCGTTAGATCTTGAGTGATAGTTGATCTACGTCACAGCGTAGCTGCTTATCCAAAAAATATCTGCGCTTAAGTGGAACTGGTGATAAGAACTTTCTCCCAGGGTGTTAAACATTTTACTAACACGTCATTTATGTTACAGACCTAATCGAAACGACAATCCGGGTGCAGTGTCAAGGCATAGAGGGTTGGATCCCCCCGCACACGACGCTGGCGCAGCTGTCGGCCGCCGCGCCGCACGTGTCCGGCCCGCACCTTACGCTCACACTTCACCTCAATACCGGCGGTAACTATCAATTACAAACATCTTGTAGCAAGGTGGAATGGCAATATGCAGTTTCAAAATTTTTTGTGGGTTGTTTACTGGG
Source organism: Cydia fagiglandana (assembly GCF_963556715.1). NCBI lineage: Eukaryota > Metazoa > Arthropoda > Insecta > Lepidoptera > Tortricidae > Cydia > Cydia fagiglandana. The sequence continues at coordinate 5,462,231 of NC_085949.1, read as the reverse complement.
TAACTGGCGATTCTGGTGAAATTCTTTTTGTAATCTAATATCTTTAAACGAGCAATTTTTGTTTATTTATATATATAAATAAACAAAAATTGCTCGTTTAAAGATATATATATATGTTTCGGGGATCTCGGAAACGGCTCTAACGATTTCGATGAAATTTGCTATATGGAGGTTTTCGGGACCGACAAATCTATCTAGCTAGGTCCTATGTCTGGGAAAACACTCATTTTTGAATTATTGACTGGTAATCAACGGAGTCTTTTACTCACTCTACCCAGTCCCTTTAAACTCATATTAGATATTGTTTAGCAACTTACGTGTTTTGATATCGTACAGAGGGCAACCCGGGTCCGACCTGGGAGTCCGGAGGCGGGGCGGCGGGGTGCGGGGCGGGCATGGCGCTGCGCGAGTTCGGGCTGTGCGGCGGCCTGGCGCTCGTGGCCGCGCGCCTGCCGCGCCCGCCCGCCGCGCCGCAGCCGCCGCCGCCGCCCAAGCACCACCACGACCTGGACTGGGTCAAGGTCGACGACCCCTACGAGGTATGTACCGAGTGTCTATAGTCCGGAGGCGGGGCGGGCATGGCGCTGCGCGAGTTCGGGCTGTGCGGCGGCCTGGCGCTCGTGGCCGCGCGCCTGCCGCGCCCGCCCGCCGCGCCGCAGCCGCCGCCGCCGCCCAAGCACCACCACGACCTGGACTGGGTCAAGGTCGACGACCCCTACGAGGTATGTACCGAGTGTCTATAGTCCGGAGGCGGGGCGGGCATGGCGCTGCGCGAGTTCGGGCTGTGCGGCGGCCTGGCGCTCGTGGCCGCGCGCCTGCCGCGCCCGCCCGCCGCGCCGCAGCCGCCGCCGCCGCCCAAGCACCACCACGACCTGGACTGGGTCAAGGTCGACGACCCCTACGAGGTATGTGCCGACTCTCTATAGCCCTCACACACCGATACCATCGCTTGCTCTTCTTGCCACGTCTTCCCGAATTTTAAAATCGAATGGTAGTAAAATTTTATAAAAGAAAAACATGTTTTATGAGTATTTGGCTAGTCTAATTAATGTTGAATAATAAAATTAGTCCTGTAATAAAGTAAGCGATAAAACTCGAGTTTCCCTATACCTACATAAAATTACAAAATCATCGAAAATTATTTATATTTGTCTAAGTAACTTCGTCTTTCGGCTCGGCCACGACTTGGGAACGACGTTTGGGAAGGCTACTGTCCCTCACCATTAAGTATGTAGTTGTAAAGGCTTGGCCACACACAGAGCGCGACGCAGCGCCGCGTCCGCGCCGCGTGATGCCGACGCGAAGCCTGGTCAAACAGGGCGCGCGCCGATCGCGCCGGCCTCACGCTCTCAACACGCCCTCAAGGCGCGCGTGAACGCGGCGCGGCCGCGCGGGAACGCGGCGCACCGCTCGCTGCCTAACGTCCGATCCTACTGATGTGACCTTGCGCGACGCGGCGGGCCGCCGCGTTCGCTCGGCGCAGCGCTGCGCACGCGCCGCGCGGACGCAAGGGGCCGCGCGGCGCGGGGCGCGACAGAAGCGGGGCGTGATACCGGCGGGACGCAGTCTGTTTGACGTCGGTAACCTGTTAGCATGTGCCGCGGTCGCGCGGCGTGGACGCGGCGCGGACGCGGCGCTGCGTCGCGCTCTGTATGTGGCCAAGCCTTAATAGTTGACCGCTTCTTCAAATTCAGTCCGAGTATTTCACAATTCCCACTATCCCCAGGAGGTCGTAGAGCTGGGAGTCAGCTCGGTCAACAACAGCGTAGAAGAGAGCGGTTGCAGCGGCGTGCCGGCACACGCGCTGGTCGCGCTCGGCCTCCTGCTGAAGCTCGGCGGCTACGCGTCCGCGCTGCTCGACGAGGGCCCGCGAGCTGTGCAGCTGCTGAGACTGCTGCTGGGAGTTACACACGACGAGGACGGCCGTGAGTATTGCACAACTCTCATTACCCCCAGGAGGTCGTAGAGCTAGGAGTGAGCTCGGGCAACAACAGCGTAGAAGAGAGCGGTTGCAGCGGCGTGCCGGCGCACGCGCTGGTCGCACTCGGACTCCTGCTGAAGCTCGGCGGCTACGCGTCCGCGCTGCTCGACCAGGGCCCGCGAGCTGTGCAGCTGCTGAGGCTGCTACTGGGAGTTACACACGACGAAGACGGCCGTTAGTATTTCACAACTCCCATTACCCCCAGGAGGTCGTAGAGCTGGGAGTGAGCTCGGTCAACAACAGCGTAGAAGAGAGTGGTTGCAGCGGCGTGCCGGCGCACGCGCTGGTCGCACTCGGACTCCTGCTGAAGCTCGGCGGCTACGCGTCCGCGCTGCTCGACGAGGGCCCGCGAGCTGTGCAGCTGCTGAGGCTGCTACTGGGAGTGACACATGACGAGGATGGCCGTGAGTATTTCACAACTCCCATTACCCTCAGGGGGTCGTAGAGCTAGGAGTGAGCTCGGGCAACAACAGCGTAGAAGAGAGCGGTTGCAGCGGCGTGCCGGCGCACGCGCTGGTCGCACTCGGACTCCTGCTGAAGCTCGGCGGCTACGCGTCCGCGCTGCTCGACGAGGGCCCGCGAGCTGTGCAGCTGCTGAGACTGCTACTGGGAGTTACACACGACGAAGACGGCCGTGAGTATTTCACAACTCCCATTACCCCCAGGAGGTCGTAGAGCTGGGAGTGAGCTCGGTCAACAACAGCGTAGAAGAGAGTGGTTGCAGCGGCGTGCCGGCGCACGCGCTGGTCGCACTCGGACTCCTGCTGAAGCTCGGCGGCTACGCGTCCGCGCTGCTCGACGAGGGCCCGCGAGCTGTGCAGCTGCTGAGGCTGCTACTGGGAGTGACACATGACGAGGATGGCCGTGAATATTTCACAACTCCCATTACCCTCAGGAGGTCGTAGAGCTGGGAGTGAGCTCGGTCAACAACAGCGTAGAAGAGAGCAATAGTTATTTGTACAACAAGAGATCAAAGTTTGACATTTCTTCGAGTGCTTACTTTGAGTCCCGTGCAAGCGAAAGATTCTATAATAGATTCACGAGCGTAGCGAGTGAATCTAATTTAGAATCTTGAGCGTAGTAAGGGATTCAAAAGCGCACGAGATGTAAATAACTTTGATCTCGTGTAGTACACAACATTTTTCACCCTAAGCAGTGAGAACATATACCTAGAGGGACAGAGATAATAGAACCCAAGTATATCGAACTTGTATTAGACCCCGCATGTTGAAATGACATTTGACTATAAAAGTCACTTGAATGACATTTTGTCTCACTCAGTGAGCAAAATGCGATTTTGCTCACTCATACTGTCTCACTAAGTGAGCAAAATGCGATTTTGCTCACTGCGTGAGACAAAATTACTCAGTGAGCAAAATCGCATTTTGCTCACTGTTTTTAAGAAGCAAAGTACCCTTGTTCGAGCTGCTGAGGTGAAAAATTTTTTTGGCCGTTTCATACATTTTGGTCGAGTGGATGTCGACGTTTTCTATGAGAAGGCCAAAACTTTTGTTGGGATTTCGGGGTTGGTCCCATAGAAAAAGTGGTTCAGTATGACCTACCTAATCACCTCGCACAATATGGCTAACGGTCCAAAAATGACCCTGTATGGTGACGGCCTGAATGGCCAAATATGTCGGGACTCGTCGAATTTACACTGTTGTAAGACATATTAACATTGAGTTATAGTGCATAGTGCTTGAGAAAGGAGACCTAGGCTCTCCAAAACGTGTCGTGCGAGTGACTAAAAACAAGTGAGTCTAAACCGTGAAATTATTAAATATCGATACTCATCATTATTCATATGGTATTATGGTAACAAAGGTGGTACGATGTATTTGGCAGTCACTATCTATTTGATACAGACTGTATTGTCAGCATGAAATAAGTAGTAACATCGTCGCATCAGTTTTTAGTTGACGATCGTCGCGTAACCTTAAAATAGATGCGACGACGAGTGAAGCGAGGACGAGTTGAATTCGGTTAACTATTCAAATTGTTAAAGTTTTACCCCTCTATTCATAAACGCGCTACAAACCTCAATTAGCTAAAATCATTTGTCTGTATCTATCATTTTGCCTTATGTATTTGTAAGAAAGGGATGAAACATAATTTAAACAAATCAGGGCCGTAAAGTTTTATGAATAAGGCTGTTATTCTGTTAACAGGAAGTATAGTAGTCGGCGGCGTCGGCAGCGGGAGCTTCTCATTAGGCACTCTGCCGTTCAGAGTGGTGTCCCGGTTACTGGAAGCCGCGCCACTGGGCACGGACGACGGGCGCTCGCTACGGCGGGCGTTGTTGTCGCTGGGCGCCGTGAGGCTCGTGCTGGCTTGTCTGTCTGTGTTCACACACCATCGACCAGCTTCTAATGATGTAAGTAAACTCATTCACAACGAATACAACCAAACAGTATTTCACTCGTAAATACGCCGGTATGGATACTAGCGAAATTCATTTCCTTGTTAATCTAATTTTTTATTTAATTTTTTTATTTAGGAAACAAACAGTCACATACAAATATGTTTAAGCTTGTAGATATACAAAAAGACCTATAGTTCCATTTATATATTTTAAAAATCTAATAATAATATGGCAAGATGGCAAGCCATACGCCAGTTATATTTAACCCTTTAACCGCCAGAGTCTGATATATAAGATATTACATATCCAGCTCATTTCGCCACAGTCATCAGACTGTGGCGAAATTATCAAAATAGGACAAAGATCTAATTTGGTTTTTACAGCACATTTATAACTCCCGTAACTGTGCCAACCTTACTCTGCGTGGTACAATTACTGTCGGTGGCGACACGAGCTCGATCAAAAATTGCTGGTGGTTAAAAGGTTAAACTGAAATAAATGTCATATACTAAGAAAAAGTGACCAAGGTCTCCAGTGTCCGGGCTGGAATCGTACCAGCGTCCTCTAGGGTGCTGCTTATTTTATCCTGATGAAGCCTTAGGGTGGTAGTCCACCTGTCCAATTTCTTTGTCCAATGTCATTGCGTCTCATCACTCTCATTAGTCTCTGTGGGACCACAGAATAAATAATAGTACTAGGTACAGAAGACTCACTCTCTAACAAAACGCGTCTGTCACGATCAGCACAGATATGGCCGCTAGGTAGCGACAGCGCCACGCGCGGCTTATGGCAAACTCCAAAATTGGGGTCGCACGGATTTGACTTTTAGCTACCTGTAGCAAAGCGACGAAATCGCGGAGTGAGCCACGCCTGGTGGGACGCAACACACATTGGACAAAGAAAAGGCAGCAAACGCTCGCAGTATTTTCTTTTTAAAGAGATAAAAGTATGTTTTACCATCATCATCTTCCTCGCGTTGTCCCGGCATTTTGCCACGGCTCGTGGGAGCCTGGGGTCCACTTGGCAACTAATCCCAAGAATGGCCAAGCGACTGCCATCTGACCTTCCAACCCAGAGGGTAAACTAACGACAATATTTCGGTTCCCAGAATAGCCAAACATCGAACGGCTCTTCGCTAGGCAAGGGCGAGGACAAGAGCCAGCTGTACTGGGCCAAAGGCACCGGTTTCGGCACCGGCTCCACGCAGCAGTCGTGGAACGTGGAACAGGCGCTGGTCCGCCAGAGGACTGAGGAGGAGCACGTCACTGTGCTACTACAGGTAAAAAACATCTTCAATCCTGATCATTGACACAAATGGGTTGTAGAGACACATTTACAGGGTTGTAGAGACCCTCCAGGACGCAGTCTCTATCCTCCTGAGTCCCTCTTATCATTATTGCAGTTTTGAATTTGGAACTTTCATATATTCCATTTTAATTTAAAATTCCATTTGGATTTAATCCTCTGTAAAGGCCTCAGGGACTCAGGCTATAGATACGTCGCCGAGGCCGCCATGTAAAGAGGCGAAACAAGATGACAAGTGAAATAACCATTGACATAGATATCTAGGGACTGGCCCTACAGACAATAATAATGAGGCATGACAGGGGCCAGTACAGCGGTGTGACACCGGTACAACACGATTGGTTGATGAGCTTGCATTATGCGCGCGATTGGTTGATGAGTTCGAATCACGCGCGCTATTGGTCGCAACTAGTTGCGTTAGACTGCACGATTGGCTGGAATTCGTGAGTCACACCGCTAAACTGGTACCATTTTTAGTCCCTTAAGGCCAGTCCATAGATATATACGTTAATGGAAATAACCTATCTACGGATAGGCTCTCCCTCTTATTCATAAACGCACCACAAGCCTCAATTACTCACTTTAACCTAAGCTACGGGATCAAACCAAGCTGACCAAAATTTGTTGATTTTTCGGTACTGATCCTTAACGATAGCAACATATCTGTATTGACAGGTATTAGCATCGTACATGAACCCCGGCGAGGTATGGCCGCCCTCGGAGAGCTCGGCCGCGCCGGAGTTCCCCCCGGAGTCGGAGCGCAGCGAGGGCGAGTCGCAGGAGCTGCCCGCGGAGTTCATCGACCTCGTCGCCAACAGCTCGCTAGTGCCCGCCATCTGCTCCTACCTCAGGAACGATTCCGGTGAGATATATGTAGAATTATAGATGAATGCTCGAGATTAGGCGGGTAATACAGAACGAGTCACCTCGCGAAAGCATTGCGAGTTGCCTCGCCCAAGGCAATGTGCTTGCCCTTATATTAACATGTCGTCGGCTGACAAGCAAAAGTCACTAGGCCACCACAAGTTCATAGTCATAGTGAACCATAATTATCAGTACTAAAAGGTTGATTTTTGTTTAAATTTTATTTAGTAATTAGTGGCTTTTGCTTGTCACCTGACGATGTATTAGCCATTTGATCCTACCCGAGAAATGATTCTGGTAAGATTTAGATCCAACAAATGTACTTCCACTATTTTTATTTGGCGTACGAAATAGAATAAGTGCAAGGTTACCATCAATTGAGGCGTCTTGAGCATATCTTAAGTGTGCTTAAAGATGGCGTCGCGCGCATTTGCCTCGTGTGAGTCACGTCCAGACTGATCGAGCTGCTTTGCGACTCACCAAATCATTTCGTCGTTTATGGATGTTAGTAACGGCCCAAAGTGACATCTACACTATCGTCTCCCGAGCGTCGGCGTCTAGCCAACTCTATGGCTGCTGCTCGACGCTACGTTGACGCAACTGAGCAGCGACACCATTTTCCGTAGCGCTGACTAGACCCCGAAGCTCAAATGATACTAGTGTGGGGGTCTCTAACCACTTGACCGTCCGACGATAACATAGTATCCGAAAAAAATATGCTCTTAACCGTCCGCGGGAACCTTACTATCCAAAGGGGTGGAAGAAAGATTTGATTTCAGAGCCATCTAACAGAATATTTCGGCATTATTTACTAATTCTCTTGATGCGACAACGTAGCCTAACTAAATAGTTAGCTCTAAAAAAATTTGATGGCAGTGTAGTTATAATTTTTGTAGAAAGTTGTGAATACGCTGCGCGGGGCGTGCGTCGCTAAAAAACCCCGGACGGTTGACAGGAAAACAGTCTCGCGGGACGGACGGTTGAGTGGCTAAGTAAAATGTGTATAGCGATAAGTAAAACTTAGCAAAGTTATAAAATAGAGGTTGTATTTGGTCTGTAGTGCTGGACATGTCGCGGCACATCCCGCTGTACGTGTGCGTGCTGCGCTGCGCCCGCGCGCTGCACGCGCTGCGCTCGCGGCGGCTGGCGCCCGCGCTGCGCCCGCTGCCGCGCCTGCTCGCGCTCATGTCGCGCACCACCAACAGCTACGCCACCAAGCTGAGGTACGTGTGGATCCTAACATAACTATACAATTTTCTATACAGCTGATATAGCGACGAGGGTACTGTAAGTTGCGCGCCTGTGACGAGCGTCTGTTATTTTTTGGTCAATAATACAATAACTCAACTATTATCCCGGCCGCACCAATAACTATTAAGCTTTTTTTCTTTTTCTTACATAACGTAACCATCATCATTATCATAATCATTAAGTGATCATTTCATGTAATTATCAAATTCAATGATCTGGCCACTACATATATGTTCATAAAAATTGTAGCATTATATTTAGTATTAAAGGTCGCAATCGAAACTCTAGATTTATATTTTTACACCGACCAGACACTACAATAAACTCTATTTCTACAGACTATAAAAAATATACTAAAACTTTTGTTAATAGGCATAGGTATACAACAACATTTTTTTTCGCAGGATGAGTAAAAAGAACATATTCGGGAAGATGACATATAGCCAAAGATTTAGCACGTCGAGTAATTCAGAGCTCTCGGAAGAAGACGAGGGTCTCGCCTCGCTCATAGCTGATATTCAGGTAATTCACTAACATAGTTTTATAGTGGTTTTACTTATATCTGTACCGTTGTAAATTAACGTCGGTTAAATATAAAAGCCTTGAGTCTAGGGAATGCAAATCGGTTATTTTTTGTATGGAAATAACCGCGGTTTCGGTTAATAACCGATTATTTCCATGCAAAAAATAACCGAAAATAACCGATTTGCATTCCCTACTTGAGTCACATTGCGTATACGTGCATGTGCGCGTTGTAATTTATGAATATTCATTAGGGACACACCCATAGACTAGGAATCCTCTAGACCGAGTTCAGAGCAATTATTTCATGCTACCAATGATGCCAAAAATGCGGGGGTGCGCGGGACGAGGTGAGCGAAGTCCCGTGCCGTGATTGGTCCGTTCAAAGACACGGACATCACACAAAGACACTTTCGACTCGAACATGGAGTAAAATTACCGTATGCGTGGCAGAGGGGGCAGCGCGACTATACTCAGTCTGGTGGATGTTTTGTCTGTGGACACACCGCACCGTATACAAAATTTGTGGCGCACGCTATGCTCGTGCAATATGTATTACTTATATGCTTCCAGTTAGTGCTTTGCAATCACAAAGCGATCGGTAAAGACATATGTAACTTCGTATAAGATGAATAAAGAAAAAAACGTGCTTCGAAAATCAAGAATAAGTCATTCTCAGATAGATGGCGCACACACCTTTAGCCTATACTCGCCTAATAGCGGAAGCAGTTATAAAGTTGACCCAAAAAAAATTTATTAAGCTGTGAGCTTCATCACATATGTTCCTTGAGTAATTCTAAGCATTTCAAGCCTGGGAGGCAATAAGAAATGTGTGTCTACTCGGATTTGTAATGGATTCAAACTTTCAACCCCTTTTTAACCCTGTTAAGGGATGAATTTTACAAAACGCTGAAATTACTTTTCCTGTCTTTTAATAATTTCCCCAAATACAAAGATTCAAGTCCCGCGTTCGAAAAATTTTTTGATGTCCATACAAACTTTCAACCCCTTTTTCACCACCTTAGGGGATGAATTTTCGAAAACGCTAAAATTAGTTTTCTTGTATTTTAATAATATATCGTTTTACGAAGTTTCAAATTCCTAGCTTAAAATAAAACTTGAACCCCATACAAACTTTCATCCCCTTTTTAACCCCCTTAGGGGTTGAATTTCTCAAAATCGCTTCTTATCTCTTGTACACTTTATAAATGTAATCTAATGTGCAAATTTGAACTTTCTATCTTTTGTAGTTTCGGCTCCGCGTAGCAAAAATCTCCAACCAAATTTTTCACCTTTTTACGTTTTTCTTGTAAAATTACTATGAAACTGAAAAAAACAAATATCAGCAATGAATTCTACGTCTTTGGTTTATACGAAAATGATACCAAACTTGCCCTAGTTTTATTTTTTTTTAAAGATGACGGGTGGCGGCCGTCTTTGTGCCCCAACCTCCCCCCCACCCCAGGCTAGAAATGCTTAGAATTACTTAAATATCAGATGTGATGAAGCTCATAGCTTAATAAAATTTTTTTGGGTCATGTATGGCAGCGTTACATAACTGATTCCAGTATAAGTAGATGGCGTGACGACACCGTTTCATATTTAACAATGATATAAAAATAATAAAATCATTTATCCATATACATATATTCATTTTTTGATAATTTTATTTTGAGTTATTAGTAGTGTCCGACCGAAGGTTCGGTTTCGGTTTCGGTTTCGGCCAGTTTCGGCCAAAAAATCATGTTTCGGCCGTAGTTTCGGTTTCGGCCAAAATACGGCCGAACCTTTCGGCCGGGCCGAAACTTACGAAATGGTACTTCGGACAAAGACCAAAAGTTGGGGAATAAGTAGGACAACAATATTAATATCTAGGTACATATACTGATTCATGTATAGGTGGTATAGGTACATAATTTAATTGGTTTATTATAAAACACAATTCCACTAGTGAGGGCGCCACTGGACGGTCGACTAATTGTATCGGAGTGAATGAGATAGCACTGTCGCACGTAGCCGTTGGCCGGGTATCCGCTCGGCCCGAGTCGAACGATTTCTTTTTCGCTCTTATTCAATCACTTATTCAGTCATTTTCCTATCTACCTCTACTTAATGACAAATTTTAAGCGAGGCTAAAGGTTACGCTCAACTAGTGCTGCAAAGTTGATTTTTTCAATAGTTAATATTTTGCGAGGCTGAACAGCTGACTATTGATTAAAACGAAGAAAAAACCCTTAAAAGTGCCCCCAGTACAGTTTTTCATACGAATGCTCAACCTTAGCCTCACTTTTTACCTCAATTTACCATTGGTTTGTGTTCCACATGTCCTCTACTTCAGCTTAGCCTTTGGCCTCGCTGCGCCATGCTCAGCCTGCGGTCTCGCTTTTTAATACAATGGACATTGGTTGGAGTCTGTGCTCAACTACTTATTTTGAAGCCTGAAGCACGGCTTTGACTTCGCATGAAAGTTCGCCTCACTGGGGCACTTCGGACTTTTAGGCCCAGGTGAAGATCGGTACCCGGCCTTGCGATATTATTAACAAAAAATTTCGCGCTCGCTGCGCTCGCGTTTTTGGTTGACCCTGTATCTACATGTTAGCTTGACTGGTGAATGAATAGAGTTACACCAAGAAAATTCTGCAATGATTTTGATAGCATACGCAGTGCAACTAGTGCAGATGTTATTTATACGTCTTATTTCATAGAAGTTTTGACGTTTAAAATAACACTTGCATTGCGTGTGTTATCAAAATCGTTGCAGAATTATCTTGGTCTAACTCTAGTAATTTTCTTAAAAAACTGCTTAATTAACATAAATTTCAAGGACATTGGGTGTTGACAGCCCCATAATATGTGTGTAAAAGCGGTTTTATGTCATTTTTCAACGATTCTAACAAGTCTACAAAAGTTTCGGTTTCGGTTTCGGCCGAAACTAGAGCCAAAGCCGAACATTCGGTTTCGGTTTCGGTTTCGGCAAAAAAACATGTTTCGGTCGGACACTAGTTATTAGCCCAAGCAATAAGAAGTTATAGAGGGAAATGCTAGGAACACAGTTTTTGACTACGTAACTTTGTTTGGACTAGTTAGGAGGTGAACATATCAAAAGTCCCCGGCCGTAGCCCCGGTGCTGGGGGGTAGAGGGGGGAAAGAAGGTCTCATTTTTCGGTTTTTCACTTATATCTTGGAAACTTTGCGTCTTAGCGACATGACTACTAAGACAAACCAAAAGCTGATAAAATTTGTTACAAGTTTTATTCAGTCAAGTTTTTCGATATCTTGAATAGTTTTTGAGATATCCGCTCTTGAAAGTTTATTTAGGGCTTTCAATTTTATCTTGATATCTACATTAGTGACGCTGCTAGACCGTGTTTGGTATCATTTTCGTATAAATCGGGGGTGCTGAATTCAGTTTTGGTATCACATTGCCACCATTCCTACGAAAAAACATATAAACTTTAAACAAATACCTTTTTTTTAAAATTCCTCTTCACGCTTAAACCGCTCAACCGATTTAATTGAAATTTGGTATACAAATATTTCGAGTCCATTCGGAGGTCGAATGTTGCTTTACGTCCGTAGGAGTAACCCTAGAAACCCTACACGTGACCTCCGGGTGGTGCTAAAAGAGCAACAAACCTGGCAGCTGCACTGTTCCTTCTGAATCTCGCAGCACACACACACATACACACAAGTAAGCGAATATGAATAATAGGAATGCGAAAGGAGTGGCTACAAAGAGCCCTCAGACAAGAGATGTCGGACCTTCAGTCCGCATCTGCCAACTTAATATAGAAGGCATAAGCCAATCCAAATCTGACTGTTTGTCTAAAATCATTAACAACTTGGACATCGACGTAGTACTGCTACAAGAGACACATACTGCAGATGCAATACAACTAACTCGCAGGGGGGAACTCTCTGGATACAACCTGGTAGCAGCCACATATCACGCCAAATATGGCACAGCTACATATGTTCACCACTCAATTGCGCAGTCCACTATTGTTATTTCCAATAGCGCGGACCATGAGAACATTGCCACGACTGTAATCGAGTTAGGCGAAATCAAGATATGTAATATTTACAAACCGCCGAAAAGCCGATGGCCAAAGCCCGCACTACCAGAGCTGCAACACCCGTCAGTATATATGGGAGATTTTAACAGTCACCATACCTCTTGGGGCTATAAAGAAATTGATGAAAACGGCAAAGACGTTATGGAGTGGGTGGACAAAACTAACACATTTCTGGTCCATGATAACAAAACGAAAGGGTCTTTCAAGTCTGCTCGATGGGGCCGAGACTACAATCCTGACCTGATTTTCACCTCAAAGGATCAGAACGACATCCCAATACCCGCAAAGAAGTCAATCCTCCACGATTTTCCGAATAGCCAACACCGACCTATTCTCCTAGAAATTGGGTTAAAAATTCCATTAGTCCAATCCTACCCAGGCCCACGATGGAATTTTCAAAAAGCTGACTGGAACCAATATGCTGAAAAACTGGACGAGAGGATTAGGTGGATCGAACCCGTGGCCAAAAATTACGATCGTTTTAAAAAATTAATTATCTCGACAGCGAAACAGTGCATTCCTCGAGGGTACAGAAAACAATATGTTCCATGCTGGAACGGTGAGTCTGAGGAACTGTGGAAGGAATTCCAGGAAACGGCTGACAGAAACACGGCTCAACAACTGATAAGGGCTCTGGACGAAGCCCGTAGAGAAAAATGGGAACGGACAGTCGGAGAGATGAACTTCACGCATTCAAGCCGCAAAGCATGGCATCTTCTGAGAAGACTAACTGCTGGCCAGACACCCAAAAGCTGTCAACCGAAAGTTGGTCCAAATGCAATTGGAAACCGGATAATAGAGCTCTCTAAAGCACCGAGTCACAAACTACACACTCGTGAAATCCGCAAGATGCTAAAACTTGAAAAGTCCCAGGCCATACCGGATGACAAATATAGTGGCCCGATAACCATATCCGAGATTAAATCTGCAATCGCAAACATCAACGTAAACAAGGCCTGCGGAGAAGATGGCATTTTCCCCGAATTCCTAAAACACTGTGGTGCGCGGACCCAACTGTGGCTGGCGGCTTTCTATACAAACATAATTCAACTTGGTAAAATACCACCCAAAATGAAGTCATCTAAAATCGTTGCCCTCCTCAAACCGGAAAAGCCCAGTGACAGGGCAGACAGTTACCGCCCAATAGCCTTACTTAGCGTTAACTACAAACTACTGGAACGCCTGGCCGCGTAGCCAAGATGCCGATCGCTTACGCTCCGTAGCGATCGAAACGCAACTGTCACTGTCGCACTAATATGGAAGTGTGATAGAGAGACATAATGGTTTTCGTTGTCGAAGCGATAGCGATTGTAACCTTGGCTAGGCCGGCGTATCTATAATCGTATATCGGAGACTATCTTCTCGAAAATCCCACAGGAGCAAGCTGGCTTCAGACCGAAACGAAACTGTTGTGACCAAGTCCTTGCCCTCACAACACACATCGAGGCCGGTTTTCAATCAGGAACAAAGTCTTCTGCAGTCTTTATTGATCTAACGGCTGCATACGACACCGTGTGGCGTCAGGGTCTGCTGTATAAACTTTTGAAAACTGTTCCATGCCTAAGAATATTCAGACTGATAGAAGACGCTCTCACAAATAGGCCGTTCCAGGTACATCTGGGCCAACAGTCAAGTAAAATAAGGGTTCTCAACAATGGTCTGCCCCAAGGATCAGTGCTCGCTCCTCTGCTCTTCAACCTTTACATTCATGACTTACCTGCCACGAACTCGCGAAAGTTTGGCTATGCTGAGGACCTGGCCCTAGTAACTCAGACAAAGCGTCTAGAGATAGCAGAAGCCATCTTGGAAAGAGACCTGGAGGTGATGGACGAATATTTCCAGCGCTGGCGCCTATGCCCGAATTCCAGCAAGACAGAAGTCTGTTGTTTCCATCTGTCAAATAAGCTAGCGAAAAAGCAACTGGAAGTTAGGTTCAGAGGTACAGTCCTACAGCATAATTTCTGCCCGAAATACCTCGGAGTAACCCTTGATAGGAGCCTAACATATAAAAACCACCTTGATAAGCTGTCTGGAAAGCTCAAGACTAGGAACAACATCATCCAGAAGCTCACAGGAACGTCATGGGGCGCCAGCGCTGCCTGCCTAAAAACCACCGCTATGGCCCTCGTCTATTCGACGGCAGAATACTGTGCACCTATATGGATGAACAGTGCACACGTGGCCAGAGTTGACGTCGAGCTCAACCATACGATGAGAATCATCTCGGGCTGCATCATGCCAACACCTACTTACTGGTTACCGGCTCTAAGCAGCATTACACCACCAGGAATACGCAGACAAAAATGCCTAGCAAGAGAGATAACCAAAATGTCTGGAAACTTATTGCTGCCCATCCATCAAGACCTGGACAACCTAAAAAATAGCCGACTCAAGTCCCGAAATCCACCAGCCAAAACCTTCCATACACATGACCTAGCATGGAATGATAGGCGAGCATGGGAAAAAGAATGGGAAGCGCAGCAGCACAATGTAGACAACTCCATCTTTGAGTTTACCACACAGGAATGGCCCAAAGGATTTCACGAAAGCCGACAAATATGGTGTGCACTGAACCGTCTAAGGACTGGTATCGGCAACTGTGCGTACCTTTGGCACAAGTGGGGATGGAGCGAGTCGGCGGCGTGCGAGTGTGGACACCCAGAACAGACCATACATCACATGGTATTTCAGTGCCCCGTTACCAGATATAATGGCTCAGTTGAGGATTTTAAAAACCTGACAATAAACGCGAGTTTGTATCTGCGGAATTGTAAATTTTGATCTTAAGTGTAAATTTAATAAGTGTGTGTACATATTGCCATACGATAAATAAATAAATAAAGTTGTGAAATGGAGTATGGGGGGAATTCAACTTCGTCGACGAAACTGAATTCCTGAGGTTAATACTGCTCAAGGTAAGGTTTGAAGTCATGTTTGGTATCATTTTCATCTAAATCACAGATGTATTCCGTCCTAAATTTCATCTAAACCGGTTCAGCGGTTATTGACTCCCCATGCAAACTTCCACCCCACTTTTCACACCCTCAAAATATGCTTTTGGTTATTAAAACTATCCTATGTTCTGTGTCGAGACTGAAACTATTTCTATACCAAATTTCAACGAAATTGGTTCAGCAGTTTAAGCGTGAAGAGGGATTAAAAAAAAAATGTTTTTTTAAATTTTGGGTTTACTTCGGAATAGTGTCAATGTGATACCATAAATGAATTCAGCACCCCCGATTTATACGAAAATGATACCAAACATGGCCTAACAGCTGCACTGACGTAGATATCAAGATAAAATTAAAATCCCTAAATAAACTTTCAAGAGCGGGTATCTCAAAAACTATTCATGATATCGAAAAACTTGACTGGATAAAACTTGTAACTAATTTTATCAGCTTTCGGTTTGTATTAGTAGTCATGTCGCTAAGACGCAAAGTTTCCAAGATATCAATGAAAAACCGAAAAATTCGACCTTCTTACCCCCCTCTACCCCCCAGCAGCGGGGCTACAGCCGGGGACTTTTGATATGTTCACCTCCTAACTAGTCCAAACAAAGTTATGGGGTCAAAAATTGTGTTCCTAGCATTTCCCTCTACAACGTTTTTTGAGCATTCATTTCCTGACCTATATAGTCTTGTGTCGATAGATGGCAGTAAATTTACAGTGACTACAACATTTACTATGACAGGACCGCTCTATACTATCTATGCTTTTTGGCTGTAGTAAGTAGCAATTTGACGGTTCGTTTGGTTACCAGGCGACGTCAGCGCTGATGTGGGTGAATGAGGGTGAAGAAGAAGGCGCCGGCAGCAGCGTGGCGGCCGCCGTAAGCGGCGCCAGCAGGGAGGCGCGATACATCGAGCTTATGCGGACCATGCAGTTTGGTACGTGCTATACTTTTCATTTACACTGTGGTAAAAACATACATATTCAAAAAGGACTTCTTAAGTTTCTTTAGAACTATTTACTTTTTAATAATCTCAAAAAGCAAGCGATTTAAATACTATAGCAGGGTCGAGGACTGCTTGATGCAACCGACCTTAACTTTCTGTTTTGATCACAATTTAGTTTAACCAATGCTAGTTAAGTTTACGTGCTGACGCGATCGCTTGGACAGGTTTCCACGGAAGACCAGCGTCAAGATACCTGAAAGGTAACTTGTCATTAAGCTGAGGGGAGACCAGTGACGTTTATGTTTTATACTTATAAAAGTGTTGTATTAGTTTTAAGCAATACTGTAAGCGTCCTGAATAAATTTACTTTCTTCTTCTTCTAACGCTTCGGCCACGCAGCGCACACTCCGAGCGTGCACGCGTGACGCCGACACCGATCGTTCGTTGGTTAAAACAGATGTATGGTGATCGACGCCAGCGTCGAGCGTGCGTTTCGCGGCCGAAGTGTAAAGTTACCAATGTCTCAATCTCACATGTACCATATATACCGTGTTTTTTTTTATTTCCGTTAATTTCAGGGGTGCATTCCTGAGCTTAAATCAAGTAACTTTCTCAAAGACACCGATATTCTAATTAACTCCATTTCGGAGATAATCAATAATTTATTTTTTTCCTATAAGGCCTCTACAAGCGAGTACACTTGCCTTAGGGCCGGTTTACATATTGATTAGTGTTTAGAATGAGTTCATGCATTTGCTACTAAATTTAAGTACAATCTCGGTCGATCGATGTTCGAAATGACATTGATATGCCACAGATTTCAATTGTTTGGTTGAGTTAAATGTAATGCCCGTGTTACAACAACGCTATATGCTACATTCAATTACTTTTTTTTTTTAAAGCAAAAAACATTTTTTATTTTGTGAATTAACTATGCCGATTAGTTCTCTTAAACGTACTTGACCATACCCCGAAGTTAAAGGAATTCAATAAAAACACGTTGTATAGTATATACTGTATAGTGATAATGTTTGTACAGAGACGTTCGAGATGATAACGGAGTGCGCGGAGAGCGGGTTCCGGTTCTCGGTGCCGTACCACTTCGAGGGCACGGTGCGCGCGGCGGGCGAGCGCGCGCACCCGGCGCGCATGAAGCGCCTGGCGCAGGAGGCCGCCACGCTCGCCACCAGCCTGCCGCTCTCCTACTCCTCCTCCGTGTTCGTGCGCACCGACACCGACCGCCTCGACGTCATGAAGGTCACCCACCGACCTGCTCACCACAAACTACTAAGGGCCAGTTGCACCAACCACATTTGACAGACTGATCATCGTCAGCCGGCGCGCCCCGGCGCTTTACTAATTACTATGAAACTTACCATACATAAAAAATTTACGAACTCTTTAACGATACGAACAGTTTGGTACAACCGACCCTAACTCTTCACTAATAAAACTCTAGGCTCATGCAAATCTCGACGAGTGACCTTTATGCTCTGGTCTCCTAGGCTAGCGGTGCCGTCATATAGCGGCCGTCTCCTTATAAATACTACTCATATTTAGCCGTATTATTTAGTATGGACGCCGCTATATGACGGCACCTCTATCCTAGGAAAACCGATCTTTACTAGTGTTGTGAGTGCACTATTAACTCTTGACAAATAAAACTATAGGCTCGTGCAAATCTCGACGAGTGACTTTAACACTTGAATATTGGGCAGAACAAACCAATAACCGAACCGACTTCAAGAAGGACATGATTCTCAATTATTCGTCGAGATTTTTGTTTTTTTTGTTACGTATATCTTTTCACGATCCTGCACTGATTTGGAAATGTATTATTTTGTCCCATTCTTTTTCACGTGAATTTAGAATGATGGGATCCCCAAGAAATCGGGAGAGCTCTCCATAACGTTATATGTTGATATATTCTGATTTGAGTATTTTTTTGTAGTAAGTCGTGCATTTGCTCTCCGAATTCACTGTTTGATGAAGTGGACCTGCTTTGATGAAGACAAGATATTAGATTAGAGTCGGGGCCCATTTTTGTTAAACATGATTATAGTTAGTGTATAATTTCAGGTGCTAATAACGGGCCCGTCGGACACGCCGTACGCGAACGGATGCTTCATCCTGGACGTGTACTTCCCGGCCGAGTACCCCGCCGTGCCCATGCTCATCAACCTGGAGACGACGGGCCGGCACTCGGTGCGCTTCAACCCCAACCTGTACAACGACGGCAAGGTGTGCCTCTCCGTGCTCAACACGTGGCACGGACGCCCCGAGGAGAAGTGGAACGCGCACACCTCTAGCTTCCTGCAGGTCAGTTCAACATTGCTACTCGATTGGTAGGGTTATGGACTGCTTGCTGAGAGTGTCACGAGAGGTAAATGTTCGATTCGTACCCAGGCAAACACGATCTCATAGTTAGGTATCTTGGGCTGCCGGACAGCTTACAGATTAGCATATCACCGCGTTACAAATTCAGGTGCAATTTTGCGCGAAGCAGTCTTTAACGGCGATTGTCTCGACGTAGCATTATGCTGAGGCGGGACCATTTCGTGGTAAACTATTTATTTATTTTATGTTTAACTTTTTTTGTTGTTCTGTACTTATGTATAGTTTATCACGAATAAATGCGATGATTAAACGCAGAAAAATAAGGATCAAAGTCAAATGGCGTTCTAAAAGTGTTAATCATTTGTGTCGAAAAATGTATTGACTACATAATTTACTTTGACAATATTCCTCTATTCTATTTCAATTCTCTTTGGTATTACGATGAATAGCGCTCGGAAGTGCGTGAGCGATCAGCGAATTCTTCACTGGCAGCTATTTAACCCCCATCCGCCAGTTCCGGACGCACTTTTAGGATCATGTCAATGATTATTATTATAGTCACGGATATGCGTAGCAGAAAATGAGTGATTGAAGATGTACTGTGTTGTCAGGTGCTGGTGTCGATCCAGTCGCTGATCCTGGTGCCGGAGCCGTACTTCAACGAGCCGGGCTACGAGCGCAGCCGCGGCACCCGCGTGGGCTCGTCGGCGAGCCTCGAGTACAACTCCAACATCTACCAGGCCTGCGCGCGCTGGGCCATGCTCGACCATCTGCGCAACCCGGAGCCCTGCTTCAAGGAGGTACCTACTCCTCTTGTTACTCTCCTCAAGTGGTGCCAACCCTAATAATTGATCGGAGCAATGCTGAGCCGAACGGAGCCGAGTCGAGTCCGAAGTCAGGAGTGTCTCCCCACTGACATAACCCTATTTGTCTAGTTCGTGTTACATACATACACTCTTTAAAGGTAGCTTATTTGGTTTTTAAATACTGATTTTTTTAAATTAAGATGAAAATATAAGACCTCAGAGATTTACAGTTTAGACTAATGAAGTTTAAAATAAATAGTTAACTTATTGAAAAGAGGAATACATGAATAAACAAAGCATATATCGGTGTTTTTGTATGCCAAAATTATCACACTGTATCAGATTGTGTCAACTGTCAAAATGTATATGAACAAATTTTCGGAAATAACAGACTATGTACCTTTATCTTCTCCACGTAAAAATTTCTTGTCGATGCAGGTGATCCAAACGCACTTCTGGATGAAACGCAACGAGATAATGCAGACGGTAGCCAACTGGATCACGGAACTAGAGACGCAGAGCGGCGACGAGCGCACGCAGCGCAGCATCCAGCTGAACCTCATGGCACTCAAGGTAAAAATATGTTATACAAACAGCAACTTTCCTAACTCTTTACATTGGTGGACCTTATTACAAAAGGCATAAGGTCCAACGATGTACAGTTAACAGTGCGGGCGATGGTACTATGACCAAAAACGCCATTTTTAAAATTTTCATTCAAAGACGACTTTGGAGTTTTAAGTTTAATTTTGATTCTCTATTCTGAGTGGCTGTAGTCCGGGGTGTGCGGTTGGACATTGAGGTTAAAGGCACAAAGCTCAACTTGATGGAGTTGCAATCGAATTCATTCAAATTGAATCATTAAAAATCGTGGGAAGTTTTTTCAGAGGGGTCTGTAGGGACAGTTTTTAACCCCATTTGTTTCTGGGAGCTTGTTTAGTGAAGAAAAAAATTATAATGCTCTCGCTTATGTATTGGCGTTTTGAACATCTTTTCCATAATCTGAACAGTGTCTTACAAAGTGTGTGTCGCATTGTCTGCAGCGTCACTACGTGAAGCTGCAGGAGGAGCTGGCGAAGCTGCCGGTGCCGCCGGGGCTGGAGGCGCTGGACGAGCCCTTCACGCTGCCCGCCGCGCCCTCGCCGCAGCCCCCGGCCGCGCCGCAGCCCGCGCCGGACGACATCGACCACGACATGGAGAAGATCGTCGCCGACGTGCTGGACTGATGTGCCCATCCCACACACCCTGGGACCATCGTTTGTCACGCTCGTGTCGACTCTCCTCGATATTTCACCGATTCTGACGAGCCACTAGCGAGTGAGTCGGTGCCGGCTCGGCCGCCGTCCGCCCCGTGGCCGCGTCTCTCCCGCGTTTATGATTCGTATAGAATGTTTATATTTGTAGTGGCCGATTCGTTTTTATAGTTTCTTTATTTCTTAAGATGTAGCGGGACCTCTGTTTAGTTTAACACTTATTGTGATACTAAAAAGGGCCGCGAGCCCGGTAAGCTATTTAAGGGGGTGTATTGTGTAGACGGGGACGCCGTATCGAGCCATCGATAGTTGTCTAAGTGCGGGGCGTGAACGGACGACGCGGCAGACGCACCGTTGACGATTAAAGTTGCTGTCGTTCAATAAAATGACAATGAAATGAGACTACGCTGTTGTTAGCGTCCCTCGTTGTGCCGCGCACTCTAGTCTAATCTACGTACATCACTTATTATATTGTCTGTTGTGGATAGCTGAGACTCGTTTGAGATTTAAATGCTCTAACTCCACTAACGTTCGCTTATCTGGACCTTTTTGGATGCTTCGATGGACTTGTAGCGTTTTATATAACTTGCTATCTTCACGCGGCTTGTAAACGAGCGATCGCTTATTATTTAAACTTTTCTTTTTGTATGTTTTTTTTTCTTACACATTTTAACGAGGCATCCAAAGATGCCGTAATTTAACATTATTGTTAATAATAGAATACTCTGCTTCGGACGTAAACTTAAAAGGTCTATGACCTAGACTTACTCACGTTTCTTCCTATGTAATGTGTTCAGGTTCATTGATGAGATAAGCCTTGTACGTGCTGAAACTTGCCTTATACACTCGGAACATATTTGAAGAAGTAATTACATAGTATGTTTCAAATTAAATCGCAATATTAGGAAATGCAAGTCTGGGCGCCGTTAGGTATTTCGAGCAGCCAGACGCGTCTGCTCTATATTGATATTTTAATAAACATCAATTTGACCAACTACTAACCAACAACAACAACAACTAATAACTGGTCAAAATCTATTATATACTTCTTCAAGTAACTCTGGTTTTGCGATTAGAAGTTAAATAATTCGCCCATGCTGCGAATTACGGATTACGTTGACTTTGAACTGAAAGTACGTTAAATACTTATAGGTTGTGGCGAAAATTGACTCCTTCAGAACTTCAACTTTGCCGCGCACCTGAAGTAGCTAGGTTTAGGTCTGTAATATTGTAGTGGGCACTTCCGCAAATTGTCAAGAGTTAAGAGTTTCATTAACACATTCAGTGCCGAAATTCCGACTATCGGGCAGTGTTGGGCGTAATTAATTACTCGTGTAATTTAATTACTAATTGAATTACATGTAATTGAATTACATGTAATTGAATTACAATGTAATTGAATTACATAAAATTTAATTACATGTAATTAAATTTTCTGTGTAATTTGCAATTGTAATTACATTAATTAGTAATTAAATTACTCAATTACTTTTCATTTACCTTTTTAATAATAGGCAAATATGAACAAATTTACTTGGAGTAATTATAAAGAAAAACTTTTATGAATTCCATTATACGCTGAATAACGTTATAACATATTTTTTGTCCCTGGAATCATACCTTTACAGGGTACTATGTGACAAACCACGTTGAATATGGCGGTCGGCGCTTACGTCGCGTAGCACCGCATTAATATTGGGGCGCCGCTAATAATGACGTAAGCGCCAACCTAAGGTGCCTTTCGGGTTGGACTGTAGCAAAGGGGGGCTGGGACTTAGAATTTTTTTTGACAAAGTGGTGTCATTATGACACTATTTTTAAATGATTGTAATGTGTAGATCACGTCAAAATAAGCATCTTTTACTGAAAAAACTTTTCTCTAAAATAAAAAATGGCTGAGTTAGACGCCTCCAAAGATTGATGTTTTTAAAGGGAGCTGGGACTTAGAAAATTTTCATCGCGAGTGGTGTCATTATGACATATATTTTAAATGATTGTAACGTATAGAACACGTTAAAAAAGGCTACTTTTACTTGAAAAACTTTTTTCTAAAATTGAAAATAGCGGACTGTAACAAAGGGGGGCCGTTTCTGGGACATGGTTTTTTTTTTTTGAGAAAATGAAAAAAACAGGGGTTTTAAAACAGTTCTTAATAAAGTTTTAGAAAAAAGTTTTTCAAGTAAAAGTAGCTTATTTTGACGTGTTCTATAAGTTACAATCATTTAAAATATATGTCATAATGACACCACTCGCGATGAAAATTTTCTAAGTCCCAGCTCCCTTTAAAAACATCAATCTTTGGAGGCGTCTAACTCAGCCATTTTTTATTTTAGAGAAAAGTTTTTTCAGTAAAAGATGCTTATTTTGACGTGATCTACACATTACAATCATTTAAACATAGTATCTTAATTATTAATGACACCACTTAATCAGAAAAAAATTCTAAGTCCCAGCCCTCCCTTTGCTACAGTCCAACCAAAGTTAACATTGACAATGTTGCTTAGTCAAATTTAAAACCATTCAAAATGTTCATCTGATTTTGGAAATAAAGATGATCAAAAACTTGCATTCTATAAAAGTAATTGTAATTCAAAAAAGTAATTAAATTACAAATATTAATTACAAAATGTAATTAATAATTTAATTACTAATTACATTTTGCAATTGTAATTAGTAATTAAAATTTTAATTACTTTCCACATGTAATGGAAATTATTTGTTGGAATTACATTTTGTAATTGCAATTGTTAATTAGTAATTCAATTACTTTTTGCCCAACACTGCTATCGGGTATTTTATGATTTCGTTCCCAGGCCGGACGATTCGATAGTCGGGAACTCGGGATCGTGGTACTACTGCTTTATAGTGACGAAATTGTTATGGCCTGGCGCGGACGTCTTGTTTGGCTGGGTGGCAATTAATGTGTTAATCTAATTATTCAATTAGAGCCCAGAGAGAGTATGACAGTTGCACACATGTTTTTTTAGTATTCTTTAGTGCCTAATAAACGTTTGTGCAGTCTTTCTAAGTCGCGCCGGTAATGCAGTACATAGGCATGTAGCCCTAAGCTTAAGTATTGACGATTTTCGGAAGTGGAGGTTTGCTATTTACTTAAATTTAACCAGACTAAGCTGTGCGGAAACGCCCAGTGGTGTATATTATGTACAAATTCTCGTCTGCGTGTTCTCACAAACGGATCCGTTTAAATTAAAATAAGTCTTTGACTTTCGCACATTTCTTCGTCTTGTGACGTCGGGTATCGGACGCAATTCTCGACGGCAAACAGATTCATTTAGGTTATATTTCCTACAACATTCTAGATTCCAAACAGTCTTGACATGAATGTAGAATCTCGCTGGCACCAAGAATTGTATCCAATCGGCTAGTTTGCCTTTCTCAAATCGCAAGCGGAAAACAGACGAGTTAGTGATTTGATTGAGGTAATAAGGCTCAGTGTCGACGCCGCTAGACTGTAACGGAATTGGCTAAGTTTATTTATTCAGTATATTTTATATAACCTCAGCACATGATTATCGCAGCCAGGTTTGAGTTGATGTACTTACTAGCCAGCCGGTCCGTTGCGGTCTCGCGGCGCAGCGCGCTCTTTGTTTTGTTTCCTAGGCGGCGATATTCGTCCAATAATGTACATTAAATTATAATTTGATGTATATATAAATCTTTTTACGTTTTAACATTTGTATTTAAGAATATATTATTATTGTAAAAGTATATCGCAATTTGGCTCTCAAAGAGGCGGATGGAACGGAGCTCATGTAGTAAATTATATGGCACATATAGTGGTCGTACCCTTGGCGTAGCCTCCCGCTCGTTGCGTCGCCGACAGCGCGCAGCCTGCGGCGTGTATATACGACATAGCCTAGCGCAACAAACCGACGACCCTCCCTTTTGATTGTCTGCTCACGTGACGGAGGGCGTTCCTTGTTGAATTTGACTGTGAATTTCGGAATGTAAATAAAAATTTATGTTATCGCAAGTTTTTTATTTTATTTCAACCAACGGCCTTCTGCTGCAAAACTGCCTAAATATCTCTTATTTCTGTTCGTACCCGAATTTCGGTATATAATTTCGTCGGGTGACTAAGTACTAACAAAAAATTAAAGTAACAATGCACTTTATCACACTTGTAACACGGTTTATTGTCCAATAATTTCAATGGTGTTAGTGACTTTTGCTTGTCACCCGACGATTTATAAAGCAACCAAGACTATACTCTGTATCTTTAGGTACTTAAATAAAAATAAACAAATAATTTGTACATTTTCGGGTAGTTATAACATTTATTAATTAACCAAATACAAAACCACCTGGACCTATCACTGAACAACCTGACTCGACCTACATTATATGATCATGTAATATTTTCATCCACCCTCAACTGGCTTTGAGGGTAGATTTTGTTTACTCTTTTTTAAATACCTATAGAAACAGACTATAGAATTAAGATAATGTGCCTCACTACCGGTTTTATCAGTTCCGAGCCCCTAGCATGTCTGCAAAAGGGGGATGGAATGTGTGAAATTTAGAAATCTCAGATTTCGGCGTGTTATGGCAAATAATAAGCGGAGAACCAGTCATAGGTGCCCAAGAGGCAAAAACAGTTTAACCCTTGAACACCACGCCTATTGTGCGCGGCGCATCATCGTGAACCTTATGAGAATGCACGAAGGTTGGTATTAGAGCATTCCATGAAATTGTCTACCGTTGTCTCGTACAAACGCGAAGTTTCTGAAGATTTAAAGGTATAAGAGTTTCCTTTTCTATGACGAATGGTCAAAAATATGCACAGAGAAATAATCGCCTGCTTTAAATGCCGAGAAAAAAGTCGCAACACAGGAAATAAAATGCGTTTGTACGGGACAGCCCGTGGAATGCTCCTATTGGGCTATATAGCCGCGCACGTCAGTTAACGTATTTGGGGTCGTCCAGAATTCATGTGATCGTTTAGGGGGATGTCGGGGAAGATAACACGTGTAATTTTTTCTTCAAAGCGGGAGAGCCAAAAGCAAGAATATTACTCAAAAATTTAATCATATTAAAAATCCGCTCTATTTTAATTGCGTATTTACTTAACCTTTTGGCCGCCGGACCTAGTCCGCAAAGACGCTCACTCACACGCCAGAGCAAATTTTAAGTAAACAACTAATAAAAAGTTTAGGGATTGCAAATAGTGTTATCGATATTTACAATTTATGGTAAAAATCTTTTCAATTTAGCTTTGTTCTTATCCAGCTTTGATTTATTTCCAAATTGCCAAAATTAAACATATGTTTTACACCCGAAAATGTTTAAAACATAGGGATTTATAATCAAAAACAACCACTAAACAATGTCGATTCAAGACGTAATATCGCCGCACTAGGCTGTACGAGAAGTCTTTTATACAAGACAACGGCGCGCATGGACTGCCCGCAGTGCAGACCGACAAGGACTGTTTCCGCGCGGATTAAGTAATAATAGCCTCTAGGTCAACGGCGTAAGCGCTTGTCGGTACGTAAACTTTATTAGCGTAACGTTAAAGCCGCGCATCATGTGTCGATAACGTAAATATACCGGAACTGTTTTGGTGAAAATTACACGTGGGTTGAATTTTCAATGAGTGAAGAAATTATTCCGGAATTAGAATCATTCATTTTAATTTCAGTTTGGTATACATTAATCTACTAAAATCTTACCAAATTAACGACGAATTGTTATAAAAAAATAACACATTGATGTCAATGTTAGATAGGTACTTACTTTTAACAAAAAACTAAAGTCTGATAAATAGGTATGTCCATCTGTACTAGTCTTATACGAAGCGGTCGCTGCGGTTTATCCCTTCCCACTACGACGCTATCAGCTCAAAATAAAATCAATTATTTATTTTATTTTTTTATTTATCTTTTCTGCAATTAGTCAACAATCCACAAGGGGAAATTCACTTGTCTGACCCTAGTTTTTACAGCTAAAGAAGCTGCCTGAACTTTACATATAGTTATTATGCCTATCTGTCTCTCGTTTTACGTATTCTAGTAAGTAATTACCTACTCTTTACCAACAATTGGTGATTAACAAGGTTTCAAATACTTAAATAAAAACATATTTCTGACTTTATTTTACTTTGAAAATTCCCATATCGAGTTAACATTCCCATCCCTAGCTGTCTTGTATACAAGACAGCGGCGTCGAGGGACATAAAAAACGTTGAAATTTGGAGCAAGTTTTTTAAATGCCTTATTATAAAAGAATGGATTTACATATTTGTTTAAAATGCAAATAAATGAAAAAACAAAGACCTAAAATATGAACAAGAGTGTAAAAGAATTTGCAATTGATATTATTTTCACATTAACGGAGTGGTTGAATTTGTGTCTTGTATACAAGACGACGGCGCCAGCGTATCGTTTTCTCGTTGTCTTGTATACCGGACAACGGCGGTCAAAGGGTTAATAAAAACATTCATAAAAAATAGCCAAATATGATCACATGATTTCTGGATGAAGTTTTTTTTTGTGTTATTTAATGATAAGTTAAACTACACAACTGCACGGTGGATGGTGCCGTTCGGTTTAGTAAAAATCCTGAATCGCGCTATTTAGATTTTACTTCGAATAATTGTAGTAAAAATTCTTAATTTATAATCACTTAATTTTTATTCTTGAATTACTTGAATGTGATTAGATTAGATGGAGACTTAAAAGGATAAATATACAACCAGTTTCATTAAAGAGCTTTAATTTCTTCTATTTACAATGATGTCACATATAAATTCACTTACCTAGTAACAAATTATTATGACGTCACGGTACCGCTTATCGCTATCTTATTTATTGCATACTCTTAGCCAAACTGCGTATTTAGAAATAAATAATTTATTTCCCTCACTGACTTGTAATGACCAACCGAGATTAATGGAAATTAAAGTTTTAGAGATTATAGAAGTTCATTATAAACCTAATCTCTTGGGAAGTTCTCTTCGAATGTTGTAGATGGCATCGCTTTAGTTAGATTCTAACATATTATAATGGCGCCATCTAGAATATTCGGAAAAGGCAAGTTTGCATGTAAATTAGCAAGCTTTATAAATATGTTGCTTCGTTTGTACCTACAGTCGATGTCAAAGATGTGTTTACATTTTTCGCCTTATTACAAAGGAGTAAGGTGCAAAAGTGGAAACATATATTTGACGTCGACTGTACCTATAATCCATTTATAAAAATACTACTTTTCCCACTTTCAATTCAAACATCATTCAATCAGGGTAGGTCATTAAAGTTTGTAAACTACATTATTATCCTGAATCCATCACAGATGGAGCTTATTGTGACATGTTAATGTTATCTATTTATTTACACATAATAGGTAAAAAGTAATTTCCTATCTACATTAAATCTATTGGTACCTACGAGTATGTTCTCTATAAAATCAAATTAAAAATATAAATAATATCTTGATTGCAATTTTATCAATAAATAACTATGTAAATAAAGTCAAAGTGAAATGCGCGAGCAAAACATGGTATGGCACTTGGTGACGATAAAAATACAGATACATTTTAACTATTAACAATCACTACTTATTTATTATTTAGTACCTACACTGACCGAGTAATTAAATATTTAAAAAAAAAAATTAGTAAATGTAAATTTAATAGCACTAGGAAGATCCCTTTCGTGATTAGCTGATTACTTGATTAGTTATGCTTTATTTATTATTATTATAAATGGAATGCGTCTATATAATTGAGGGACACTATTTTTTAATATACCTATGTACAGTAGATGTACTTAAATCGGTTAATGTATTAATTTTATAGGTAACTATTCAGTTGCGAATGAGCGATTTTCAAACGTTTTTATGCTAGGTTATTTAATAACCACGAAAGGTAAGTTTGGTATGAATTTAACTAAACCTATTGCTTTCTTTGCTATTTTACATTATTTTCACATTTAAGTAAACAAGTGCAATAAAGTTTATTTTACAAGAACTACATAATAGGCCATGATATCATCGATTTACTTCTGTCTATATAATTATTTTTTTCGATTTTAAAATTACAAGGCACATTTCGGTAAGGACTAGCGTGCTATACTACCAGAAACTAATAACCACACGGCCACGTTTATCGATTTGGACAAAACATCATCCTCTCACATTTTTTGTTAGCATAATTTTGGTGCATTCAGCCAAACGGTTAACCCGTTACTTAAATTATTTATTAAAATTAAGGAAGTCTATTTTGAGAGCGACGGTTTGTCTATGGATCAACGCGACCATTCTAAGCCCGCTACACACAGTGGAAGTTAAGGTAAGCATCCACGGGCGATTATAGGTCACATGACGGGTTTACTTCTTCTTGTAGGTAAAAGCTGAGTCTCCTTGGAACTCCAGGGTCTGAGGGTCCAGCGCGCCTGCCTCCACACACGACTTGCAGCAGAATCTATGACAAAACAAATACCAATTAATGTTTTCTTTGGCCGACGCTATTTTTAAGCTTCATGACGTATATAATATTGACTTTATAATTTTTTATACCAAGGTGCAAAATCAAATGTATAAAAATCATTTATAAAAAAATTACGAACCAAATATGCTGTATACCATGGTACAGTCGCCATCAGATATATCGGAGCGGCCAAGGTGCTCAAAAATATGTGAACAAGCACTTTAACGCCTTGTCAATAGAGGCGTGTTCAGATATTTGTGAGCGCTTTGGCTGCTCCGATATATCTGATGGCGACTGTACCTTATGATGGGCTCGTAAAAAAAACTAGTTAAAATCAAGATTCATTTACCCTGTCCTGTACTGTATCAGATTTTTAACTGAGTATATACTTACTTGGAGTAGTATTCGTGGCGGCATAGCTTGCTTCTCACGATTAGCTTGCAGTCGGCGAAGTACTGGTTATCCTTGCACAGCTCGGGTATGTACAGTTCTGCAAGATAAATAAATACCAAAATTAATTAAGCAATCTCAGCTATCATTGATGATCGTAGCCGAATAGGGTTAGTTAGTAGTCTTAGGAAAGTTCTCCAAAAAATACAAAGATTTTCATTTTTGTAGTTTTTGGAGTTAGCCACACCAAAATATTTCAGTCCGCAGCGTCTACGAATAAGCTAAATTTGATTGACAAGGAACTAAATCCATGTGCAGAGTTCAATACGTCATTTAGGTCCATGCTTATGTACTATAACAGACACGCTATTAACTGACTATTGGTGAACTTTATTACTTTGCAATAAGGGCTACGAATGGTTACTCACTTTGCACGGTGATCTGCACCACGGAGTGGTGGCTGCTGTGTCCGTTGTCGGCGTGGCATCCGTATACACCGGCGTCCTCTTCAACCAATCGGCTAACGCTAAGACGGGCCGCTGTAACATGGAAATATAAAACGTTTTGTATTATGGATTTTAATGTCTGTTGCTTGCGAATCCAACGACGGACAAAATGTATGTTTTAGGGTGATATTCGACCTGTATTTATTGGTCCAATGTGCATTACGTCTCATTCTCTCATTAAGCAAAATGCAAATACACATTGGACAGGTGAAATACCACCTTAAAGCGCGACACAATTAACGCGTGAAGGCAAATAGGCCGAGTGAAAAAGCATTTTACTGTGAAAGTGCCTCAGAATTTCCAATTAAAAGGGTATTTCGCTTGGACACCATTTTCTTTCTATCCTTGAAAATATACTTATGTGTGATGTAGATCCTGTCGCTCTCCGCGAGCTGTTTGTTGTCCTTGGTCCAGTAGACACGGGGCTCGGGGTGGCCGCGTCCACCTCGCAGGACATCAGCTCAAGCCGCTCCCGTAGCTAGCGCCATCTGTCTCAAACTACAGTAGACTCACGTGTGATGTAGATCCTGTCGCTCTCCGCGAGCTGCACGTTGTCCTTGGTCCAGTAGACGCGGGGCTCGGGATGCCCGTCCACCTCGCAGGACAGCTCAAGCCGCTCCCGTAGCTAGCGCCATCTGTCTCAAACTACAGTAGACTCACGTGTGATGTAGATCCTGTCGCTCTCCGCGAGCTGCACGTTGTCCTTGGTCCAGTAGACGCGGGGCTCGGGGTGGCCGTCCACCTCGCAGGACAGCTCAAGCCGCTCCCGTAGCTAGCGCCATCTGTCTCAAACTACAGTAGACTCACGTGTGATGTAGATCCTGTCGCTCTCCGCGAGCTGCACGTTGTCCTTGGTCCAGTAGACGCGGGGCTCGGGGTGGCCGTCCACCTCGCAGGACAGCTCAAGCCGCTCCCGTAGCTAGCGCCATCTGTCTCAAACTACAGTAGACTCACGTGTGATGTAGATCCTGTCGCTCTCCGCGAGCTGCACGTTGTCCTTGGTCCAGTAGACGCGGGGCTCGGGGTGGCCGTCCACCTCGCAGGACAGCTCAAGCCGCTCCCGTAGCTAGCGCCATCTCTCTCAAACTACAGTAGACTCACGTGTGATGTAGATCCTGTCGCTCTCCGCGAGCTGCGCGTTGTCCTTGGTCCAGTAGACGCGGGGCTCGGGATGCCCGTCCACCTCGCAGGACAGCTCAAGCCGCCCTCCTGTAGCTAGCGCCGTCTGCGGCGCGCGGAGCGATGTTCGCACCGGCACTGCGCAACGCCATTTATTATAACACTTGCACGGTTAGTGAATGTTGTGTACAATCAGCATCAAATAGATAGTGACGAAGTAAGTGGCCAAATATATCGTAACACACCTCTGTTACTATAGAAATAAAATAAGGATGTCTTCCGATATATTTAGCCGTCACTGTCTATTCGATACAGACTATAATACGATACGATACACATCCATACGATTCGATGCAATACGATATAGGTATGTCGATATCCGAACCCATTTTTCGATGTGGGTCATACAGAAATAAGGAATTTGAAAATAAAAAAAATAAAAAGTCTTCAGATCAAACGCAAATCAATTTTATATTTTTCTTACATCAAAAACAGTGTTTTAAAAATAAAGACACAGATCAGTCTTTAAATTTAGGGTTAAAACTAGTGGTTTTATGTTTTTCTACGACCACAGTGGAGACTAACTTGTCTACAGGAGATAACAGTTCTAAGCATATACTTAGTAGGGAACGACGTATCACCGGTAGCTATACAACTTATACTACTAAGTATTGGGTCAAACAATATAATGTCAATATGTTCCAGATAGTAGTAGTAATTAAAGAAGATATAAAAAAAAGGTTAAATGTCCACAGAAATGGCATCTCTTCTGAAGACGATGCTACAGAAGATATCCAAATTGTACACAGAAGATAACAAAAACAATCATTATGTATGGTAGATTAAGTTCTAACTCGCGAGGTTTGAGTTGTTAATACTCTTCAGCATAATCAGGATTATTGAATTAAGTTTCATAATCGTACAATTCTTGTTTGATAAAAAAATCAAGATTTTTCACATTGTCCACAGAAGACACATCTCCTTCTGTGGATATACCACAGAAAAGTTTTACTTATCCACAGAAGATAGCACAAAGTAAACTAATTATAGTTGGGTAAGTTGCATCTCGTGAAATAAATGATAGTTTACTGCTTATTATAGTCATGATTATGCTTATGATAGTACAGTTACTACAAATACGTTGTATAAAAAATCAAAAACAATATTCTATAACGTACACATGAGTGACATATACTTCTGTGGACGTTAACAGATGAGATCAAATTGTCCACAGAAGATAACAAGCACGATTATTTAGCGTATAAATATGTGTGGTAAATTCGTGAGATCAAAGCTTAAAGTATTAACCTACCCTTAACAATCGTCATAAAAAATATCTTAAAGATAAATTAACATTTTCTTATCTTTTTTTTATAATTAAATAGATCACCTTCTGTGGTCATGAACTTAATATTATAAGAGATCAAATCAACAGTTCTTTCATTTAAAGTACTAACAGAATATATTTAAGTATTACGGAATAAAGTATTACTTACGTAACATTGATTTAATACTCATATTTTTCTTTAAATTTACGTAATCAACATAAATGTAAACAATAGTAAACAAACCAAAATAATCATTTGTAAACAAAATAGACATCTAATTACGTTAATTATCTTAGTAGGAACTGAAAAGTTAGAAATGGGTTTTTTACGTATTACAGCAGCAAACTCGACTTATATCAACCTGTAAAACTAACTATCTGAGTCAGTATCAGTATCGAAGAAAAATGTTTTGCGTCGAGCCCTCTTTGGCAAGTCTTCATTAACTATTGAGTCTGACTCGTGCGAGTTGATAGTTGCAGCAGACCGTTTTCTATTACGCAACGTATATATTGAGCGACCTGGTGATAAATCAGAATCAGTATCAGAGTTAAATAATAATCCTGGGTGTTTTGCTGGCCTCGTGTTTCGAGTTTCGGTTAAGACATCCGGTGTTATTCGTCCAGAAAATCCCGGCGAGTTGGGTTCCGTCGATGCGGATGATGTATTATGGCTGCGACGCGGTGACTCATCAGGTATGTTCAGAAAGTCAGGCACCTCAAAAAAGGCTTCAATATCAATATCTGGAGATTCAGGCGATTTAGGTGAGTCGGGCATCTTAGACTGAATTTGAACTTGTCCCATTTCATAGTGGGGACATATTCTATGAGCCGCACATATTAAGCAACTTAGACGTCTTGCATGTAGAATTTTGGGCTCTTTCTTACTCCATGTCAGCTGGTGAATGTCAAGCGTACCTTTAAATGGCCGCGTTATGCTAAAATCCGCAATTTGTTTTACTTGAGTAACAATTTCTTCGTCGATAGGAAAAGTTTCGATTCCTTTGCAATTTTCATCTAAGCATGACATCAAGGCTTGTAAGTCTGCTACATCATTGCCTCTTGCAACAGAATTGTCACAAATTCTTTTAATACAGCCGCCGACACCGTCCGGAGCGCCTTTCCCGTGACCTTTTTCGCTGTAGTGCCACGTAAGTGTTTCGATGTCAAAGATATTACTTAAAAATACTGCGATAAGGTGAAACATAGTTTTGTTTCTGTACTGCGTCAGAGGACCGTCGCTAAGAATGTGAAGGTGTTTTAAATTAGGAGAAAACTCTCTGATTCGTTTTACTAACGGTTCCAAATGAGCACATACCATGACAGGATCATGGTTTAGATTATCTGTAGCAGTACAAAATGATGTCGCTTTTAGGAAATTTATAGGTGGATCTTCGTTAGTACTATAGTATACAGACGTATGTAACGAAATTTGGCCTTTAGATCCTCCGAAATGTGCAGCTTGTACCTCACTACTATATTTACAATTATAGTTTTCGGAGAAATCTATATGAAGGAGCCCATGATCAGGGCACAGTTTTTGTTT
The DNA here is from genome assembly GCF_963556715.1 of Cydia fagiglandana. Taxonomy (NCBI): domain Eukaryota; kingdom Metazoa; phylum Arthropoda; class Insecta; order Lepidoptera; family Tortricidae; genus Cydia; species Cydia fagiglandana. Next base: position 5,428,244 of record NC_085949.1, on the reverse strand, counting down.
CAAACTTTGAATACTTTTCATTTGATGGAGCATGTTACCTACATGCTTCATAAAAGTAGGCAAAATTGAACTCAAAGACTCAGTAAGTGCCTTTTTTGTAGTAGATACTGTTTCTTTCATAGTTTTCCTACATGTTTTAGATTGACCCTTTATAACTACTACGACGTTTTTGGTTACCCACCTTTCGTATACAATAGTATCGTTATCGTTAAAATCGTTACAGGGGATTGATTTGTCCTTACAATTTGGGCATTTCTCCTCCAAACAACTAATATTCAATGACCCATTACAGCACACCGATCTTACGAGCTCGGTGGCAGATTTAAACGGTATTATTTTAGCATTATAAAGCGCTCTTACCATAAAGTCGCTATTGGTATGTAAGGCGCATAAGCAAGTATTTCGAGAAGTATATTTGGGAAACAAAACCCAAAATGGTCGATGCTTGCGGAAGGTTTCATAGGTGATATCAATACCTGTTTTGTTGACAAAAGCTTTATGCAGGTTCAAAAGCGAATCGTTTAGCAAACGAATCTGCTTTTTTAATTTTTTGCGAGTTATTGTTTCTTTTTTTCCAGAGGTTAATCTACTCTGTTCGTCTTGTAAAAGAAAATCATGAATAGCTTTTTCAGTTTTCTTATTTACTAACCTTTTTTCTCGGGGTCGTCTATCCTTAGGTACTTTGGACAATGCTTGAGTCAGTCTTTTTGAATGTCTACAAAGACGCATCCGATATTTAGCGATTGTAGTTCTTAAGGATTTTACTTCAGCTTTCAGGTTGTCACGTTCGATTTTTAATTTTCTTCTGTTCCGCAAGCGTACCATTTTGCCAGCATTAACACGCGAGAAAGAAGGATTCGCTGGTGGTGTTTCGTTTTGCATGAAGTTAAGGGCGATTTTCATATTCTTTTTCTTTTGTCTTGCTTTAACTGCTTTCTCCCTCCACACTTTACGCATCTGTCGTTGTTCCCTAGGCGTAAAATCTTTAATTGTTTTTATCAAACCTTTACTCTTCTTCAGTTTATATCTCTCTCTGTCATCTTTACGTCGTTTTTCAAGATCAGTTTTACTCATTTTTGCACGGGCTCTTTGCATACTCATTTTCTTTTGTTCTCTGCGCCGTTTCTTTTTTTCTTCCTCAGAAAGGACTTCCCTCTCCCTCCCTCGCGGCATTGTAGCTATAACAATACATTAACATGCGTTACATGCCATAAAACAAGAAATAAACCATGAAAACAGCTGAAAACAAAGTAAAATTTACCAAAGAAAGTCTTTTCCGAGGACATTTTTCTTTCCTGTGGACACCTTGACCACAGAAAATATGTCCACCGAAGAGATGCACACGTATGAATTTTGAATTTACCCGCTAAAATATCACGCCACTATTAAACCAACGCTGTCTGTGACTTTTGCTCCCAATAAGATGTAGCAGCCAATAAGTCAATAATTAATAAATACATTACTTACCAGTTCAATTGCAGAACAGGAAAGACGCACTGAACTTTTACATCCACAGTTTATGAAACAATAATATATTTTTTTGATTATTAATTGCGCGTACGCGTCCATCTATTGTACGGTATTATTGACAGAGAATCAGGAGTTGCCAGGTGAAAAAAAGTTAAGGATGCGATCACTCGTTTGGCTTCTAGGTCGATTGAGATTACGTCCACAGAAAAGACTCGTAAAGTTATAACACATAATATATTAACTTTTTTTCATAGTAGAAGTTCAGTTTATTTTTTAATTATACGTATACTAGATTATTAGTTATTTCCTAAAGCTCATAACATGAAAAAAAAGTTCAATTCTAATTGTTTAATATTTTTAATGCTTGATCGATGAAAAATAAAGGTCCTCATAACTGACCACAGGAGGAGATTTTAGAACGAATAAAAATTTTTTTCTATCTTGTTATCAACTGCATAATACTACAGCAATGACAAAAACTTAGGTTTGCATAAATACATACTTGACAAAAAATGAATTGAGCCGTAAGCACACAAAGTATTTTTTTATGCGATGTGAACGCTTTTTGTACCAAATTTCTGTATGACCCATACAATATCATTATCATAGTCAGATTATAATATTACATAGTCTAGTTTTCACGGAACTCTATAGATCTTTAACCAAAAACAGATCAAGTTGATGTATTCGGCTCGTAGCTCGTAACTGACAGGTTAAGAGGCAGATGGACGATTATCATTTTCTCCAAGAGCTTCATTGTCATCTGAGCTTATAATTACAGCTATATGATGCGAAACAAAATAAATGCTCTTTTCTTTGGTGTATCTGCAACATTCATAATTAAATATAGTAATAAAGTATATCTAGGTACGTACATATAATACAACACCTAGTTGCAAATTGTGCATCATCCGACGAGCTATATTTTTATTATATTACCTACAAGTACAAGTAATATATGTATTTTACAAACGTATCACATAATATATATAGAGCGTCAAATCTTTTTTAGAAGATGGCGTTATACACAGTAACAAGAGGTAAGATCGACGTATTGGGGTGTGTTTATGATGTTTGTGTAACGTTAAGTGAAAGAAGGATGTGCGAGGACAGATCATGCAGCGTGCAACATTACCAGAGATCAAACTACGAGTTAACAAAGCAACACACTTTATGTAGCACAGTTTTTAATAGGATGAAGGCCTTTTCTAATCGTTTATTTATACGCAAAATCTTCTTTACACAACAAGAACATATTATTATGTCTGGCCTAACTCAAGGAAAAAGCTGAGTGGATACTAATATTTACTCAGAACCTTGCATCCCTTTTTATATTGTCTAAAAACTATGCCACATACTTATTTCCTATTCTTACCGGTATACTGCGGAGGTACGGGCGGGATCTCAATGATCGGGGACCTCTCTCCTTGCGGAGGGGCGGGGGGCTCGGTGCGCGGGGGCGGCGGCGGCGGCGGCGGGGGCGGCGCGCCGCCGCGCTGCACCAGGTACGGGCTGTCCGGCCAGCCGGCGTCCGCGCGGGCCGCGCGCACCGTCACCGTCCACGACACCGCCTTCCCCAGCCCGTTGAACACCTGGCACGTGTACTCTCCCAGCGTGTCGATACCGAGCGACTTGATCAGCAGCTCGTTCCCTCTAGCTTCGTACTTCGCGCTGTCGTAAGGGACCATCGTGGCCGTCGGGCGGTGGTACCACGCTATAACCGGCGTCGGGTATCCGTACGCGAGGCAGCGGATGCGGAGCCTATGTCCGATATCCCCGATCACTTCCGATTCGGACTCGCCGACGATCCCGGCGGGCGCTTCCACGGGACCTATCCACCACCATTTGTTAGCTTCTATTCTACTTGAACTTGAGAATGCTCGAAGTATGCCGACCTGGTAATCTTACTATTGAATGCGAGCGTTAATAATGGCTTGCATCGTTCCAACATTCAAAAGTTCAACGGTTAGTGTGATTATTAAACTAAACTACAGAAAATGTAAGACAAAACACACTGTTATGATAATGTTGGTTTGGACATTCCCAGAAATTGAATGTAGCTATTATACACAAGTATTTATTCGAGGAAAAATTATACCTTCAAAGGAATGAGGTTATCTGTCGTTGAAAATGATGTGAATTAACGAAAACAACACAAATTGCAAAAACATACCCCTATTAGGTCAATGACGAAATGAACCCTTGTGATTAAATGGAATTTGAATGATTTTATAAACAAGCTGGGAACGTCCAAAACCAGTGAACGGATCGATAAAGAATGTCTTCAAACGTGAACCTTGGTAGGGATGCGCCAGGGCGCTCACCACGAGCAACAGGAAACAACCACGCGCGACCATATTTGCGAGACGTGTGAATACAAGCCAGGCCTGGCCAGTCGACTGTATTGAGACTGCGTCTATACTGTGCGATAGGGGAACTCGGAAGTCGCATATATCGCTAATCGTGTTTAGATAAACGACTGTTGACTGCGAAAGGTTACTCGGCTGCCGGTCAACTACGTATGATAAACTTTTCCTACGTTCCTATATTTTTATTCGCAAATAGCGGTCGGTAATAACAACCGCATTTCTCCGAATCAATTACAAATACTTAAAATTTCTCAAGGAGTATTTTTCAAGTGGAAAACTATGTCCGCTAGGTATATTATATCGTTAGACGCATTTAGCGAATGGCTGGAACTATCGGCAGTGTTAAAGGTCACCGGCTAATTTGTTTACTAGTTCACAACGATCTGTTTATCCGAGCATCTGGGCTGATAACCCAGTCATTAGCACAATGCCCGGACACGTCAATGAAGGATATTTAGAACTTTAGACTGGTCTTAAGTTGGTACCTATATTTAACTTTAACCCGCACGTCAAGACTGGTTTTAAAATTGTACATTTTTAAAACAACCGATAAATTGATCATTCGTTTTAAATAATGAAGGTGCCATTGTCTTTCTCATGAGAACTGCGGCGGTAGTGTCATGAGACTTATCTTTTGAATGAAGAACGTGGGCCAATAAACGTATCGGCATATTATGTCTAAATATAACAACAGATATTGTGGTCGCAGATAATAAATATAGGTACCTAGGTATACCTACTACGAGTATAATTAGGTAGTATTTTAGTGATCGCGAACCCCGCTTTATTGGCAGCTGTCAGAACTAAAATAGCTAATCAACTTTAGTCACGTTACTAATGAGTTATGTACTCCCCGTTGTGATACTTGTGCCTGAGTAATAGTTTTTCTGAATCAACATGCTTTAGGGTTACAGACATTCTTTATCAATCAGTCGTCAAGCAAGAAAAAGAAAAATTATTAGAATCTAATAAAAACTGTAATTGAAGTTCTAACTACTAGAGAAAAAGGGCATGCCATTCCAATAGAGAAATTAAGTGATTCTAGTTCCTTGAATATTAAATAAGAATTAAAAAGTTAAATCGTTAGGAAATCGTTAAGTCATCAAGCTGAGTGCTAGAGTTGTAATAGACCGGGAGATAGTGACACATTTTACTGGGTCATTTGTACCAGTATGGCGGTTCGTCAGGGATCTAAGCATGTAATGAAGGAAAGAAAAATGATGGTCATAGCGCTGGTACCGGCGGCCCAATCGCGTGGGCGTTAGTCGAACGTGTCGGATAAAATACGAGTGTCGAACGATTTGTTCCACAAAAATCCTCGTATTTTCCGATAGTCTATAAAAAAGAAGTAGGCGGTAGCGTAATGCCATACTTCTCCGGTGTGACTTACAGCCCGCCATACTGAGGCGAACACATTAATTTAAAAAAAACAATTCAACCATTTGTGCCAAGCTAATTTTTGCACAGGTGATCATCGTCGAGCAGCCATTCATGGACATCACCATGCCATACTCTTCGGACGGTTCCAAATGGCCGCCATACCGCCGCAAGGGAGTTAATTTTTTTTTTTTTGCTAAACGATTTGTACCAGTATTGCATTTAAATTTTTGGAAAGTATTTGATAAAATGTGACCGTTATTATAATTGCCATACTTATAGTAGGGGGAAAAAGTGCTGCCATACTTGAAAAACTTATTTAATCGACACGTTTCAAAAATACGACTATGTATACGTAAAATAATTTTTTACAGCATGGCATCATCATATACTGTTTGTTTGGATACAATTATACCTAAAAAAAAATATTTCAGATTATAACTACGGGGCGGACGACTGTGAGACTTAAGCCAAGACTTAAAACAAAAAACAATTTTTTGACGATTTGTACCAGTATGGCATTTGGATTTTTGGAAATTATATGATGCAATGTGACCATTATTATATTTGCCATACTTCTAATAGGGGGAAAAAGGGGCACCATACTTGAAAAAAAAAATTGTACACATTTGCCACCTCCTACAGGTATGGCATTATGAGATTTCCATTTATGATCACACAGAAAGTCTTGCAAAAAAAATTACAAGATGGTACAAATCGTTTAGCAATAAAAAAAAATTAATTCCTTTGCGGCGGTATGGCGGCCATTTGGAACCATCCGAAAAGTATGGCATGGTGATGTCCATGAATGGCTGCTCGACGATGATCACCTGTGCAAAAATTAGCTTGGCACAAATGATTGAATTGTTTTTTTTTAATGAATGTGTTCGCCTCAGTATGGCGGGCTGTAAGTCACACCGGAGAAGTATGGCATTACGCTACCGTCTACTTCTTTTTTATGGACTATCGAATAATACGAGGATTTTTGTGGAACAAATCGTTCGACACTCGTATTTTATCCGATACGTTCGACTAACGCCCACGCGATTGGGCCGCCGGTACCAGCGCTATGACCATCATTTTTATTTCGTTCATTACGTACTTAGACCCCTGACGAACCGCCATACTGGTACAAATGACCCAGTAAAATGTGTCACTATCTCCCGGTCTATAAGTCTTGAAATCAGTGGGATCTACTCAGCCTTTCTACTTACAATTAGCAATGGTCTATTAATTAAGATCGTCACCTTGTCCTCCTTTTCCAACGTAGTATTGAAATATTTGGAGGATTAAACCTGTTTCTGGTCATACTACCTTTTTTTGCGACAAGAATTTTCTAAGGGATATATACAGATATATATATAGGTACCTCCAGATCCACTAGATCTTGAGAGAGACCCCAGGGGCCAGTACTATCCGTAACTTACCGTCAACACGCAGTTCAATCTCCTGCTGCGAGGATCCTAGTTCGTTCTCGGCCACGCAGATGTATACGCCTGAGTCGTCGCGGTATAGCGATACGATTTGAAGCGCGCCGTCCGATGTCAGTCGGTAGCGGCCTTGATTGCCATCGATCTATGGGAAAGCGATCATGTTTAAGAGTGTACAGGTTTCTAAAAAGTCGGTGCATGTGACAAATTTGAAATTGCAGGAGTTCCCGCTTACCATTAGGCGGGTCGTAGGCTTGTTTGCCACTGACGCGGTTTTTAAAACAGTGTGTTTAAAACAATAAATTGCTTCACTCGCGCAAACTAAGTCCTTGGCAACAATTAAGAGTGTGAACATAGTGATTCGGTTAAGTTGTGTTTTTTGAAAAACTAATTATAGCCAGCATTCTATGAATGTAGTATGATACCTTTGGGTATGGTGCTTTACGCAGGCTAGCGTCCCTCCCCCTCCCCCTGACGCAACCCCCCCCTTTTAGCATAAATATGTCCCGGTTGGGAGTTTTTTTTGCTTTTTGGGGAAAGTATACAATATAGGAAAAAAGTGTCAATGAAAGAAATGTTCCCTATTAAATTCTAAACAAAAAAGGTTATATTCATTTTTTTGATATGACGCACCATATTCATGTTATGGCTAGATGAACTTCGACAAAATTTAACCATTGAAAAACTTGCAGAAGATCAATATAACATAGTACGTGATAGTACTAAAAGAAATCATACAGGACAATAACCTTGCAAGCTTATTTTCCGTATAAGATTTTTTTCAGTACTATCACGTACTAACTTATAATGAACTTCAACAAGTTAATACATGAATATGGTGAGTCTTACTAAAAAGTTGTATATAACCTTTTTTGTTCAAAATTTATTAAGGATTACTTCTTACCTTGACACTTATTTCCTAACTCTAATACTTTTCTCAAAAATAAAAAAAAAACCGTAAACCGGGACATATTTCATGCTAAAAGGGGGGGTTGCGTCAGGGGGAGGGGGAGGGACGCTAGTGTGCGTAAAGCACCATACCCAAAGGTATCATACTACATTCATAGAATGCTGGCTATAATTAGTTTTTCTTGCCCATACATTAGAACATAATTTAACCGAATCATAGTGTTACTTGTAGATTGTGCCTTTTCAGAAATAATATTTTCCTTGTTATTTTAATGTGAATAAAGCTTGTACATACTGTTCCGACGAAAATATAAAAATGCTAAATAATTGGTGTTAATGACTCGTTCATTATTTAGACGCAATACCTAATCTCGGCACCTTATCTATTGTAAACACTTTTTTAAGTGTGATCGACCGGGGAATTCTCAATTTGGTACTGCGTACACTTAACGTATGGTTAACTATCTGAACAAGTATCGGATTATTCTAATAGTACAAGCAAAAAGAATAGATAGTATAGAGGGGTCCTTTCATTGCGAATTTTGTAGTTACTCTGAATTTACTGCCATCTATCGACACACGACTAAAACTCTAAATGAAAACGTATAAAATTATCAAAAAAATAACTTATATACACCGTGTTTTTATTGAATTCCGTTAACTTCGGGGTATGGTTAAGTACGTTTAAGAGAACTAAATGACATAGTTAATTTAAAAAAAAAAAAAGTTTAAAAAGTAATTAAATGTAGCATATAGCGTTGTTGTAAAACGGGCATTACATTTAACTCAATCAAACAATTGAAATCTGTGACATATCAATGTCATTTCGAACATCGATCGACCGAGATTGTGCTTAAGTTTACTCGCAAATGTATAAACTCATTCTAAACACTAATCAATATGTAAACCGGCCCTAAGGCAAGTGTACACGCTTGTAGAGGCCTTATAGGAAAAAAATAAAATATTGATTATCTCCTAAATGGAGTTAATTAGAATATCGGTGTCTTTGAGAAAGTTACTTGATTTAAGCTCAGGAATGCACCCTTGAAATTAACGGAAAACAAAAGAAACACGGTGTATATATGGATAAATGATTTTATTATTTTTATATCATTTTGATCCATGTTCATTCACTCATATCTATGTGTTAAAATTGTTAAATATGAAACGGTGTCGTCACGCCATCTAGCCGAGAATAGGCTAAAGGTGTGTGCGGCATCTATCCGAGAATAACTTTTTCTGGATTTCCGAGGCACGTTTTTTCCTTAGACTTTATTCATCTTATACAATAGTTATCTGTTTTACAAGGGGGCAAAGTTGTTGTTTAACCGCTCGTGCTAATATTGATAACCGAGTAAGCGAAAGATTCCAAAATTGAACCACGAACGTAGCGAGTGGTTCGAAAAATGGAATCTTGAGCGTTGCGAGGGTTTCAAAGCACGAGGGTTAAACAAAATTTGCCCCCGAGTGAAACACAAAATATTTCACCACACCAACCCGAAGCAAATATTAAATGTAAAATATCAAACAAAATCAAACCAAATCAAATCCAAATGAATGTTATTAAATATTTATCATCCAAAATCATCATTTAAAAGTAAATTCTACCATCAAACATAAAAAAACAACTCAAAATTTGCATTTGATTACTTTGCCTCACATGTGAATAAAATGCAACTTTGCTATTAGTTTTTGAAGTGTATGTATGTATGTATGTATGTCACTTTATTGCACATAAACAGGTTTACATAAAATGGACAAAAACAAAACAAAAATAAAAATGTTATGTACAAAGGCGAACTTTTCCCTAAAAGGGATCTGAAGTGCAAAGTAAGCCTTTCCGAGCTGGTGTGGTGAAAAGTTACATATGTCTTTGGTACAAGTAAGCAAGACGTGAACGCACCGTGATCTCTCCCTTCCTCCACGTGATCTTCGGTGGCGGGTTGCTGTGGAACAGGCACCGAAGTGTTGCGGTGCCGCCCTCTGACGAGCTCACTTCGTGCTCCGTCTCAGTGTTAGGTGCTGGCGCCTGCGGTTCTCCTGAAACAGAACCACGTGTTATAAGATACCAAGAGGCTATTTGGAAACTACCTACTTCTAATTGGAACCATGGGATTCTGAACTGTTAATTTATTTGTGGTTATGGGTCAAATAGATCACTGTGTTACGTTCTTTCCTGTGGACATACACAAAGTTAAGGGCTATAAAGATTAATTTTCTTATTTAACCCTTATCCACGTAAAAAGGTCCTCCTTTTATTTACAGAACTATGATAAAATCATTACTTACATGCCCACAAGCTGTTAACTATTGCCCACAGGAGAGAAAACTAGCGTGTTCGCGCGAACTGTACATTTTTCTCCCCTGTGGGCAATAGTTAACAGCTTGTGGGCATGTAAGTAATGATTTTATCATAGTTCTGTAAATAAAAGGAGGACCTTTTTACGTGGGTTAGGGTTAAATAAGAAAATTAACCTTTATAGCCCTTAACTTTGTGTATGTCCACAGGAAAGAACGTAACACAGTGATCTGTTTGACCCTTATGGAGATTTAGAAGCTACGAGTAAAATTCTTGCAGTTTTAACAATAAAAATTATTAAGTTGCTCAACATGATCTGTAAATCATTTTAGCCTACATTGGACCCGAGATAACATCACTCCCGATCACGCTCACCTGAGATTGAGTATGTAGAAGGAAGTACTCAGAGGGTTCTAGGAGGGCATCGTTAACATATACTTAAGGGGCATCTGGACCGCGTTCTCTGGCGCGGCGGGCGCGCGGCAGAGCCGACTGCAGCCGCTGCTGCAGCACTTTTGAACGCCGCGGCAGTCCGCGTCGTCGTTACACTCTACGTGGCACGAGCCGGAGGAGCTCTGCTCCGCGGGGCACGTGCCGGGCTTGTCCACTGGCTAAGGTCACCCTGTAGGTACTTACGGGGCATCTGGACCGCGTTCTCTGGCGCGGCGGGCGCACGGCAGAGCCGACTGCAGCCGCTGCTGCAGCACTTCTGCACGCCGCGGCAGTCCGCGTCGTCGTTGCACTCTACGTGGCACGAGCCGGAGGAGCTCTGCTCCGCCGGGCAAGTGCCGGGCTTCTCCACTGTTGATGATTTAGGTGAAATGTTTAGGCATGGAATTATTACTCTCTCGCGAAAAAAATACTGTAAAAATTTAGGGCTCCCGCACATATGTCGACGCAAAAAGCTTTATGTCCGCGCAATAAGTGGGAAAAAGTCGTCATCCGGCTCGACTCGCATCGGCCGACGCTTGCCGACGCGCCGACGCCTAATTCGCTCTTATTGCGCAGACATAAAGGTTTTTTCTATCGGCTTTAGCCGATTCCGCGTCGACATATGTGGGGGAACCCTTAGACGAAAAAGTGAGATTTTTATTCATCATTAAATAAAGTCAAGGACGTGGATTCGTGGGTGGTACGAACCTATGGCGCAATCGCCAGTGTACTGGGTACTGCCGGTTGGACCATCGTATGAGGCGGTTACCGTGCAGCGTTGACCCTCGGGGCATTGCTTGCCTTCACATGGGTGAGCTATGCAGGTACACCTAAAACAAACAACACCCGTAAATTTGCTGCATCACTGACCACGTTGCACTGTTCAGTGCAAGTTGCGGAACGTCTATCTATAGACGTCTATCTAATTTTCTAAAATTTGAAAAGTTTTCGGCTACTTCCAGAAAATATCACAAGTAGTAAAAAGGTGAATATAAATGGAAATTCTCCTTACAAAAATATAATAGGTACAACATTTTCGATTTTTTTCTATACAGTTCAGAAAGTTTGCAGTTGGGTTTTGGCCTTGCACAGTTGGCATATATATTTGAGTGGCCGAGATCAGTGGCGTGCCTACGGTTTCGGAGTAAGGCAAGCCGAAAGATATGTTTTCGTAATAAATGTCCAATCTCACTTTGAACTCAAATGAATAATGAATGAATTTGCTAGCGTAAGTGTCGCGGCGAGCTATCAAAGCGCACAGGGCATACTAGGTACCACTATAACTACTAGATAGAATTTTACAAACATATCAGAGGGCCCACCTTCTTTTTCTGTTACCCTAATTGTAATTACGCCTTAATTCGAGTAAACCAACAATCCTTGTGTTTTGTAAACGGCTGTACAAAATTTTCTCTTAATGCGACTGACTTTTCTGAGAATACACAAGTGGGGTGTTGGTTTTAACGCTGACATGATATCCCGTTTTTCTACAAAGTTTAACCTTGCCTTCGTTGAGAAATATGTGGACGCATCTCATACCGTCACAAGGAACAACTTCATCAATTGTTAACACTTATAAACGTCACAACAAACGAACAAAGCCACATTCACTACATAATTCAAATTCACTTAAATAAATTGACCTTTCGTTACTTCCGACTCGACTAAATAACAATACACTTGAAGTAAACGCGTGGCCGTGCGAACTTATGCAGCTAACTTCACACCAAAAGCCAGGCTTACATCGCCTTATAAAATTGCTATACATACCAACAAATAGTTACATCGTTGTATGGCGGTTTGTAGGCTAAGAACGCCTAGAGCGGGACGAAAAAGCAATCTCGGTTGCAAGCCAACGAGTGCGAGCAGGATAGCTAGAACATTCTACGCCTGATTTCTTTCGCGCGGACGAGGCGCCACCACGGCAAAAATTTGCAACACGCTGGCGCCGCGGTCCGCGCGCCTGTTGTTAGAATTTAATAATACGGGTTAATTTGGCGCGCGGTTTAAAAATAATGTATATTGATTATTGATCTTATCGCTACGTAATTTCGGCAAGGCAACTAAGGCAAGCCCGGCTTTTGGGCTTCTATGGAAGTACCGCCACTGGCCGAGATGTTTACAAATATCTGAACAAAGCTTTTATTACCAAGTCGAAGTGTTCAGTATGTTTAAGCATCTTGGCTGCTCCTATTATATTATATGTATATCTGATGGCGACAGTACGAGCAATACTGTAGGATGATAAGATAAGAGTAAAGTAAGAGTTACCTCTCGCATCCATCGGCATCAGTGGTCCTCGTGATCGGTCCATAGTTGCACTTGAGCGCGTTGCACTCGTCCACGAACGGTTGGCAGTTTGGTTCAGGTCTGACACAGTCGCACCGCTCGCAGCCGTTCGTTAATCGTGTTCTTTGGATTGATAACTCGCACTGCAGCGACGCGCATCGAGTCTGTTCGGCCGAGCAGTCCACTAAGGGAAAATATATGTTAGTCTGCAGTTAGCCTAATATTCTCGGTATCGTCTTGGGTCGTCCCATTCGTTTTTCGTCAACTTCTTAAATTAGTCCTATTTTGCTTTCGTCACTGTAGAATGAGTGACGAAAGCAGAATAGGACTAATTTAAGAACAAGACGATACCATATTCTCTACGTTTCACAAAAGTGGTATGTCGCCATCGAGGTTCATCTTAGCATACTAATACATTTGAGTGAATAACCATTAAAAAAATCGGGTGAGACTTGGTCACTGGAATCAACATTAACACAAGAACTTATTTGAAATTTGACCTTATTGGACAGAAATAAAATACATCCTTCATAGAGATGATCGGAAAAGTAGAAAGCATTTTGGAGGCATTTAATTCATAAGAATCTTGCTGTTGTCGCACAAAATGCCATTTCTACCTAATACTGCTGCTAAGATAAACGATAAAATGCTGAGAAAGTTATATTTGATCTAGTCATTTCACGAGTTTCATGACTTGGGTAACAAATGGGCCGTATAATTATTCCCTAGCTTCACGCATTTGACTGAGGTAGGTAGAGGTAGCCATACAAGGCTTAAGCGTTTCGTAAGCGACATTTGTGACAGGCCCCCTTATTTTGAACATAATTTGGGAATGTTGTCCAACATGTTGGTACTGACCAGGCGATGGCGCTGCGCCCTCGGGCGCGCGGCAGAGCCGACTGCAGCCGCTGCTGCAGCACTTCTGCTCGCCGCGGCAGTCCGCGTCGTCGTTGCATTCCACGTGGCAGGTGCTGGAGGGCGCTGCCTCCTCCGCGGGACACGTGCCGGGTTTCTCAGCTGTTAAACAAATTGTAAACGTGTGATAGAAGTGATTTGCTTAAAATTCCTAAAAATGCAGAAGCTCAGAAATTATTCAAGAGTAAACGAATAATAAGAGATTTAGGGTCAAATTCAGCAAACCATTTGCTCCCGTTAAAATCTTCGCAAAAGTTTATTGTAGGCATGTGAGGTTTCATGGTTCACTGCTGAGTGACGTTGATCAGTCTGTCAAGTGGTTAGCGCAACTAGCCCTGATTGGAGTCTGTCAGCACAAAAAATGGCATGAGAACGATTGCGTAGGGGTAAGTATGTTATCAATCTGCAGGGCGTTATGAAGAAGAACAAAAGTGATGGCACGAACCTATTCCGCAGTCTCCGACATACTGTGTGCTCCCGGTGGTGGCGTCATAGTTAACGACGACCACGCAGCGTTGGCCTTCGGGACACCTCTTGGTTTCGCATGGGTGAGCTATGCAGGTACACCTATACACAGAAAAGTATCAATGCATATGAAAAGTCGTATCTCTTCAGAATCGAGCAGCACAATCGTATTGCATTGGGTCCAAAAGCATCACCAGAAATGGAGTGGACGGACATAACAACCCAGCAGGACAATTAAAAAGTATCAACAATCAGAATTGAACCATCTCTCCCTCACAATATCCGCTTTCAGACCTTTTCTACTCTAATTCGGCCAGTCTTCAGTATCCTCTTGGTTCGCATGTAATCGCTCGCAACGTCAAGCCAGCGCCTTCAGAGCTACTCATCACCTCCAAGGCTATCTTTGAAGTATACTACGATAATACTATATTTGAAGTTTTGTAGTCAGTTTACGTACCTGTCACAGCCGTAAGGATCCCTAGTCCTGTCGACGCCGTACGCGCAGGACAGAGCCGCGCACTCGGCCTGTGCCGCCTCGCAGCCAGTAACTTCGTTCACGCTGGGGTCTACAAAGACAATGAGAAGCTAAGAGTCTGGCCAGGGTGAGGATTCACATTCAAAACTAGGCTTCGTTCAGTCTATGATAAGTCTTAATCTTAAATGCTTCGCTTGCCAAAAAACTAACGTTTGTATATCGATAACTGGGAAAAATCACAATTTTAGTTGCACAGCCAATAGTTACATAGTTCTAAATGTTTGGTAAACTGGAAATGATGTAAATGATGATGTAGATTTTAGATTTACAAATTCTCACAAAATAGATCCACGCGAAAACGTATTCAAAGTAGTCTTCATAATAGAAATGTTGCAACAAATACTTATAGTTAATTACTAACAATAACATGCATCTCTACTTAAAATATCGTTGAACAACAAGGATCCCATAGGAGCACAGAAGTACAGTCACAAGCATGCAAGCAGATAGTCGTCGAGCAAAGCGAGTACCGTTGCCGGCCGGCGGCGGGCTGCAGTGCTGCTCGCACTCCTCTCTGGTCATGAAGTTGTTGCCATTTCCCTCGCAGCCGTAGTAGACGAAGAGCCGGCACTCCCCGTACAGCGTGCTGTGGTGCCAGCGCTGCTGCCCCGAGGAGCTGCCGCCCGGGCACGCCGCGCCCGGCGCCGGCGCCAGCCCGCACGCCGGGTCTGTGACCAGTGACCCACATGCCATACACGGGCCAAGTGCCAAGCACACAAGCAAGAGTATGGAAGATTCAAACTAAGCATGAGATTTGAACCCTTTGGAAGTGCCTTAGCGAGTCCTTTTTAGAGAATCAACCACATCAAAAGCTTTTCTCAACGCAAGGTGCGTTTTAGATATAAGTTTTGCTCCGTAATTCGGATTCAACTTTTGTGTAGTGGATTCTTAAAGAGGCGTGATTAAACGGACTCGCATTTTAATCTAAAATACTTCTAGGTTTATTAGTTTTGAAAGAAGAAAGAGTAGATTGATGTTAGCATTAAACCATAACATGAAAAATAGGGATGCAATAAACTACAAGAGTATAAAACAATTGTCAATATCTACGTCATAGACAAGTTGAGTCAAAATCTTACCGATAGCTAGATGTCCGCAGACCTCTTCGCACTCGGGCTGGTTGGAGAAGCGGTTGGGGCCGCCGCCGCAGCCGCCGTACGTGTAGGGCTCGCAGCGGCCCTCGCGGAGGTTCCAGTAGTACTTTTGCGTGGAGGTGCGGCACGGGCCCGGGTCAAGCGGCGCGCGGCACACGTCTGCGAGCAAACCCGAAATGTCAATGGAAATCATTTAAATAATGGAAATAATCATGATCATGACTTTTCGTTCACATTGTCGTCCAGGTTTTTACTTTTCAATTGGCGTTTCGATAAACGATTGTCATTTTGGTTTTGGTATGGACTAGTCTAGTATTGCTCCATCTCCATCAAGGAGAAGAATTCTGTTGGATTTGTAAATCAGCACTCTTTGATTTTAAGTTTTGGATAAACCTACGGAGTGATATTTCTTGATTGCACGACCGGACCGGACACAAGACGTTTCTGCGTATGGTATTAATTAAAGATGATATACTAAGACTGTCTCCTTTTTACCGTATCTCCTAGGTTCTGTAGTACTCACAAATTAGGACGAATCGCGGTCCTACGTATCGTATGGTCAAATGGTCATGGTAGAAGGTGATCACAAAGACAGTGTTATTACAAATTTACCTAATCCTCTGAACTCGCCGCAGCTCCTCAGGCACTCTTCCTCGGTGGTATATTTGTTCGGGTTGTCGGTACAGCCACCGATCGGGGCGGGTGCGCAGCGCGCCTGCGCCGAGTCGTAGTAGAAGGCGATGCTCGGCTCGCCGCATGCCTCTAGTGAGGCCGGCGTGCGGCACTGTTCGTTCTGTTGTGGAAAATACAATTAAAATTATATAGATGGAAGAATATTTCAGTCCCACTACGCAAACCAACGGTACAGCTTAAAACGAGACACGTATCTGACAATAATGTAAGCGCAACCATAGGCCCCCTGGTTTAAGTCAGTAGATTCTCCAAGGTTACAGTTAGTGTTGGGAAATTAGTGTAGGAAGTTACCTGTGGTGGTTCCGGCACTCCACCCTTCTTGCACTGTCCCTCGCATTCTTCTTTACTTGGGAATCTGCAACATTGCCAATTAACATAAAATAGGTACTTATTTTAACCAATCCATAATCATGTGCGCATAAAATTTACTCTTATACTTATTTCATCTGTAATATTATATACAATTGGGACTCTTCTTAGACATAGCATGTAAGCTAATATAGGCTTGTAGCCGATTACGTGGTTTATCCGCCTTTGAACACAGAACCCGCCTAACGGGTAGGTAGCAGTGAATCTGTTAAGAGTGTTGCTGTTTTTAGGGTTCCGTACCCAAAGGGTAAAACGGGACCCTATTACGATACTAAGACTCCGCTGTCCGTCCGTCCGTCCATCCGTCTGTCACCAGGCTGTATCTCACGAACCGTGATCGCTAGACAGTTGAAATTTTCACAGATGATGTATTTCTGTTGCCGCTATAACAACAAATACTAAAAAGTACGGAACCCTCGGTGGGCGAGTCCGACTCGCACTTGTCCGGTTTTTATTGTTGTTACCTGTTATCGTTGCCACTGCAGCCGGTGTAGTAGAACTCTCCGCACTCGTCGCGGCCCTCGTCGTAGTACCAGCTCTCGATCTGCTCGCTGCAGTTGCCTGCGCTGGGTTGCAGCTTGCACGGATCTGTGGACATCGTATTCCCTTAGTTTTGTGAGTGAATGATTCTAAAAATAGCTTCCTTGCTGCTTCAGCTACAGAAGGCCATGAATTTAGTCATGAAGCCTCCGAGCCTCATAACACTGCGTTGAAATAGATCGATCGAGTTTAAGATATTACTGCACATTTGCATTATAATCAAGTAGTGCCATGCCTTATGGGAAACGGTCGCAGAGATAGTTCAGAGCCGGAAACCGCTACCAACTTTTAGTATGTTGTTGGGCATGGCATTGGGTCTCCAAAACTGCCGGGAGACGGCGGCGCCGGCCATCTACTTCAGCGGAATGACGTCATCAAAATGACTCCGGCTTCGTTGCGAATATTGCATACTGCACCCAAACTATGCATAGCACATACACGTGTGGGGTATTAAATGAAAGCCAATTAAATAAACTTTATTTTATTTATACAAAGTGTACCAAAATATGCAACAGTTTAAGAGAAATTTACAAATAAATAAAACTTACGTAAAAAAATATTCGATTATTTGGGTTTTACAACCAAACAAAAAGTCGGACGATAAAGCAATGTACTACAACATTAAAGATGACGTCTCAAGCCATACACTCATATCATTAAAATCCAAATTGGACCAAATATGTGGAAATTATGCATCAAAATGTAGATATTTGCCCATACAAATGCATAAAAGTTAAAAAAATCCAAATTGGTCATTTTCAGGATAATCCGCATAAGCTTCTAGTATGTTATTAGCAATATGACCTGGATTCTAAAACTGCCGGGAGACCATCTCTGTTGTTCCTCAGTTACAAATAATGACGTCATATAAATAATCACTGCCGAATTTCGCAAAATGTAAATTATAGCTATACCACGAGTCTCACATACACATGTGTTACATGTAATGAAAGGTTATTAAATGTATTATGATTCACCTAAACATTGTTTGTAAAAAAAATGTACGGTTTCAGAGCTAGAAACAACGAAATAACAGTTTTTATGGAAAAAGTAGATATGTATCAATTTTATAGCTAAACTAAAATCGTCATAAAAAATTTGCGTATTATATTTGAAAAACCAGTTATTCAACTATATATCACAATTTCAATTTTATATTTCCGACAAAAACTGTGGAAGTTCTGGAAAAAAAACTAAAGCGCCCCAACAATTCTACCTTAATGCGCTCATATTATGCAAAGAATAGTTATAATTATCGAGTATTAAATGGATGAACATTACATAAAATACATGAAAACGACATTTTCGAATGGAACCATAATTAAAAAAATTCTAATTTACTAGATAAGTAAGCAAAATACTGTTTCTTTAAGTACCTAATCTCCTCCTTTCAAAGTCGGTTAAAATGTGGCTTTTGTGACCTGGGCTACAAAGACAAATAAATTGACACCTAATTTATCAAAATCAGTTCAGTACTTTCATGCAAACGGTACCTACACATGCACGCATAGATAGCAAATTCTGCCGTAGTCGTTCAAAAAAATAAAATTCAATAATTAGACCTTTACTATTATGGCCTGGCGTGGCTTGGCATCTAACGTTGAAACCCTCAGGCCGTAGATGTTAGCAGACCAGAGGGGTGACCTCTGTATTTCGGAGGATCAGAGGGAAAATTCTGCCAGCCTTCTCAGCTCAGCCTTGAAACCCTTGCATCACTCAAGATACCACTTTTATAAGAATACCCAACTGGCGCGAAGTGGCGCAGAATAGGGCAGAGTGACGCTCTTTTGTGTCAGAGGTCAAGATCCTCTTTGGGTCACTGAGCCAGTGATGTATGTATGTATGTATAAGGCTAATCGAGGCTTAAATATATAATTATGTATCGCATTAAGTGAACTGATATGGCATTACCGAGATAAGGCATTTTGTATTAGGCATGTACCTACTTACTGGCATGTAACTTTACATTTCTCTAATAATGTAGCGTTAGGCCATGACAATAAGAGTCTATTTGATATTAATATTTACCGCGACTACAGCAAGAACTGCTATCTACGTATGTAATTATGTATTTTTTACATGAAACAACTGAACTGATTTTGATAAATTAGGTGTCAATTTATTTGTCTTTGTAGCCCTGGTCACAAAAGCCACATTTTAACCGACTTTGAAAGGAGGAGATTAGGTACTTAAAGAAACAGTATTTTGCTTACTTATCAAGTAAATTATTATTTTTTTAATTATGGTTCCATTCGAAAATGTCGTTTTCATGTATTTTATGTAATGTTCATTCATTTAATACTCGATGATTAGAACTATTCTTTGCACAATATGAGCGCATTAAGGTAGAATTGTTGGGGCGCTTTAGTTTTTTTTCCAGAACTTCCACAGTTTTTGTCGGAAATGTAAAATTTAAAATGTTATATATAGTTGAATAACTGGTTTTTTAAATATTATACGCAACATTTTATTGACGATTTTAGTTTAGCTATAAAATTGATATACATCTACTCTTTCCATAAAAAGTGGTATTTCTTTGTTTCTAGCTCTTAAACCGTACATTTTTTTTACAAACAATGTCTAGGTGAATCATAATAAATTTAATAACCTTTCATTACATGTAACACACATGTATGTGTGACTCATAGTATAGCTATAATTTACATTTTACGAAATTCGGCAGTGATTATTGGTATGACGTCATTATTCGTGACTGGGGGACAATAAAGATGGTCTCCTGGCAGTTTTAGGACCCAGGTCATATTGCTAATAACATACTAGAAGCTTACGCGGTTTATCCTGAAAATGACCAATTTGGATTTTTTTAACTTTAATGCATTTGTATGGGCAAATATCTAAATTTTGATGCATAATTTCCACATATTTGGCCCAATTTTGACTTGATTGATATCAACGTATGGCGTCAGACGTCGTCTTTAATTTTGTAGTACATTGCTTTAACGTCAGACTTTTGGTTTGGTTGTAAAACCCAAATAATTGAATATTTTTTTACATCATTTTGATTCTTTTGCAAATGGCTCTTAAACGGCTGAATATTTTGATACACATTGTATAAATGAAATATAGAATATTTAACTGGCTTTCATTCAATACCCCACACAATTATGTGCCATGCATAGTTTGGGTACAATATGCAATATTCGCAACGAAACGGGAGTCATTTTGATGACGTCATTCCGCTGAAGTAGATGGCCGGCGCCGCTGTCTCCCGGCAGTTTTGGAGACCCAATGCCATGCCCAACAACATACTAAAAGTTGGTAGCGGTTTCCGGCTCTGAACTATATTCCCATAAGGCATATGACTAAAGTGTGATAGCGATAGATGACTGTTACTTTTTAAACCACTGGTGTCAACTAGGTACATCGAGCTCGATAATTTCATCGACTTTTATGCAAGAAATATTTCACGGCATTCATCAAGTAGCTAAGTGAAATTGTTGTTCCAATTTTATATTTCACCATATCAGCACAAGCGGTAATATCTTCACAGGGAAAGGTAGACATGATGTAAAAACTTTTTCCCTGTGAATGATAATGAATTTATATATACCAGGTAATCCAGGCAAGCAGACGGCCTCGCACTCGGCCTCGCTGGAGAACCGGTTGGCACTGCCGAAGCAGCCGCCGTACGTGAAGGGCTGACAGGTGCCCGTGGCCGAGTCGAAGTGGTACTTGGGCTGGCGCTCGCTGCACGGGCCCGCGTCTTTCTCGAGCCGGCACACGTCACCTGAGCATTGATCTCTTATGTATAACTAGATACACTTTGAAAGATTGGAGAAGTTGGAAACTTCAGAGACATCATTCCGACCGAGTGTTTATGGAAGCCTCGCGGGTTCAACAATAACTAAACAATATAGTAAAAAGACTAATAGCACCTAAAAAAAAAATGAAAAGCTCACAAGCCATATTAGCTTCTCCTTCAATCATTAACAACAATATTACGTTACTGGCGGTTGTGTTTCTAGTTATTTACAAGAGTTCAACACTTGAGCCGAAGACTTACTTAGCTGGTGGTGATGTGACTAAGACTAGGTGTTGGCTGGTCACCAATGAAGAAGCCCATAATCCCAAAAAGAGATGTCCTAATATTAGGTTCCAGGTCCGAGGAGGGTCTTGTAACACTGGGCAGCTGGGTGCGCTGGGCTGCGGGGCGTGCGAGGCGCAGCGCCCGCTAGCGGTACCACATGTACCAGGTACCACATGTACCAGGTACCACATGTACCAGGTACCACATGTACCAGGTACCACATGTACCAGGTACCACATGTACCAGGTACCACATGTACTAGGTACCACATGTGACATATATGTGACCGACTCCGCGGGGGCAGGGTGTTGCAACACTGCTGCAGTTACCTATCTCCCTGAAGTCACCGCAGGCGCGCTCGCAAGCCTCGGGCGAGCTGAAGATGCCGGGCAGGTCGCAGCTGGGCGCGCCGGGCTGCGGGTCGTGCGGGGCGCAGCGCCCGCTAGTCGGGTCCAGGTACCACATACGGCCGACTCCTCGGCATTGGTCGAGGGATGCCACGCGACACTCGGGTGAAACATCACGCTAGATTTAAACAAAAAGTTTTTAATACAGCGCCTAAGAAATGAATAGTTTTTGGCCAAAAGTAACCATTAGGAGGTGGTTTCTAATAAATCTCGTTAGGTATTAACTGGCAATCAGAAATTATTATATATAATTATTATTATATAATGTAATCTATATTTGATGTTCAGTCCACCAGATTGGCCACATTGTAGGTGCCTTGTCACTGTGACGTCTAACTAAGCTCTCATAATAACTGCCGGCCTAGCCAAGGTTACAATCGCTATCGCTTCGACAACGAAAAGCATTATGTCTCTCTATAATTCTTCCATATTAGCGCGACAGTGATAGAAGTGTTTCGATTGCTACGGAGTGTAAGCGATTGGTATCTTGGCTACGCGGCCTGATAATATTTATTCACACAACTTACCGGAGGAGGAACGGGTGCTGGCTCACAGCGTTGTTCGCACTCCTGCTCATTCTCGAAGCTGCAAAAAAAGTAGATCAATCCAACATATGTGATGCTATCTATGAAAATGGACCTTATTGTCGATGGCGCTTACGCCATTATTAAGGATGCTCCGATATAAATACAAATTACAAATTACAAATTACAAATTACAAATTACAAATGAGCTGCAGAAAAAGGGCCGCTCTTCTTATTTTTCTTAAACAAAAAGTTTCACTACAATATCTCGGGTTAGCCCTTTTTTGTTGTTTGGCCAAAGACACAAACAGATAATTATAAAGTTAGACCAAAAAAAATTTGCAGCGATTTGGATAGCTCTCGCCGTGCAAGTGTTATTTATACGTCATAATTTCATAGAAGTTTGACGTTTAAAATAACACTTGCCCTGCGTGGGCTATCAAAATCGCTGCAGACTTTTCTTGGTCTAACTCTAATTAGGTTAGGTTAGGTTACTCAGTAAAAGCTTGAACTTGTTGTAAATATGTATTATGAATAGGTAAGTAGTAAGTACATACTTGTTCTGGTTTCCGCCGCAGCCTCCGTAGGTGAACGGCTCGCAGCGGCCGGAAGCGGCGTTGAAGTAGAACCGCGGGACCGCCGCGCGGCACAAACCCACTTCCGCCGGCAACGAGCATACGTCTGCAATAACATTATCGTCAAAGAAAAAAAATTATATACTTAAAAACAAAAACATATATTTTCGAAATTTAAAAATGACAGAACAAAAGCATAACAATATTCCTATTACTATGCTTTTGTTTTGTATTTTTTTAATTTGTAAAATAGTTGTTTTTTTTTAATGTCCAGGAATGTTTATGAGCTTACAGAGAATCGCAAATGGGTCAAACAGAAAACTGTGTTAAGTCTTTCCTGGAGACATACACAAGAGTTAAGGGCTATAAAGGTTAATTTTCTTATTTAACCCTTATCCACATGAAAAGGTCCTCCTTTTATTTAGAGAACTAAGATAAAATCATTACTTACATGCCCACAAGCTGTTAACTATTGTCCACAGGAGAGAAAAATGTACAGTTCGCGCGAACACACTAGTTTTGTCTTGACCCAAATATATTTGTCCAAATTTGCCCCTATATGGTGCTGGGTAACTTTGTAGACTACCTACCTAAATAAAGAGTTGGAAACCTTTGTAAAGACTAGGTAATAGTTACTCTATGGCACAGAATAAATAATAGTACTACCGTACAGAAAGGACAATTTCCTAAAAAACCGAAGTTTGACAGCGGTTCAGAGTCGCATCATGCTATCTACTACATTATCCCTTTCGGCTATTTAGGGTTGTCAAAATTCAAGTGATTATCTTATCTGTGGTCGTGCACGCAAAAGGAAGTCAAGTGGTGCCAACCCTAATAGTTGCTCGGAGCAATGCTTAGCCGAACAGAGCAGAGTTCGACCGAAATGAGTGTGTCCCCACTGCCTGTGGTCACACTGCCTGTGGTAACACTGCCTGTGGTAACACTGCCTGTGGTAACACTGCCTGTGGTAACACTGCCTGTAGTAACACTGCCTGTGGTAACACTGCCTGTGGTAACACTGCCTGTGGTAACACTGCCTGTGGTAACACTGCCTGTGGTAACACTGCCTGTGGTAACTCTACCTGTGGTAACACTGCCTGTGGTAACACTGCCTGTGGTAACACTGCCTGTGGTAACACTGCCTGTGGTCACACTGCCTGTGGTAACACTGCCTGTGGTCACACTGCCTGTAGTAACACTGCCTGTGGTAATACCTTGTGTCGGAGGCGGCGCTGGCGGCGCTCGCGTGAGCACGCAGCCGATGCGACACTCCTCCTCTGATCTGAAGTTGTTCTTGTTGCCAAGGCAGCCTCCGTAGTAGAACTGACGACATCTAGACAGATCATTAATTTTATGTGACGCTTTCCTTGCACATGTACATCGAAACTCAAGTAAAATCTATGTGAAGATGTCTTCCCTACCCTCCTGAGACCGCGCGTACAATTTTTTGAACATATTCCAAACTTGTATACAGTAACTA
This sequence comes from Cydia fagiglandana, assembly GCF_963556715.1. NCBI lineage: Eukaryota > Metazoa > Arthropoda > Insecta > Lepidoptera > Tortricidae > Cydia > Cydia fagiglandana. The sequence goes on along the minus strand of NC_085949.1, from coordinate 5,404,024 downwards.
ACGGTTCCAAATTTAACCTTTCTTCGGAAAGTCTGCCCAAGGACGTCAAAGACGGCTAAAGCCGTCGGCTTCGCCAATGCAATAGGGACTTACGCGGAATTCCGTAAAGTTCAATTTCGCTTGAATAATCGCGATCGCCTGGCGTCCGGGGCACGGCAAATTCCTCCGCCGTCTGGCGTTCAAAAGGTTAAAAACCCAAATCAACTGCTTCTGGGTCTCAGGAGGCTACAGAATACAGTAACTTAGAGCCCAACGATCCCTCTAAGTTTGCCATACTTTTCGAATAACTTGGCGATATACATCGGTCAAATCTTACAATAAAAAAACAATGCGTGATGTAGTTCTGTATTTTTTGTATATTGTTTATAGTCCTTAGAGGAATGTGAGACTATGTTTTGCAAGCAAAAAAAAGTTGTGCTCTCTGCGTAATTTGCGAAAAACTGCAAAAATTTCGGACTTTTTTCAGATTTTACAGTTTCATCATAAAACTATGGGTTTTTGGTCAAAACTTGCTATGTAATGTTGAAAGAATATTAAATTTGGAACAATTTAAGCCCACAAACAGCGCCGTATGTCAAATAGTTCTTGAGATATGGGGCTTTAAAAAAAGGGTATTTTTTTCCTTGGAATGAAATTACAAGTTTTTCCTATATTTTAAGACAAATATCGGCACAACCGCTCATGCTATGATATATATGGCAATGAAAGATATAGCAAATTTAATTACCTTTCATTTAAGTGCTAGAAAAAGTCAGTAAGTCTTATAGTACTGAAGTTATCGTAAAAAAATGAAATTGCCATAATGGAGAAGGCAACTAATGTATTGTTTTAGGCATTATCAAAATCCCTTCAAAAGGCAGTACCATTGTCGAGAACGCAATCTACGATTATCTTTTACCGGTTTTCCCCGATAGCAGTAGAGTGACGTCGGAGATCAACCATTTTTAAAATGCACTCACGCCACTCACCTCTTAAGCACTTCATTCATTCAGTAATGAAATCAAGACACAATCTGTAGTTTGGCTTGTTTCTCGGACCCACTTTTTGGTTGTAGCCGTAGATTTCATGATGCCAATTCTGATTTTACAATTTGTTATGGTTTTGAACTTGTTTTAATACGACCGACCTTGACAATAGTTCACGGTAATCGGCGTGGTGTTGGTGAAACACACTGAAATTACTGGAAGTCATATCATTAGTATCTAGCTTGCGCTCGCTTATTGGTGCTCTTGAGTGTACTCTGAGTCGTGGTAATGGTAATACAAGATCACGATAAAATCCTAACCATAACAAATTGATACATCAGAATCAGTTACCATTACCCACTCTAGGTATACGTTTGTGTTATAATCCACGGGTCTTAACTGGCAATATCCTGTTACTACTAGTCTTTACTAGATAGGTGTATAAACTGACAAACCAAATCATTTATAGAAAAAGAACTGAACGAAACACGTAGGAAAGTATAGATAAGTGTGTGTAAACATGATGTGCCAAGCCGGGCGGATCGCATACATTTGTTTCATATCGGTAAGCTTACATACCGGTTTCTTTAGCCCTTGACTCGTATAAGCGATATTAATAATGAACTACAGCATCATGTTGAGTAACTGGCGTGATTGGCGTTAGGCGAGCTTTTATAAGATAATTAAAGAGAATATTAATTAAGTTAAGATTAAAAAACCCGTTTTGAACACCCTAAATCCGATAAATTTCCGAATATTTTTAGTTAAATGCCTATATCTACTATCCGAAAAAAGTTTCACTTGTATCGTGGTTTCATAAAACCACACAATTACTTGTTTTCTATTGATAAATTGACCCATTTACTTTCCAATTATTTTTATTTTTTACTATAAATACATTTATTTTATACAGTAAATACTACTAGTGAAAGAGGTATTGCTAGTCACAACCCGTGGATTGACAACTCTCTGAGCAGTAGCACCACATTCATTTCAGCCTTAACAACCATTGGAAATAAATTTGTAATTTATTGTGTAAATTCGGTAAACCATTGAAGAAGTTTTGATATACTGGTTACATGACAAGACTGAGTCACATACATGCCCTATAACTAAACGTTTACCTAGAGTGGGTAATGGTAGCTGATTCTGATGAATCATTATGTTACGGTTAGGATATTATCGTGATCTTGTATTACCACGACTCAGAGTTCACTCAAGAGCACCAATAAGCGAGCGCGAGCTAGATACTAGTGACATGACTTTCAGTGTGTTTATCCAACACCACGCCAATTGCCGTGAACTATAATTATTACCGTCAAGGTCGGTCGTATGAAAACAAGTTCAAAATCATAAAAAATTGTTAAATCGGAATCGGCATCGTGGGATCTATGGCTACAAGCAAAAAATGGAGCCTAGAAACAAGCCAAACCACAGATTGTGTCTTGATTTCATTTCTGAATTGAAGTGCTTAAGAGAGGGGTGCATTTTAAAAATGGTTGATCTCCGACGTCGCTCTACTGCTATCGGGGAAAACCGGTAAAAGATAATCGTATATTGCGTTCTCGACGATGGTACTGCCTTCTTAAGGGATTTTGACACTGCCTTAAACAGTACATCAGTTGCCTTCCCCATTATAGCAATTTCATTTTTTTACGATAAGTTCAGTACTGTAAGACTTACTGACTTTTTGTAGCACTTAAATGAAAGGTAATTTAATTTGCTATAACTTTATTCATTGCAATATATATCATAGCATGAGCGGTTGTGCCGATATTTGTCTTAAAATATAGGAAAAACTTGTAATTTCATTCCAAGGAAAAAAAATACCCTTTTTTTAAAGCCCCATATTTCAAGAACTATTTGACATACGGCGCTGTTTATGGGCTTAAATTGTTCCAAATTTAATATACTTTCAACATTACATAGCAAGTTTTGACCAAAAACCCATAGTTTTACAATAAATCTGTAAATTCTAAAAAAAGTCTGAAATTTTTGCAGTTTTTCGCAAATTACACAGAGAGCACAACTTTTTTTTGCTTGCAAAACATAGTCTCACATTCCTCCAAGGACTCCAAACAATATATAAAAAATACAGAACTACATCACGCATTGTTTTTTTAGGAGATTTTTTTGTAAGATTTGACTGGTCTAATAGGGTTTGCAATCCGGATCCGAAATGTATGAAATTATCCGGATCTGGATCCGGATCCGCGGATCTTCCCATATATTTCGGATCCGTCGTGCAAACCCTACTTGGCGAGGTTGGACTCTATAAAGTTACAACTATTGAAGTATGTGCGCGTAGGTTGCGGTACCTAAGGGTAGGCGGTACCTGGGACCCGTAGGCGGTACCTAAGGGTCGGTTGCACCAAACTCTTCGTATCGTTAAAGAGTTCGCTAAATTCTTATGTATGGAAAGTTTCATAGTAAAGCGCTGGGGCTCGCCGGCTGACGTTGAGCAGTCTGTCAAATGTGGTTGGTGCAACTAAGGGCCAGTTGCACCAACCACATTTGACAGACTGATCAACGTCAGCCGGCGCCTTCGAGCAACACCGGCTTCCGACACGTCGGAAGGGAGGGGCCCAAGCGATATCTCACCGTACAAATCTTTCTGCCATTTTTCGCGGGGGGAAGGTGCACACAGTGGCACTTCTCACACACTTACATACAAAATCCAATCAGAGGCCCTACCGCGAACCACGTTCGACGTGTTGCCTCTCTATGGCACTTGTAAATTCATACGTAAGTGTGACAGGGAGGCAACACGTCGAACGTGGTTCGCGGTAGGCCCTCTGTAATGACGACACAAATACATACAAAATGACACACGTCAAAGACAAATCTTGCAAACCTCGATCTCTTTTTGTGTACGGACGAGTGACTAGTGTCACAACACGCACACTAACACATTTCCGTTGAAGTATGTCATTGTATTCTGAGAGATGAGAAGTCGGATTTGTCGCTCGACTGATCCGTAATTTGTACTGAGCGAGCAAAGTCGATAAATCCAACAATTACTTGAGACTAAAATATAATAATTGTATTTAAATGTAATTAAACGTATGATATGTAAAAAAAAATATTACATGTGAACTGTAACACTTTCTTTTTGTAAATTTGACGTCCCCGACCTCTTTTTATAACAAAAAACCGAGCAAACAGGCATTTTTGTGCAGCAGTGTTCACGCGCGCGTCTGGACTCGGTCTAGTGAAAAATCCAAGTGCAACTAGTTTTATTACCCGCGCTAGATTAGATTGACGCGCTAATCTTGTACCTCGGCAGAGGGGAAATAGTGCGAATGCCGCCTCCCTTACGTGTTGCTCGAAGGCCGGCGCGCCCCGGCGCTTTACTATGGAATTTTCCATACATAAGAATTTAGCGAACTCTTTAACGATAGGAACAGTTTGGTGCAACCGACCCTAAGTGTTGAAAAACTTACTGTTGGTTAGCGCTATCGTAGTACCAGCGTGGGTGCGCGGCGCGGCACGGGCCGACGTCTTTCGGTAACTCGCATATGTCTGGAACAAACAGGAACACTCAAATGCCTATATATTTATTCATGTAACTGTAACAGGCCACAGAAGAAGAAACGCATAGAGATCCATGTGTTGAAGGATAGTCAATCACTTGCTTTAGGTATGAGTTATCAGCCGTCACCATTATTACCTAACTAGTTTAGTTGAGAAACGAAACTAGTCAAAGAAGTTGTTGTGTAGGTGATAGAAGACATTAAAAAATATCAAGAAAGTGTTTTTTACATTGATCCCAAGCCTCAAATTCGTTTGGCACAGAGGCAAGGATCATAGAAACATTTAAAAAAAATATTCGTTCGCAAGCAAATCCAATCTCCCCCTCCCACCCCCACCTTGAAGTGCAATCAGGAGCAAGTAACAGAACGAGAAGAGCAAGATCAAACAGTTATGAAATTGCGGCAGATACAGTAACCTCAACAGGACAGGACGTTAGTTACGTTAGGTACCTTGCGGCGGGCGGCAAGTGAGCTCGCAGTATTCCTTCGACGGGAAATTGTTGTCGTTACCCCCGCAGCCGGTGTACACAAACGGCACACACTCTCTAGACTCGGCGGAGTACGTCCAGCGCTCCTCGCGGCCCGAGCAGCCGCCTGCGTCGGTCGGCTGCAGGCACGTCGCTGGCGAACATTACTCTTATTTACACAGGGACAGTACAACGTCCCAACTACTCCAACATGGCCTAGTTTCCTCACTAATCATTCTAGACACGCGGTAGCGTGTCCAGCCAAGTTCAAAGAAAAAGGAACTGGCGACGCAGCAACTGTGTGTAATAGTGTTCACTCTAAATTATCGTAGCGGAGGCGATTATGTGAGTGTAAAGGCGAAAGAAACTTTAGTCGAAAAATTATCTTGTCAGTTATGAATCGTGTGTTTCGTGTCAGGCAGGTGGGTTTAGAGTTCATAACTGTAAGAATTGCTAATGAACGTGTGTGATAAGATAAGGTTACCTCTGATTTATTAGACTGCAAAGCGGCAATTGTTCTTCGCCATGTTGCTCTGTCAAGAAGTAGTTGAATGCCACTCGTAGATATTTTGTTCTTCCGGCACAAGAAGTTTTTCGCTAGCAAGTTACGGTCCGTAGGGCAGCGAGGGTCGTTTATTGATACTGCTCCGACAACATTTATGAAAGTTACCTTCAGGTTGCGATGGTGGCGGCGGAGTGGTGGGGCGGTTGCACTCCAAGTTACACAGATCCTCGGACACGAAGTTATTGTCGTTGCCACCGCATCCGCCGTAAGGGAACTGGCGACATCTGGACACGAGACGGGAAGTATCAAAACCACTGCATCGTGGACTAGCAATCAACAACACAATGAGTAGGCAAATATATGACGCCTTTTGCCCTATACATGGCGCAGCGCAGCTTATCCGTAATAAAAAAAATCTCAAATATTCCGGCATAAATTTAAAAGCTTCACCTACACGTGAGAAACCGGAACAGCCCAGGCTATCTTACGTTCCCGCACATTTTGAGAAAACCATAAATACAATCTAAGTACAAGTTAAGTTTGTAACTGTTCGTTTTATAAGTAGGTAATTTAAAATAGAGTCTGTGCGGAAAGAGAAGAGTCGTGGAACGTATGGGGCTTCTTCTTTTCCGAACAGATTATAGTGTAACTTAAACTCACTGTTGGTGTTTGGTGTCGAAGAACCAGCGCAAGCGGAACTGCCTGCATTCTCCGGGTGACGCCGGCAGTGTGCACTTGTCTTTCACTGCATATACAAATCATTTTGATTAAAATTCGGACGTAATTGTAATAAAAATATAGGTAGGTATCTATTTACATAAAGCAAGGTAACTTTTTTTTATAATTAGATAAGTAACAAAAAATGGAAAGAAGATTTTTTATGCATTGCATGCCAAGGTGATTAACATTTAGCCGTTAAACTAAATTGCTGTTTACAAAAATCAATTGAAAATCTGGGAAGAACAAGCGCCATGCATGCAAGCTGTGAACTAATGTAGAATAATCATAGAATATAATTAATCCCATTCCCACTATCTACAAGCCAAAACTCAGTCCCCATTGCAGCTACACAAATACACACACACACAACTTTTAACCCTAAAACTTACCACGTAAACTCAAATGATTACCTATGTTCTGCATTTGGTCTTTAGATATACAGGCTCTTATGTTTTTTCTCCGTTCGTATCTATGAACTTACCAAATGATTTCGGGCAGGCTTCATCGCACTGTTTCTGATCGGTAAATTTGTTGTCGTTGCCTCCACAACCACCGTAATAGAAGGGAACGCATCGCTCTTCGTCGCGGTTGAAGGACCAGTAAGGAAGGTTCTCAGTGCAGTTGCCTGCGTCCTGAGGTTGCTCGCATACAGCTGTACGATATAGGAGTTAGTTAGAAAACCACCACCCGGTTTCTGGGCGCCTAGTATGCTCTCACGATGCGTTCTGCTGTTTATTTACATTCATAAGCCCCTCGGATCGGATCCTCATTGAATTTTCGATGTGGCTGGCCAGGCCGAATTTGGTCTTATAGACTCTTCTGCAGGTGTTACAATAGAGTTGGTCAGACGCGTTATTTAGGTACGTTACTATGTATGTGAACTTGTATAATGTTTACAATTACAATAGAACAGGTACCTTATCAACGTATTTTGCTCCCGTGAGTAAATGAATCCTTTTCCTCCCAAAATAAGACTTCTAATTTTTGAATTGCTTTACAAGATCAGAGTTTTCTCTAAATTGTAATGACCCTGCATATTCCTGTGTTTGATGAGTCTCATAATTGAGAGCAGACCTGAGCCCATAAGGGGGGCAGACATGTATAGACTGGATAAATAGAAGTAAAACACAGCAGAACACGATTAAGCATACGAAGCGGCTAGAAGAATGTGTTAGGATAATAGAGGAAATGCAACTAATCTACTAGAAAACCATAACCACTAATCTACAGTTCAGGTATTCCATACCCAACGTGCGATAAAAAAAAATCAAAAATCATAAATTTCATGCACATTAATTAACCAAATGCCTAAGAAATAAGTCAAAGTAGGTTTTTAGTGTTAATAATTAAACTCCTCGCCTATTTATATAGGTAAGTAGATTAGATACTCACGTTTCTTAGTCCCTGGCGGATTACACTTAAGCATGCAAGCTGCCTCAGATATGAACCTGTAAAGTGCGTAAGAATTTAATGTCATACTCCACTTAGAACGTGAATATTATTGAAGTTAATACATGAGAGTGCTCAGAGAGAAACGTAAGCAAGTAAAGAATGTACTCGTAGGTTTGTCGTAGGTATGGATCTGTCGTGTCTTTAATTCTGATTTAGTGTAATCAGAATTCAGAGTTGACACTTCACACAAGTTTCATACCAATAGGCAGGCGGATCAGATTTTTCCATATGCGTTGGAGAGTCTGCCAACATGTGGCGTGAATCCAAAAAGGGCTACTGTGGTGCTCGCTATAGATTTATTCATTTATATTTATTTGAGCCTAGAGTGTCCCCCTGCTGGGCAAAGGCCCAGGGAGGAGGGATCCTCCCTTTCCACGTATTCCGGTTTTGACCCGTCTCCCACCAGTTCCTATTTCCTATCAAAGGCATCAAGGTCATCTCGCCAACGCTATCGAGGTTTACCCCGCGACCCCGGATTTGATGTCGGACCCCTATAAATTTATATACAGAAATATAAGCGGTACCTGTTAAGATTGCCCTCGCAGCCTCCCCACAGGAACTCTTCGCAGCGTCCCGTGGTCTCGTTGTAGCCCCAGCGACTGAAGGTGCCGGCGCATGGGCCTTCTTCGATGGGCAGCTGGCACTGTTCTTCTGTTAACACCAAGTTTACCACGATTTAGAGTATATCAATGATATAAGCCCGTTTTACAAGGTGGCCTACCTAGCGTCCAGTCCAAGCGAGCTGATTTGTTGCCAGCAATAGAAATTCTAATTTAAATCACCTTCTACTTGGTTTAATAATAACGAGTTCACCTTGTGCGCTGGATGCTTCATTTGGTAGGTGACCGTGTAGAAAGAGCTTGGGCAGAAAAGTTAAAATTAATAATATAATATTTAAGCGGGGCCCCCATACAACAAACCTGATTTTTTTTTGTTTTTTGCGTAATGGTACAGAATCCTTCGTGCGCGAGTCCGACTCGCACTTGGCCGGTTTTTTCAACAGATATTACCTTCGCTATGTTTAGGCGCGCATTGCTTCTCGCACTCGTCTTGCTTGTCGAAGTTGTTCGCGTTGCCGAGACAGCCGCCGTAGTGGAACTGCAGGCATCTCTGGTAGGTGTCGTCGTAGTACCACCGGATGGATGGATTATTCGTGCAGCTTCCCTTCACCTTGGGTAGGTGGCAAGCGTCTGAAATTGGCAATATATTAGAATGGATGTTTAAGAGGAGGCGCGGTTTTTAAAAAGCACGTGTGTTTCGTGGGCAATAAAGATTTATGGGCACAAACAAACAGCGCCTAACTCTCGCTACATGCATACCGTCAATTGGATGAAAACAATGGGAACGTTGAAAGAAAGAGTTACCGAATGCATCGAGGAATCATAAAAAAAGTCAAGGCCACAAAATGATATGATCATAAGGAAGAAATTTATAAGAGCAAATAAACTCATAGTGGAAATTCTGATCTCCTTAGTGATTTAAAATAAACATGTCCAGTTAGTAGCAGAAGTTGCTAAGCGGGCAAGGTGTTCAAAATTACCTTGACGCGCTCTTATTCTCGCTCAATAAAATCGCGGCAAGATCATTTCAACCTCTCCCGCTTAGCAACTATTGATAGTGATTGTATGTAAACGTATATATGTGCTACCTCTAGGAGCAGGTTTGACGCACACATCCTCGCACTCGGCCTTGTCCGCGAACCGGTTGCCGTTGCCTTCGCAGCCGCCGTAGTGGAAGCGCGAGCAGCCGCCGTAGTCCGTGTCGTAGAACCATTGGATGGAGTAGTTGGTGCACGGGCCTTGCTCGTACGGCAGGGCGCAGGCCGCTGCGGAAAACGTGTTTTTAGAAGTCTAGAAGCCATCAGCTTATAGAAGGAAACAAGGTGCTCAGATATCTGAACACGAATTTAATATCCAGGAGTAACTCGTAGAATGTACGCACAGACAAGACATTCTCCAGACTGAACATAGTAGCGCTACCCCCTCTGCCACAAATATATGGTAGTTTTACTCCATTTTCGAGTCAAAGTGTCTTTGTGTGGTGCCCGTGTCTTTGAACGGACCAATTACGGCACGGGACTCGCTCACCCTGTCCCCCGCACCCCAGTATTTTTAGCAGTATCGGTTCCATGAAATAATTGCTCTAAGCTCCGTCTCGAGTTCCTAGTCTATGAATACACGTTACGGATTTTTTTAGCGAACTACCTTGCTTATTAACAGGAGCATCAGCACAACCAGTGAAGTTCTTGCTCTTCGACTCTGTAACTCCATCAAGGCAGCACCCATACTTGCTGGAAGCACAGTCACAGCCCTCCTGGTTGGGTCCGGTGGCGGCCGTGACGCCATCGCCGCAGCAGCCGTGCTGGGACTCCTGGCACCGGCAGCCCTGGAGGTTGAAGCCGACCGCGGGCGTCTTGCCGTCGGGGCAGCAGCCGAACTGGTACGTGTGGCAGCTGCAGCCTTCGAAATTGGGGCCGGTGGCTTCGGTGTGCCTGGTGACAGAAATTGGGATTTAGGAATGAGCGTTTACAGCTTTTGACATTTATTTTGTTTTCCACGTTAGGATCTTTTGAAGGCGAGCTTTGAGGTATTATAATATAAGGGAGCGCTGTGGCGATGCCCTCTTGCTTCCTCAGCTTGAATATGCACGGAACGCATGGTCAAACTGTCTTATTAACCTAAACAAGATATGTGGTGGGTGTTGTTTTCGCTTAAATAAAAGCTAGCATCATTAAAAGGTTTATTACAATAACCACAGTCTATAAGAGGTCTGCCGCACGCAATGGACAACTTAAAAGGAGTTGAATGCCAGGGGCGGTACCTGTCAGGGCAGCATCCGTGCGGAGTATGTTCGCAGCCACAGCCGGTGTTATTGGGGCCTGTGGCGTAGCTCCTTTGGTCGGGGCAACAGCCGAATGGTGCATTCTTGCAGTCACAACCTGTAAAGCAAACATTTTAATCAGCAAGATAAATCAGCACTGGTGTAAGTAATTTGACATCCTGGTCCAATAAAGGTTTTTTATTCCATATTCAACCAAAACTGACTACGAGTTTCGGTTTACGCTGTCCCTCACTACCCAGCTTTTGGCCCTGAAGTAAATAACTACGCCTCGTAAATCAGTATACCTTCTAGATTGGGCCCAGTCGCCGGCTGGTCGACAACTACCAGCCTAAATGTTTACGATTACGTCTCGTAAATCAGTATACCTTCTAGATTGGGCCCAGTCGCCGGCTGGTCGACAACTACCAGCCGGAGACTGGGCCCAATCTAGAAGGTATACTGATTTACGAGGCGTAGTTATTTACTTCAGGGCCAAAAGGTGGGCAGCACCCGTGCGGCGTGAGCAGACAGCAGCCCAGCTTGTTAGGTCCGTGCGCCACTGTGTCGCCGTCGTCGCAGCAGCCCAACTCGGAAGTACCGCAAGGAGGCACACATCCTTTACCTTCTAGATTGGGGCCAGTCGCCGGCTGGTAGTTGTCGGGGCAGCACCCGTGCGGCGTGAGCAGACATGCCCAGCTTGTTGGGTCCGTGCGCCGCTGTGTCGCCGTCGTCGCAGCAGCCAAACTCGGAAGTACCGCAAGGTGGCACACATCCTTTACCTTCTAGATTGGGGCCAGTCGCCGGCTGGTAGTTGTCGGGGCAGCACCCGTGCGGCGTGAGCAGACAGCAGCCCAGCTTGTTGGGTCCGTGCGCCGCTGTGTCGCCGTCGTCGCAGCAGCCAAACTCGGAAGTACCGCAAGGAGGCACACATCCTTTACCTTCTAGATTGGGGCCAGTCGCCGGCTGGTAGTTGTCGGGGCAGCACCCGTGCGGCGTGAGCAGACAGCAGCCCAGCTTGTTGGGTCCGTGCGCCGCTGTGTCGCCGTCGTCGCAGCAGCCAAACTCTGAAGTGCTGCATGGGTGGCACACTTCCTTTCCTTTAAAAACATCCGTAAAAACATTTAGACCATAGAGTAATCGGGGTAATCGAAATGCGGTTTGGTATCTGTAAAATACGAACAAGGATTAAATATTTAATACAATATTATAGAAATAGAAATATTTTTATTCGTGAGCACAAACACAAAAAAAAAATTATACAAGCAGCATATTCGTAGCTAAATAAATAGCAGCATTTCTGATTTATTTTTTTCTAAAATCATTGATTGGATTGGTGGCCGCTTTCGGATGAAAGAAGCGCCTGGCGTCCGTTAGCTCGTTGGGTGGATGACATTCGGAAAATTGCGGGGCACTTTTGGATGAGACTAGCCCAGGACCGGGATAAGTGGCGTACACGAAGAGAGGCCTATGCTCAGCAGTGGGTGTCTGAAGGCTAGAATGATGATGATGATGATGATGAAAATCAGAGAAAGGATTGAGTTTTACAAACCATCGACGACTTCGCATTTTTCGGTAACAGGCTCGGTTGTCGTTTCAGTGGTCGTTTCTTCTGTAGATCCCGTTTCTGTTGATGCATCCGATCCCGTAGTTCCTTCCGTAGGAGACTCTAAAATAAACAATTTGTATTACAAATTTATTAAGTCCATATGATCCAGCTACGAGAATTCAACATTATGTTCTGGAAGGGAAATTAGTTAAGTATAGGAATCGGAAATGGCTCCATATCGGGTAGAAAAGATGTCGCTGATTTTGCACAGAAGTAGTATTGAACTATTTTATCTAGGATATTCTACTTGACTCCTTCATCTCAATGAATGTCATTTTACGACACATACCTGTTGTCGTTGTAGACGTTTCAGGACATCCCGCCTTATGAGGTCCAGTGGCTTTAGTCTCATTGTCCGCGCAGCAACCAAACCTATAACGAAACACATTTATGGTGATGTAAAGATTATGGTGACAAACAATAAAATTGACTAAATTACGCGTCTATTATATGCTGCGAAGAAAATTACTGCGTGAAAAACTAAACTACGCCGTATACTAAACAAGTTGTGCTGCGGAGAAAATTACTCCGTGAAAGTAGCAGTCGACATCCCCACGACCAGGGTGGTTCACGATCCAAAGTGACATAAGGATCTCGCTGCATCACTTACATGCTCATAGATTAATTAACACACAACTTGAAAAATTGGTCTTTACAGCCTTTACACACTTGTTACAAAAAGTCGAGGAACTCTGGTGCACAAGAGTAAAAGTAGTATAGGTAGGTAAAGAATTTTCCCCACTTACTTGGAGACCTTGCAAGCCGGCGGGCATCCCTCCTGGTCATTGCCTTCGGCCGGTGTCTTGTGGTCAGACTTGCAGCACCCGTACAGGGTCTCCTCGCAGTTGGGCACGGGGCAGTCCCTGTTGCGTGGGCCTCCCGCGGGGGACACGCCGTCGGGGCAACAGCCGTATTTGGTGTCCTTGCAAGTGGTTGGGCTTGGACATCCTGGAAAATTTAATTATATTTTATATTTGATTTATACTGGTTCGAGTTTAAGGTCAATGAACCACGGAGTGGCGTAACCTCTTACATGACGGCATAGCGAAGCATGATGAATTCTGGCTCGATGATTTAAAGCAGAAAAGACTTCGGGCTTCACAGGAACCATCAACGGATTCGCGTTTCACCTGCGATCTTTGTGGCAGGAAGTGTCGTGCTGCGATTGGACTTTACAGCCATAGGAAATGGTGTGCCGCACCTCCGATCTCCGACGGCGCACAGACCTCTTCTTAATAAACTGTCGCTGCAACAATCATCTGTCAAGATGCTGTGGCCAATGATGATGATGAGTTTTTTTTTTATTTACCTTCATCGAATGGCCCGCCAGCGGGTGTCTTCTTGTCTGGACAGCACCCGAACTTGCTCGAGATGCACTTGGCCGGCTTGTTCCTCGGTCTGCAGCGCGGAGACTTCGTCGACAGTATGGTAGACAAGTCCCAACGCGCTAAAACAAAATTATTTTAATTGTTGCTTCATACTACCAATATTAATCCCCAATTCAGATTTTACAATTAGTTTAAATGGGCTGGTTTCGTCACCTACAAAGAATGGGTAAATATCAGGGCTATAACCGCGAAAATCGAAGTTCGCAAATTGCGGGGATTTTTATCTGTCACTCTAATTAAGCCTTCATTGGAGTAAAAGAGAAAGATCCCCGCAATTTGCGAATTTCGGTTTTCGCAGTAGCCGCTCAGGTTGTCAAGACAGCGTGTTTCGGACGACTGGCGTGGTCTCGTTTCGGAGGCATCTTTTTAAATAGCTCAGCTAAATATTAGTAAGTAATAATAATTAACAAGTATGCTTTTTGGCAAAATATCGCTTACTATACTTACTACTTTCATCAGATTCGGTAGTTCCATCAGTTGAGCCATATGAAGAACTGTCCGTAGATCCGGTTCCTGCGTGAGAAAGTATAATGATTGGACAGTAACTACAGTTAGATATTAGTAATTTAGTAGACATTATAAACCAACTAAGAAAGGGTTTAGAAATTGACCCATGAAAATGGCAAAAATTACGAACCTATAATTTTATATGACAGAATAAAAAGAAGTAATGGTCCTTTGCAGTTCAATCGTCATGTAATTTTTTTTTGAGGTGGCCCACGCACTAAATCTGGGGAAGAAATATAATAATAAAAATGCTAACCGGCTTCTGTAGTCGACTCAGTAGCGCCTGATTCCGTGGAACCTTCGCTTCCTGTGCTTCCTGATGGAGTAGTCTCCCCAGCTTCGGTAGTTGTCGACGAGCCTTCCTCTGTCGAGCCGGAGACACCCTCCGTGGTAGATAAAGATGAACCACCAGTTTCGGTACTTTCACTAGAACCACCAACTTCGGTGGATCCACTAGGTGAAGAGCCGCTAACTTCGGTGGTTTCACTTGGTGAAGAGCCGCCAGTTTCAGTAGTTTCACTAGAACCGCCAGTTTCGGTAGGGCCACTAAGTGTAGTACCACCTTCGGTTGTTGAACTGATATCACCAGGACTAGTAGATGAACCTGTGGTGAAGAGGGTATCGATTAAAATTCGTATGCTCTTAAAACCACCGCCATGACTGGTGCCCGTTGGTTCCGTTTTTGGTACTTAGCAGTCTTAACAGTTGTAGGAACCCGTTCTAGGCAATTGTTCATTTGTTAAAATTCATTTAATATGAAGTATCCTTTTCCGTAATTTTATAAACACTTAATGCCGATTTTTTACTCACCATCACTTGAGACCGTGGATCCATCAGATGTAGCATCGCTAGAGCCAGACGTTGTAGTTTCTCCTGCCACAGAGGTCGTCGTTCCCGAACCAAGTGTAGTGGTCTCCCCACCGGGAGAAGTGGTCTCCCCGCCAGGTGTTGTGGTCTCCCCACTGGGTGTTGTGGTCTCTGAGCTATCCGTCGTTGAGTCAGAAGTTGAGCTACTAGGCGTCGTTTCTTCGGAGGTCGTTTCAGTAGGTTCGCTGGAGCTGGTAGCATCTGAATCGAAAAATTACTTTCATGATTCGTTTTTGTAATTTTAAGTAAACGTTGACCTAGGTACTTAATTTGCAATTAGCTAGGTAATCTTGACGTAGTACTTAACATGAAAACTGTGCGTGGTTTATAGATACAAATTGTTACGACCTGTAAGGCTAAAGAACTTTCTCTGTAATTTACTCACCACTGCTTGAGACTTCAGTTGAGCCACTGACTGTGGATCCAGGGGTTGTGGTCTCTCCGGCCACGGTAGAGCCGGCTGTTGTAGTTTCGCCGGCCACCGTTGAGCTGGTGTCAGAGGTAGACTCCGAGGCAGAGGTGTCACCTACAATACATAGGTATTTTTGTATTATTGAAATTTTGTCCCGGGTTTATATCTGTTTAGTATTTCTGATGCCTTTAGAAGGTATAGGTTAAGTTAGAGCCTGATGCATAGTCTATGACCTATCTTCTTAGTCGGATACTCTTGTCAGACCTATACCTATATTTGCCTATTAGACGGTACTCACTGCTGCTCGAGACTTCAGTAGAGCTGTCCGTGGATCCTGAAACTGTAGTCTCTCCAGACACCGTGGAGCCCGTGCCCTCGGTCGAGTCAGAGCCTGATGATCCCGACGATGTTTCCGTAGTCTCATCCGAACCAGTGGTATCTGAAAATATGTTTGAATGAACACTAATTGGTGTAAATATCATCAAACGTGGACAGTAGATTAGACAAATTATAAATAAGATTCATAGAGTTATACCAAGATAAGTCTGCAACGATTTTGATAACACACTAAGTGCAAGCGTTATTTATTCGTCATAATTTCATAGAAGTTTGACATTTAAAATAACACTTGTGCTATCAAAATCATTGCAGACTTGTCTTGATCTAACTCTAGTAAATAATGACAATCTAGATTGTAATACTGCGAGTACAATGGGAGGCCAAACATATTTATACATATATATATTCTCATATTCTTCATGAAGATTTTAAATTGGTTCCACGTTCCACGTTAACGTTCGTTTTTTTAGCATTAGAAATAAGGTAAACAATCTTGATGTGTCTTTTAATTGAAAAACACATTTTTAAAAGAAGTTACGGCAAATATGTAAGTAACAATTATGAATCTAATACGCTCACTTATATTCTTCTGCTTTCATAAGTAATAGTTAGGTACTGATTTTTAAAAAGCGTTCTTCAATTAAAAGACATGTCTAGATCGCTTACCTTCTTTCAAGTTCTTTCTAATGCTAAAAAAACGGACTATAGTACTCACCACTGCCCGAGACTGTTGAGCCAGTGTCTGTGGAGCCTGGTGTTAAGGTCTCTCCAGTCTCAGTCGAGCTTGTTGAGCCGGTCTCTTCTGTCAAATCGGATCCCGTAACCGTAGAGCCAGTGTTAGACTCTGTGGTGAAGTCAGTTTCGCCAGAGCCTAATTCAGTGATATCTAAAAAATAAGTAAAGAATCGTCAATATCAATACAGTAGCTGCTAAAACTCTTCTCGTAATGAATATGGAAGATATTACACAATAAACATAGTTATTAAATATAGTAAACATTTTAAAACTAAATATTTATGTAACTCCCTAAATAAAATTATAATGAAATACATTATTATTGTATAATGTTAAGATAAGTTAAGTTAAGAAGTAAATATAAATGAAATCTGAATGCTACCATGTAAGATTTATCTGTTAATGCTAATATTACATTATAAAATAAATAAATAAATGAATAGGAATAAAAAACAATGACCAAATGCTATACGTGCGTTACTTTTTCCTGCACGTTATGATGCCTACAAGATCTTTTCATAATACCTACGTAAACAGCAAAAATGTTTTTATCTTTCTGAATGAAAATTTGGTAAAGAGTCGACAAAATCATTTCAAAAATTTGTCCATACCTGATCCAGTTACAGTTGAGAAAGAGCTGAAGTCGAATTCCGTTTCAGTGGCCCCGGACCCTTCTGTAAATAAAGAAAAATAAAACTGTAATTTTTACCTTATTATTATTATTAGCGCATATTTTTTACCTTGCCAAATCCAAAATCATTTAAGTAGCATACGTAATAACTCAAATATTACCTGCTGTGGATGAGCCGTCACTGAACATCATATCACTGAGCTGAAAAACATATTGGATTAGAAAATAGCCAGAAGAAATACTTTAGACCAAAGAGACGCATTTTATCCGGATTGGCGGGAAAGTACAAACGATAGGGTTGGGTGGAGGAAAGGAGGGGAGGCCTGTGCCCAGCAGTGGGACAATAAACTAGGCTAAAAGAGGAGTTGTTAACGGTGGAAAAAGTGTAAATTCTAAGAAAACTACTACTACTAAACTGGGCTAAAAAAGAGTTAATACCGGTGGAAAAAGTGTAAATTCTAAGAAAAATATTATAATTTGGTAACTGATATAGATGGCGCTGGTAGCTGATGTTGTAGACAGCTAGAGTTACTGCATAATGTTGCCATCTACCGTCATCTTCTTGAACTCGGGGGCAATAAGAATTTTTATTGAACTTTTATTATTTATCAAAGAGAATTTGAAGTAGAGAGTTACTGTCGTACTAAATTAAGTAGCTACAGCTACAGTTAATTTACTGCCATCTTTAGACAGAAGATTAACACTGTTTGAACGCCATTTGACTTTGATCCTTCTTTTTCCACTGATATGTGTTAACTTGTGTAATAGTCGACTATAGGCAACTATAATAGTCGAGTAGATGGCGTTAATATTAATATTTAATAAGTTAACACATATCAGTGAAAGAATGCCCAATGGGTGAAGAATTTAGATATCGTATTGTAAATATTGTAATTGATAATTAGCGACTCTGTAAATGCCATACGAATAAATAAATAGTGAAAGAATAAGGATCAAAGTCAAATGGCGTTCTAACAGTTTTATGTTCTGCCGAAAGATTGCAGTAAATTTACAGTGGCTACATAATTTACTTTGACGATCCGTCTCTATAGACTCTATTCTCTTTGTATTTATAAAGTCAATGAATCTTTGACGGTATGATTTGCCATGGACCCGGGTATGTCCTTAAACTACGTCCAAGACCACCGGTGGACGGGCAGCAGCGTCCCTCAAATTTGGTGTACTCGACTGCGATCGCCAACCCGCCTGCCAAGCGTGGCGATTATGGCATACACTCCCCAAAGGGGGACGCCTATGTTCAGCAGTGGACGTCTCATGGCTGAGATGATGATGATGATGATGATTATTATTTGTCATAGAGTACATACCGAGGTGCTGGTCAGCAGTTCTGCGCCAACCTCTTCCTCCTCTTCTTCGCAGTCGGGTAAATCGTCATCATCCATCACAGTCGTCGATGATACGGACAACAGCTCGTCTGGAATAATAGCGTGGGAAAATGCATTCTTGTATTTATATTTAAAAATGTTGGATTTAATAATTAAAAATGTACCTAGGTATATGATTTTCCAATAGCTGGTAGGTATGGCAGTTGTGCGTGAAGGGCAGATTACTACCCATATACTTACCCTACCTATATCATAGGTTACTTAAAGACGGTATTAGGAAATAAAATAATATATTTTGCAGAATTAAAGTCTTCTACCCTTGCCAAAAGTGATATGAATTTTTTAAAAGATTTTAATGATACCAACAATAAAAGTAAACCTACTAGACTTATATCGACCGGGACATGAACCGTGATTACCTTTTGTATTGTTTTCGAGCTCCCGATATTTCGACTCAGCTACATGCATCTTGTTCATGGGTCCCAGGGGATCCCGGACGATATAAATAAGTCTAGTGAAACTAACCGTGAATCATTCAAAACTGTTTTTTTTTTCGATGTGGCGCACGTACAGCTCTTGTGAGCAAGGACCCCGCTAAGGATACGGGCGAGCCTTGCTCATTTTATTTTATTTTATTTATTGAACACAATGTAAGCTTACAGTTATAGACCAAATCACTTACACGCTAGAAAAACAGATACATTGTCAAAATAGTAACAATTAAAAACATACAAAAATATAAAAACATGCACATAAAAATGTCATACAAATTAAAATCATAGGCATATCTGTCGCCAGTTTTCCCTTAGTCGCCTTATACGACACCCACGGGACGAGATGGGGAGGTGCTATTCTTTTCTGATGCCGGCACCAGACGGCATCATTCAAAACTGTTAAAAGTAAACCCGTTAAAACATACCTATGTTGCAAGGCTCAGGGTTGCAGGATTGTTCCTCGTCAGGCATTTCGGCTTCGGGACACGAGGTGGACGCGTTGCCGCCGCTCAGGCACATCACCTTGCGGTACTGCACGCCGCCGTCGCACTCTTTCGTGCACTGTATCATATTTTCTTTTATTTTTTTTTTTATTGAAAATGACATGGAACTATAAAATATGCGTACCACAATACAAAGATTCGCCAAACTGCGGGGCAGTTTGTTGGCGATGAGCTCGCTCTTTTTATAAGTACATCAAAGCAGGTACATATTTTTGCACTGTCCTACCGTCCCAGCGTAGCCCTTTCTGATTATGTAACTATACTGTATATTACAAGTGAACATAGGATGACTGAGTCTTCGCTGGTGGCGCGGGCGCGGGACAGGAGTACAGCGGTGCTTATAATAACAAGTATGATTAAATTATCGTATATTCGGTTGTTCTGATCTTTTTAGAGTAGGTATAATTATTAGACTATGAACCATTCGAATTCTTTAAAATTAAATAAAGCATACTTTCTATATGTAAAAACCGGTTTACTTCTCTTTCTCATCTTACCACTTTATTCATAAAAGTTTACGGGCCTGATTTAGTTAAATTATGTTTTATCCCTTTCGTACAAATACGCAAGTCAAAATAACAGATAAAGATAAACGATTATTAGCTAATTGAGGTTTGTATAGCGCGTTTATGAATAAGGCTTAAGGTTTAAATATCGATTGCGTCATCAGCTGCTACTTAAGACCCCCTTTTGCACTTGAAACGAGTGGCATTCTCTCTTGTATGATTATGACTGTTGGGCATGCATAGCATCCCTCGCAACGTCAAGCCAGCATCTTAAGGGCCAAAGCATATAAGTATTATGTAGGTACAGAAATATTCCCTGAGACCAACCTCGGTCCAGTTGGCCATATAGCGGGGTAGTTGTCGGCCGGGCCCTCGCACGGCGTGGTGTCGTTGTACTTAGCCTGGTCGTCCAGGAGGTCGAGTGCCGGAGCACTGCTCCTCCGTCAAAGAGCCCGCGGAACACTGTACGATTGCATCCATAGCATGGCAGGCCTATAGGTCAGTTAGTGATGGGCCAAATCGAAAAAATTTCAAACCGAATTAGTCGACTCCGATTTAAACCCAAATCGGTTTGCAAACCGATTTGGCCAAGTCGATTTAACTTCTACTTTTTAAGTATCAGTAGTTCAAACCGCTCCGTAGTCTTTGAGTTGAGGAAATTGAATTGTCAATTTTACGCTTTGTTCGATCCGATCGACAGCAAAAATTTTGACTTAAAAGTTTTGTAATATTTTTTTTAGTTTTGTTGCGCGGTAAATCACAATTTTATAATTTCTAAAGCTAAAACGGGAAAGCACTATACGAGCAAGCAGGAAAGAGCGTGTGGTCTCGTGCGATTTCGTGTCATTGCCGCGAATCGTTGAGTCAGCAAATCGACGCGGCGCAAAACTGCCAAACCGATCCAAGTATACCGCCAAATCAATCGCTTTAAGCACATGCGAAATTGAACCTTACAACAAAAACAATAAGTTTCATTTTACTTTACCTGTAGATACCAAGTTTCGACTCGACTCAATAATGGCGGCAATGTGCATGGCAACATTTTTCTTCGTGGTTTGAAATCGATTTGCTTACATTTTAATCCTCAATATGTCAAATGAAAGTGACGCATCAACAAATATGAAAGGATGCGTTTAGAGCGGGTGAACGTATCTTAAGTCGATTTACGGAACACTCACGTCGATTTAGTCGACTTCAGACCTAAATCGGTTTGAACCGATTTGTGAAGTCGAATCGTAACATCGCTAAGGTCAGTACAGACAAGTTTAATAAGACCCACCTCGGTCCAGTTGGCCGCGAACCATATAGCGGGGCAGTTGTCGGCCGGGACCTCGCACGGCGTGGTGTCGTTGTACTTGGTGTCGGCGTCGCACTTGGCCTCGTCGACCTGCTGCACGGAGCCGCCGTCAAAGAACCCGCAGAACACTTTGCGAGTCTTTACGCCTACGCCGCAGTCTACTGAGCACTGGGTAGAAAGACAAGACATTAAACGAATGATGTATTGTGCTGAAAATTTATGGGTTAGTCATCAAGCCGGAACTTGACGTATACGCAAGTGACGTGTGTTATGGATTATGTTTTTGTGATAGGTACAATTATAATGTGTAAAAGGTGCTTTAACCTGTTTTAATCAGCCTTGTTAGGGTAATTTTGTCTATCGAACATGTTGTCTAGATTTAAAATGTGAAACTACCTAGTGAATTTAATCACAAGTTGTGTGGGAGATTGTTTATAGCTCTTTACAAATAGTCTGAATTCCAAATTGGCTGATATCTTGATGACGTAGCACTGAGAACTTATTTGTGTTGACTGCAAAACGGTTCAATTTAAAATTGCAGTGGTTCTTTATTATTGGTGGTAATTTGCTTTATAAAATACCTAAGAGTGTTGAAGAAATCGTTACTCACATTGCTCCACTGTGTGGCATACCACTGCGACTCGCAGGCAGGCAGTGTGGACTCGTCGCAGGGTTTCTGCAGCTCCGGTTTGCGATGGTACGAGCACAAGTCCGAGTCCACAACCTGACGGTCCTTCGTCACGCACAGAGCCTCACGAGTGTAGTACTTCGATACGCAGGAGTCACACTGGAATAAACGATTTACATTAGTTTGCTAGACAAGGTAGTATGGTTAGAGTCCCAAGGTTGTGCGCTAAAGCTATACAGACTACAATTACGATCTTGAGTGTACCTAGGCCATGGTCTGGAGTCATCTTTTCGAGCCATCTTTTTGGCCTACTCTCGAGTAGATGGCGATACTTTTTAATATTTAACAGATTTAACACATATCAGTGAAAGAATAAGGATCAAAGTAAGAGATTGTGTCCAGATATGTAATGATGAGCAACCAAATCAAAGCCAGTGTGTCGGCCACAGCAAGCGAATGCTCACGGAAAGAAGGAGGAATGGCGACGTGTCGTTAAACGAGTAGCTCAAAAGTCTACATAATGGCCACGACCACTCTGTCAAGAGTATAACGAAGAAGAAGAAGAATGATGAGCAGGTACTCACCCCGGTCCAGTTGGATATAACCCAGTCGATGCCATCACACGGGTGGATATTGCAGGGCTGCTCCGCGGCAGGCTTCTCGTCTTCACAGCTTTCATCTACCAGCACTTCCACGCGGCCGTTGGTCTTTCTGTGGCAGACCACCTGGCGCGTCTGCTTGCCGTCTCCACACAGCTTGTCGCACTGAGGAAAAGTTGGTTAGCCATAAAGTTGACTGTGACTTCATTTCAAACGTCAAACCTTCATCGCAACATCAGTTTTATGCAGCTCTGTAGTTCCAGCAAAGATTAATTGATGGTAGGTGTACCTATAATAAAATTACAATTTCTTTGTGCTTCGAATTGATAGCTATGTAGATGGCGCTGTAAGGTTCTGTATCAGAGCCTTTTGACAATTTACTTATCACAAAACAATTGGAACAGTGCCATCTACTTGAGCTGTTAAAGTCAAAGGCATGATTTTTTTAGATTTCACGTCTATTCTACGATCAAAAACTCTTTGATATTTGATGCAACTTTAATATTAAAATTTAATCTTAGAGCTAGGTAAATTTTTCAAATACAAGAGAAAATAAATCCATGGTACGAACAAAACACCGAGTTGCACCTGGAATTTAGTAAAAAAAAAATGAAAAGATGCAACTTACAGGTTTCCAAGGTCCAGTGAACCATGTGGGGCAGGAGGCGTTGACGTTGCACTTCTGGTGCTCTTCGGGCTTGTCGCCCAGCCGTCTGAAGCATTGGTTCTCGTCAACTATCGATGGGTACCTAAAATTAAAGCCCAAAACGTATTAAAGCTAAAATAGCAGCTCGACAATAAGTAAGCGAAATAGAGGGAGATATTAAGATCTCAGTGTTTACCTTATTAGCTTTAAAGAAGGTATAAGATAAAGCGTACATTGGATGCATACGCAATTACGCACTATACGCAGCCGTCTGCAGCTCCCACAAGCTTTAGACACAGAAGCCGTGTAGATGTTTCTGGTGTGGCCTCACTTTTACAATGCAGGTCTTTGTAAAAGTGGAACTCCAAGAAGATGTTACCACGTTTATGCAAAGCGAAGACAGTGACTATCATGGCCACCCTCAGCCTTGAGGTTCTGTAGGAACTGCTTGGAATATAAGGTTTATTTTAACTTGCCCGTTAGAGATGATCTTCTGGCACTGTACGGAGCGCGACTGCGAGCCGCCGGAGCCGCACAGCTTGGAGCAGGGCCCCCACGGGCTCGGCACCCACTCCGGCATGCACTCGGCCAGCTGGCAGGTCTCGTTGGCGATGGGCCGGAGACCAGCGTCGCAGAGGCTCTCGTCCACAATCTCTAGCTCGTCGCGCGTGCGGCATGTTACGTTGCGGGTTTGGAAACCTTGAAAGATATTCGATCATCATAATAAATTAGTTATGCCAGCTAACTTACTATTGTTACAAGGGTGTGAAACTCAAGACCCCCTAATATCTAGCGCAAGGCGAAATCGTCAAGAGCATGCCGCCAGAATACAAATCCCAAATTTCATATATAGTTCGTTTGTTTTAGCATTAGAAAGAATTTCAAAGAAGGTAAGCGATCTTGGCATATCTTTCAATTGAAAAACGCTTTTCAAAAATCAATAACTATTACTTATGAAAGCAGAAGAATATAAATGATCGTATTAGATTCATAATTGTTACATATTTGCCGTAATTTATTTTTAAAATGTGTTATTCAATTAAAAGACACATCAAGATTGTTTACCTTTTTTCTAATGCTAAAAAAAAAAGGTATAGTCACGAGATTATTTAGTCATAATATTATATCACATTGTCCTTCGCTTAGAGATCGTTGCTTAGATCATCTGTCGATATGAGTCCTTATTATGATGATGTTTAGTTATTAATTATTATGTACAACAGTACCTGTCCTCAACCAGTGGCTGTCAGTAGTTGTCAAGCGGACACCAGGCTCCCATGAGCCGTGGCAAAAATTCCGGGATACCGCGAGGAAGAAGAGAAGAAGAGAGTAGCTAATATCTTCCGTCAAAATAAGGTTCATGATATATAGATGGTCGAGCAGATCTTGTCAGTAGAAAAAGACGGCAAATTTGAAAAATGTAGGCACGAAGGGATATCGTCTCATAGAAAATTTGAATTTCGCGCCTTTTTCTACTGACAAGATTTGCTTGACCATCTATAACTTGTTTCTGCGCAAATTGAGTGCATTTTGTCATGATGGTAGAGTTGTGTTTTCATCATACCTGAGCCACAAGTAACGCTGCATGGGGAGAACTCCTCGTGCGTCCAGGTGTAGGTGGCGTTGGTCGGCGGGGCCAGGTCTTTCGGGATGCTGTACTCGTATTTGATGCCCACGTTTGTCTCTTGCAAGAGCAGCTGGAAACCAGAATACGCATGTTACATTTGTGTACTCGATCCACTGCATGAGAAACTAGGGGTTTTAAAAAAATGACATGTGGCTCTAGTTCAATAGAAGACTGCAGCGATTTTGTTAGCCCACGCAGTGCAAGTGTTATCGTATACGTCATACTAATTTCATAGAAGTTTGACGAGTGACGTGTGACGGGGATCGAACCCAGACTTTCCTTGTGCAAACAAAAAAGCGAATGTTCGCAAAATGCGCCATGATAGTTCTCATCAGCTGCTGACGAAATTCGGCTACTCATTCTCGAGTAAAAACTAAATATCTAAATACCGCCTAAACCAGCAATACAATTTTTCTGCATTTTTTTTCATTTACTATATATATAAATATGTCTCAAAAAGAAAATACTCTTATAATATCAATACGACTATTATATGCTTATATATTAGTATCACGACTCCTCCATTTTTTTAAATTTGCAAAACCGGATCGACAATTTTTTTTTATTTACTCATAGAATCTGGTCACAAAATTTCACGAGAATCGTTTGAGAGTTGTGACCTGTAGAGGAGAACATCCGGACATAGAAAAGCAAAATTCTCAGTCTGACTTTATTTTTATCGGTAGAGCGTTATGATAAACATACTCGTACCTATGCCTAATCGTGGTTCTTGTTATGCCATTTAGGGTTCTAGCTAAATTATAAATTCTATAGCGTAAGTATTGAACAACCAATTTAGTTAGGACCCTAAACGGCGCAATAATCGCGGAGCGTGATGGTACTGATGGTACAAGCTCAAGACCCGTTAGACGCCGTAAGTACACTACATTGCCACGATGTCCAGTCGACGTCAAAGGTATGTTTACACTTTTCGCCTTATTACAAAAGAGTAAGGTGCAAAAGTGTAAACATATCTTTGACGTCGACATATGTGACGTTCCATAGAAAAAGGTACCTTATGGCGGCCGGCGCTTAAGTCGCATAGCGCCGCAATAATATTGGAGTCGCGTTAATAATAATGTAAGCGCCAACCGCCATAAGGTACCTTTACCCGTGGGACGTCACATATTTTTGTATTACCGAGAGGTAAAGTGGCTCATTGATGGGCCCCAAGCACCGCAGCTTGTCCGGCGCCGCGAAGCCCTGCACGCTGCGCTCGTAATGCCACGGCACGCCGGCGATCTGCATCGTGTGAGGAAAGCTGATCTGGTAGTCGCCGTTCAGGTAGTACTTGTTGTCCTTCTTTGATCGGAGAGCTGGAAATAAGATCTTGTGATTAAAACATAGCAACAAATTCTGGTCAGATGATGAAAATTGCTAAAAACCAAATAACGTCATCTCGATACAGCGGTAAGCGCAAAAAAGGGTGTATATTCTCAGCTAATGCTTACAGGATTGCTTGTCTTTAACTAGCAAACGATAAAGACAAGCAATCCTGTAAGCAGTAACTGAGGATATAAACGCCCATTTTTAATAATATATTCTTGCATACAACAGTAGTTAAAAGTAGGATAAGACTGATAAGAGAAAGTGCTTCGGCTAGGACTTACCAAGATAATTGTTGGATTTGTCTATCTCTTCTATAATAATATTTGTTGCTCCTTCGGGTATTAGAAGAATGTCGTTGTACCCTGAAAAACAAGACAAAATAGCATGTTACTTCTCAAAGTAAATCATACTAACACACATTTATAAGCACTAGCTATACGTCTTTATCAAAAAGTTTCAAAACAGTAGCGCAAGTGAAATGGAAATGGGCTGCCGTTTTTGATCTGGAGACCTCGAATAGGAGTCGATGGATTATTCGGTCGGTCATCATCGGATGGTTAAAGACCATCAGTGGTCCGCGGACCACCGGTTAAGAAACGATAATCATATTATTTGAGTACCTTGGGTGTAATCTTGGTTGTCGATGAGGCCGGCGTTGGTGTGACAGTTGGTCCCGTTGCCGCGGCACACACGGCACTTGTCTTCACGAGCGTTAGACCCCAACATCATGTCGCAGCCCACCGGCTAGAAAAATATAGGTACAAAGTTACCCCCTTATTCATAAACGTTTACTAAAGTTGACAAGCCGATAATAATCGTTTGTCCCTTTCCGACGTATTGGTATGACGGAAAGGGACAAATGATTATTATCGGCTTGTTAACTTTAGTAAATGTTTATGAATAAGGGGGATAATATGTAAGCATAGATATTTTCTAAAGTTACCAAAAAATTGGAAAATTTCTGAAAATCGAGACAAAATTTCCTTCATGGATATGGAAAATTTTACCACGAAGAAAATCATCACATCAGAAAATTTCCGTAAGCACTTCTTTGCTTCTGAATACCCAATATGATGAGAGTGGTCGTCATTGTCATTATGAAGGTTATTAACGATGTCGCGGCTGTCATTATCCTCGTTGATTCACTCTAGGGACTTGATACATCAAAAATGTATTTACCTACAAAATGAAGCGTGTGAACGTGAAGAATGCAGTGGCGGATTTGCAGTCTTTGCCGCCCTAGGCCCCAGGCGCTTTAGCCGTCCCTTTCTCAGCACCCATCATTTTGACTACGTTTTGAGTTATTTCTTGTTATCAGCGAATTTTTTGTCACAATTTGCCGCAGCCAGAAAAACTTGCCCAGGCCCGGGCCTACATGGCCTTAGGGCAAACCCGCCACTGGAAGAATGTTAAAATAAAGTTACCTGACAGGTGCCATCGACGCAGACGTCGAAGGACTCGTCGTTGCATCTCGTGCCGTCTGTCACCTTCGGCGCCTGCCGGTAGTAGAACCGCTCGCCTTTTGGCATGCAGTTCAGCTCGCACGGCCGGGGACCGTTCGTGTAAGGCACCCAACTGAGGAAAAAAGTTACTTTACTAAATTTAGAAAATTCGAGCCAGTTCATATCAGACCAAGTGACTCTGTACCAACCTAGCTGTAGGTACTTGGTCCCCTTGAAGCATGTGAAAGTCGGTTTGCTCAAGACAGTCCTGCGTGTTGCAGTACTCCATGATACCGCCTATTCTGTCCACATCAGACCAGTGATTTTATATCCACCTGTACTTGGTCCCCTTGAAGGCTTTGTCGTTGAACTCAGCGCACTGTTCAGCGCAGAAGTCGCTCGTCTCGGGACAGTCTTAAGTGTCGCAGTACAATATGACACCGCATGTCCAGTTCACATCAGACCAATGACTCTGAAAGTCTGTACCCACCTGTACTTGGTCCCCTTGAAGGCTTTGTCGTTGAACTCGGCGCACTGTTCAGCGCGGAAGTCGCTCTGCTCGGGGCAATCTTGCGTGTTGCACGAGAAGTACTTTGTGTCTCCTCCCGTACAGCTCGCGCCAGACCTGGAATCGCTCTTTTATTTTACTGGAAGTTCGAGTTGCTGTTAAAATACCTACAAAGATCGCTCAAGGACTGATGAAAAAGAGATATACCTAAGCCAAAAACCCTTAAGAAGTAAATATCCAATACTCAATAAACATTTTAAAATTGCGCCTCCCTTACTAGAGCCCTTACGCTCACTTCTAAAGACATACACACAAACTGTTTTTGTTGTTTGTGTGCGTTGCGTCTGGAAAAGTGTATGTAAACATATCTTTGACGTCGACTGTACAACTCTAACGTCTTATCAATTATCGTAGTGTCTTCATAAAAGATTTTCCGCTATTATAATTATAAGATCATGCCGCATCAAATTGCCAACATCATTGCCGCTACATAAACATCAGGCGCATTTGGATGCTGATAAGCAATAATGTGTCAACCCACATTAATTTTTCAATCAGATGTCAACTCAAAAAATTGAGGCCAAAGTTGACATTTTATTGCAAAATGGATGTGGGATGACTTATTATCACCATCCATTTATTCCAGGCTTTAACCCTCCTAGGGCCTCGAACTTACCCTTCTATGGCCTCGAACTCACCCTTCTAGGGCCTCGAACTTACCCTTCTATGAGGCATATCCTCTTCTGGCTGGCAACACCGCCGCCACAGGGCCGCGAGCAGTTGCTGGGGTTCCCCCACGGGCCCCAGCCCTTCTCACTACCCTCCCCTCCTGGGATCACGTATGAATTTGGTAGGTACTGCCCGGCGCCCTGTCGCCTGTGTCTTCTGCGGTGGCCGGATACCTGGATGATAAAAAAAACTACTATTTGAAAATTTCCTTTCGTAAACTATAAAACATAATACCAAATAATAATATAATAGGCAGTAAGTCCGGAAACTCTAATCTCAACAACATAAGACTATCCGGTCGGTGCTACATCTATTGCCACTTGACAGTACTATTACTACTACTTAAAGTACTGATAATTCTGTTACTCGATGCTAGATGTCGACTATGAAAGTTGCTATGGAAATACTAATATTACTGGGACCAAAACTGATGTATGGAGTGAGCACTCTTGTCTTACTTACTCTATGGTATAAGCAATAAGTAGTTATACTTATCACAGGGCAATCAAACTATATTACAATTTATTATACCTAGTCACCGATGAATAAAAATTCTCGCCAATTATTCTTAACAAGGGGCCACCCGTCCGCTATCAACAGTGTATTTAATTAAAAGTGACATCTTAACACTCTCCGGGGAGTATCCCGTCCCAAAATAAAGAAAATGAGAACAAAAAACGAGTAACGCGAAATCTGCAAGAAATTACGTTCGAATTACAATAAAACGTGTTGGTTCCAGGAACTTGTTATGGCTCCTCTACACAATGTGCCAACGCCGTCCACTCCAAGGGACGCAGCCATGCGGTAGAATGAGATAGCATTATCACTTGTTCCCTCTAACGCATAAATGCGTGCCTTTTAGTGGCCGGCGCTGGCCCATCGTGCATCGTGGAGAGGAGCCATTATAACAAATGTGAATTTTGTTTCATAAAAATACCGTTAAGTTAACCTATAGTTTTTTTAATAGGGAGAGTGTTACTGCAATGTTCTGCCGCCAGAGAGCAGCACTAATTTGTTTAGTAAACCATAGAGTAACTTATACATACTAGGATTACTAGGCCTTAAACAGTTTTTTGACAAGTTTTCACTTTGGTTTTCACTATGACATTAATGCTTTGCATTGATGCATCAAGGCGGTTTTATCAATGGCAATTGCTTAGTTTCCTACCTCTTCTTTCATGGTTTTTGGTAACTGTGCATCTATATGCCTAGAGTTGTGCCCTTATCGAGAACGTTCTCCCTTTTGTATGGGAATTTTTCTCACTCGAGAATTTTTCGTATAGTAAGTTGATAATTTATATTTCCTATATAGTAATTGAACCATAGTTGCTATAGGTTCCTACAATGTAATTTTTTATAAAATGTAAGAATTCGGATGGTTTAATTCTTTTTTTGGAAGCTAAAAAGCTAAAAATTTTAATTTTCTATCTATTTAACTAGATTTTGTTGTAAGATTCAACATATATTATTGTGTTGTCATCACTATTATCTAGCATACTCGTATCCCCGGTTTTCTTAAAATTTACTTTTTTGTAAAAAGCGTCAGACCACCAAGCGTGCTATAGTCAAATGCCGGTCGTCACGCCGTTTTAATACAATATTATGAGGATAAACAACTTGTTAGGAATGGCTGCGCCAGCGCACAGGTGGGTAGGTCATTCAGATGTGAATAACTGTGACTTGTGACTTTCTACGGAAATAAATGAGATGTACTTCTTATAAAATGGTTAGAATTAAGGCAACGTGAAAGCAGTTTATAGTTTTATAATAGAAGATCGGCAACGTGTTATGTGACTCCGCTGCAATTGCAGGAATCCATAGGCTACGTCAACGACTTACCAATATTTGACCCGTACCTATGCTTGTATGCCACTGACGCGACGTGGAATAAAAATTAGGTTCAGAGGAGGACACAACAAGGTATACCGTAAGTACCAAATTGGAGCAAGGGCTAAGGAACTTAAACTTAAAACTAGAAAAAGATACAAAACAGATATTTTCTGTACTGAAATCTAAATACTTAAAGAAGAAAAGAGAAGAAGAAGAGAAATAAGTTTTTAGCAAAAATTTCATTTTGGTACAAGCTTTTATCGCTGACTGTACTTTTCTTCCGACAGACAACTAATACTCATCGAGACAATTCTAAAAACCCCTAACACAATTAGGTTGCGTTGTTTCATTACAGAGTTCCTATGGCCACCTCCTGTCTCCATCATCAGATCAGTTCGACAGTACCATATTATTGTATTGTCATCAGAACTACATACAGCTGTCAATTTTCATGACGCTACGATCCTTGAAACATAGTTAAATTAGTTACCTTAGATTCCATTACATAGTTAGTTACATACAGATCGAGTTCCTATGGCCACCTCCTATCTCCATCATCAGATCAGTTTGACAGTACCATATTATTGTATTGTCATCAGAACTACATACAGCTGCCAATTTTCATGACGCTACGATCCTTGAAACATAGTTAAATTAGTTACCTTAGATTCCATTACATAGTTAGTTACATACAGATCGAGTTCCTATGGCCACCTCCTATCTCCATCATCAGATCAGTTTGACAGTACCATATTATTGTATTGTCATCAGAACTACATACAGCTGCCAATTTTCATGACGCTACGATCCTTGAAACATAGTTAAATTAGTTACCTTAGATTCCATTACATAGTTAGTTACATACAGATCGAGTTCCTATGGCCACCTCCTATCTCCATCATCAGATCAGTTTGACAGTACCATATTATTGTATTGTCATCAGAACTACATACAGCTGCCAATTTTCATGACGCTACGATCCTTGAAACATAGTTAAATTAGTTACCTTAGATTCCATTACATAGTTAGTTACATACAGATCGAGTTCCTATGGCCACCTCCTATCTCCATCATCAGATCAGTTTGACAGTACCATATTATTGTATTGTCATCAGAACTACATACAGCTGCCAATTTTCATGACGCTACGATCCTTGGAAGATGGTTAAATTAGTTACCTTAGATTCCATTACATAGTTAGTTACATACAGGTCGACCTAATTAAGACCGCCTGTTAATTGTCTGCCTCTGCATTTAATCAATTGTACTTTTCTTTTGTATCTTTTTACTGAGGTGTGCCAATAAAGAGTATTCTATCTATCAATCTATCTACTTACATAAATATAATTATAACCTTTGCTAATAATTCCCCTTGATGCCTACTGCTAGTTTCGTGCTGTTGTTTAAATTCAAATTTCAAATATTTATTCTGCAATCATTCTTCAGAGGTTTGAACACAAACCGGTAATAGAAGGCATGTGTCTAAGCCCTGCCTATGTTTACATCTCAATATTGTAATTAATTTTCCTCTAACATTCGAATAACTTAACCGTCAGATGTCAGGCCGTTTCGAGAAGCGAGGTCTGAAATGTAAGTACCTAATCATATATTCTTGATTTGATGTTACTCAGCGCATCTCGTGCTGCATCTCCAAACAATATCAAAACACATATTGTCTTCGGTTACCGCGATAGTTATTATAAAATAACACTAGTAATGTAAACGGATAATCATAATCGCGCATAATGACTTTAAAATACCTACATTCCCGCATTTCGAAGCCTTTACAAGGTTTCTGGTCAATGGGAGACTCGGGAAATTTTAAATTCATTGAGCCCCATACATTCCACGACACTTCTCTTTCCGCTCAGACTCTACGCGGTATAATCCACATTTTTTTTGTTAGCCTATTTTGGTGTCCCACCGCTGGGACTGCCCTCGTTTTCTGCCATGCACCCGGAAAGGTGGGCCAAAATGGTTACTAAGTGGGACCCACGGAACACAATAGACGGTGCAGGTCGGGGTTTAGGCAGACCGAAAAGGAGACGGCGGGACGACTTGGACGCATTCTACCCAAAATGGTGGGAAAATGCCGATGACAGGGTCGAGTGGAGAAAATGAGGGGAGGCCTTTTTTATTTAAATATCAAATCAAATTCAGATGTTTAAAGTTCGAATACCGCTGCAGTGTACTTATTAAATAAACCACAAGTTGCCACATCTTGTGGAGTGCACTCGAGGTTGATTGCGCTGTTTGGTCGGACCTGGATAAACACGAGGCTAGGACTTGTCGGCTCGAATGCTTCCTGCTGATGACATGTTTAGTTTAGAGCCTCGACTTAGCGGTTGAAAATGTCTACAATACAAATACTCGAGGTGGATTGCAATTAGGCATTAAAAAGAACGCACATTTCCATCTCTCTCCTGAAATTAAAAGTCATCTAAGGAGCATTCCATGAAATTATCTACCGTTGTCCCGTACAAACGCTAAGTTAAGATTTAAAGGTATAAGAGTTTCCTTTTCTATGACAAATGGTCAAAAATATGCACAGAAAAATAATCGCCTGCTTTAAATGCCGAGAAAAAAGTCGCAAAATTGGAAATACAATGCGTTTGTACGGGACAGCCCGTGGAATGCTCCTAAACGGAATGAGCCGCGGTGTTGGAACGCTCTCATCAATTGGTAGCGCCATTTCTGATTAGATTTTTATGGCTAGTGAGGTATTGACGCTTAATTAGGTACTTGTACTCGTCACTTGTAGAAGGTTGTCACGATATGGGATGTTCTTCCTCGCGTTATCCCGGCACTTTGCCACGGCCCATGAGAGCCTGGGGTCCGCTTGACAACTAATCCCATGATTTGACGTAAGCACTAGTTTTTACGAAACCGACTGCCATCTGAACTTCCAACCCAGAGGGGAAACTAGGCCTTATTGCGATTAGTCCGGTTTCCTCACGATGCTTTCCTCCACCGAAAAGCGTCTCAAATTATATTTCGTACATAAGTTCCGAAAAACCCGCTTTGAACCCGCGACCTCAGGATTGAAAGTCGCACGCTCTTACCGCTAGGCCACCAGCGCTTTTTTGTCACGATATATTATGGTATAGTTTTAGGTCAGTACGTCTCCTGAAATAGTCCATTAAACGGGATGACCCGCTGCGGTGGAGCGCTCTCATCAATTGTAGCGCCATCCCTGATTAGATTTATGGCTGTTCACAGGCTTACTATTCACTTGCCACTAGGGTTGTCACGTTACAGTTTTTTTATACTTTTAAATTAATTTTAGTTAAATAATAATTCAAGAGTTTTCCTGCAAAAGTTTAATTCTTAATCCATCGTTAATATCTTTATAAAATATCTTTATGAAGTTTAAAGATATGGCGGCTGCGCGCTGCGCCACGCGAACTATTCCAAAAAGTGTCGCTATCGGCTTGCGTTAGTTATCAGTTTTTAGAGTTTCGTACCCAAAGGGTAAAAGCGGGACCCTATTGCTAAGACTCCACTGTCCGTCTATCTGTCTGTCACCAGGCTGTATCTCATGAACCGTTATAGCTCGACAGTTGAAATTTACACACAGATAATGTATTTCTGTTGCTGCTATAACAACAAATACTAAAAAGTACGGAACCCTCGGTGGGCGAGTCTGACTCGCACTTGTCCGGTTTTTTTATTGTTGCTTGTAGAAAAACTCTTTTAAAATAAAAGTATCAAATTTATCGAAGAACTGTTTCTTTTGATCTGCGGTGGCCCATAAATACGTAGACAAAATTTTTGATACGTTAAAAAAAGGCAAAAGATCCATCAAAACGTATAAAATGTAAAGAAGTCGTGATTGGCAACCCTGCTCAATCGAGCGATGTTCACATGGTCCCACGCTGGCTGCCCAAATGTTCAATCTTCACGACGTATGTCGAAACCGAAAGCAAATTTAATCTTATTTATTACCTCTGACTGGGCTGACTACGTCTACCCGTACTTCGGGAAGGCGCGTATATGGTTGATTGCTTAATAAGTTTATTATAAGTTTCGGGATGACCATAATAGGGCGATTGGAATGAATAAGTTAAGAGTAGAGATATTTACTATCCGGTATATGGCCTATCCGTCCATGATCTCAATATCCGGCCGGATACCGGATAGTAACATAGCTTGATTTCGGAGTAAACTAATTGGATTTAAGAAACAGTCTTGATCATAATCGTACTTGTTTATTATATTAAAACAATTTAAACATTCTACTATTTCCACTGACTTGCACGCGCACTCATTTCGAACCTAGAAATGTGTCCGCGCGATCGTTCACTAGGAAACAGGTCAAACCTGTAGAATGCGCACCTGAAAAACCGAAATGTAAGTTTAAGTTCCGCTGGCCGAATATTCGGCGGCCGGATACCGGGTATTCGGCCGATGGTAAGGCCGAATATCCGGTATCCGGTATCGGGCCAAACAGCTATCCGTTGCATCTCTAGTTAAGAGTCACATGAACCTAACCGCCATACTATCAGAATTACGGTCTCACTCTCATTTTATAACGACATACTGAAATAACATGAAATTTGTCATGACTCATGAACATTTTAATAGGTAACATATATCTATGTCGGGTCCATTTTTTGTTGCTAAAGATTGTAATAAAAATAAATAATAGCGACCGAATTATTACATACAAAACTTGAAACTGTAAACTACCAAAGGCTAAAGTTCAGATGTGAAAATAATACCCAACCATTACGATTTCATTTGTATATATGACTACCATAGACTAGGAATCCTCTAGACCGAGTTTAGAGCAATTATTTCATGCAACCGATGATGCCAAAAATGCGGGGGTGCGCGGGACGAGTTGAGCGAAGTCCCGTGCCGTGATTGGTCCCTTCAAAGACACGGACGTAACACAAAGACATTTTCGACTCGAACATGGAGTAAAATTACCGTATGTGTGGCAGACGGGGTAGCGCGACTATGCTAAGCCTGGAGGATGTTTTGTATGTATGACTACTAAAACATTAACGGAATACATACATATAATTTAACTACCCTATCTTAAATTGTTTATACGACAACGGTTTCACTCACTTGAATTTTTAGTCGCTATAGGGCCCGAAACATGTCGCCAATAGCGACTAAAAATTCAAGTGAGTGAAACCGTTGTCGTATAAACAATTTAAAATATGTCTCACGAAAGTTTAATATCGATTACCCTATCTTAACTTCCTGAGGTATGAAATGGATCTAATGGACATTCTGTTAACGTATCTATTCTGTGGTAGTGTTTATCCTTTTAACGGTGTACCCAAAGATAATTAATTAGGTACACGTAAGTACACGCGGTGTGTTTTGTAGTTTAACAAAACTCTTACGACTCCGCCGGCAGATAAGCCGTAGTTAAGAACTTAATTAAGGTAGATTAGTGTAAAGAGAAAGTATGCGATCGGGCTACTGACTTGGACGTGTAATAAAGTTATCGTATAGTTATCAAATAAGATGATACTATTTACAGACGGCACTTTGAGTACGGACCACGAGGCCAATGATAGAGGACCTTAAGACAGCTAACAATTTGAAAATCATCCATTTTGTGTTCTTGCTGAACTGAGCTAATAACCTAACCTTTTATAACTGTTTTATTTCAAAACTAGCTGTTGCCCGCGACTTCGTCCGCGTGGAATCTTATCTTCAACATTTTACATCTTTAGTACCTATAATTTTCATATCCAAGCAATGTTGAAATTAGTAAGTACTTTTCTTTTTTAGCAAGTTGTATGAAGTTTTAAGTCAAGTGGATTTTGATGTTGGTTGCTGAAATTACTTTTCTTGTA
This sequence comes from Cydia fagiglandana, assembly GCF_963556715.1. Classification (NCBI taxonomy): domain Eukaryota; kingdom Metazoa; phylum Arthropoda; class Insecta; order Lepidoptera; family Tortricidae; genus Cydia; species Cydia fagiglandana. Next base: position 5,367,774 of record NC_085949.1, on the reverse strand, counting down.
TTCTCATAATAGGTACCTATGCCCTTATACAAAGATTCAAGTTCCGCACTCACAAAATATCTGATCTTCATACAAACTTTCAACCCCTTTCTCACCACCTTGGGGGATGATTTTAAAAATGCTAGAATTAGATTTCATGTTTTCTAATTTAATACCTTTTTTATGCAAAAAGTTCAAGTTCCTAGCTTAAAATTAAATTTACACCAAAGACGAACTTTCATCCCCTTTTTAACCCCCTTAGGGGTTGAATTTTCAAAAACGTTGCAATTACTTTTTTTTTGTAATCGGCTATTATGTCCTTCTAAGAAGTTTCAAAGCATTTGTAATGGATTCAAATTTCGAACCCCATTTTAACCCTGTTAGGGGATGAATTTTACAAATCGCTGAAATCACTTTTATTGTCTTCTAATAATATCCCCAAATACAAAGATTCAAATCCCGCGCTCGAAAAAATGTATGATATCCATACAAACTTTCAACCCCGTTTTCACCACCATAAGGGATGAATTTTCAAAAACGCTGAAATTAGTTTTCTTGTATTTTAATTCAATACCTTTTTACAAAGTTTCAAGTTCCTAGCTTCAAATAAAATTTACACCTGAAGACGAACTTTCATCCCCTTTTTAACCCCCTTAGGGGTTGAATTTCCAAGAACGTTGCAATTACTTTTTTTTGTAATCGGCTATTATGCCTTTCTAAGAATTTTCAAAGCATTAGTAATGGACTCAAATTTTGAAACCCATTTTAACCCTGTTAGGGATGAATTTTACAAAACGCTGAAATCACTTTTATTGTCTTTTAATAGTATCCCCAAATACAAAGATTCAAGTCCCGCGCTCGAAAAAATGTTTGATATCCATACAAACTTTCAACCCCTTTTTCACCACCTTAGGGGATGAATTTTGAAAAACGCTGAAATTAGTTTTCTTATATTTTCATTTAAAACGTTTTAACAAAGTTTCAAGTTCCTTGCTTAAAATAAAATTTGCACCCGCAGACGAACTTTCAACCCCTTTTTAACCCCCTTAGGGGTTGAAATTCCAAAAACGTTGCAATTACTTTTTTTTGTAATCGGCTATTATGCCTTTCTAAGAAGTTTCAAAACCATTGCAATGGATTCAAACTTTCAACCCCTTATTAACCCTGTTAGGGGATGAATTTTACAAAACGCTGAAATTACTTTTCCTGTCCTCTAATAATATCCCTAAATACAAAGATTCAAGGCCCACACTCGAAAAAATGTTTGATATCCATACAAACTTTCAACCCCTTTTTCACCACCTTAGGGGATGAATTTGCAAAAACGCTGAAATCAGTTTTCTTGTATTTTAATAATATATCTTTTAACGAAGTTTCAAATTCCTAGCTCAAAACAAAACTTTAACCCCATACAAACTTTCATCCCCTTTTTAACCCTATTAGGGGATGAATTTTACAAAACGCTGAAATCACTTTTATTGTCTTCTAATAATATCCCCAAATACAAAGATGCAAGTCCCGCGCTCGAAAAAAATTTTGTTATCCATACAAACTTTCAACCCCTTTTTCACCACCTTGGGGGATGAATTTTGTAAAACGCTGAAATTAGTTTTCTTGTGTTTGAATTCGATACTTTTTTACAAAGTTTCAAGTTCCTAGCTTAAAATAAAATTTGCACCCGAAGACGAACTTTCATCCCCTTTTTAACCCCCTTAGGGGTTGAATTTCCAAAAACTTTGCAATCAATTTTTTTTGTAATTGGCTATTATGCCTTTCTAAGAAGTTTCAAAGCATTTGTAATGGATTAAAATTTTCAACCCCTTTTTAACCCTGTTAGGGGATGAATTTTACAAAACGCTAAAATTACTTTTCCTGTCTTCTAATAATATCCCTAAATACAAAAATTCAACTCCACCACTCGAAAAATTTTTTGATATCCATACAAACTTTCAACCCCTTTTTCACCACCTTAGGGGCTAAATTTTCAAAAACGCTGAAATTAGTTTTCTTGTATTTTAATAATATATCTTTTTACGAAGTTTCAAATTCCTAGCTTTAAAAAAAACTTTAACCCCATACAAACTTTCATCCCCTTTTTAACCCCCTTAGGGGTTGAATTTCTCAAAATCGCTTCTTATCTCTTGTACACTTTATAAATGCAATCTGATGTGCAAATTTCAACTTTCTGGCTTTTGTAGTTTCGGCTCTGCGGTGATGAATCAGTCAGTCAGGACACTTGCATTTATGTATATAGATTACCCGCTTAGCAAATGTCACGGGAGCACTTGTCCAGTTTTTATTCGTTATCTGCTTGCTTTAGTTTACGGAACCCTGAAATCGGAAAGTTGGTAATAAACAGTCATGTATTGGGCCGTCGCGTCGGCGCGGTCAAGGCGGCAGTCACGGCCGGCCGTTGCGCGCTGACATTCAGATGAGCCGCTATTACAAACGCCTACTGAATACTCGAGTGCTAGCTCAAATTCAGCACGGATTTTTAACCGACTTCAAAAAAGGAGGAGTTTATCAATTTGACTATATGTTTTTTTGTATGTATTTTACCTCATAACATCGTAATTGGTGAACCGATTTGGAATATTAGTTTTTGTTTGAAAGTAGGTATATCTACTTATATATCGCTGCCCCAATATTACAGGGTTCTATGTTACATTTTCAAGATAGTTGAAATTCGACTTAATGTCACAATGACAATGTTCAAATTTCAGTTCGATAAAAGTGAAACAAACAAGTTACAACCCTGTAATATTGGGGCAGCAATATGTAGTTCCAAGTTGGTCCCGTTTTTATAGGATCCGATTCAGGTTGGTAACTGGTAACCTTGATCATCGCTCACGCTGATTACCTAGTGCATGTGAAATGAAGTGTAAGGCAATCACCAAGACGATCGTCAAGGTTGATCAAAATCAGTTCAAATTCAAAACCGTAACCGTAGCAAACCGAAAGACGAGTACTCGTTCAGCGTCGCGTCGGGAATAACGTCCCGTGCAATCCTGCGCATGTTATGTCGGGCACAAACAAACAACACGTGCCTACTTGACAGGCCGGCGCACGGTCTCGTTAAACTGGCCATACAATATAATGTAACTAGGTGTTTTCTTAAACGTGGTCGGAAATGTTCACATTTTCTTTGGAAGAAGAGTTGCCCAATTTGAAACTTACCTACTTACCTAAGTATTTGATTTCAGTGTCTTCGGTGACTCAATTTAATTTCCTTGCTTGGTAGTAAAAATCTAAAAATATAATCTACTGCGTTTTTTTCTTTTTCTGTTGAACTAGCTGCGACTGTACATTCAACATTAACTGGAAAACGTAATTCAAGACCAAAAAAAAGTAAGAAATGTTGCCACTTTTTTACTAGCGCGTCTTGTATTTATGTACGAATAAGTAAATAAAAGTACTTTGTTAAATAGTAGGAGTAAAATTACTAATGAATAATATCTTAGCGTGATTATTTATCAAAAGGAATTTACTATTTTACAAACAAATAATTGCAGTGGCAGATGAGACTAAGCGTCATAAGTGTACTACAATAGTTTTACAAAATAGTTATTTACGATACAAGTGCGTAAAAGAGAAAATTCGAAACGAGTGGCGATAAATTAAAACACGACCGAAGGGAGTGTTTTAAATCGACACGAGTTACGAATTATCTATTCGCACGTGTATCGTACAACGTTTTACAGTACATATGGCCCTTTAAACATTAGACCTCGCACGAAAAGTACTATTTTACGCACTAGTGCGGAAAAATAGGACCATATGTACTGTAAAGAGATATTATAATAATATCAGTGATATGCCCATAAATAAAACAATTGAACTGTACTGTACAGATATATATCCATTTGTAAAAGCATTAGAGGGTGCATTATACTTTTAGCACGTTTTCCTATTCTCTACAATTGATGTTGGCTATATCATTTTGGCTTTGATGTTGGCTTTATTATTTTAATTTTAAGATTAATTTGCGTCTATTATTTGTGATATATTTATTTATAAATTAATTATTAATTGTTTGTATTGTTTGTCAAGGGGGCCTAAGTAGAAATTCGGTTACTTACATTGTGTGTGTAGGAGTGCCTGGACGCGGTCCATGTGATACAATTACTTATAACGATGGCTGCCAACAGCAGCGATCTGAAACAATACATTATTATTTAAATTATTGTCATATTGCATCGAATAAATGATTATAATTATGATTATGATATTAATAATGCAAGAAAGCGGACTAATTCTTCATTCATTCGCTTTCGTAAAAAGATGTGTATGCAATTTATTGTATGTGGTTAGGTAGCCTGCCGGGGAGTCCCCAAGCCGTGATAAAATGCCAGGACAACGCTACAATATGATGACTGCAGTTGCATCTTTAGTTGGATTGCATAATAAGAACCTAACCACGGTGGGTAGGTTAGGTTAAACCACCTGTTCCTATAGCTACGAGTACTTTGATCATCATCATCACAGATGAGTGTAAAATAAAATTCTTAATTATCACATCACACCGAGGATCACCCACCCCCGATGCGCATCTGCAACGGCTACTTAGAATGAAGTGTAGGTGCCTACTTACTGGAAAAACTATCTTGAAATTATCTCTTATAAATTGAGGCAGGGCGCCAATTTTACTATTAATAATTTGAAGTACCTGCAATAGAACATGTATTTCAATTATGTTACAATTTATTATTTTTGCCGTACCAATGATTTTTTTTCTTTTTGTACCTTATTCATATTGGACAAGTACCCAAATATCGTCCTAAACGAGAGTTAAAAACTTTATAATTACTCCATTCCTCCAAACAGGATAATATAAATATGTAAAGGGACACTCGTTAATGTCTAATTACATACTTACACGCGACATTAAATAGTACAATGGCATGGTTGTTGCGTTTCAGATGTGCAGTCTTCAACGTTCTTATTGTTTTAACGATAGAGTATAGTTTTGGTTAGCGATGTGTAATTGTGGTAATATATAAGTACAGTATTTAAACGATGAATCTGAACACTTTCGGCTCCGACTGACGTTCGGTCGATAAAAGTGTCGATAAACTTATCGATAAAGGACTCGTGTCTAACCGTAAACTGAGGGATGATAACATCTACATTTGGGTGTGGCCCAAGTGGAGAGAAGCAGCGAGCTAATCGGTTTTCAATTGGTACCCGAGACAGGCAATACAGCTTTAACACGCCTCTAACAATAACAAGATACATACGCCTCTAATACGTATCACTGCCACCTGAAAATCTGCCGAAAACCTCTTATACAGGCCTGAATAATATTCTGAATGCATAGCACTTCTATACAAGTCATTTAAATGGCGTGGCGTGTTCGCACAGTATTAAAAAAAAAAAAATCCGTGGTAACGCTATTATATAACACCACAGCGGCTAGTATACGCACACAGAGTGAAGTGACGAAAAGAAAAGCAATATGCATATAAGGGATAACGTCATAGCTATGAATAACCCGTAATTTATTTAATGTACAAACAAAAAAATACACAAATGGCGGACTTAATACCTGAAGACATTCTCTACCAGTCAATCATTGGGTTAAACAGATACGAGTATATGCTGGTGCAGGGGATATGTAAAGCAGAGATTTAACCGTGAAGTCACTCAACTCACGGCCAATTATATCCGTTTTCTGCATCGCTCAACGTTATTAACTTACACTAAACACTGCGCCAGAGCAGTCCCACGGGATTGGGCTCGTTTACAAAAGGGCGGAGATGAAAGCCGAGCGTTAATTACCGGCGTGACTCGAGACAAGCCCCCAGCACCTTCAACTGTGAACTGGAGGCCAAAGGAGCTGGGAAATTTTTTGTGAATCATAATTTTCATTCTTAGTTCCTCCTATTGAAACTCTCTTAATTTGATAAGGTTAAGCCTAGTCAACCAAATATTAAGTACATTCAACTGTAAAAATATGGGTATAGACAACTTACTCAAAAATATGTCCCATAGTTCTTAATTCATTGACATGACATAAGACTTACTTATGGGACATATTGTTGAGATGATTTGTACACCCATATTTTTACAGTTGACTGTACCTACTGTAAGCGTTGTACATACGTACCTATTTGAATTCAGCCGGCCTAGCCAAGGTTACAATCGCTATCGCTTCGACAACGAAAAGCATTAGGTCTCTCTATCACTCTTCCATATTAGTGCGACAGTGACAGTTGCGTATCAATCGCTACGGAGCGTAAGCGATCGGTATCTTGGCTACGCGGCCTGATTTGGTAAAAGAAAGAAAATTAACGATTCCGAGGACAAACAACTTATGAAGGAGTTTATGAAGCACACACGTCCATAAATAGCTACATTAATTGCTACATTAATAATAAATGCAAGCTTATTTTGTGCTTCCTTGGTTTTTTAGGGTTCCGTACCCAAAGGGTAAAACGGGACCCTATTACTAAGACTCTACTGTCCGTCCGTCCGTCCGCCCGTCCGTCCGTCCGTCTATCACCAGGCTGTATCTCACGAACCGTGATAGTTCACAAATGATGTATTTCTGTTGCCGCTATAACAACAAATACTAAAAACAGAATAAAATAAAGAGTTAAGTGGGGCTCCCATACAACAAACGTGTTTTTTGACCAAAGTTAAGCAACGTCGGGCGGGGTCAGTACTTGGATGGGTGACCGTTTTTATTTGCCTTTTGTGCATTATAGTACGGAACCCATCGTGCGCGAGTCCGACTCGCACTTGCCCGGTTTTTTTCTGTTACTGTTGATTAAAATATTTCATTCTGCTTTAAATGATTTTGTTCAGTGATGACAGTGATGACTGTGTTTCAGCTGCAGACTGATTTATTTATAACACTACTAAATCATACAAAGGTTCATTTAGGTGAATCTCAATGAGTAATGTTCATGTTGAAAAAGGACAATATAAGTAATGACCAGAGCAGCTAATATTTATGCCCGTTTTTAGGGTTCCGTACCCGAAGGGTAAAAACGGGACCCTATTACTAAGACTTCACTGTCTGTCCTTTCCGTCTGTCTGTTACCAGGCGGTAACTCATGAACCGTGAGAGCTAGACAGTTGAGATTTTCACAGATGTATTTCTGTTGCCGCTATAACAACAAATACTAAAACAAAATAAAATCAATATTTAAGTGGGGCTCCCATACAACAAACGTGATTTTTTTGCCGTTTTCTACGTAATGGTACGGAACCCTCGGTGGGTGAGTACGACTCGCACTTGGCCGGTTTTTTTATGTTTTTCGAATAAATTGAAGTATAGCGAACTACCAAGTGCAAGATCATTGTGGCACTCTTTGGGGGAGGCCTATGACGATCAGTGGACGTCCTCTGGCTGATATGATGATGATGATAGCGAACTCTGACTTTGACTTCTCGATGCCCATTCATGTGAATGTAAAGGCCACATTTAATGAACAGCAGAGCTATGCGACAGTCAATGGAGCACGGCGAGTCGCGCTGCGCCGGCGCATCCTGCGGAAGGTAACACTATCGCAACTGTCAATTAGCGGGAATTAAACAGCCATTGACGGCATCCTTGATATATCATCAATACTATAACTCTGTATCTTTAGGTATATCAATAAAAGTAAACAAAATCCCCCTCAAATGGCTCCTTATGTTAATTGAGGGTAGAAGAAAACATTACATGATCAAATAATGTAGGTTAAAGTTCATTGATTGATTCAAGCGGTTTTGTAATTGGTCGGTTAACCAATAAATGTTATACATACCCGAAAATGTACAAATTGTTTGTTTACTTTTATTTAAATACCTATAGATACAGACTATACATATGCGTTTACGCTAATATTAAATAATCTTATTCAATTACAAACTTAAGAAATTGTTCGAAAATGAGAATGGAATTACGACAGCGACTCGATTTATGACTTTTGACATAATGTTTAATTATATTTATCGTGTTATCATTATAGCATTGTGTTCAGCTTTGTATTTCTTATTTAGAGCTACGTAAGTATAGTTTATATAAATAGTACCTAGTGATTATACTTAAAATAAATAACACGAATCTAAATACTTTCATAAAATAATTTGATTTGTTTCCTAGTAATATTTACTATAAACTAAGTAATAACAGCACACATTTTGTGCATATGTCGCATGAATATGGTTTCTCTGGAAGCATTTAATTAGTAGATCGTATCATTCACGAAGACGCGTGCTTTGACACGTATTGTCATGTTATTAAAGGTTAGATTTGACAAATCGCGCGTCATCGTGGATGACACGAACTATATATATGGGCGCTTCCAAGTTTTTTAATCAGTCTTTAAGTTGTAATCATCATATCATAAGTCATAACATTACATTAATACGTGACAACCTAGATTTGGTACAGCGGATGCAATGCATTTTGGGCGTCTATGAAAACAATGTTGCGATTCTATTGTCCCAGGTCATTCCGAATTCGATGCAGCATCGTCATTATAATATTTAGTCATGCAACCTACATCGGAGCCTAGGCTTCCTAATTCGAGTTAGAGTCTGCATTTTGATGATCACCTGAAGGATATACTCATTAATAATCGTATTAATTAGTCAGCATCACACATGGTATAGGTAGGCGTAAACCAAGAACGACATCATCGAAACATTTGATGAATCCATCAACATATTGAGTAGGCTGAGCTTGACACATATAAATATGATTTGAAAATAAGCCATTTCATAGACAAGGGCAAATAATATTAAGTGCTTCCGTCCAGCGTTAAAACACTCAAAGATGCAATAAATTATCATTTCCATATAAGTAAACTGGATATGTGGCATTCTCAAAGATTTAAAAACGCTGATTCAGGGAAAAAGCTCAAGTACCGCGTAGCCGAATATTTAAAAAAAATTCAATTTTCATTCACGTTCTAAAAGGGATCGATTCAAAACACATGAAAGTAATCAACGAGTTGAATAAATATTACGCCTTGAATTTACTGCTTTGTAAGTGCATCGTTATTGCCATTATCGTAAACAGTGCAGCCAACACGGTAGTTAACCCTATAGGCCGGTGTTGCCAACTGTAAGTTGTGTAACCAACATTAACTACGACAATGGGCTGGTAGACGTGTACAAAGGGTATTATGTTTTTGTCGTGATAAGTATTTCCAAGTGCTAGGTAAGGCATTGGTAAATTTCAAATACATTTACAAAGTATTAGTGTACTTTTTTAAACATAAAGTACTGAGGTTAAAAGTAACTCTGCTGTAATTCGTCTGAAAACGATTTTTCACTGGTTTATTTTAGATAGCTTTATAGTTTTTATTAGAACCTTATGTTTGTTCTTGTTTTGGTTTCACGAAAGATTTATTGATCCGATGATCAATAAATATATTTTATGGGTTTATCTAAATCTTCAACGTATAAGTTCACATGGACTGGTGAGCCATATAAATAGGTAGCATATATTGTGCAAAATTATATTTAGAGCTAGCTAGTCAGCGTCAGCGCTACAGGCCTATTCGGATTTCGAGATAATCACAAGATCTAGAGACGATTTAGAGATCAACTAGATCTACATTAGATATCGACTAGATGTGACTTGGATATCTAAGTCATAACTTGTCGAAATCGTTCAAGAGGACCTCCAGAATCGCGGAAACGTCAAATTTGACATATCTATCTTACAAATATCTTTAAATTATCCATATCATACCTTGTTGAAGTCTAGTAGAAATCTAATTCATTTTCCGAATCGAGCCGCTAGTCAGTCGTAAAGAACTTTCAACCAAATTAACCCCCTTAGAGGTTCAATGATGATGATGATGAGTATTCCAAGATTTGAAAGAAGGTATGTTTGAAATTTCCTATCTTTAAAGGGATAACCCTTAATAATGCCATAAGGTATTACCTATTCATAAACGCGCTACAAGCCTCATCAAAAATGTTTGTTCTCTTTCTTAAATATACATAAGTACCTACCTACAAATTGACAGAGTAAGACAAACGGGTTATTAACTATAATATGGTTATAATAGCGCGTTAATGAATAAGAGGATAAGGCTGTACAATGTTAATCAGTATCTAAGTAACGGAACCGTTTTATGTAAATATTCTACACATAAAATATTATTTAGGCCATAAATTTATAGAATAGCAATCCTTATTGTGACAATAATATTGAATACTTATCAATCAATCCAATACTAAGAAATACAATAACCGCATGACAAAACAGGCCAGCAATCAGACTATTATCGCCAATAAAGCGACAAAGACATGACTCTAGTGCCAATAATAGCACATTTCGCGTATCGTAATTTCATCGGACGCTGACACGCGAGGCAGGAATACTAATATTGTTGGCATTATGCACAACTATTGTTCCTATATTACAATGCTAACATTTTATTGGATATGCTAGTTTTGTATGCCGATTGCAGAGTTGCAATTGACTTATTGATAGTTTATTCGGTACATTAACCTTTAAATTTGCTATCACTGTGTGTGGTGTGTGTCGAACTGTAATTAATGTAAATATAAATTTCAATCTGCATGTTGATTTAGAGTCTGTGTGGAAAGAGAAGAGTCGTGGAATGTATTGGATCCCATACATTTCACAACGCACAAACCCTCCTCACTTAATAACTTTTTAGTAAATAAGGCCACCAAAGCCTTTGTTAGACACTACGGGTAAACACTTAATGAATTACGACGTTAGCAATGTGGCTGTCATATGATTTTTCGGTGTCTAATAGAGAACAACCGATAGGAGAGGTCAGCATTATCGGCAAAACTTGATATGGTTTGCAAATTCCAAATCGCCAAGTCGCCACATTTTGTTAGTAGAGGTGGCAACATAAATTGTTTTCCAACCCTTTTTTTAATAATGACGAATTCCCAATCATTACATTGTCCTATAGATTATACTCGCTAGAATTACATATAGTGCTTAACGCGCATGTCACACTTGCGTTAATTATGCAAAACGGCGCCATGCGCATGCGTTGCGCGAACGCCGCTTCCGACGCCGCCGCGTCTGCGCGCACCGCCCGAAATAACCGTGCGCAAGTGTGACTTGGAATCTGATTTATACGTTACCGCAAATTTGGACGTACTTAGAACTTAAAGCTAACAACTTACTAGATATATAATCAGAATCGGTAAAAGCTCTATTTCAATGTCAGGTATCCAATGTATTTATTTATTAGGTACATCCAATACTTGCTTATAGGATAGAATAGACATATCCGGAGCAAAATGACACGCGTATTCGGGAAACGAGATAATCACAAGATCTAGAAACGATATAGAGATCAACTAGATTTACATTAGATATCGACTAGATGTGACTTGGAAATGGATCCGATGATCAATAAATATATTTTATGGGTTTATCTAAATCTTCAACGTATAAGTTCACATGGACTGGTGAGCCATATAAATAGGTAGCATATATTGTGCAAAATTATATTTAGAGCTAGCTAGTCAGCGTCAGCGCTACAGGCCTATTCGGATTTCGAGATAATCACAAGATCTAGAGACGATTTAGAGATCAACTAGATCTACATTAGATATCGACTAGATGTGACTTGGATATCTAAGTCATAACTTGTCGAAATCGTTCAAGAGGACCTCCAGAATCGCGGAAACGTCAAATTTGACATATCTATCTTACAAATATCTTTAAATTATCCATATCGTAACTTGTTGAGGTCTAGTAGAGATCTAATTCATTTTCGGAATCGAGCCGTGATTGATTGATTACAGTCTAAACAAGATTATTCTGTGAACCTACATTAAAAGTACTCTATTGTCATCTACTTTTCAGGTAAACCTTGGTAAAAATATTTTAATTACGTGGAAATATTGTTACGAGAAGTACCTTATTTCTAACAATGTCTCGCTTATAATTAGTTAACATCAGTGAAAGTTAACTGATGTCACAGAGCACAATACAAAAGATTAACAAAGGAACGCAACTTAACGCATGCTCACACCACTTGTATCAGTTAAAGCAGTGACAGTGTTAAATACCGGTCATTTTACATGTCCAGCGAGTAATCATTATTAATCTCTTCGGCGATAACAGTATCTCGCGGCAGTTGCTAGGATTCTCGGTAAATCTCTAATGTACAATGTGTGTAAGGAGATAAGTGAGCGGCTTTATTATTTTAATTGGTCAAGTGCACCGCCATGTTATTTTTTATTTTATTTGTCTTAACTCTTAGCTGATAGAATAAAATGATTCTGCGTTAAGCGAATGTAACCGCACGAGAGCTTTATTATTGCTAACTATCATATGAATATCCTCATCCTACTTTTATTATAACGTACATGTATGTACATATTTAATAAATATACAAACTTAAAATTCATATCGCGGATTTGTAAATTAAATTTGAGACCCTGAGAATTGTCTTGCAGGCTCTCTTATGTAGACAATTAAGATTCTATGTCCAAGGAATACGATTCAAAGTTCTCTGCACATTAATAAATTTGCCTTGCAAAAGTTTGCGGCAGGATTACCGCATGTGAACCATCGTTAACTGACAAATCCTAAGCCTTATTTTAAAGACAATACGGTCTATCAGGGATCAGTGGTGAATGCTGATGTTAAAACGTCATCAGGACATGCGCGAGATCGCTTAAGGAGCGATGAAATCATGCGCAAGGATTAAGTTTATGGGACCGTTAACTTTGATGTGAAAGATTGTCATCTGTAATAAGGAGATTGACATAAATTATTATTGCGAGGATATCGTCATATCAATACTAAAATCAAGTTAAGTCCAATTTAATTAAGTAGGTATAATGAGGCGTCCTGATAGAAGTAATTTTCCCTGAACCAACTAATCTATCTGATTTCTTAAATTAAATGATTTCTTAGCTAAGACTTGGAATAACAAAGACAGTGCGTACCTATAATGGCAATGGACTAAAATATAAATAAGGTCATGTGGGGTAAAATAAAATAAACATAGCTTATTTTTCTCTAGGCAAGATATACAGTATGAGATATTCCCTACAAATTTCTCTTGCCCCCGTGTTTCTATTACTCCATCTAACCTTGCATAAAAATTCAAAGATGCAAAATGTTTTATAGGAGGAGTTATTACGTTTTTTTTAAATTCTAATTTCATAATTAAATGTCAATTTATTATAACAGCAACTTTTCAACACTCGTTTACAATCTAAACAAAGCTAACTTGCAATTCAAGAAAGCTACACCCACTTGGAAACGCGTGAATCAATCGTCAGTGAATGGAGAGTATACTTATTTACTGTTCAACGGTGATTGATAGTGGATCTAGACTTTTACGCTTTCAACGTTCCTACGCGTGCCCACGCGCAGCGCGCAAGGTTAACGTTCTTCTAGCTAATAAAATAAGCGAAAATTTTAACACGAGATTCAAACTTCTAAACATCCTACTTGTAATATTTACCCAACTATCGAAGGAGTTACGTGTTTATTTATATTCGAGCGTCAGTATGTCTATGTATTTTTGTCTAATTCTTTGGGATGGCCTCTACGGCTACCAGTAGTTCGACACTGACATGTTCTCTAGCGTTTGCGTAACTTACTTTCTACTCCCTTCCCTGATCTCCCTTGTACTGGCATAAGTATTAGTGCGAGCGAGATGTATAGAAAGTAAGTTACGCAGAAGTTAGCGAATATGTCAATTTGACACTGCTAAGGCAGTCGTGGTAAGGCTGTAGAGGATTGTACGTTGCTGCAGCCTACAACGTTTGACGGATTACAGAGTATGAGATGTCAGTACTGTCAGTACTGACATCATACCGACATAGCATATATTAGGCATACCGCACGCTCGTTTCAGTCGTGAGAGCTTTATTATTTAAAATTGCTTGATTAGGACTTGTTTAGGATTCAATTTAAATCGGACAGATGTAAAGTATTGGATTTGTATGTAATTAGTCACTAATAATTACTTACGCCGAAGAGCACCGTCTGCAGTCTGCACCGTATAATCGATTTGACTTGTTTTTCAGCACTGAGTATTCACTATAAGAATTGAAGGGATGTTTACAAAAACAACATAACTGCTTAGAGCGGTTGACACTTATTTAAGAACATTGTTAATCGTTTCAGGTGTAGTCAGTTATGTAGGTGTAGTCAGTGATAACATCCCTTCAATTGAACGCTGAATTGTAATAATAGAACTATGTTTGAAGTTTAAAAATTCCTACAATATTCGTAGGTACTAGGTGTTATATCAGAGGGAATCATAAAACGTCGTAATTTCGCGCTTCAACTTCAAAGGAGTTCTAACAAAGCGATTCGCATGTAGTTATTTTTAACTAATATAAACGAAACGCTATTATTTCACCGACTGTACGGTGGAGATTCAATACTATTCGACGTGAGCAAAGTCATATGGCGAATATCATTCCCTCGATGTTGCTCATTCACCTGTATATTCAAGTCAGTGTTTTTTCGCATTTGTAATAATGAGATAGAATAGATTATAAAAAATATAACAATTGTTATAAGAAAATGTACGTATGCATTTTCAACCTTCAGTAATTCTCTCGGGGGAAGCCTATATCCCTAGAGAGCGCGTCCCCAGGTGGCGGATAGGGGAGGCCCTCCTGGTGGTCGGAAGAGACTACCAGAGGGCTGGAGGGAAATAAAATACCTCCCGCGGACCGCACAGGCCGGAGATGGACACTCCGCAAAAAACCCCGCCCACAGGCTTCTCGGACGTATTCGGAGTAGAGGCTGTGGGCGTGCTGCTGGCTCGGGCTGGAGCAAGCAGGAGGACAGGCGGCGGATGAATCTCTCGAGATCAACGGCGGCGTCCAAACCTTGCAGCAAGGTTACAGCTGGTGTAAAAGGAACTGGGGCCCCACTACACCTATTTAGCTCCAAGAAAGCCACCATGCAAAGTCAATCAAGTGAGCCAGTTCGATGCGATCCGGGCCCGACCCGGCGTCACGAGATTTCCGGGTCTTGTGATGGGAAATATACTACCGTGAGAGAAGAAACAGAAGATGCCAGGACAGGAAAATTCAACGGGGGATTAAAACTAATAAAGAAGAAGAAACAATGGTTAAAATTTGCGACGTGGAATGTAAGAAGTTTAATTAAACCAGGTAAAGTTGAAAACACTGTACAAGAAATGAAAAGATTAAATATTGACATAATGGGCCTTAGCGAAGTACGATGGAAAGACAACGGAAAATATACTGCTGATGACACCATACTTTACTATTCAGGGAAACCCTCAACAGAAAAACATCATTACCATGGGGTAGGAATAATGATCAAAAAGGAGCTGAACCGATTCGTCACCAACTTTCTACCTGTGTCAGAACGATGTATTCTACTACAGTTAAGCGGTCAGCCTTTTGACTTGAACATCCTGCAAATTTATGCACCAACAGCTAAAAAAGTGGAAGAAGATCCTACCATCCTAGAAAACTTTTATAAGGAGATCGACATGGTTATGAAATCATTAAAATCACAACAACTCACATTGATATTGGGCGACCTGAATGCAAAAATTGGTAAAGGAGCGGTGGGTAAATATGTAGGAAATCATGGTTTAGGAGCTAGAAACGAGAGTGGAGACCGATTATTACAATTCTGCATGGAAAATGATCTCATCATTGCAAACACATGGTTTGAGCATCCGCCCAGACGATTATATACATGGACGTCACCCAAACACACATCAGATAACATAGTGCGAAACCAGATAGACTACATATTGGTGCCTGCTAGATATAGAAACTCAATAGTTAATGTAAAAACATATCCCGGGGCGGATATTGGGTCTGACCATAACCCGGTAGTAGCTAAGCTTAATCTAAAATTGAAAATAGTTAAAAGGAACAATACACAACATGGAAAAATTGCAGTAGATAAGCTAAAAGACAGTGAAGTAAAATCAAAAACACTTGCGACAATTAATAATGAACTAAGAAGGCGCTTCCAAGATACCATTCCAAGCGATGGTACAATTATTAGTAATGAAGATATTTGGGAGAAAATCAAAACGACTGCTCTTGATACAGGTAAAGAAATATTAGGCTACTGGAAAAAGGAAACTAAAAAGCCATGGATAACCAAAGATATATTAACAAAAATGGAAGAGAGAAGACAGTATAAAGAAATAGATAGCGTAAAATACAAGACAATAGATAATGAAATCAGAACCAATATCCGGACAGAAAGAGACAAGTGGTTGGAATCTAAATGCTTAGAAATAGAGGGATTAGACCTTAAGCATGACAGTTTCAATTTACATAAAAAAGTAAAAGAATTCACTAATACAGGAAGAAAATTCACCACAGCAAATTTATTTAACAATAGAAATGAACTCCTGATTGAAATAGATGAACAGAAAAGGGAATGGGAGACCTATATAACAACGCTATTTCAAGACAATAGAACCCAAATTCCTCCTACTATAACCGGAGATTTACAAGGACCATCGATAATTCGTAGAGAGGTCGAAAAAGCCATCAGTAGCATGAAAATAGGAAAAGCTGTAGGCCCAGATGGTGTGCATGTAGAATTAATCAAATTATTAGATAATTTTGGAATAGATATACTAGTTAAACTATTCAATAACATCTATGAGACTGGAGAATTACCTAACGACTGGCTGAAATCGTCCTTCTTGCCAATCCCTAAAAAACCCAATGCAAAAACCTGCAATGAATATCGTCTTATAAGTCTTATGAGCCACGTCCTTAAAATTTTCTTGAAAATATTACACAACAGAATGTACAACAAAATTGACTACAGCATAGGGGAAACTCAATTTGGATTTAGAAATGGACTTGGAACCAGGGAAGCTCTGACAGCAATCCAGGTAATCGTACAGAACTGCCTAGAACACCAAAAAGACGTATATGCGTGTTTTATAGACTTCGAAAAAGCTTTCGATACTGTGAACCACGAACAACTGCTAGAAGCTATAAATGGCACAGATGTCGACAACAAAGATATGAGAATTATCACGAATCTATATTGGAATCAAACAGCACATATCAAGGTCGGACAATCTGCTACAAAAGAGTTGAAAATTCTAAAAGGTGTACGCCAAGGCTGCATATTATCTCCAAGCCTATTTAACCTTTACTCAGAACGCTTGTTTGTGGAAGCATTGGACGGTATTGAGATGGGCATAAAGTGTAACGGAAGATATATCAACAACATAAGATATGCAGACGACACTGTAATACTAGCTAACAGTATAGAAGAACTACAACAGCTATTGGACCGCTTAAATACCAAGGTAAAACACTACAACCTTAAAATGAACGTTAGTAAGACCAAGCTGATGGTAATAAGCAAAACAACATTTCCAACAGGCAGGCTTCTGATTGATGGTAAACAAATAGAAAGAGTTTCTAAATATAGGTACCTGGGCTGCTGGCTGAGTGAAAACTGGGATCCAGAACAGGAAATCAGGGTGAGAATAGAAATAGCCCGTAGTGCTTTCATTAAAATGCAAAAATTGTATACCAATAAAGACATTAAGCTAAATTTAAGGTGGAGACTAGTAAAATGCTATGTATTATCCATACTTTATTATGGTGTTGAAACATGGACCTTGAATAAAAAAATAGAAAAGAAAATAGAGGCCTTCGAAATGTGGCTGTACAGGCGTATGCTGAGAGTATCATGGACCGCAAGAATAACGAATATAGAGATCTTAAAAAGAATGAAGAAGAAGAAGGAAGTACTAGCCACAGTTAAGCGGAGAAAGATTGCATATTTTGGACATCTACATAGAAATGAAAAGTATAATCTGCTGAAAGTTATAATAGAAGGAAAAATAGAGGGGAAACGGGGAAGGGGAAGAAGGAGGATGAACTGGCTCGACAACATCAAAAAATGGACAAACATCAAAGACGCGGCCACGCTAACAAGACTGGCCGAGAATAGAGAAGACTTTGCAAAGGTGGCCGCCGACGCCCGCTAGGGCATGGCAGTAGAAGAAGAAGTATTTTAATCGCTTCGTAACAGGTAGTGTCCTAATCTAAAGGTCTTTTATGGTAAGAATGAGTAGGTACCTACCTAATATAATTTATGCATGTAGGTGACATGACCAAAACTTTCAGTTTCTAACTAAGTATCTAAACTAATTACTGTGTTAGCTCACAGTTCTCTTTTGTTTTTCTGTCGTAATACCGTCATAAGCATTCATGTAAATTAGGCTGGTCTAGGATAAGTCCTGAGGCCTAGCGGACGCTGCCTACGCGACTTCCATATTGGTATTCTATTCTTATGTCGATGAGACGATGACATTGCAAAATGTTTCAACATTTCTTTAGTGGTAATAAATAATAGGTAAGTAAATAATCTAACAGTGACATGTATAAAAACGGTCTGCATCTTTCGCCTCTTTTACCTAATTAAAGTAATTACTGCAATGCAGCTAGCCAGCAATTAATTACCCCTAAATAGTAGTTAGGTATTTGCAAGAATAGGTATATGTAATGATTAACAAAATCAGCTGATTAAATATAACCGAAACTTGATTAAGTAAAGTGTCTTAAATATTTTTGTAGCAATAAAGAACTGTCAATATGTGTACACATATGCAAAGTGTATGTGTGTGTCAATGGCTTATTTATTGTAAATACAACAGGTAATAATCGAGAAATAATAATAGTGATAATTATTAATTGAACAATTATTTGCATAATAACGAGTACCAGGATGACATAAACGCGAGCAATATTAATCGCCCACGACAAGAGGCTGGGATGAGCGAACGGAATAAAATGGCAGTTCATTCAGTTCATTGCTCCTTTAGTTCAGTTCATTGCGAAAAATATTAGGATAACGTCATATATTATTTCAATTAATGCGCTCATAAAGCTTTGTAAATACATAGTAAAGCGTAAAGGCCTTACTATTTTTATATTTTTGTAGTCAGCAGCAGAAGTTGCTAAGAGGGCGAGGTGTTCAAAATTACCTTGGTACGCTCTTATTCTCTTAACAATTAAGTCACGTCAAGATCATTTTGAACACCTCACCCGCTTAGCAACTTCTGCTGCTGACTGTACGATAGTTTTCAGAAAACAAAAAAAGGCTAAAACATCTTGACTGCGGATTTGTGTGTATATATCACACAGGTCATATAAAAAGGTAATGTTTTTAAACCTAAATAATCAAACTGGGCTCAGTATTTTTCAAATAACACTTCCTTTAGGCTTTACCTTCGCGTCGTGAAATAAAAATGCAGAGACTCTTAATAAGGAATAGGTTATTCATCGTGTGTTTTCTTGTCAACGCAATATTTACATAACCTTACCCTAGTTCACAATCGTACTTATTACGGAGTAAAAATTGTTGTAATTAGTGCCATAGTACACAGGCATAAAGTTGTTATTACAAACAAATTTCCCGCGTAATTAGTACGACTGAGAACTAGGGTATCATAAGTAAGTACGCATAATTTTAATTCTGAAAGACAATCAATCGTAGATGCCATAGTGCTCGATAAACAATAGTTTGCTGTATGACGATTGTCCCCTGGCATTCCCTATTTATTATGTACAAACTACAAATATTGAATATTCATATTTTCAAATTACCTACTAATTTATCTTATGCACTAGTTGGGGCATGATTACCTTATACTGTATGATTTACTTTGATTCGAGGATCACTTATCAAATTATCGCTTTTTCTCGGTAGTACGCGAACTCTACTGAACCCCAGTAATTCTGGAATTCGATATTCGAATGCAAGGGGTGTCAGGTTGCCTCTAAAGACGACACCAGAGACCGAATGTTAGTACAGTCATTATATCCAAAAAATCGACCCTACCCGTGAATAATTAGTTCTTGGATTTTTTTTTCGTAGGTCCCTCAGGGGGGTCACTGGGAGTATAAATTCAAAAAGTAGGCTGAATCAGGCTCCTGCGTATATTCGAAAAATGGTTTTTTTTCCAAAAAAACGGTTTTTCTTCATTAACTCGGCCATTTTTGATTTTACAGTAAAACCGTAAGGACAAAAATTTTAGGAAATTTGATTCTCTACAAGTTAGTCCAGTCATTATATCCAAAAAACCGTCCCTTCCCGTGAATAATCAGTTCTTGGATTTTTTTTCGTACGTCCCTCGGGGGAATCACTGGGAGTGTAAATTCAAAAAGTAGACTCAATCAGGGTCCTGTGTATATTCGAAAAACGGTTTTTCTTGAATAACTCGGTCATTTTTGATTTTACAGTAAAACCGTGAGGACAAAAATTTTAGCAAATTTGATTCTCTACAAGTTTGGTCCTCACAATTTTTCTTCTAGGATCGATAGTTTGGAAATAAAATTTGAAAAAAGCGACAAATTCAAAATATTTTCAACATCTCGTTTATTTTCAACTTTACGACATAAATGAAGAGAACTAAACTTGTAGAGAATCAAATTCTGAACAATTTTGGTTCCCACCTTTTTTCCCCCAAAATCGATATTTTAGAAATTAAACCTGAAAAACGCGACAAATTCAAAATATTATCATTATCTCCTATGTTCCACGCTTTACGGCATAAATGAAGGGAAACAAACTTGTAGAGAATCAAATTTTCTAAAATTTTTGTCCTCACGGTTTTACTATAAAATCAAAAATGACCGAGTTACTCAAGAAAAACCGTTTTTCGAATATACACAGGACCCTGATTCAGTCTACTTTTTGAATTTACACTCCCAGTGATTCCCCCGAGGGACGTACGAAAAAAAAATCCAAGAACTGATTATTCACGGAAAGGGTCGGTTTTTTGGATATAATGACTGGACTAACTTGTAGAGAATCAAATTTCCTACAATTTTTGTCCTTACGGTTTTACTGTAAAATCAAAAATGGCCGAGTTATTGAAGAAAAACCGTTTTTTTGGAAAAAAAACATTTTTCGAATATACGCAGGAGCCTGATTCAGCCTACTTTTTGAATTAACACTCCCAGTGACCCCCCCGAGGGACCTACGAAAAAAAAATCCAAGAACTAATTATTCACGGGTCAAAATCTATAATGACTGTACTATGTCGACCGTCTTAAGAGATTAGGTTTGAGGAGGTCTTGGGACATGGGAGGACTTTTTTAGCTCATAAAATAATGAATTATTGATTATAATAGCTATCCCTTCATTGTCCTATAGTTTAGGAATAATGTTTTAGTTAAGTATAATTTGTTTGAATTTGAATGATGTCACGATAAATATCTATATATTATGTAGGTAGTAGCTTTAAAAAAACAAAAAAACAACTGCAATGTTTGTCATAATTTTATTGTAGTGAAACTAAAAGAGTCAAGTACTTAATATCGGGAATTAAGTAGGAGCAGTGGTTATTTAAATATTTCGCTCTTTGCGAAAATAATATCAGCCAATCCTTTCAGCTATTGAGGGTTTCATAATTGATTTCAAATAGAAGATGAACAGTTCAGCTTGTATGGCCGGCAACGCGCGCGTCTAATTCCACTAGAGTTGCAAGCGCCCATAGGTTACGGTGGCTGCTGAACACCAGGCGGTCCACATGCTTGTTTACCACCGTCATGGCACAAAAAAGTCCTTGCATTATTAATACTAGTAGGTATTGCAAACATTACTGCATCCGACTGTACATCTTTCTAAGAACAATCACGGGCATATCTGGTTAAAATCGATTAGTCGTCGGCCGTATCGATCGAGATTAGCCATAAACGTCCGAAAAGCAATTAAACGGGAATTGATTGTCCTGTAAAACGGAGTTTTACTTATGACACCGAGTTACAACCTCAGTCCTATTTTATTTGAAAAAGGTTTACAGAAATGTACCTATTTCAAACAATGTCAATCTATAACCAGTAGATATTTGATGCCCACATATGCTTCTATTTGCCTTTCGTTATAATTTTCGCCATAACATCTTATTTCTTATTAGCGAGCCGCCCCGGCTTCGCACAGGTTACACAAAACCTTAACAAATTATAGACCTAACCCTTTCTCAAGAATCCCTGTATTTATGGGTGAAAACCGCATGAAAATCCGTTCAGTAGTTTTTGAATTTATTGCGAACATACTTATTTAAACACAAGCAGGCAGACGCGGCGGGGGACTTTGTTTTATAAAGTGATACAATGGGCAAGTACGATGATGATGATAATTTAAATAATAATTCGATATAAGTATTTAATAGCAAAAATAAATGTTATAATATAGCTGCTGTTAATAATAAATTAAATTAGAGGAGCGAACATATTCAAATAGCAATGTTTATTTAGAATCAGCCATAAATGTTCAAAACGTAACTGAGCAATTGATTCCACATATATTGTACTATTACGGATTATACCAGGGGTGCGAAACTCCTCCTTTCGGGCAAACTCGGCTCCTCGGCTCCGTTCGGCTCAGCATTGCTCCGAGCAATTATTAGGGTTGACACGACTTGACGTCCTTTGCGTCCTTATCACAGATAAGATAATGGCTTGAATTTTGACAACCCTAAAAAAGGGATAGTGCCATACATTAGAAAAGACAGCATGATTCGACCCTGAATCGCAGTCCAACTTCGGTTTTGTAGGAAGTGTCTTTTCTGTACGGGAGTACTATTATTTATTGTGTGCTTTTACTCTCCGTCCTCTTATAGCTACAGCTCGTGTCCCATTTTAAATTAGCCTTAATTGGACTAGGGCCTAATTGGTGTACCCTAATTATAAAAATAAACCTATGAATAAAGTCTTATTATTGGCTTAAGACTGTGTGGTCTATTTTTATATTCGTTTTAACGTCTTCCATTCTTTAAATAAATGTTTATTCAGGCCCTCAATGTTCAATGATCGGGAATTCGGGATACCTATGTCATAAAAAGGAGGGAGTGACTACTAGTTTGCTCAGCCAAAAAGTAAGTATAATACCTACTTTTTAAAGGGGCCCACTGATTAACAGTCCGCCGGAGGGTATCGGCCTGTCAGTTGTTCGGAACTGTCAACATTTTGTTCTAACTGACAGGCCGATACCGTCCGGCGGACTGTTAATCAGTGGGCCCCTTAAGATTATATATAGTAAGTAGGTAATTCTTTTACGATTACCAAATCCGCAAAGCATAAACAAGGATATTCTCGAGAAAACTAAACTCTACAATAACATGTCGTCACTCAACATGGGCTATCAAAAATACCGCGAATTGGTTCTGTCAGCCATATATCAAACTGTTAGCGCGCGAACTTTCATCTCGCGCCTACAATAAGTATTCACCATTTGCACAAAGTCATATGTCATACCGGGTGTTGCCTGTAACACGAGCAAATAATTAAAACATATTATACTTCTCAAACTATAAAACTTTTGTTAAACTACTTTTAAAAATTATGAATCATTTAGACTTCCTCTTTTTCACACTAAATAAATTGTGCCTTCAATATACGCTGACATCAGTGTGTTTGACGTTGCATGTAATGCTTTAAACATAAACATAACAAAATTTGCAATACATTGCTATTTAGAATAAACTTTAAAGTATAAAAATCAAAATCAAAATCAAAACATAAGCTGTTTACATAAGTTATTTTTAAAAGTTGCTAAACAAATGTTGTTCAGTTTGAGGAGTACGAGTACAGCCTACTGATTAATTTACTGCTCCTGGTCCAGGAAACACCCGGTATAAGTCTTTGTAGCCGAGACGACGAGCCCATAATGCCCATAATATTAGATAATTGCCCAAAAAGGCAACTTAAGCGTGTAATTAAGGAAAGATTTTCTAGATAGTTACATTTTAATGTGTAATGATGCAACAGATGGCCCGTTGAAGGATATATGCCATTTATAGAGATTTTTAATGTCCCGTATTAAAATAGACAAAATGTGACACTTATACCCCACTTAAGGTGTGTCTTAACCACCTTAAAGGATCCAGTTAAATTTTGGTAGGTCTGAAATGTGTTTGATCCTAGCATAATAACAAAGTCAATCAAAAATCTATGCCTCTATGTTATGTATTATGTCTGTGTTGCCGACCCTAAGTTGCTAAATGCTAGGTACAAAGAGAATTTGAAATAGAGAGTTACTGTCAAATTATGTAGCTACAGTACATTTACTGCCATCTTTCTACAGAAGATTAAACCTGTTAGAACGCCATTTGACTTTAATCATTATTCTTTCAGTGATAATTATGTGTTAACTTGTTAAATATTAATATTAACGCCATCTACTCGAGAATAGGCTGAAGGTTATGGCGCCATCGCTCGAAAAGATTGCACCATACCTTTGGCCTATAGTCGATTAGGTGGCGTTCATATTAATATTTAATAAGTTAACACACATCAGAGAAAGAATAAGGATCAAAGTCAAATTGCGTTCTAACCGTT
The DNA here is from genome assembly GCF_963556715.1 of Cydia fagiglandana. Taxonomy (NCBI): domain Eukaryota; kingdom Metazoa; phylum Arthropoda; class Insecta; order Lepidoptera; family Tortricidae; genus Cydia; species Cydia fagiglandana. The sequence goes on along the minus strand of NC_085949.1, from coordinate 5,343,501 downwards.
TAATATTCTATCGAAAGATGGCAGTAAATTTTCAGTGGCTATATAATTTACTTTGACAATCCGCCTCTATACACTCTATTCTCTATGCTAGGTATAAAATGCATTCACCTCTCGCACTATAGTAAAGTAATACATAGACGAATTAATTTTGATTGAAGTGTGGAATTTTGGTATACATATATTCCAGTCCAAAGAAGCCTAATAAATACACACACATTCAACTCATTACACATTTCAAAAAGTTTATAAGGCCTAATAAACCCGTCTACAACTAATTAAAGCCAGATCTATGTTTTGGGTCTAGATCGGGAGCGTTTGTCAATTGAAAGAACTGTCGGTTGACTGCGCGGGCATCGAACCCCGAAACTTTACGGGCCATTAATTATGAGCACTGATCAACTAGACGCCGCCATTTAATTCAGCCAGATTAGGAGCGTCTCGGGCCTATATTAGATTTTTCTGGAAGTAAGTGGCGCTAATTGATGTAAGGAAGCGGACCACCGACAGTGTTGGGAATAGATGTCTATTTAGCACGAGTTTATAGAATGCATATATATCACGTCAAAAAGACTACCTACACTCAATCTGTTTTAGATAAAAATTTAATAATATACATTTCTAAGCTACTTTTTAAAATGTATTTTCCGTAAACCTTTGGAGTTCCTAATATGCCAGCTGCAGCACAGATCAAAGATTAAATATACAGTCCGTGTAATTTAAGCTAACTTATTTGCAGCGACTTGAACAGAACAAAATGGGTAAGTATCATTATAAACGTTATAATACATATTTTCATAGAATATTAACATTAATAGTGACATTCGCCACACTTTGTCATTGCTAATGCCATGCAGAGTTAGCTTCACCCGACTGTACCTTCATTTGAGTAAGAATGTGCGTGATAATTCCACATAAAATAAGATTAAAAACTTAGTTTCTTTACCTACTAATCGTAAGACTACATGTTTGTAAACTATTAATTTGCTTCTAAAACTGAATTATTTGTTAATCGTAAGTAGAATAAAGATCTAAATCTAATGAAGTTCTTTCAGATTTATTTTTATAAACCCTAACTCTTAAGCCAACTCGTTAAAATATATATTCGTGTGATTACTTTCAACACTATAATCTGCTGCTTTACGACCAAAACGAATGATGCTTCTTTGTTTTTCGATTATTTTTCAACGGCAATATAATCAAGAATTTATTATTTTATAACGTTTTGTTGTTATACGATATTTGGGTTTATAGCTTGATTAAGATCGATGGTAATTATTGTTTTTTGCTTGTCTAACCCATTGGTCTCAGCCGATAATTTATAATCTGATCAGTCATTTACTGATTTGTGCCAGTAAATAGCAATGTTCAGCATGTAAGATTAAGAAAAGAACACAAATGTTCTTATAGGTCATTGTGTGATAGTTTTTCTGTGATGTGTCATTTGTGATGAGGATGAGGCAAAATAAATTTATTAAGAGATCCTTTTCAGTGCCTACATACCTATTTGAGTAAATGAGAGATATAAAAAGAGATCCAGCAACATAATCACTACCTACACCTCATAAAACAAACTGCCCGATTCGAACTTTAACATACGTCAATTAATAGATCTAGAAACGATATGGATTAGATGTGTCAGTGTAGAAAGTGACGTTTTTGTTTGAAGGAACGTCACATTTGTCACTGACATATCTAATCCATATCGTTTCTAGATCTATTAATTGACGAATTTTAAAGTTCGAATAGGGCCGAAAGTCCCTCGCCGCGTCTATTTGTGTGGTTGTATGTTTGTTCGCCATAAACTCAAAAACTACTGAATGAATTTTCATGCGGTTTTCATCTTTCAATAGAGTGATTCTTGAGGAAGGTTTAGGTGTATAATTTGTTAACCCGTGCGAAGCCGGGGCGGGTCGTTAGTAGATGTTAGGTACAAGTTTTGTTTAAATTAGATAGGTACCCAAATAAAAACATCGACACCGACATCGATATGTGGTATTCCCTACGCGATCCGGGAGGTCCCAAATCCCCGAATGCACTGAAAGCCTGGGGCGAATGATTGGCCACACAGATTGATTGACGGGTTTTGGTAATTTGAATAAAGGAAGCGAATGAAGCGAATTTATAGTAAACATTGAAATATTTTTTTCACCACACCAGCTCGGAAAGGCTTACTTTGCACTTCGAAAACGAATAAGCAAAGTTGCATTTTATCCACATGTGAGGCAAAGTAATCAAATGCAAATTTTGAGTTGTTTTCTTATATTTGCTGGTAGAATTGACTTTTAAATGATGATTTTGGATGATAAATATTTAATAACATTCATTTGGATTTGATTTGGTTTGATATTTTACATTTAATATTTGCTTCGGGTTGGTGTGGTGAAAAATTTTGTGTTTCACTCGGGGGCAAATTTTGTTTAACCCTCGTGCTTTGAAACCCTCGCAACGCTCAAGATTCCACTTTTCGAACCACTCGCTACGCTCGTGGTTCAATTTTGGAATCTTTCGCTTGCTCGGGTATCAATATTAGCACGAGCGGTTATAGTGTTATTATAGTTACTATAACTGTTTCAAATTTTAACTATCTACGAGTATGTGAAACAGTCTGTGAGAAAAACGTATTTCACCCATTTGCAAGACCGAATAGATCATAGATCCCATATGTACTCCGTGAAGAAGCTTTTGTACGGAGCACTAACATTTGCAAAGATATTTGTAATAAAACGTGAACCGAACTTTTCAAGTCACAATACGCACATATCATAAAGTATATTGATTTCACTTCTTCGGTACTGCAGTCTCTAATCACGCTGATTGTGAAAATTGCCCTGAGTGGCCACTTAGCAAGACCATTATCAGCAGTTAGTGTTTTCGCCTGCGAGCTTTGGGCCCGTGTTGAGTTTGGACTTGTTACATTTAAGTGATTTTTCCAGGGAATTGATAATTTTAGTTATTAACGTGGGAACTGGTGGTGTGAAGTGTGAAAGTCATTTTTAAAATTGATTATGTATTTAATTTACCTTATTAAAAATGATTTTTGGGCTTTTATTACCAAAAGTACATTACACATTCACTAATTAAATCAATACCCCTCGAGACATTTTTGAAAATTGGCCTTTAACACAGATAGTCAACATATGGTCAACATTTAATAAACCTGTAAAAATTTTAAACTAGGTATATTTCTGAAGAAAAAAATATAATCTAAGTGACACAATTTTCTCTGTAATGTATTCCAGTTAACCCGACAATCGCAACTAAAGCGATAAACTCAATAAAACTGAAACTAATCGGTCAAAACAGCGACGGACGGTAAAATCATTTACAGAGCGTGAATTCAACGATAAGAATTCGCTAATAAAAAATTACTCAAATCTAATCTTAAATTCCATAGTAATAAAGCCCGAAATAGCTTGAAAGTGGCAAGTAGAATGTTCCAAACAGTACTAATTAATAAAGGATCATTAGCGGGTCCCACGTGAGAGCCCTATCACCTGATTTGGGAGCGTACCTGTGGCAAGATGCCAGCCTGATACCAGGATAACAGGGGCTGCTAGGAGTTACAAGGCTCACCTGACGCATGCGTCCACCTGAGCTACCTGTCTCATGCAACGGGAGAACCAGTTTACCTGGACCCGGGTAGATTGATTTAGTGAATGCGAGTGCTACGCGAAGGGGAGGCAGGTGCGGTCAAGTTACGTTGGTGGGGGTGTAACCGACATGCGCGTTGTCCCTGGCCTCACCTGAGTTTATTTCTTTTTAATATGGCATTTGGCACGCGCCTTCCACTCTACACGGAGCCTTTTGTGAATGCTACAATGAATCAGGAATTTTTGTTTAATTGCGCTATTGAATATGTTATAGGGGTTATACAAATAACTATCGTATTCAACTCGTTATTATACTTGAATGAAACTGTGAAGTTCCCTGTGGTTTGACTTGACGTCTATAAAGTGGGTTCTATTTATGAGTTTTTATCGATAAATAAATCGAAACATGACACAAACGATGACATCCTGAGAATTTAATAGTACCTAGATATTGCCGAATACCAGCAGGGATAAATAGTTATATATGTACATACTCGTAGTTAATATTCTCAATACTTGTCTCAATTTACATAGGGTTGGTATGAGAGGTGGCGGTCGATTAAGTAAAACATTGCGGGTTCTTCCAAGATCCTACTTCATATAAGATAAGAGGAAGAGGAAGTTCATAGAAAATTTGTCGTAATGCATCGTCTCAATAGAAAATTTGAATTTCGCGCCTTTTTCTACTGACAAGATTTGCTTGACCATTTATATATTTGTTATTCTCAAAATTATCCCGTTTTCGAAAACCAATACACCTCAGCTACCCACATTACAAATTAAATGACCAAAATCAACAAAGGTAACCGGTACCATGTCGTACCCTATAGTGCAGTGCAATATATGACGCCTTTTACACCAACGTTGAATTGAACGCAATCTAAAAGAGATTTACCATCAGCATCATTCATTTATCCCGCCGCCATATTGCCCACTTTTTAGGGTTCCGTACCCAAGGGTAAAACGGGACCCTATTACTAAGACTTCGCTGTCCGTCCGTCCGTCTGTCACCAGGCTGTATCTCACGAACCGTAATAGCTAGACAGTTGAAATTTTCACAGATGATGTATTTCGGTTGCCGCTATAACAACAAATACTAAAAATAGAATAAAATAAAGATTTGAATGGGGCTCCCATACAACAAACGTGATTTTTGACCAAAGTTAAGCAACGTCGGGAGTGGTCAGTACTTGGATGGGTGACCGTTTTTTTTTTCTTTTTTTTGTTTTTTTTTTTGCATTATGGCACGGAACCCTTCGTGCGCGAGTCCGACTCGCACTTGCCCGGTTTTTTTTCTTTTGGAGCCGGTGCAGTGGCCTTGCCGAGATGCGCCTTTCAGCCGTAAATATGGCCATAAACACCACACTTGAGTTGAACGCTCACGATATTCACGAGTCGAATCGAGTTGCGATTAAATGTTTAACACGTAGAATGGTTTAAGTATAAGTACCAATAAATAATTGAGGTTGTAAGTTTAGTTATGATTATGACCATGCAATCTGTATTTATATATTTTAAATGAGACATGCATATAATATAAATCATTTACGTATAAATCCAGAATTAAGTAGTACCTATATATTATTTATCCATCAACGTAAGTTATTTATATTAAAAAGTGAAGTATTATCATATATATTATGTAGACTGTTGAAGCTGATTTTTCACTTATGAGAACCCGATCTATATATGTACGTGTAAATATGAAACCAAACATTTTTCAAATAGTAGGTAACAATGGGAACAATGCCTCAGGCTAATTTAGGGCTAGATTTATGATTTATTTATTTTGTTATTTAATATCTGTTTTGTTTTAATAAAAGATTAATATGTAAAAAAAATAAAAAATAGTAGGTAACAGTCAAAGACTTAGTTTTAAGCCGCGGCAAAACATTGTCATAGGATAGAAAGATATGTCTTACTGTGTAGTAATTACGAAGGGTACCAACGGCAAATAATTGAATTAAGTATAGGCTATTGCACAATCTCGGCACAATGATAATGATAATGCAATTTGTTGATGACGATGATAGTTATATTTGATCATAATGTCATTATGAGTATGACAACTCTCAAGGCTGTGTGGTCTATAATTCAATTACCGGCCCTACCAATCAAGAACGCTTGACAAACTTTATTATTATTAAACGCTTAGTAGACCAGACGAGTTTGATCTCTAACCACGCACAGCAGCTACGCATGTCGGGCTCAAGTTATATTGGTAACTTAAAGCCGGGAATTTTTGAAAAGGACTGATGACCAATGATCATGATTGTGCTCCGCCCGCCATTACCTGGAGTAATCGTGAGCTGTAATGACGCCGCGATAATCATCCTGGATGACAGGTGGTGTGCGAGAGATGATTACGGGCTTGCAGTGTGAAAATTGTGAAAAATAACCCAAGGGATGCTAAAAATATTGTAATCAGCCATCACGCCATCAGGTTATATTAAACTAGCCTACATCAGCGAATTCATTGCAGTAGTCGTTAAAAATGTTCAATCATGTTTTTGATTCCCGTATGGATCGAATTTCGAACTTTTTTTTTCTTCGCGGAGCTCCACAAAATTTGAAGAATACCTATATGTTTCAAATCACAAAGGTCTACCTCGTAACTGTTTTATGTAGGTACTGACCTAAACTACTGAATTTTCTGATTTCCGATGATCCGGATGCCCTGCCGGACTGACTAGTTATATTAAATAGTTGCGGCTATCATATGTCGATTATTTGATGAATCAATATTCCACGATTATACATATTATAGATTTAATTGGTGAGTGACAAATACTATATTATTATCTAAATATCCCGAACTATAGTTTGTTTTTTTTAGCATTAGAAATAAGGTAAACAATCTTGACGTATCTTTTAATTGAAAAACACATTTTAAAAATAAGTTACTGCAAATATGAAACAATTATGAATCTAATACGATCATTTATGTTCTTCTGCTTTCATAAGTAATAGTTTTAGATTTTTAAAAAGCGTTTGTCAATTAAAAGACATGTCAAGATCGCTTACCTTCTTGCAAGTTCTTTCTAATGCTAAAAAAACGAACTATAAGGAGATACCGGAGCAATAAGCTAAGCTACTAACGCTTCAAATTAAATATGCAAGAAACTATCCCTATTAATACCATGGAACGGACGCATTAATTCATCTCAGCGCAATCAGGTGTAAAAACGACAAAAAATCCTTTTAGATCTTTTTATATCCCTTCCGTTGGCTTCTGAGAAGGAAGCCCTTTTCCCTTACAAAGCTTAATTGTGAGATTAACGAACAAAGCTTTTTAAGCAAAGAAAGGTCCTTTAAGTAGTTTTTGCTTCTATGGAAATGATACGGCGTTTGAGTGTGAAATTTGAGGGGATTTAAAATTAAAGTTGCGTTAGACTACACTACACGATTGACTCAAATTCGTGAGTGACACTGCTGAACTAGTAGGTACCATTTTAATGCCCGTAAGGTCCGTCCTTAGATATACTTCAATACTGGTAAGTATTTAAAAATGCATGTAGATTTATCTTTTAAGTGAAGTATGGTGTAGTTTTAAGAAAAACCATCAAACGTGCCCGCAAACTGCAAAGACAATATTTGCACAACCACAACTAATTGCTTTGCGCTGATCTGTTTGACTAATCGCCTAATTATTATTACTTACATAGGTACGTCTTTTTTATGCAAAAATAGATTTTTCGTACTATGCGTAAAGTCCATTTTTCAAACAAATAATAAGTGCCTGTTAATTAGAAAACCACATGGACAATTCTTTGAACTTTCAATCGTAAATGGCACGGAAAACTATCATGACAGTGTAGAGTTATTTAGGGAGTTTAAATATTGCATGAATTAGAAGTATATTCGCATGTAAAAATATAACTGAGCCAATAATAATCAATTAAATGAATACCTACAGAAAGGTATGTGCAGTATTCTATAAATTAGGTATATGATATTTAAATCCAACCCTTTTAAATATGTACCATCGTAATATGACGACACGTCCCTCATCCCTCGTCCTGCAGTTTGATTTTATCAACCGTCCGTCCGTCACTGGCGGGTCTGGCGGAAACCCTTAAAGGACGCATCTATGCGGTAGAAAGAGACAACTGTATGATGTGGCTTGCCGTATCTCAACCTTTCGAGGGCCCAATCACGTTAAGTTCGAAGAAGACCCCAAGTGTCGTTTCATTACAGTTTAATAGCATTCTTTGGCGTAACCCTTTAATCACGCCCACGCACTGCATCTTTTCCCAGTATCCTGTTCATAATCGTCCCTATAAATCCGAGTCAGGAAGGACATCTAAGTGCTCGCTACCACCGGTGTCCTATTCTAAGACCAGGAGCGTGAAAATTGCTAGGATAGGCGCGAGTAGACGTGTCGGGTGGACCACTATAAGTGCCTTTTCGTTTGGACTGCAGCACCTTTGCTCCTTTGCGTCGGAACCCCTTGGGTTCCGACACTTTTCATCAGCACGGTGTTAATTGATGATACCTTTAAAATTAAAGATATTGTTTATCGAATTATTGCGGCAATCTCATTAGGTCCTTTAACTTAAGACTCGACCGTCGGTAGCCAATGTAGCCATCGCATACAATTAATCCGGCGAGGTGTTAACAAGCCCAAAACGCGCTCGTACTTGGGCGAATGAGATTGGGTTTACAAGTCACCCCGCAGGCGCATCAGAGAGTGCTCTGTGTTCTAGTTATATTTGAAGTAAAATCTACCCAGTCTGGCGGCCAAGACAACAATTTAACAATCATCACCATAGTTGTAATTTTTACCAAAAACTTTGGCCGGTTCGTTTCAAAGTTTTATTTCCTATAATTTATACGTACCTATGCCCGATAGCACCCGTTTCCTTAAATAGTTACAAATGCCAAGATCTCTGATACCGGTTCGTAAGAGGACACCCATATGAATAATATACACGGCTAAAAGTTATTTCGATCAACCCCTACAACCCCTGGTTTAAAATAAACCACTCCGATTGGGTATTAGATGTCGTATGTCTTTCTAACGGAGGTTAAATTTATTTTTGGAATATTTTAAATCAAGCTTAATACATGACGAACGACCTGACGTAAGTCGGTGTTGTGTAAACTTTGTAAATAAGGATTAGGCAATCCTTACTGAAGCGATTATGACTATAACTGAAGCTGAAACCGAAATTAGTTGATAAATGTGTTCTAATTACGTCCAAGACTTTTAATTATCCTGGAGGATTTTTGAGTCGCTAACTAAAACAAAAAAAACTATTAGTAGCCAAGCAGTCTAAGCACCGTTTAATTAACTACATTGATTTTCAATTAAAAACTACCAACACGTTACATAGGTCGTTATCCCATGTTGCAGCAATAGCGCACTATTATTACTTCAGAACTAAATACTCTATGTGTAAGGTCAAAAATACTTTGGTTGGACTAGGTTTAAGTATTTTTTCCACAGAATTTTACATTTTATTTTACATCTTTTATGTCATGGCGTTATGCATAGATACACAAGGCCATTTATGAAAATGGCAAGATCTAAAAGTAGCTAATATTGCTAGTTTTAAGTTCGCCGGACGATATCAGCCTGTCAGTAACAACTGTCCGAACACGGAGCTGTCAAATTTTCCTTTTAACTGACAGACCGATAACGTCCGGCGGACTGGTAATCAGTGGGCATCTTAACAGGTAAATAATTTTAGATTTTTTTTCAGAATCAGGCTGACTGTACATGTAGTAATTCGTAAATCGACCGGCAAATTGATACCGGGTGAAAGGGCATCGCCGGGCGGCGGATAAAAAGAAAAGTTTACGGACGAACCTAACCGGTCGTCGCGTCTCGCTAGAAATATGCGACACTGTCCGTCAGTGTCAAGGGCCTCTTTGATAGACGCCTTTATATCGTATATCGAAGGTATACGATATCGGAACGAAATCGAAACGATATCGTATATCGGAAGTAGCTAAGCAGACGAGGATATATGTCTCGAAATAAGTTAATTGATGAGGTTAGTATACATATACAGTTAATTGTTAAATATTTTATATTTACTAAAAATTTAATATGTCTGTTTAGCTTTGAATGCTGGAGCTCATTGGGTTTTCTATAACCATTCGAAAGATTTAAGGATGACTCACGTTAGACCGGGCCGTGTCCGATCCGGAGCTTCCGGCGCATCGTTTTCTATGGAAAGCATCACGTGATCGCCTGTCATGTCATAGAAAAGTAAGCGCCGCAAGCTCCGGCCCGGCCCGAAACAATATACTAAAAGAATAGAGGGCAGAATTGAGGAAAAAAGAGGAAGAGGAAGACCCAGAATATCATACATGACACAGATAAAAGAATGGTGCTGTAGCCACTCATATCAGGGAGTAAAAACGAAAGCCCAGAATAGGCTGGAATGGAAAATGCTGCAGCGACAGAGGGCCAGGCCCTCTTAATGATGATGATGAATATACTAAACCAAAACAGCATTAAATCTGTCCATTCGGAAGTTGGATTCATAAACACAGAGAGAAAGACTACTTAACTTATAAGGCTTCATCAGTCCTTATTTGGCAAGTTGCCCTAAAAGACGTTTCGTTCCCATCAAAATTACTACCAGACCAAAACAACCTACGGCCTACCATAATCCTTTTAATTTTGTGACGATTGACGACCTTATTCACTAGCTTTAAGGCCTACTTTAGAAACGCACTAGCTAATATAAAGTCACGTAAACTTCGTACTATCAGATATATCAGAGCGGCCAAGGTGCTCACCAATATCTGAACACGCTTCTATTGTCAAAGCGTTAGAGTGCGTGTTCAGATATTTTTGAGCAATTTGGCCGCTTCAATATATCTGATGGCGACTGTTAGTTTTGCCTTCGCTCTTGAGATGATTTGAGCAGGCCGACTTATAACCAAACTCATTGAAACTGCAATTTTACAGCTCTAGCCATAAGACTCAAATTGTAATAGTTATGACTTGTCTAACTTTTGAAACAATTTGAACTGGAAAGGTAAAGGTATGTTATGGTAATCTGAAAGGCGCATCTCCGTGAATGAATCATGCGCTGTCAGGCATGCGCGTGCGCTCCTGTTTTGTCCGCTGCCAATCAGCTGTGGGACAACGATGAGTGAACACATACAAGTAGTAAGGTTTTTTGATACAAAAAATATATTTTATAATTCGTATTTTACATTCATTCAGGATAACACTGATAACTATGCAACTGACATGGTACAATCGACGTCATAGATAATTATGTTTACACTTTTCACCTTATTACAAAGAAGTAAGGTGCAAAAGTGTAAACATAATATCTTTGACGTCTACTGTACCTACTCAAATATACTTTTTAGAGTTTTATGACTGCAATTTTGCCGAAATGCGCTGTACTTATACATATGTGTAGTTATAATTCCCCGCTCCCAACCTCAAAAAAACTCAACGTCCTACCTCAATTCATCATCATTCGTTTGCCATCATCCCATTCACTCGGGGTTGGCGCAGCATGTCTTTTTAGGGTTCCGTACCCAAAGGGTAAAACGGGACCCTATTACGAAGACTTCGCTGTCCGTCCGTCCGTCCGTCCGTCTGTCACCAGGCTGTATCTCACGAACCGTGATAGCTAGACAGTTGAAATTTTCACACATGATGTATTTCTGTTGCCGCTATAACAACAAATACTAAAATCAGAATAAAATAAAGATTTAAGTGGGGCTCCCATACAACAAACGTGATTTTTGATCAAAGTTAAGCAACGTCGGGCGTGGTCAGTACTTGGATGGGTGACCGTTTTTTTTTGCCGTTTTTTGCATTATGGTACGGAACACTTCGTGCGCGAGTCCGACTCGCACTTGCCCGGTTTGTTCCCTACTTCGCCGTCATTTCATCATTCACTTGTGTTACTTAGTTGTGTTCGATTCGATACATACTACCCAATTCGAACTTTAAGATACGTCAAGTATTACGGCTAGATACGATATGGATTAGATATGTCAGTGCCAATAGTGACGTTTATATTTGAAGAAACGTCACATTTGACTCTGACATATCCAATCCATATCGTATGTAGCCGTAATACTTGACGTATCCTAAAGTTATACACGGGCCAATACTCGTATCATCTCTCAATGGAATGGAAATACAATGGAGATGGTGGAAGGACTGTGCTCCCACCGTTTCCTCGGCTTTTCATTCCTCATATGTCCTACCTCAATTAAAACGCATATTAAGCATATTTTTACAACACGTTTCACAACTTGTCCCTGAGCGGCGGACAGAGTGGGTGGCGGATAGCCCTATCGCGACCAATGGAAGTCCGCTCCATATCGCACGCGTGTGCTAATTCTAACAATTTGTATTTTAATTGAAGTGCCATCGGCTGAAAATATTTGGGACCTCAGGGTTATTTCAAAAGAAACATAAACTTATTATTTCCATAACCCTTTTTGTGATCAAGTTCTTCCGCTACCCATCAAAGGTTGTCAGAAAGAGATCGCTCTTTAGCGAGAACACTACCTCTTAATGGTATGCAAAGATATTCTAACCTATTCTAATATATTTCATTATTATGCCACAGGATGGATATCCAGTCAAAGAGGACCAAGGCAGAGATAGCAGGTTGACCTAGAAACATATTTTGAAAAATGGCAGGAGTGTGCATTGGTTAAAACAATTGGGGGAAAGAGGGGAGGCCCTTGCCCAGCAGTTGGTTTGCATTGCACACATAAAAATATTTATATTTTCAAACACACTTTCAACAAACAACAAGGTTTGTCAAAAAAAGCATATCGTTATTCTATTAGCTCTTCAGCCATCACAAGTGTCACGTAACAAACAAGGGTTTCAAACACACAATACCCCTTTTGTTTATAACTTATCCCTGTATCAAATGTTTAGACACATACATGCGCAATAACAGGTACCTACAGAGCTTGTCAAAATTCACAAAAATCATTGCGTCGTGTTAACTATTCAACCAAACCAGCAGTATTATTCTTGCCTGAAATGACATACATTTTATATTAGTTTGACTACCATTTCATATGTATCTCTCAGTTACTTAAAGGTTAGCTGGAAGAGATCCCTTAACGGGATAAGTTCGCCTTTGTACACATTTACTGTATTCTCTCTGTGTTATGTACTTGTTTTGTGCAATAAAGTGTTTACTACTAGGTACTACTACATTTCTTACGAATCTTACGCTCAAGTTAGACTAGTGCGCCACTTGCACCATCACACTAACCCGGGATTAACCGGTTAAACCGTTAACCCAATGTCAAATTGTACTAGTAACCATGGTAACTCCAATTATAACTGGTTAACCCCGGGTTAGTGAATGCTGGTGCAAGTGGGCCTAATAAACTAACAAGGTAAAATATTTAGTGGTTTGAGTGCAGGTTTAAATATAACACGTTGTAAAAAATCATAGCGAAGGATAGATCCTTAAAAGGGCCGCACACGCTGCGCCGGCGGCTTTTACTACTTAAGCGTGATTTACACCCGTAATCCCAAAGGAGCATACCGGTAATCTTGGAGATCTGTACACTGAAGAACCTTTTTATAGTGGTAGGTATACCTGGCACTATATATATTTTAAGCACTTAAAACTATTACATGTGAGAGTTGCAGAAAATTTCTAAAATTTTAGGAAAATTCTCGAAATTTTTACAGAAAGCACGGGAAGTCACCGTCTTGAAAAGTTTTCCATAGTTTCACTAGGTCAGTACTCAGTAGTTCACTAGGTATATTTTAAAATTCTATATGATGCTTGGACCATTGTTAACAACTTCCCTTCTTGAGATAAGTTTCCTTTCAAAATGCTGTCCTAAAACTACTGTCAGACGTCCTAGTGGCAATTGTGTTAGGATGTAGATTATATGTATGTATAATTATTATGTAATCTTGCATGTAGATGTTATTGGCCTGTACTTATCTGTTTTTATCCCACTAAAGAAAATAAATAAGTTCGAAAACTTCATAATTGTAGGTAATCATAGAATTATTTATTTTAATATAGGTACCTACCTGGTTGTGTCCAAGAAATGTTTTATGCTGGAGTTTCAAGCCTGATTATTGATATTCACTGGATCAAATATATTTACCTGGAAAAAGAAAGTTAAGGTTAATAATGTAAACACATCGTTCAATTTATAAAACTAAATAAATAGATGCTCCACGTCGGCAGCTGGATCATTTATCATAAACTGATTATCATCATAATAATGCATATCGGAGTTTGTGGTGATTTATGGACGCTATGCAACTTACCAAAAGACTATGAGTTAGGGTACATAGATTTATAAGGCATAGATCCCTAGTCCGTACACCCCCAGTGAAGCCATTTCAAGTGCGACGTCTCGTCACACTCGTATCGTCGTATTCGAACGGCCGTCGCAGTACTCAAAGTCAAATCGGTGTGTGTACACCTCCCGTTTAAAAATCAAAAACTACAGGAAAGATGGTTGTTTGTACAGTGAATGGGTGTTACAACACATCATATAATAAAAACAAACCGACCGATATTACATTTCACGCGTAAGTACCGAGTTTAAAGTGATATTTTTACATAATCGTAAATACAAAAATCCAAATTTTCGTCAGCTGCCATTTCTTCTAAATGTTGCCAGTGTAGTGAATATTTTTTCCTCCAAATGGGACATGACGTCTACATTCTAAAATAAATACGCTCAATTGAATTTCATTGTATAATTGTAGAAAATTATAATTAAGTTAATTATTTAGGTACTTAGTTTTTTTCTTATTTTTATTATGTGTAATGTTCGTTTCAGTTTTCTGACTGATCTGCTGTCTGCGAGATGGAAGGAAAAAAATTAGACTAAATCGGAATGACGCAATATGGAAACATTGGAAACCGACTAAACACAGTCGAATATGCTCTGTCATATTTAAGTGTATTCTTTATTTATTTTTCTTCTTAAGTTAGGTTAATTATAATATGAATATAAAAGTAAAATATAAAAACACTTACAAAACAAAAAAAAAATTATAAACAAAAAATGTAAAATGTATTCTTATTATTATGCACTTTTATTTTGTTGAATAAAAATAAAATAGTAAAAACTTATCAGCTATTTATTTAAACCTTATTTCACAAAGTACAGAAATGCAATAAATCCCAAAATAAACAAAAAGCTTTGCTACAAAATCGAATCTACACACTTCCTAATTATTAATAACCAAGTGTGGATGTTGTTAAAAATCCCCTACTTTGAGAGATGTAAATGAATACTGGCAACATATTTTGTATATATGTGTGTGTTTGCTGAGCGTAAAACACGAGCGTCGCACGCACACATCCATCGTGTTTCGGCTTCACTTTTGGCAGGTTCACCGTATGGGGACTATCTGTCTATGCGTTATTAGTTTAAGTTAGGGTAGGTATGTGTTAATCTGGACCATAAATAAAATTTGACTTCGAGTGACATACCTACTTTATGTTGTCTTCATGAGATTAATTTAATGTGTGATTTGCTTGATTTATAATTTTAATCACCAGCCGGCTACCTGCCACTCGAATGGGTATTGAAGTCTGTATAAAGCCTACCTGTATCAATTTTGTTATAATAATGCCATTTATAATCTCGAGGCATCATTTGTATACCTCCATGTATGATAAATCACACTACATCGGCTGGTGGTGAACCATGATGTCTCAACACTAACATTTGTCCAGATATCAACAATTTTCAAGAAACCGTATTAGAAAACGCTTTCATGTAGTAATCAAAGGTTTACTCTTTCCAAATAAAAAATCGATAAATTTCCGGTAAGCAAACACTCGCTACGCTTTCCGACCACTTAGCTATTCGTTGACAAACGGACAATTTCCGAAGCAACATGCGTGTGCGCAACGGTACCGCGGTCACGTGGCGAGCAAACATTAGTGTGTCGAGCGCCGGTGTGGACACAGCACAGGTGGCGAACTTGACTGGTCACATATTTCACAAAGGTTACAATTAGAGATGCCCCGAATAGTGGTTTTGGCCGAATACCGAATATTCGGCTCCGCTCTCGGCCGCAGCGCCGAATATTCGGCGACCGAATAATCGGCATAACATGCCAACATTGTTAGTCACATTAATTATGAAAACTGTTGTGTGTATGCCTTGCGGTTCGGTTTGCGGTTGTTTTTATTAGGTAATCTTTATAGAAAATTTCATCGAAATATTCGAAATCGTTAGAGCCGTTTCCGAGATCCCCGAAATATATAAATATATGGGGCAGTATCTATGAAAAAGGACCTTATTGTAGATGGCGCTTTCGCCACATACCGTCACGCGGCATGGTATTTATATCGGAGCATCGTTAATAACAGCGTAAGCGCATTTCCTAGAATGCATTGAATGAATAGGTAATTACTTATGCAAGCAATATCATTCAGATATACCAAATAACTACGAAAAATTTGAATAATTAAATCGGAATATCATGCGGTTATAAAATAATTTCTTATAGGTACATACTAAAGAATTAACGCGCGGTGCGTATACTATAGAATCGGACTAATTAAAATTCAACAGATCAAAGGCAAGAGGTATTTACAAAGATTGTTTGGCAGAGATCGCTTCGTAGCAATAACCCCGCCTGCTGTCCACCGGTCTTTAGTTTTTAAGTTTCCATGTTTTACTCTTTTGTTCTTCGGCACTCAACAACGCATACCTACAATCAAAACAGGAATAAATCAAAATAGGTAGTAAAATTTTAAACAGAACAGGTGAATCATGTTTTTTTATACTTATATATTTGATCAAATGAATAATTTTTATTTCCCTACCTGAACAAAATAATACATTCTCAGAACAATTGATAAAATATTGTGGTAATAAAAAGTCGTCTCCACTTTTTACACACTCTTAATGTTGACTCGGATTCCCGTAAAGAAATTATATAAACTGATTCATTAATTTGTTTCAAATCAATTAAATTAATTGTATACGATATTCATAATTAAAGTAATTATTATAAATAGCCATGTTATATTAATAGCGCGGGCCATATATCCCCTTGCCGTTGCACGCTTAATGTGTGTTAATTACCATTTCATCTGTTTCCATAAAATTACCATCAATTACATGCCTTTGATGTTAGAAAATGCTCGAGACAGTTTTCAAAGTTTCCACAAAAGATACGCACATTGTGGAGAACGTGTGTGGGGTCCCGGTCCCCGTGCGACAGAGACAGGTAGATTGTACTTGTCCCGCTCTTCCTAAACGCTCGTGTAAAACTGTGAATCCGTGGCTGAGCAATTCGTGTGTGGCTAACGGAGTCATGCATGACATTTCTGTTAATAATTAGACAGAACGTTAGCCCACACGTGAATGTGTGTTAGAAAAAAACCAGCGTTTGCTTAGCAAATTCTAATCTCTACACATACTCGTGTACCAGGATAACAGGAGTGGCTAGGATGTTCGCACACGTGTGCCTCCGTGTGAGACATAACACACGCCATAGACATACACGCATCGCGTGTCGAAGCTCGAAGGGGTTGCCACGGCCACGGCCGTTCGTCGCCCCTAACCTAATATTCACACACCCGCACTGGCCCACAACACAACCCCTCCAAGGAGGAGCGACAGGGACAACGGACAATACCCCCAAGTGTTAGAAAAGGCCGAATATCTGCTAGGGGTTGCGGCAAATCAAGACGACTTCGGAGTTTGTGCATTCTTCGGGGTGAAAGTTATTTGACTTCTGTAAGAGTATGAAGACCTGGTAGTTGTTTTCCATTTTAGGACAAAACTTGATAAAAAAGGGCGCGTGGTGTAAGGGTTAACGGGAATTATGGGGATGGTTGATTAGGCCTTAGGGGTTGAAGGGTGCGTGTGCTTAGGCAAGATTGAAGTGTGAGGGTTACACCGACGTCAGACGCGGTGCGTTAGTGTGCGTAGCTTAGACGTAGTAGGCTGAGACGGGCGGCTCGATCGTACGTTCGCACAGTGACCGACTGCTTAGAAACGAGTTAGGTGCCTATACGATACGAGTAGAGCAGCATATTGAGTATGGCTATTGCTGTGTAAGGGTGGAATCACATCTGTCAGCATCGAGCCGCATTTTATATATGAGAAATTGCTCGTTAGTATGAAGATGCGTACGCAATGCGGGAAGGTGAAAGCATGCGTACGCATTTTCATACTAACGAGCAATTTCTCATATATAAAATACGGCTCAATGCTGACAGATGTGATTCCACCCTAATTGCAAAATGAATAAAATAAATGGAGGTAATTATAGATGTGCATTATGTTCTGGAAAACAATGATAGCTAAAATCGTATCAAAAACAGTTTAAAGACAAAAACAAATAATACATACGTATGTATGTAGGCTAGGAGTATTCCTAGCCTAGTTTAGTCCTAGGGTCTGCTGTCCACTTGATAACCTAATCCCAAAAATTGGCACAGGGACTAGTTTTTTATGAAAGCGACGCTATCAGATCTCACCTTCCAATCCGAGGTACCTAAGGTTTTTGTCAGGTCGTGATATTGGTGATTACCATGTCGGTCGATATATGTTAGGTAGGCATAGGTATCACAAAATTTTCAAAAAGTCTACTTCACCAGACTTCAAATATAAAAATAAATACTTACTGCTTTTCAAATATGTACATACTTGCAAAATTTTTACATCTACCGATAACATCGAAATTTTTCTACATTTTCATACCATAACCATATCAAAGATACCTTTAAAACAAGTTGAATTTGTCCCTTGATTGCCGTTCATTCTAATTTATATGCAATCACAATATATACATAATAATGTCAACGTCTAAATCTTAATCAAGCAAGGTTCGGCCTCCGGGTCACTGCACATTCTAAAGAAGACACTAGTCCTTAAGCCATTGCAATAAGATTTAGAATGCCACTTAATGTTTGCTAAGCACTCGACCGAGAAATTCTCCCATTAAATTACGATGTCCCGAATGGCTTTATTTCGCTTGCATGACCACGCATGCTGTATGTATGGTAAGTAGACCCATTTGATTGACAGTAGTACAATATTGGTCGTAATGGTCATGATTTTGTATGGGAGTTCTGAAGGGTTTAGTTAGACATACAAAATTGACAATTACGTTTCTGGTTGCAGAAATGTCACTTTTGACACTGGTAAAACATATCCATAGCAAATTCAGATCAAATTCATAACCTGTTATTATTACAATCAGAATAAGCCTCCAGTCCGAGCAAAAATGCTGAGGAAGTTTTCAAAAGATCTTTACTTCTCTTTTTCTTTTTCTTTAGTTTATGATCATAAACGATTATTAGTGAAGATTTGTTTTTAATCCTTTTTACTTTGCTGTGGGATTGCATTCAGCACTAAACTACGGTTAGTATTCAAAGACTGACACCTCAAACTTAAAAGAGATATTATACGTATAACTATATGTAGAACAATTATGATAATAAAAGCCTATATATAGGTACTTTTAAATGCGAACGCTAGAAATACATTATATCTTTATTTTGGAAGAGTATTCTAGGGTGAGAGGTACTTTTGGCGCGTTGCCTTATCGGCTACTATTGATGTTGACTGTACTTCAAGAAGATAGGTCAAGTAACCGTCGATCGGCATCAAAACAAAGCGTACAAATTCTCGTATGCACACTCGTGCTGTGTATGCATTATGCTATCAATAAAAAGCTAACAGAACATCAAACGCGCCTGGCAAACATAACCGGCGTGAAATTAACACTGTTTCGTACTTCCGTGCCCATTACTTAACGCATGTACGAAATACTTTACGACCGTGCCGTGTCTAAGATGCAGTATGCAGTCATAACAGTATTCACATTTAACATCGAACATCGCAGTCATCATAGTCAAACATCGAACAAAAAAGATTACGTTGTTAAAGGTTACTTCTTCTTCCACGCGTTGTCCCGGCATTTCGCCACGGCTCATGAGAGCCTGGGGTCCGCTTGACAACTAATCCCATGATTTGACGTAGGAACTAGTTTTTACGAAAGCGACTGCCATCTGACCTTTCAAACCAGAGGGTAAACTAGGCCTTATTGGGATTAGTCCGGTTTTCCTTCACCGAAAAGCGACTGGTAAATATCAAATGATATTTCGTACATAAGTTCCGAAAAACTCATTGGTACGAGCCGGGGTTTGAACCCGCGACCTTTAGATTGCAAGTCGCACGCTCTCACCGCTAGGCCATCAGCGCTTCAACAAAATACAAATATAAAATTATCCATATATATATCCGTAGGTACTGTCCGAGTAAAACGTTGTAATACACGTGCGAAGTAATTCGCAACTCGTGTCGTAATGTAGGTACTATAAAGTTTGCATCTAAAACTACATACCTATTATTTTCTTTGGCATTGTATAATTACCAATG
Organism: Cydia fagiglandana; assembly: GCF_963556715.1. NCBI lineage: Eukaryota > Metazoa > Arthropoda > Insecta > Lepidoptera > Tortricidae > Cydia > Cydia fagiglandana. The sequence continues at coordinate 5,323,561 of NC_085949.1, read as the reverse complement.
GAAAAAAATTAACTTGCTTAGCGCCACTTGCACCATCCCACTAACTCGGGATTAACCCGTTAAACCGTTAACTCAGTGTCAAATTGTACTGGTAACCATGGTAACTACAGCTCGCTTTTCGGTGAAGGAAAACATCGTGAGGAAACCGGACTAATCCCAATAAGGCCTAGTTTTCCCTCTGGGTTGGAAGGTCAGATGGCAGTCGCTTTCGTAAAAACTAGTGCCTACGTCAAATCATGGGATTAGTTGTCAAGCGGACCCCAGGCTCCTATGTGAGCCGTGGCTAAATGCCGGGATAACGCGAGGAAGAAGAACCATGGTAACTACAGGTTTAACCGGTTAACCCCGGGTTATGAATGGTGCAAGTGGCCCTTAATGACATTGAATAATTTTAAGTTTTAGACTCACTTGTTTTAAATAAGTCACTGTTATTCAATGTTAGTATGTTTCACAAAAAAGGCCGAAAGAAATCAAGAAACGAGGACCAATTTGACCCATATTCTTCTATCTTAAACATACGTAGGTATATAACATATACATACAGGGTGTTACTGACCATGGGTCTTTAAATTCAGGGCTCGATTCTACTCGCTAAACTGAGCTACTTTTATTAAGTATGGCACCAACACCAAAATCCCGAAAAATTTTTTTACTTTCTCATACATTTTGGCTGATCAGATGTCGACGTTTTCTATGGGAAAGCCAAAAATATTTCCCCGATTTTAGGGTTGGTTCCACAGTAAAAGTAACTCGGTTTAGCGAGTAAAATCAAGCCCTGGAATTAAAGCCCCATGGTCAGACACATACTGTATATATGTACATATAGGCATAAAGTATGATGTCGGTTAATGTTTAGCTACCCGTACGCTACAAATTAGTGGTGACCAGCTACTGGTGCATAACGCATGCGCGGCAATATTTGTTTAACTGTCAAATGCGTTGACATATGTAGGTATGTTGCAATGACCAAATTAGATGCACCTTCGAGCTTCGTTGACAAACTTGCTTTAATTTTTGTTTTAATGTATGTACAGTTAGCAGCAGAAGTTGCTAAGCGGGCCAGGTGTTACCTACCTACTATTACTTACGTGCAGTCGCCATCAGATATATCAGAGCGGCCGAGGTGCCCAAAAATATATGAACACGCATCTATAGCAGCTTGACAATAGTGGCCTTACCAGGATGAACACGGGACCATGGGCTTCATAGGCAGGGTCGATCACTATCCACTAGGCCAGACAGGACGTCATTTGTTTTTTCAATATCTATCTCTATCTATCTATCTATCTATCTTCTATATATATAAATGCAAGTGTCCTGACTGACTGACTGACTGACTGACTGACTGACTGATTCATCAACGCAGAGCCGAAACTACAAAAGCCAGAAAGTTGAAATTTGCACACCAGATTGCATTTATAAAGTGTACAAGAGATAAGAAGCGATTTTGAGAAATTCAACCCCTAAGGGGGATAAAAAGGGGATGAAAGTTTGTATCGGGTTAAAGTTTTCTTTTAAGCTAGGAATTTCAAACTTAGTAAAAAGATATATTATTAAAATACAAGAAAACTAATTTCAGCGTTTTTGAAAATTCATCCCCTAAGGTGGTGAAAAAGGGGTTGAAAGTTTGTATGGATATCAAATTTTTTTTCGAGTGGTGGACTTGAGTCTTTGTATTTAGGGATATTATTAAAAGACAGGAAAAGTAATTTCAGCGTTTTGTAAAATTCATCCCCTAACAGGGTTAAAAAGGGGTTGAAAATTTTAATCCATTACAAATGCTTTGAAACTTCTTAGAAAGGCATAATCATTGTACACGTCAAGTCTGTGGGTTAGATATACTCAGCGAGCTTACAATGCCTTGCGCATTCAATACAATAATGCGTTTAGGATGCTGTTGAGACTGCCGCGTTTCTGCAGCGCATCGTCCATGTTCGCCGAGGCGCGCACAGACGGCTTCGATGCCGTGTGGCGCAAGAAAACGGCCTCACTGCTAGACAGAGTGCGCGGGAGTACCAACAGCATTCTAAACGGGTCAAACAGATCACTGTGTTACGTTCTTTCCTGTGGACATACACAAAGTTAAGGGCTATAAAGGTTAATTTTCTTATTTAACCCTAACCCACGTAAAAAGGTCCTCCTTTTATTTACAGAACTATGATTAAATCATTACTTACATGCCCACAAGCTGTTAACTATTGCCCACAGGGGAGAAAAATGTACAGTTCGCGCGAACACGCTAGTTTTCTCTCCTGTGGGCAATAGTTAACAGCTTGTGGGCATGTAAGTAATGATTTTATCATAGTTCTGTAAATAAAAGGAGGACCTTTTTACGTGGATAAGGGTTCAATAAGAAAATTAATCTTTATAGCCCTTAACTTTGTGTATGTCCACAGGAAAGAACGTAACACAGTAATCTGTTTGACCCAAACATGATAGCTAATAAGCTAGATTGTCCTCTGTTATGGGCAATGGGTCAGCGGACAAAGTCACTTTTGTTTATAAATTATTAAATATTTTATTAGGTTACGGTTGTTACTAACATAAATTATAAGCGATAACTAACAAATGTATGGACCTTATGTTGTCTTTAATAAAGAAATTTTAATTAATTTAATTTAATAATAGCCGATTACAAAATAAGTGATTGAAACGTTTTTGGAAATTCAACCCCTAAGGGGGTTAAAAAGGGGATGAAAGTTCGTCTTCGGGTGCAAATTTTATTTTAAGCTAGGAACTTGAAACTTTGTAAAAATGTATCAATTTTAAATACAAGAAAACTAATTTCAGCGTTTTAGAAAATTCATCCCCCAAGGTGGTGAAAAAGGGGTTGAAAGTTTATATGGATATCAAAAAATTTTTCGAGCGCGGGACTTGAATCTTTGTATTTGGGGATATTATTAGAAAACAATAAAAGTGATTTCAGCGTTTTGTAAAATTCATCCCCTAACAGGGTTAAAAAGGGGATGAAAGTTTGTATGGGGTTAAAGTTTTCTTTTGAGCTAGGAATTTGAAACTTCGGTAAAATATATATTATTAAAATACAAGAAAACTAATTTCAGCGTTATTGAAAATTCATCCCCTATGGTGGTGAAAACGGGGTTGAAAGTTTGTATGGATATCATACATTTTTTCGAGCGCGGGATTTGAATCTTTGTATTTGGGGATATTATTCGAAGACAATAAAAGTGATTTCAGCGATTTGTAAAATTCATCCCCTAACAGGGTTAAAATGGGGTTCAAAGTTTGAATCCATTACAAATGCTTTGAAACTTCTTAGAAAGAGATAATAGCCGATTAGAAAAAAAAGTAATTGCAACGTTTTTGGAAATTCAACCCCTAAGGGGGTTAAAAAGGGGATGAAAGTTCGTCTTGGGGTGTAAATTTAATTTTAAGCTAGGAACTTGAACTTCTTGCAAAAAAAATGTCTTAAATTAAAAAACATGAAAACTAATTCAAGCATTTTTGAAAATCATCCCCCAAGGTGGTGAGAAAGGGGTTGAAAGTTTGTATGGAGATCAGATATTTTGTGAGAGCGGAACTTGAATCTTTGTATAAGGGCATAGGTACCTATTATGAGAATACAAGAAAAGTAATTTCAGCAACCAACATCAAAATCCACTTGACTTAAAACTTCATACAACTTGCTAAAATAGAAAAGTACTTAATTTCAACATTGCTTGGATATGAAAATTATAGGTACTAAAGATGTAAAATGTTGAAGATAAGATTCCACGCGGACGAAGTCGCGGGCAACAGCTAGTATGAGATAAATGAAAATGTAAACACAGGCGATCACGTGATTTATTAAAGGTACAATACAAAAAACATGTCGATTTTATCTCCCATTTGAATAGCCATGTTTCGTTAAACTAATAAGATGCCATTAAAATACCGACACCTTCACTTTCCTACGCTTTTACTGGCTATTAATTTAAAAAAACGTTTAAATAAGGATTAAGGCACAAAGAGATATTTTAATAAGAGGGTTGGTTAAAAAAGAAATAAATAATTTCCCTTTCGGCGGGAATGTTACTACTCCTAAACCAAGCAAGTACATTTTAACTCATTCAATTGTGTACTTTATTACTCAACTATAAGGTATACAATTAAATGCATTTTTGAATTTAGTTACTGCATTGATGCTACACGGTAGAATGTCGGACGATTCCCGTAGGAATGTTGTGCTCTCTCTTTCGGGATGGCTATCTCTGTCACACTGCGACCAAACTGGTTAGCTTTTGATTAATGACTTCACTATTTTTTTATTACCTATTCCCGAGAATATTAATGTAATTAACATTTATAGAGATTATTTAGTAACGTTATACAGGGTGTTTGGTGCATCGTTTGCCAAATTAAAACGGCAGATAGGTTGAGTCATTTGCTATTTTCTCAGGCCTAGAAATTTTTAATTTGGTGCAAAAAAATTTTTACACCTCTATGACAGTTTTTCGTAAATTTCTAATTTTTACTTGCGTAGTAGTAAAAAAGACCATGGCTAATTTTGTTTTTCTAGGCATGAGACGATAGCAAATGACTCAAGCTATCTGCCGTTTTAATTTGGCAAACGATGTACCAAACACCCTATATGTATCAACTATCACTTATATTTGTTATTCTTTTTTCACATGAGGTCAATTAGTGTTGGTTTAGAGTAAAGTCCTTTGAGCCCTCTACTTGAAGACTCGACAGTGTTTTTCAGACTCATATGAAATTCGAAACTCGAATATTTTTTAACTTTTGTTAGAGACCCGGGTCTTTTGTAGAGACTTGGATCCTTTTCCTAACACTTACTCACTCTCATTTATTTAAAAAAATTAATTATGCAAATCAAAATAAATTGATGATGTATGGTAATACATCAGTGCGAGCGTGATGGACTGTGATCGAGTTTACGCAGTCGCTAACGTAAACGTAAAGTATCACATCGTGGTATGGCTACCGACAGTACTGACTCGAGTATAGTAATACTCGTGTAAAAATGCGTGTGTAGTAATATGTAACATCGAATTAAACTTCCATACATACGTCCATTCACAAACCGCTGGTGGCCTAGCGGTGAGAGCGTGTGACTTGCAATCTGGAGATAGCGGGTTCAAACCCCGCCTCGTACCAATGTGTTCTTCGGAACTTATGTACGAAATATCATTTGATATTTACCAGTCGCTTTTCGGTGAAGGAAAACATCGTGAGGAAACCGGACTAATCCCAATAAGGCCTAGTTTACCCTCTGGGTTGGAAGGTCAGATGGCAGTCGCTTTCGTAAAAAATTGTGCCTACGTCAAATCATGGGATTAGTTGTCAAGCGGACCTTAGGCTCTCATGAGCCGTGGTGAAATGCCGGGATAACGCGAGGAAGAAGGACATACGTCCATTCACAAGTGCGCCAGTCGTTGCTAGGTTACCGCGTCTAACGCTAACAGGCATAACTGCTACGGGGCTCTGCCAGCCTGGTGATTCAGCGAAATTGTTACGTCACTGTTTCGTCAGCGCTTCTGTGGGCGATATCGTATCGTTGTTGCTTACAAGGAAAATTGTAAGCATTTTCCATTGAACTCGACATTAGGTCCAGTTCAATGGAAACTGGACCTAATGTCGAGTTCAATGGAAAATGCTTACAATTTTCCTGAATATCTAATATATTCAATACGTAGGGCCAGTTGCACTAACTACATTTGACAGACTGATTAACGTCAGCCGGCGCGCCCCGGCGCTTTACTATGAAACTTTCCATACATAAAAATTTAGCTAACTCTTTAACGATACGAATATGTAATTTGGTGCAACCGACCCTTATACGAGTAGGTTTGTGAAAAATTAACATTATCTTATTGCAGCATTTCCCAAACTATGGGTCGTGGAGCAAATATTAAGTGAGCCCTGTGCCCTGTTTATGAAAAGCTTGTAACTTGTAATACAAGTGGAAGTCCCTTTCTAACAAAAGCTGTCAAAAAGGGACTTCCACTTGTATTACAAGTTACAAGCTTTTGATAAACAGGGCACTGGACTACTAGCGTTACCAATAATATTTTATGCCCCTTTTTAAAACGGCCAAGAAGTGGGTCCCGAATTTGGCAGGTTTTGTGAGGTGGTCGGAGCCCTTAGAACATTTAATAACCGCAGTCGCCTTTAAGAGCTTATCCCTCTACCACAAACCTTACACAATTGTGCAAACTTTTGTATGGACTGACATGGCCATTTGTACGTTACGTACAAATCATGTAGAAATAGCCATACAATGTCCCAGTCAACTTTGGCAACTACGTATTGTCTTATTGGTTCTAAGACAGGCCATGACTTTCATGACACATTGTCATTGTCACTTGGTATTAGGCTTAGATATCTACAGGATGGCGAAATTTTTTAACTGTAGGTTACGTTACGTACGTTATAGGCTTGGATATCTACAATCTACAAGATGGCGAAATTTTTAAACCGTAGGTTACGATTGCGCGCGTGGGCTGAAAAGGCAAGTCTGCAGTCTAAAATCTTCTATTATAATAATAGGTACATATGATTAACTTTAAGCGCTTATATTTATATAAGGAACACACAAACATTAGAAACCTAGAGCCCGATTCAGATTTAACAACTTGTTACGGTTTTGATACGACCTTGAAGATCGCTCACGCTGATTGGTGCATGCGGAATGAAGTGAAGTCGTGCGTAAGATGCGCGCCAATTACCAAGACAATCGTCAGTCCTATCAAAACCATGAGCAATTCAGTCTTACCACCACCAGCCTGACTGTGCCAGACTGTCTTTCCTGACCACAGCTCAAACGTCGGAATTTAAGGTAAAAGCAATGAAATTATATAGCGGTAGACCCGTTTGTGTAATTAAATATGTATGTAAAAAACGCGAGAGTAGAAAGTGTTATACCGTAAGCAATTGTTAAATAATAATCTCCTAGGCTTGCTTTTGTACAGATGTAGTGCATAATTATTTTCCATAGTATTTTCACGGAAACGTACGAACGAGTGCTATTTCATTCAGTCTCGGTACAAAAAGTACTGAGGTTGGCAGACGTAGCATGACAAATACGAACGTTTCCGAGAAAATAAAATGGAAAACAATTATGCACGACATCTGTATCGCTCCATAATCATAATCATAATAATTTTATTCATAAAACCAGTTTACATGTCAACATTCTATTAATATAATAATTACTTACATTTTTTACATACATTATTCATTTTACTTAAGAAATTTTTTTTTAATTTTTTATTATTATTATTTGTACGCACAAAGCTCTTGTTGTGTGTAGAATGGGCGCTCGACAAGCTACACATAAGATACTAGCTACACGTAAGCTACACGTAGACAATAGTCTACATATAAGGTAAATGTACATTATGTCATCTTGAAACTTAAGTAATTGTCAATAGGGGTGACAGCAAGGTGTCATCTATTGGGCATTAGCATGTCGAGCACTAGTACGTTTACTTTATGTACTGCTACAAATAGTAAGAACAATCTTCCGAAATGAGGTATTCTACCAAACAAACTGCACTACACAGATTACCAGACGAACCAGGATATCCTTTCCATTTCTAAACATTATTGACCGCATTTCTACATCTCCAGGCATCCAGTGTAAACTAGGTACTTATTTAAACTGGACTGGATTAAGTAAATATACAAAGAGGTAAGCGAATTTAGCAGATGCAATTCTTTAAAACAGATGGCGTCTGGAGAATGCAAATTATGCGAGCAAAAACACCGACTTGTGCTATTACTCGTAATTAGTTAGTGCTTCTTTCTTTAGCTACGTTAGTCTATATATAGTCTATACCGTCAACTGGGGTGAATAGGGACAAAATTTTAAATGTGTTAAGCGACATTGTTTCCGATATTCCGGTATCTTTGATTGTATGAGGGCGGCTTTATGGCAGCGGCTTCATGTGACCCTCGTGCGAGAAACGCCATGCGACAGCGAGGAATTACATGACATAAACCGTACGGCTACCATCAGTTTGGCATTGACATAAACGCTATCGTGAATGTAATTTACTTTCTATGCATCTCGCTCGTACTGACATATTAGTGCGAAAGAGATATATAGAGAGTAAATTACGTTCACGATAGCGTTTATGTCAATGCCAAACTGATGGTAGCCGTACTTTAGCCTACTCGGCAGTCGGGATGTTTTTCTAAAAAACTAGTACTATCTATCCTATGTCACGGCCACGAATCAATACACAGCATTAAGGGCAATCAATAAGACAGTCCAGCGAACACCTAGACTTCCAGCAGCCCTAGTACACTAGGAAGTGGCGGTCACCCCGTGACCTACATCCGCCAGACGCGGCGGAGCCATGAGAAAAATGGCTATTTTCCTAGGAATGTTGTAAGTAAATATTGTTTTAGATTTTGGTTTACATCTGTGGCTGGTTATTGGTTTGTTTATAAAATCTGATGATTACATACTTCACTGTATTCGATCAGTTTATTTTCATAACGGTGAGTCATTTAAGTTAGATCATAGTCGCGAATTTTGAATGTATCAAAGATAGCATTAAATCAATATTGCAATTTCAGAGAATTAGTTGTATAATAATATGAGACGGGAGTTTGCTACCATAACCATTTATTTTTATATTGCTACGTAATTTTGCATAATAAATTATAATTACATATATTAAAACGACTGAATTTCCATATAAAATCATGGAAACCTATGATATAAGAAAATATCGACCTAAATATTTTTATTATAGACAAAGACGGGTTTCGCCTTTAAAGGGTAAACAATGATGACTATGATTATCACATCGTTTATTTTGATTGATGTTATTTGGCCCTAATTTTCATCCTAATTCAATAAAACTTATCAAATTACCATCGGGTTTAGAGCAAAAAATATATAGGGCATATTAGAAAATAGATGTTATGGTTATGGCCACAGAACTTGTTATTGACAAACCCTCTTTGGTATGCAATGCAAAAAAAAGAAAGAGTAGTGATGTGTTTGTTAAAGTTACGTAGTTTTATCGATGTCGAGATTAAATTGGTTTTAACACTTTTAACTTATTTAACAGAAAATACTTTTTCCACATACCTACCCACGACTTAGGTATCTCTTTGATTTTAAGTAAAGAAAACATAATAATGGACAGTCCAGTAATCAAACCTGAAAAACCGGGCAAGTGCGAGTCGGACTCGCGCACGAAGGGTTCCGTACCATAATGCAAAAAAAAAACGAAAAAAAAGCAAAAAAAAAACGGTCACTCATCCAAGTACTGACCACTCCCGACGTTGCTTAACTTTGGTCAAAAATCACGTTTGATGTATGGGAGCCCCATTTAAATCTTTATTTTATTCTGTTTTTAGTATTTGTTGTTATAGCGGCAACAGAAATACATCATCTGTGAAAATTTCAACTGTCTAGCTATCACGGTTTGTGAGATACAGCCTGGTGACAGACGGACGGACGGACGGACGGACGGACGGACAGCGAAGTCTTAGTAATAGGGTCCCGTTAAAACGGGACCCTTTGGGTACGGAACCCTAAAAAACGATTCACTAATTCAACCTGATTTGCCTACTAAGTCACTGTTGTCTCCCATCAGTGCTTATACTCAATACATCGTGATAGGATTCTAGAGTCTCTGACTTGGGCCAGATAGATATATCTTTCTAACAAGTAAATATGTAGAACTATCTGCAGGCAATAAGTATAATCCATTTATTCCAAATTATTAAAGTGAAAACTTCTTTAGCGGCGCTGTGCACTTTTTGTGATGGGGAAAAATGTTAAACTCGCAAGAGCGTAAAACGTAAGACGCTTCGTAAGACGGACACGTGACTTGATCGAAAAACTGTTACAATGTCATTGAGTTTTCACTTCTGCCGGCACTCCCGGAGTGCAACCCGTTGTTTTTTTTTGTATCTATCGACAATTTTGTACCTCGAGGAATAATAATTATTCCAACACTATGAAATCCTTACAAAGCCGTGCCTTATCTCTAAAGCTCAACACATATATTTAACATCTTATCTGAATCCAAATTAAGATAAGTTTATAACACTCTAATTTTAAACTGAAATAACTCTAATTTTAGTCTAAATTAGTGCACCACCAGCCCCTTGGAAAATCCTCCTTACAATTTTCATACATTTGCCGTCGGTATACACCCTTCTCACAAATCGGTCTTATGTTACTAGCTCTAGCTGCCGGCGTATTATTGGATGGTTTTATCCACGTGATAAAATAACTGTCACTTTTTGACACCGCAGGATAGTAAGTGACGGACGCCGTTTTATCACGCTGTCACGTAGACAAGAACGACAATCATATCCGTGCTGAAATCACATAAGAACACCACTACAAAGATGAGAAGTCAAACTGTGGACTTTGATTATGCATAGGTATGACCAATTACGACATAGTTCTTGAGATCCTGGTCTAAGTACAATTCATAAGTTTTTAATGTCAAATTGAAAGTTAATCACAATAATGGCAGCCAAGTGTCAAATGACCCAAAAACCAGTAAATCGCCGACGTTACACGTTAATTCCATAAACATCTCATTCTCATTACTTACTCAACGATTGCACAATTGAATTAAGTTGCATTGCTTCCGTCAATATGTCAGTAGAAATAAAATACAGATAAAAATAAACTCATCATTTGACCGTGGGACCAGCGCAGACGCATTTAAAAGAACATCAGTGCAATGGCTTCAAGAAACATGTAGAAAGTACCTTATAGCTTGGACGTAAGATATATTTTTGGTTAACGAGATCTATGAGATTGTCTATTTGCAGCTGCAGTGAAGATATGGAATGAAATGGGATGAGATTTAATTTAAAAGTAAGTTGAACGAGATAAAATAAATTTATTGGACATATAAGCGTAAAGTGCTAAAGTGCACGCTTTAAGCCTATCTATAAGTAGCATTGGTAGCGTTTTAATATAGGCATTTTATTTTTATTGCTAATCATTAATAAACATTTAACTAGATACATTTAGGTAAAAAAATACGACTGGGGTCAGAAGGCAGGAATAATCGTCACGTTAATTGTACGTCATTCATTCATGTCACATTCCATTTTGCTATCGACTCTCAGCACTTTGAAAAATCAAAAACTTAAGGGTGTTTCATTTTCATACATTGCGTGATATTGATATTGTTATCGCGTCCACAGGACCTAGAGGTAACTATTCTGTCGACCAGATATATTGTTCGTGGGTCATGAAGTTAATATTTCTCGTTTAAATTCCATTTAGACGAAGACCCGCTATGCGGGGCATTGCGGGGCTCATATTCCCAAGGCTTATTAACCTAACCTATCGATTTCTATCATCATCTCAAGACCAGGAAACCAGCAAGTCAGGGCTAAAGTCATTGATTCAGAAACACCGCGGTGTAACGGTCAGCAACGCGACACCGACGACCCACTGTCCCGAACTGTATTATATTAGTTATAGCCTGGGCTAACCTTTAGCTAGCCCCGATCACAAAGCTTGACCGGCTATAACTTCTAACAAGATAATCGTTGATAATAAGTAGGTTTATTATTATAGGATATTGCCATACAAGTTGATTGAAATTGCAATGGAATTTTAATTTAACAACAAAGACTGGCAGTAGAATAGTTTTGTGAATAGCACAATACATGATGGAGGATTTGTAATTGCACATTTATTTGGGTATTAATAGTAGATTTATGAGTAAATATTACTTTTACAAGTGAGAGTTCATATCCACGTAAGCAAGTATGTAGGTACCTACATACTTATGTATATAAGTACTTAGGATCAGTTATTTAAAAATAAATAACAAATTATATAGGTACCAAGAATATTAAGTGTGAAAATGAGTTTTATAAGATTTGGAGAACGGTATTGTTAAGATGTGTAAGTTAAATGAAATGAAATTAAAACATTTATTTTCAGGCAACTATTGGCCCATAGATAAATACCTTAAAACTAGCACACCTACATATTATTACAAAATATATCTTAAAACTAAAAACACAATTATGGTTGCGAAAAACTTAGTAGGTACAAAAGTGCTTTCTTATAAAATATGGTCATAACTCCTAATGGAAACTTAGCTTAGCTTAGAAAATCATAGAGCTAGACCAAGAAACGTCTGCAGCGATTTGACGTTTAAAATAACACTTGCACTGCGTGGGCTATCACAATCGCTGCAATTTTTTTGATCTATCTCTAGTGCCAAGTTATTATGTTAAGCGTAAATTTTATACCAAATGTTCGAGTCTATAAGGAAGCAGACAAAACCAATATTGTGGCACCCATGGCGTTATTCTGGGCGCCCAGTCCATAAAGGTTAGTAGACATAATCGTGTTGTTATATGCATGCGCGCGAGTGGCCCATTTTAATAAAAACTTATCAAAATAAACAAATCGGCCGCGCTCGCTAGCAGATGTACACATATGGTGGTACAGTCGGGATGATTTAGAAATGGACCGATTTTTAGTGTTCCGTACAAAACTCACGGAACACTTGGGTATTAATTTTTTTCTCGTTTTTTTTTTTGTTAAATTTGGATATAATTTGGCTGGTTTGACTTTGAAGAGCTCTTTCTGGGCAAAATTGAATTAATACGAATTCCAAACTAGTCTAGAAAAAATATATGTAATTTTTCGTTGAGTAAAGAAAATACCATACGTTTTCGTAACTCAGAGGAAGATTTTAAGACCTACGGTCAAATTGCGCTTCAGAAAATTTCATCGTAATTTGACGAAAAAAAATATCGATATTAACAATCAGCCCTAATAACGATACAATTTACTTAGTGTCAATTAGTATTTATGTTTTTGTTTTTAGTCTTAATTTAATAATAGGGGTCATCCATTAATTACATCATACGTTTAGGGGGAGGGAGGGGGTAAAGAAAATGTGACATATTGTGACATGGGGGAGGGGGGAGACACAAACTTTGTGATGTCACTTTAACTTAATCAGTAACCGAAAATTTATTTAAATTATTTTATTCGCTGTACATTTAAATAACAGGTTTTAAAAACGATAATCGTTTTTATTCGTTTAATTTTCTTTCCTAAGCAGTTTTGGGTTATAAAATTACTAATATTTATATCGTCAAAAATATTTTGATAAAATATTAATAATACTTAGGTAAGTACATACTTACTTAATTCGATTTCGTAGAAAAAATGTGACGTCACACTAGGGGGGAGGGGTTTGCCAAATGTGACCAAGTGTGACAAGGAGGGGGGAGGGGTCAAAAAACCTAGAAATTCGTGTGACGTAATTAATGGATGACCCCATAGTAGTAGTTCTTAGGTACTTACAAAACCTGCTAGTGCTAGCAATTATATGATTCACTTAACACCAAAGAAAACTTAAAACCGGCGTACAGTCACCAGCAATAATATGTTACTCTTTGAAGGCCGCAAAAATATGTGACACGCTCTTATGGCTCTACAAATAACACCCTGTCAGATATTTTTGCGGCCTTCGAAGAGTAACATATTATTGCTGGTGACTGTACCTATCATATTTACTGCGATAAACTTCTGCGTTCTTTCAAGCAAGTTTTTACAGTTAAGAGCTCTTTGCACAAAAAGCCGCGTGTGTCAAAAACTTCAAACTTGAAAGCTTCCGTTACTAGTCACTCGAACAAAGTGCACTTATTCGAAACACTTCTCTACCCACTTGTACCACGCCATAGTTGCATTTATGCATAACAGTCGTAACCTTACTTTTTGTTCTTGAAGCTCATTGAAAAATAAACTGTCATTTCAACAAAATAAAGTTGACTTCATAATGTTACCGACAATAGAGATACGAGATTTGGAAAGCAATTTACTAGCATATTTAATTAATAACCTTTATGTATGCAATTATGCAAGTACCTACATAATTTCAAGTACGTGTAGTTAATAAGATATAATCATTTATTTATTTAATTTGCTTTTATTCTTGATTTTAAAATGCCGTAACATTCGTGTCTTTATTTTTTATTTCAATACAGAGTAACAAATTAATTTTACCTGTTATTGTATGTAATGTTATGATCAAACTTATTTTGAAGAACTGGGTCACGTTTATTCACTGGACCAAACCATATTTACCTGAAACAATATAAGTCAGAAATTAAAAAGTGACTTACTTAGCATATTAGTAGAATGTTGTATATTATTTATTTATTATATTTCTTACAAAGTATGCTACTAATTGTCCCCTAGCCAGCCCTAGCTGACGGGATAGAATACGAAAAAAAGTTCATCCACCCAAATAGTTTACTCTGATGAAACAAATGAACTTCTTTACAAATTGTTGTATTCTGATATCTGTCTGACTGTACAAGAATTAACACATTGTTAACACAATAATCGTTTGATAGGTGAATAATCGGTCTAGCCTAGCACATGGCAGACACACTGCAGGCGATGACGCAATGAGAACCGACTGCTTATATAGTGCTTCAAATAATACTTCTAACCTAAAACGCCGTAAGACCATTTTCCGAAGTCATGTAATCGCCATCCGATATATCGGTACGGCCGAGGTGCTCTAAAATATCTAAACACGCGTCTATAGTCGACGCGCTAGAGTGCGTGATCAGATATTTGTGTGCACTATGGCCGCTCCGATATATCCTACGTCAACTGTACCAACTATCTATTCGTAAAGTCTATTGCAACGATATAACGTCTATCTATAGACAAAAAGCGTGTTAGATTAAGGAATTTAAAGTTACTCGTTAAAAGCCCTTGAAACAATGGAATAAAGTTTCATTTTGCATGACATGTTAATCGTTATTTTACAGTACCGATATGCAGATAAGACCTTTTAGCTTAGAGTTGTAGGGCAGGATCTTACTGTCATGAATTAATGGGAATTAGGGCAAGTAAAGTTGGTGTATTGTCACGACTTATTAGTATCGCAGAGGCTTAGAGCATTTAAATAACTGGAGTCGCCTTTAAGAGCTTACCCCTCTGCCGAAAAACTTGCATAATTGTGCAAACGTTTGTATGGACTGACATGGCTATTTGTACGTTACGTACAAATCATGTAGAAATAGCAATACATTTGACGTCCCCTCCCCCCCAAAAATCGGAAGACTGTTTCGTAAAGAAAATGACAGCGATGACATCTCCAGTTACTAAATGCTCTAATAGCTCCTCTTCACGTTGGCCCAACCTATTGGTCCAATATGTTGGGACAAGTCGGTTGGCTTTTGGCGCGCGGGATGGCTATGATTTGGCCGCGGTGTCGGTTTTTCGGCCGCACATCAAAGGGATTGGCCAAGCGATTGCGCTCGGACGCGGTCGAGGGTGGACGTTCATGCTTTTTGTGTTGTTTAAAATTAAAAATGACGAATACGTGGCCACGTGTAGTAGCGTTCCGACCAAGGCACGGCCATCTCATTGGCCAAGCGTTGGCGGAGCGTTTGGCCAACGTGTAGAGGAGCCATAAAAGTAAAGGCTATAGGCCTCATTGATCATGGACTATTATTTAGACCACACAGCTGACACAGAATTTTTACGACTCTAATTCATTTGTTTGACTTTAATGGAGTTTAATGTTAGACAGGATAATTCTATTTGTATTTTAATGTAACAATTAAAATTTGCATAATTATGTTATCATTTGAACATGTGACAATTGATGAGATAATGTCTTAATTTGTAAGATTTACGGACATTTATGACAATGTGATGACAAATTTGCCCATATGGCTCGATATCATAACTACATATAGGTATGTATTTAGTAAGTAGGTTATTTTTAGTGTATGTTCCTTGTCGTAGTAATATTTTTTAAACTCAAAAGTTAGGTTTTCTTTATTAGGCAATAATAACGAAATTAATTTTATGACTAGTCAACATTTTTAATCAGATTCAAACAAACCGTTACTATTCATCAGTTAGCTCAAGTTTTATTTATATGATAATTGTATTCATACATTAGTTTTATATTTTAGTCTCTTTATTTATTTCAACACTTTATTTTTAGTATTTATTATTTCATTTAGTTTTTAGGGTTCCGTACCCAAGGGATAAAAACGGAACCCTATTCCTAAGACTCCACAATCCGTCTGTATGTCTGTCCGTTTGTCTGTCTGTCCGTTTGTCTGTCTGCCCATCTGTCTGTCTGTCCGTCTGTCACCAGGCTGTATCTCATGAACCATGATAGGTAGACAGTTGAAATTTTCGCAAATGATATATTTCTGTTGCCGCTAACAACAAATCTTAAAAATACGGAACCCTCGGTGGGCGAGTCCGACTCGCTCTTGTCCATTATATCTTTAAGTATCTCTAGCAGTCTAGTTATTTTCCTTCAAG
This sequence comes from Cydia fagiglandana, assembly GCF_963556715.1. Taxonomy (NCBI): domain Eukaryota; kingdom Metazoa; phylum Arthropoda; class Insecta; order Lepidoptera; family Tortricidae; genus Cydia; species Cydia fagiglandana. The sequence goes on along the minus strand of NC_085949.1, from coordinate 5,307,270 downwards.
GGTTTCTTTGCTCCAGGGTTTCTCTTACCGCCTCTAATCCTAAGCACACAACTTCCACTCAGCTCGTTTTAAAAATACTCAGTGAAAACAAGTGCCCCATAAACCTATCAAACCCTCAGCTTTTAATTAAATCCAAGCAAGTCTAATACGTTATGTCGAACAAGATATAGCCCGTAAGGTCGTAGTGAAAGTACGACCTGTGAGTACTCCTCCCCATTAATCTTATAAGGAAGACGTTTAATAAATCCTATATACATGTGACTTCCCAAGGGTAAAGGTACCTTATGGCGGTTGGCGCTTACGCTATTACATATTAACGCCGCTCCAATATTATTGCGGCGCTATGCGACGTAAGCGCCAGCCGCCATAAGGTACCTTTTGCCGTGGAACGTCACATATAGATGGAACACATGTTGGCTGTGTACCAACTTAACGGATTATACTAGAGTAGGACCAAGATAACTCTGCAACTATTTTGACAGCACAGACTTCATGCAAGTTTACGTTTAAAACAACACTTGCACAGTCTAGTCTATCATCATGGTAGAGTTAGACCAAGTAAAGTCTGCAGCGATTTTGATAGCCCACGAAGTGCAAGTATTATTTTAAACGTCAGACTTCTAAGATTTAACTGTTAAGATTATGAAAACCTAAATTGAAAAATTAAATAGACAAGATCTGGTAATAAGTTTTACACATACGTATACAATAGGTATACATTACATATTATCACCGTAATTTTATAAATAAGTAATTTGTGTATTAATGGAATGGTTGTTAATCTTTATTTTTATGACCAAATAAATGGGTAAAGTACTTAAAGTTATAAACATAAACTACATAAAAAACCAACAGCATTTATGTAAATCAGCATTCGAAAAGAACCGAATCCCGGGACGAAAATATTCAAAATATTCGGGGAAAGTGTTACCTATCTGGATGAGTTTAGTGCGTTTTAACAACCGGACCGGCCCAGTTTCGGACCGGGTGCGAGAGATCATTCCCTTGGTCATTCATGTTCAGTTCAAACTTTATGAACGAGGAAGTAAAAGGTAGGTACAGTTTGGCAGAAAAGAGTAGAAATTAAAAAGTGGCAACATTGTAGTGTCGTCCCGTTTTCTTGTACAATTTAGTTTGAAAGGGACGACACTACAGTGTTGCCACTTTTTAATTCCTACTCTTTTTTGCCAAGCTGTACAGTTCGTTGAAACTGTTGAAAGTTAAGATATCTGCGGGCCTTCCCAAGGTGACAATCGTACATCGACAAACGTCAAACGAAGTTAAAAATCACTATTATTTCCATACAACGATTGGCATCTTGCTTAGACCTCCAGCGGTACTTATTACAATAATTACTTACAAGACAATAGAAAACTTGTCTGGAACAGAGGCGCGTGCAATAATATTTCACTATTATTTATTAATTTAACATTTTAAATTTGGCAACAGGGCCCATATTATAAATACCTTACAGACTAACATATATATGCATTTTATATAAACTTAAAAAACTAAACACTATTTAGGCGACAAAATGGCGTGGCTCCGTTGAATCGTCTGGTATTGTGTACTATACTATGTCTCCACCGACAAGAGCCATGCTCTTAAATTATGATGATGATGATGATACTATGTATAAAATTCCATTAGAGCTGTGCTAAATGAAGTAAGTATATTAGTTCTTATCAAACACAACCCTCGCTACGCATGCTCCCACATCTCTGGTCTGGTCTGGTCTGGTGGAAACGCAGCCTAAGAATAGGTGCGCACGAGCAACTTTCGCACTTTCGTACCCATAGATTTGACAGAGACGAAAAAAAGTTGCCGAGACAAAGTTGCTCATGCGCGCCTACTCTTACTGTACCGTTCTTGTCACTTCTACAACGTAATTGATAATACTCTGTGCTGTTCCCGAAATAACGCTTCCGCGACATGCAGGAAGGAAGTGCAATGCACTGCACTAGAATTTTTAATACGTATCTAATGTATCTATGCGTATGAATTATGTTTAATACAAACACGTTATTAATTTGCTTCGGATGTTACTTCAAAGCGTGCAGATTTCCTTATTTACTTAGATGTGTGATGTGTATCATGATATCATGAGTTTATTTGTTATTTTAACATAGTTTACGAAAAACTTTTGAATTTAAGGCCTGTGCACACCGGCTGCGTGTGCGTGACGAGCACGTGCGCGTGCGGCGTTTTAGTATACAGATCTTTATGAGAGATGGCACACCGCTTGCATGACGTGTGCGTGTGCGGCTCCAACATTTTAGCGCACGCACACGCGCACGTCACGCACACGCAAGCCGGTGTGGCTCGGCCTTTACTGGGAAATTTGCGCCATTTCTAAAACAACTTAACATGTTTTCTGGTCGATTCGATATAAGATAAAAACAGCTGAATTCAATCAAAATAGATTCAACTGTTAAACGTGAAGAAGCTGGCAGGTAACTCTTATCTGAGTTACCTTCGCATTTTATTAAGTAGGAATTGTGAAAACTGACAATGCTTTTAAAGCGCGATGAAGAAAAGGAAACATACCAGAGCTGCATCACTGACGGGAGTTCAGGACAAACACCAGAACTGTTTACAGGAATCGAGTAGCCTGAATACGTCCAGATGTCAGTCGCTGGGATATTTCCCTTTCCAATTATAAACAATTGCACGCGGCTAACTGTGCTAATTCTCGTGCGGTAGTGTGCAGTATCGTTTTCATTAATAATGAGAAAGGCAGACTGCAAACTAAACCAAATAAGTACGTGAAATTCACAAGAAGAAGGAAAGTATAAAACTCCCGTTAGAGTCAATCATATTAAAATAATTTTAAACGGGTAATTCACGTATTATATCCTCGTAGATTTGATTGAAACATGTCGAGCTATTCCACATAATTATCTACCTACTCTACGTGAACGACCCGTTTAAAATAATTTTAATAAGAAAGAAAATCTTTAACATTTCTCAAAACAGCACAAGTCATATTAACCCGTAGAGCGCCCCAGTATCAATAGTATAGAACTCATATACTAAGTACTATCACACATGTGACAGTAGGGCGCTCCACGGGTTAAATCACATTTTATGCCTGTTTTTCTGCTACAGCTATATATATAACCCTACTAATGCCATGGCGCCATTTGTTTGTTTATCCATTCTGTAATCCCGTGTTTAAAATACTGTATGTCAATTTGAAATCAATTTTATACGGAGTTACGCCTCTTTGGTCATCGGTAAACTTTGTAGGGCTAGTAGGCACCCATAGTTTATTTAAGCCATTTATTACTCGGCATGTTACATTGTCTTGTCAGTCGAATAGCCGATAACAGAACTCTTTCTTCCCAATACTAACAGCACTAATTCCCGTTTTGACCGGCCATGTTTAAAGGTACTATTACGTGTTTTAGAACGTTTACGAGAAGAATTTGGAGCATACCCTTTTATTAGTTTGCGCAATATGGACCTGTCGGAACAGATGTAGGATCTTAAATTTGAACACCTTTATGGGCATAAAGAAAGGAATTAGGTCATGTTGTGCAACGGCGAATGTTGCATTTTCACAGATTGCAGATGTCGCAAATATTTTAACGTTTTAAAATTTTCTCCTCATATTAACCTTGCAAAATATGGCTTAGGGTAAAAACTTATTTAATCTACATAAGTTAGTTCCACACAGTAGAATGTTTTTAATTATTACACTTTAATTAGGCATTATAATTTACAATCCGAATAAAATGAAGTGATTCCGAGTACGGCGACTGTGAACTGTGTCATTTTTTTGTTGACCGGCGGCGGAAATACAAACAAGGCTGGAACAATGGCCGTCTTGTTTTGGTGGCAGTCGCAACGTTTAATATAGGCCGTTGTCCAGTCCGTCTCTCAGGATGTGAGTCAGTAGCAACTGTAGCAAGTTCCCATTAAGTTAGAATTTGAAACTAATAAAAAACTAAAAAAAAGAGTTATAAAATGGTCTACATTTTATAACTCTTTTTTTTTTATTTGGTTTACCGCCTTTGAGAAATGGTAACGGAATTGATAAAAAAATCGAAGAATTATTTACTCATATTAAGATCGATAGCGCTCGTGATTCTGACTAAAATAAAACAAAAAAATCAAAATGAAGTCGGTTAATAGCCCACGCCATCTAAGTTTAAAGTTTAAAAAAATCGGTTACTAAACATGGCGTACCTAACCTAAGTAACATTAATACCATTGGGTGAAAAATGGGTTTAATTCGAAGAGGGGTTGCTTTGCATTCGTTGTTTAAATGGGGTTTACTAACTGCCTCACAAAAACTGTCACCAAGAGCACCAGGGTGGCATAACGCAAACGGAGTTTACCCTCAAGTGACAATACCTAGTAGGCGGTGCTCCATCCCGTTAGGCGGTGACGTCCCATGTTTGATACTTTGATATAACTTTTTGACTTACTAATGTTGAAATTTCTATGGTATGTGTAAGTGCACAGATACCATCATGAATACAATTTTACGTTAGTGTGCTTATTGAACAAGTTTACAGTGTTTACACTTATCTAGTTGTGCTATTTAAATGATTATCGGTAAATGATATACGAGTAGGATAACCAGCGCATTAACGCATGCGGTGTTGTTACAGTTACCTAACATAAATTACTGTGTGGTCGGCTCGGCTCGCCGACCAAACCACAGCACGGGTTCCCAGACTTCCGAGGCATCAGGAGCGTTATTGCTCCTTTATTAAATGCCGTTTTGTATTTTTTTTTCCATTTTATTACAGCAGAGTGGGCTGCAATTTGTCAGGTCTGTGGTCTTATAATTAAATTAAAATTGCGAGCCGTATTATAATGCTACGTGGTTATTTTATTGAACATTTCCGTGTTTATGATTAAATTGGCACCGGTCTCTCCAATCCCTGTTTGCTTGTGTTTAGACCGCACACATAGCAAATTTACACACAAATACAGATTATGTCTGGGATTTTTTCCTTCCTGTTATTGTGGCAGGCCTTCTTTGTTGACATGACAGTGTGTGAACTTGCATAGGATTGGTGTACGCAATAGAATCGAGTGCGCATGTGTGCGCGGTGAGGGCGTGCGGTGCTCCAACGCCCGGCAATTACCAGGCGACCAGAAGCTAGTAGGAGCAATTGTTATTCCAACTGGCAATGAGCGAGGGTGACAGAAGATAGTGAGAACTAGGTGTAAGAAAAAGTAGGACAAAAGTTGGTGGAGGTGCGGTCGCCGGGAAAAGTGAAAAGTTTTACAGGACACTCGAACGTAATAAAGATCTATGACGTTATAATAAGTACTTAGACGTGGAAACGTTATCCGGAAAATCTTCGTGGAAATAAGTCGCAAGGGAAAGTTTAAGTTGAATTGAAAGCTGTTCTTTGAATCATTGTTAGGCGAAATAGAAGGCTGTTTCGTTTGATTGGCATAAATGATGTTATAAATAATACATACTTTATAGGTAATAAAGCTATCTACGCTAAAGGGACGTTTTCTTACGGCTTTAAATAAAATCTGAGCAGGTATTTTTATGACTTTCCAATGAAATGGGGTTCGCCTTGGTTCACTTGACTGATCGAAGTTTTTTTTACAATTCTACCACAATTGTTTGGAACATAACTAGAAACAGGGCTATAACCGCGAAAATCGAAGTTCGCAAATTGCGGGCATCTGTCTTAGTCATTCTAATTACGCCTTCATTGGAGTAAGAGAGAAAGATCCCCGCAATTTGCGCATTACAAATTTCGCGGTAGGCTCCCTAAATAAGCAAGTCACGTGTGAAGTGATTGTTGGAACAATTTAGGAGATAGCGGGAGAAAAGTTTGGAGGAGGCGTCATCTCATTCATTCACCAACGTGTGAGGCAGACAAAAGATAATGTGCGGTGAGATGTTCTCAGTCATTATCTCCTGGTGTTGTCTCGGTTTGAACACGTGACTCGTTCGGGCTAAAAATTGGGTTACCTGGGGGCCAACCGCGAAAATCAAAGTTCGCAAATTGCGAGTATCTTTCTCTGTTACTCTTATTACGCCTTCGTCGGATAAAAGAGAAAGATCCCCGCAATTTGCGAATTTCGGTTTTCGCGCAAAGCTCCCTGACGCCGAACGATAAGGAATGTTTTGTTATTGAATTTTGCGTCGATGGTTTATGATTGAATTGCCGATTCATTTGATGTTTTACTAAGGGCCACTTGCACCATTCCACTAACCCGGGGTTAACCGGTTAAACCCGGAGTTACCATGGTTACCAGTACAATTTGACAGTAGGTTCACGATTTAACCGCTTAACCCCGGGTTAGTGGGATGGTGCAAGTGGGCCTAAGATGACTAGCAGCAGAAGCTAAGTGGGTAAAATTTTCAATATACATATTCATAATAAGCTGTTCACGAGTTTTTCTTATAAGTAACGTATTATGAATCTCTCCTGCACCAATATTTATATGTAGTCTCTGTTTGACATGTTTCCATTTGTACATTTTTCTTGGTTTGTGCTAGAAAATATTCATCAAGCTGACGAAAACGCTTTGGCTACCTACGTGAAACTGAAATCTCAAAAAATATGAAGTAACTATGGAGAACGGAGTCTGTTTTCACTTAAGTAAATGTAAAATTTTGAACGTCACAGTGATGCTATGTTTTGGTAACAAGTCGATACCAACAATAACAATTACACAGAAACCTAAAGTCATTTGAACGGAGATCGATTCTAATTTAGCAATTTGATATGATTCGGAAATGGTTTTGATAAGACCTTGACGATCGTCTTTGTGATTAGCGCGCATCTTACGCTCGATTTCCATTTCATTTCGCGTGTACAATCACCTGCAATAGTATGTTACTCTTGTAAGGCCGCAAAAATATCTGACACGATCTTATTTGTAGAGCCCTAAGAGCGTTTCACATATTTTTGCGGCCTTCGAAGAGTAACATATTATTGCAGGTGACTACCAATCAGCATGAGCGATTTTCTAGGTTTAAATAAGATCAAAACCGTAACAAATTGGTAAACTGAATCAGGCTCCAGGTTGAAACAGTATTATTACTGTTGTTAAAGTAATTGCAAAGAAATGTTGACTACATCCTGTAGCCAACCGAATTAAAATCTGCAAAGACTCTCCACCAAATATTTTCAAAGCAGAATAACATAGCGGCAATATTTAAACCGTTATCATTGTATTGATAAATATAATTTTGTAAACTAATAAAAACAAAATACCCAAGAACAATCCTGGACCCGGGATCTGGAGTCCCTGCCGAGCTCTCACACACAACTCAATAAGAAAAACGGTTCTAACAAGCAATTTTCAACCCTTTCTCGAATACTTTAAGAATCATCCCATATGGAATATTCCCGTGGTTTAGCACTCATAGCCATGACAACGAACCAAGCGAGTTCCCAAGGGACCTTGTAAATACCGTGTAAAATGTACCAGGATAACATTAAACGCGAGGTTCATCTTGTAAGGACCGATCGGGAGATTGTGGTGTTCGCGCGATAATAATAATTGGCCCAGTCTAGTGCCCTTTTCATAAACTATTTACTTTTTTTAAGGAGGTGAAACTACGTACGTTTTTAAGCCTTTAATGCGAGATATCGAAGGCGAAGATTTAAATTGAACACTTTAGTTGATTGCGTGACTATGTGAAGTTTACAACTTATAACAAGTGAAGATCGACTTGTTATGTACTTACCTACCTGTATCTACCTGCTACATACCTACATGTGTTTTAATTAAGCTTGTACTTTGGGATTGAAGTCAGTGAAAAATGTTTACACATTCAACACCACTTGTTTCATGATTATTGTTTTATTAAACAACTTACCTACCGAGTACCCACTTACAAAACCCAGTATTTAAAACCCTAAGAAATTCCTAAAAGATAACCTTACCTTGAATACCTTGCGATTACGAACACTAGGAAGAAAATACAAATAAATAATGAGTACTTAAGAAATACAAGCTTGTGAACAAAAGCTAAAATAAATTTTACTTATAGAGATCACTAATTTAAAACTGAGTCCATTAAAATTTGGACTCTACTGTCCACTCCTAAAAGTACAAAATGTACTCACTTTTGATATTTGCAAGTACTCGGAGTCCAAGAACGTAAGAAGGTAACATTTAGGAAGAAATATGTGGGCAGCAGTAATAGTTAATCACGAGGGAAGTGTAGTCCAGGGAAATTTATGGGACATCGTCAGCCATCGGAGGAACACATAATGCTACAAAGTAAGAGCATGCGTGTTACCAACTGTACAATACATTTATTGACTTGAGTACTTTGAAAAAAAATCATAGACTTCATGTAAAATTCATGGATTAAGTACACTGATAGTTACATCATAAAATAACGCTTATTTTCTATTACATAATTCTACAAAATGTTGGTAGATACTTTATTTGGATTGGATGCTCGAGTCCTGGGCTATAATCACGAAAAACAAAGTTTGCAAAGCGGGGATCTTTCTCTGTCACTATAATTACCTACGCTTTAATTGGAGTAAACGAGAAGTTCTTAAAATTTAAAATTTATAGGAGAGAGAGCCTTACCCTGAGGCCTGAGCCTAAGAGAGGGATTTGTAGGAGTTCAGACCAAAAACTAGTTCTGGATATATATATGGGTTAAGGTGGGTCTATGCTAGACGAACCGAGCACGAGCGAAGCACGAGCGGAGCCGTTCTCGCCGGAGTCAAGTGTGGACGTACAACGAACACGTCCAGGAGTGCACTGCGAGCGCGAAACAAATCCCTTTGTGTTCGTCAAAAAACCGACAACTGGCGGAACGCAGCCGAGTACGAACGAAACGCTCGCAGCGCGCTCGTTTGTGACTTGTAAGTCGGTCCACATTAGACGAATTGTGTTCGGCGGGTGCTCGGTTCGCCTAGCGTAGACGCACCTTTAGACTCAAAAGTCCGGAGTGAACACGGGTCAGGGACCGAGCTGATCTATTTACGCAAATTCAGGAAGACCGCAGCATCGTAAAGCATGCGCGATGCTTCGCGGGTGATTAGTGTATTGTTCTACTACTACGAATAGGGATGTCAATCTTGCCATAATGATGTGCCGACGGAAAGTTTCCAAAATTACGATTTTTTCACATGAATAAAATCAGAACCTTCACATTTTCAATTTTCCGTTTCGAGCGGCGCATACCGAAAGGGACTAGTTTTTATTAACAAAAATAATAGATTTCTTCGCAGTTATATAAATAAAGGGGAGGCCTATGTTCAGCAGTGGACGTCGTATGGCTGAAATGATGAATATAAATAAAAGTATTTTTTATGCTCCTTATGTGTGAGTATGACCTATCTATAGTTATATAATATCATTGCACTTGACTTAATTGCATTCAGATCTCATAAAGATCGTTTAATATAATGGCATAAGTATTAGGTATTTAAGCTGTCGAACTATACAATAGTTGTATAGGTGTAGAATATGTATTTATTTAGCGCTTAAAGTGAGTTGTAAATTTTCATCAACGCATTCATTAACAAACACAACAAACTGAAAAAAAAACATCATTAACATAATCATCAGTTTTTTATGAACCTGTGGCAGCCCTCCGCACATGTCATGCACACACGTGCACCCCGGCTGCGCCGGAGTGGACCGAAACTACCGCCTTCACTCTAAAGGGCGTAAGCGCAGTACAGTTCACAACTAGGTACCCAATAGTCTAGCCAACCATTTATAGATAGATAGATATAATACTCTTTATTGGCACACCTCAGTAAAAAGATACAAAAGAAAGAAGAAAAATACATTTATAATTATCTATGTAGAAAAGGTTAATTCAAATAAATATTATTCTTATTCTTATTCTTAAAATAGTGATTTGAATATGTAGGTGAGAAATGTAGATTTTTCATAAATATTTTGTTTTTGCCTTTTGTTACGATGGGAAAAGGACAGACTGTCTTGACTGTGACTTAGCAAAACTTGTTAATCATAATTACGAGTACTGCGGAATTTATTTAACAATAAGTTTCCAAGGTATTAAACTAGGTTGAAACTGTTTGTATGCAATGTTGTAGCAAAATCCGTATAGCAGTTTATGCTCAAATCAGTAACAAAGATCCAAAAATGTTTCAAAATACAGACAGAAGTAGATGTCTGAAGATTTTAGGCTATAAGTTTAATGACAATTCAAGATTTAAGTTGCTCATTACTTCATTTACATAATGTTATTAATGTAAATTTACCTCAAGACGACCACAAAAGCTGTGAAGCAAAGGCATATAAGCTTTTTTGGAATTGTGCAACAAAATAGTCCCATAGACAACTGTCAAATGCACTCAGTGGGGATCAAACAAATGTTCACACGTTTATTAATACGTTGTTTTGGCATTTAACATCTTTGAAATAAGATTCAAATTTGTGTGAATACTTTACATGTTTGTCGTATATGTAGATGCGCCTTTTGTTAATTTAAATGCAAGTAATGCGATTGGAGTTCTCTCACGGTAATTTGATACCTAATGTTTCTGTTTTTTTCTGAAATTAGTAAACTGATAGTAGATAGAACCAAATATCTGAAATAAGACTCATACAAAAAACAAAACACTCTCATTACTTGACATAAAGTAAGACCGGTCTGGCCTAGTGGGTAATGACCCTGCCTGCGAAGCCGATGGTCTGGATCCGAATCCCGGTAAGGGCATTTATTTGTGTGATAACACAGATATCTGAAATACTTAATATCTATGTCTTGTCTAGTATAGTTTTACTGAGTATTGCAACTCGATTAACTCCTTTTGCTGCAAATGCTGCAATCAGGTAAAACCGTTCATTGACAGGCTCGAGCCAATCGACAAGCCGACCGTAATTGGGCCCTATTGTAGATCGACGTCAAAGATATCTTAACACTTTTGCACCTTACTCCTTTGTAATAAGGCGAAAGATGTAAACATATTTTTGACGTCGACTATAGGTCGGCTGTCGATAATGACCGTCTTGTTTGAGGTACATGCGTGTAAAATATCAACACCAATAACGGTAATTCATACAATGCAGGTGACGGCCGCACTGGACAGTGGAAAAACAGTACGTAAGACGATGTACTCGAAGTTCTGAGGAGATTTCAAGACATATCGGACAGAAGTAACAGGAGACGTTTCTGCCAACGTTTCGAATATACAATATTTTCTGCTTGGCCTTATTAAGGTTGACTGGTAGAGAATGCCTCATGGCATTAAGTTCGCCTTTTGTACATTAAGTTATTCTTTTGTGCAATAAAGTTTTAAATAAATAAATATACAAACCCGTATCGAATAACAGATAAACCTACGGAATACATTATAAAACATTCTCTTATATCGCAACTGATGACCAGGGTTGTAAAACTGTACATAGGTATTAGCATGGTCGTATTAAGATTGAAAAAGTTCGTAGAATATGAACTCGGTCGTCATTTTGATCGACTACTGTATAGTACGGATGGTATGCTGTGAACTGCGATGTTGAAAAAATTACCCGAGTAAAAGGAAAATAAGATATTTTATTTTTGCGAACAATCTTAATGTATGAGGAGTACAATAAAGAGTATTGTATTGTACTTCAATTAAAGTTTTTAAACAATATCATCCCAGCACCTCCACCACTTTTCTACTCAAATCCTAACCTAGTTATAAGTAGCAAGCGGCGAAGTATGGAAAATACATTATAAACGTTAAATTCTTATGAAAATACGACGTCAGTTTAAATGGCATCTAATTTTCAGTAAAATTGAGCATGCGGCCGGAAACCATTCCAGCAGTGTCCGATGAGGATTACCTCCACCTTTGAGTAGGACCTACGGGTATGATAGGAGTACTATACTGACGGAAAACAAGCTTCAAGAACATTTCTAAATTATACACAAGATTTCTGATATGACAAATATGATATATCACGAAGCATCCCAGCATCTCCACCACTTTTAACCCTATAGTTATTCTGGCTAACCAATTCCGTCACAAATCAGGACGTGGAAAAATATGTAGGTGCGGAGGGCAAAATTACGTATATTATTTTTAATTTGGTGCCGTTTTCTAGTGACGAAAAATGGTTGAAAAAATGCAACTATTCCTACGGGTATGATAAGAGTACTGCGCTTGTGGCACGCGGATGTGACGCCAAGCATCGTGAATGGCGTCGTTAGTGCGCCTGCGCCGCTGTCGGAACACCGCAACTCGAGCGGGGAAAACGGATTTCTACGAACATATACGCCTGAAAAATCTGCTTTGTACACAAATCTGCGATTCCTGAAATTATTTGTTTGCACTATATTTTAGATAAAAAAGAAATATTGGTTACATCAGATAAAACATAAATGTGTAGTATCTACAAAAGTGAACTTATCCCTAAGAGGGATCTCTTCCAGTTAACCTATACCTACTGTTTGTGGTATAATAGACGTGCTCTTAATTTAGTATCCTTCTCTTTACTGGGTACTTGAAGGACGATTTTTAATTTGGAGACTACGTTTGTATGAAAGGGCGGTTATCCACTATAGTAGGTACTCTACACACGTGCTGTTTTACAGTTCGCACCCACTCAAACCAGGGAACGAGAACCACTCTGCCCTGGACGTACTTTCCCTAAATACCCGAATCCGAATCGTAATATAAACACAACCTTGACCGGGTTGGGATAGGCGGACTGGTTTGTCGATACTACGGATTACGAGCCTGAGGACTGTCGGGAAATTAATCTAATGGATAATGTGATTCATGCGTATTTAAAAATAATAATTAGGCAGGTAGGGAAGCGGTGGTGGCCGAGTGGATATGATCCAAGTTTCAATCCGGAGGTCGCGATTTCAAATCCTGGCTCGTACCTACCGATGAGTTTTTTTTTACTTATGTACGAATTATCATTTGATATTTACCAATAGCTTTTCGGTGAAGGAAAACATCGTGAGGAAACCTTTATACATCTGCGAAGAAATTCAAAGGTCCCCAATCCGCATTGGGCTAGCGTGGGGACTATAGCCCAGTCCATGTCCCTTAAGTGCCCCACAGATTACCACAGTTCGCCGGACGATATCAGCCCGTCACTTGTTCGGAGCTGTCAAATTTTGCGTTTAACTGACAGGCTTATATCGTCCGGCGAACTGGTAATCAGTGGGCCCCTTTAGTTACAAAAGTGTCGATGTTTCTCCTGACCGTACTCCGCCCACGCCAGTTTATCGAGCATTAGTGTAATGCCTATTCCCACACTCGCTGCCTCATTAACGAGCCACGATTTAAAACACGACTTCTCCGAAACACGGGCGGTCGGGAATCTTACAGGAAAATCTCGGGCCATTCATAAAACCCGGCGAATAGGCTAATTGCTTGATACCTAGGTTAAATCGGCTATTTTATGCTAGTGAAACAATCCTTTCAGTGACAAGGAACTTGGTTAAAAGCAAGAAAAGAGAGAAAGTAGCAGATAAAAGGACAAAACCGAAAGAATTATACAGTGTGGAAAGATAAGTCGGGCCCTGGAGGGAAACTACCTTAAATCCTTAAGCTGGCTCATTTTACTTAAAGGAGATATTTCTTTATTTTTAAAAAGAAACAAAACTGCATTCAAAGTATTTTTCTTTTTTCTTCAATTTGGCTTGTCTAAAAAAATCTTGAGTACTAAATATTAGATTTTATGGATATTTTGCACGACAGACGAGTGTAAGACCTAATGTTTCTTTAACATTAACTGTATCGAGTAGTAGAATAAAACTGCAAGTTTTTATTTTTTGGTATTTTTAGTCGGTTCGAGTCCCGGGCTAGGCAAGCGAGTTTTAGAAAACCTTTGAATGCAGTTTTGTTTCTTTTCAAAAATAAAGGAATGTCTCCTTTAAGTAAAATGAGCCAGCTTAAGGTAGTTTCCCTCCAGGGCCCGACTTATTTTTCCACACTGTATATAGTCGCTTAGTATTTTATGTCATATAGGTATCAAGTAGGTACCTAAGTGCATAAAAAGTGAATCTTCTCTACTTTTAAATAAATCTTAATCTGTGGTATAACCTCGTCAGATTATGATAATGATAATGGTTCAGAATAAGAAACAAGACGTAGCTCTGCTCGCTGCTCGAGTCCTTTGATAATAGAGATAAATGAAAAATGGGAAGCTCCTTATCGCTACTCCCATATTTTCTAAGAAATAATAACGCCCGTACCAGGATACTAGGGTCGTGAAGATGTTATTTTTAGCAATCCATCATCACTCCTACTATACCGTCTTCAAGTTAACTTACTAATTTTAATCCTTATTCTAATGAGATAAGGTGCACGATAGGTCAGGTTACTGTTGGGGTAATTTGTCTGGACAACTAGGCTCAGATTATAGTTGCAATGTGGTGCCAACTTGTTGCTGAAAGATTTACGATGTACTGGCAACATTAGGTCTCAACTTACTATTTATACAGGCTGGCTATAAAATAAACATTCCCGTTGCCAGGGAGGTTTTGGGATTATACTGAGTAACTTTTACTATGGGCACTATGGGACCAAACCCTAAATCGCGAAAAAAATTTGGCTGTTTCATACATTTTGGCTGGCCCATTTTCTATGAGAGGGTAAATTTTCCAAAATGTTATCCTTTTATATAAATGTTTTTTTATGAAGAACTATATTAGGGTTATGCAGTGATAATGAGGAATCATGTTTTTTTCAATCATGGTCCTTTAAAGGGTTAAACCAAAGCTAGTTATCTGACTCATCTATATAAGTGTTTGTGGGATATAGTAGTGTCTGTTACCGATGGAAGGAACTATTCCAGTTGGTTTTGACATAGGGGTAGCAGAACACCTAAGGATACCTAGATCATACCTCAGAAATCTAAATGTCTACACAGACTAAGACTAAGCAGACTTGTTCGTACCTACGCTACCAGGCTTCCAGACTCGCCTGGAGGTCCACAAGCACTAGACTCGGAATACAAGCACTACACACACTCGCAGGACTCACACATTAGATCAGCCAGACATTGGTAATTGACGCAAGCGCGGATGGGCAGCAAAAAACTTGGCGCGTAAGTGTAGATAGTGCCGGTTTCATTGAGCTTAATACCCATAATAATTATACTATACAGCTTAGCTAGCTCCTGCCCGCGAGTTCGTCTGCGTAGAATTAGTATTTCCATAGAATATTCTATACTTACTTCCCATCCCATCCTCGTCGCCACTGAAAAATATGCCTTCAGGCCAGTATATGGATCTGAGCTGATGAGACCAAGGAAACACGTCCGTTCTGTATAGGATTTATTTAAGAGACAAAAATAAACCTACCCACATTCAGCCGGCGCCTAATTACTTCATCTACCCTAGATGTCACAAATAGTTTGCCTGAAGCCACAAAACGTGAAAATAATAAGCCTAATAAATTTAAAACTGTTAAAAAAAACACTACCGTAATATATTGTAGTAATTTAATTACATGCTACAAGTTATTAAGTTAATAACTAGAGACTGATGACCCCACAGTCAAACTCATTGTTGAGTTTTTCAGGGCTATGACTATTTATAAGACTGTTTTACCCCCATTGGGAATGATTTTCAGTACCTATAGAAACTACCCTATTTTCTTTACAAGCGGACTCAAACTACATGCTCTTATGGCTCTACTAGTACCATAATATACCGGGTGTGGCCTGAACCATCAGCAAATAAATAAAACATAGATTGTACTCCTCAAACGGTGACACTTTTGTTCAATAACTTTTAAAAATTATGAAGTATTTAGACTCCCTATTTTTCATACAAAATAAATATTATCTTCAATGGACGCCATCGCCACGCCATATCATTGTGATTGACGTTGCTTGTCACGAGTTAAACATAACAAAATTCGCAATACATTGCGTCTTAGAATAAACTTTAAAGTGTATTCAAAATCAAACCACAAGTTATTTTTAAAAGTTGCTGAACAAATGTTGGTCAGTATGAGGAGTACAGCCTACAGTTAAATTTTTTACTCATATTACAGGCCACACCCGGTATATGTCGGCGGCCGATCGTAAGATTAGGCATATCGTGAAATTCCTAGGCATAACGTGAAACGTGAAAATCTTTGACGCATTCCCTGAGTCGACGGAGCCCCGCTACGCGGGGCTTCTATTTCTGGGCAGTTTGCCCTTCGGGCATCTGAAGCAACCTAACGAACCTAATCCTACCTATATATATTGGTTTAATGTGACTATCGTCAAAACATTACACAGGAACATTACGATCTGACTGATCTTACGATCGGCCGCCGACATATAGATTGTATCAGATATTTTGCATGCCTCGGTGTACAACATATTATTGTAAGTGACTGTACCTACACAAATCAGTAAATAGCGAAATTAAAGCTATACCCGGAGTAACATATGAGAACAACCTTCTCGAACTATGAACGCTAGCGAAAGGGGTGCTTTCAACTTTCTTGAAGTCATTAGTTGTCCCATTGTCTAGAATACATTCATAGTCACAGTAGTACCATCGCGCATACTGTTAACTGTGGATGGACCTTATGCCTTTTGTAATAAGGTCCACCGATGTACAGTTAAGAATGCTGTTGGTATGAACAATTGAACATGCCATTTAACCGGCTAGGTTATGAATGTCGCGTAGCCTTAGAAATCAATTTCTAATTTTATTAGTGAATAAGTTGCACTGAGCGACAGAAGCAGCTTATAAGTAGGAACATATTTACGAAATATGTCTGCTATTAATAAAATATCACAATCAACGAGTAGGTACTATACAGTATAATTAGTTCCTTCCTACTACTTTTATACTAATAAAATTGCGGTAATCTCAATAAGGCTTTTATTGCTGTGCGTTGTTCTTGAAACTATTATAGTTGCACCAAACAAAGTCTGCAGCGGATTTGATAGCCCACGCAGTGTAAGTGTTATGTATACATCATAATTTCATATAAGTTTGACGTTTAAAATGACACTTGCACTGCATGGGCTATCAAAATCGCTGCAGACTTTTTACGGTCTGACTATAGTGACTATATCAAATTATCATATTTACCAATATAAATAAATATAGGTAGGTACATTCTTTCGAATAAAATTTCTCAGCCCCGACCAAAGTTATTTTATTTTAGCTAGAGATACTTCTGTACCTACGTAATGTCCGTCAGATCTAAATTTGAGATAATTATGTCTGGCAAACAAACCTGTCAATAAATGGTGGAATTAGGCGTAAATGTGTTTATGTAGTATATCTGTTCGCATGTACTATCCAAGTACGTTTAATCCTGAAGGGACCTTAAAATGTGCGTCACACACCCACTTTTTACCCCATACGAGTCCGCCTAGCAAGAAACCGGAGCTGACGCCAGCGACAAACGGGACCGACGTCACAAAAACAAACAACAGCCGAAATTGAAAGCGAAATCACAACGAACCCGACTCAGGCGCAGGACGCGCTCCCAATGGTTAGCGAGTCGACCGCTCCGGCGAACCAGCCGGCCTAGCCAAGATGTCAATCGCTATCGCTTCGACAACGAAACGCTTTGTGTCTCTGTATCACTCTTCCATATTAGTGTGACAGTGAGAGTTGCGTTTCGATCGCTACAGAGCGAAAGGGGCCCACTGATTAACAGTCCGCCGGACAGTATCAGACTGTCAGTTAGAACAAAATTTTGACACCTCCGAACAACTGACAGGCCTATACCGTCCGGCGGACTGTTAATCAGTGGGCTCCTTAAGCAGTTGGCATGTTAGATATCAATTAAAGAAAATCGAAATGAAACCAAGAAAACTCTACGTACCTATAGTTTTCTTTACTCAACATTTGAAAGATCAAATAGAGCAATTTAAAAACGCTGTAATAACTGTTAATCGCTTAAAATTTCTACGCCATGTCACAATTGTTTGCAATGAGTTTAGCAACTGTCAAAGGTTTTTATAGATGGCGCCAGCATCAGGTTAAATGTGTCTCTATAAAAAGAGCTAGTCCATGCAATAAAATTGCAAAAAATAAACAAGGATGTAACACTATTCGTAGGATTGACAGGTAAAACCTATGCTAGCGCCATCTGTATGTGTATAATACTTCGGCCATTAGAAAGCACACCTTATTTTTTATTTATAAGTTCTGTTAAATTTTAGTTTTAATTTTAATGTTGTTTTTATTATCACTTTATTTGTTATTGGTAAATAAAATTTATTTATTTTGGGGTTGCTTAGAATATTTTAATTTCATAAACCTAGTTTTTTCGACTTCTTCACATTAGGTACCAGAGCGCACACCATTCGGTCCTTGTCACTCTTTTAAAAAAACACAAGTGTCGTTTTTTTCGACGTCGCCTAAATAAAATTACGTTCCAATACCATGCCTAACATGCAACGATAATATGAAATAAGAATAATAATGTGTGTTCTGTATTGGCTTATTTTTATTAGCATCAGCAATGTAGAATTAATTTGAGTAAAAAAAATATCGGTCCAGAGCGGTATCCCGCCAGCTTTCGCCGACGCCAAGAGATCTGCCTCCACTCTATCTGCCCAAGTGGCGTGCTCTTGTGTTGGAGGCCAAGACTCATTTTGGGTCACCGCGCCAACCAAGTAAGTAAAAAAAAATCTCATAATTGGACTCGCCTGCGTTATGTATACTACATATTGGAATACTCCATGCTACTGTTCGCAAAAACAATACCATATTATTTAAAATTAAACTCAATCCTAATGGGATTAGAATAAGTTTTAGCTTGTAGCGGGTTAGGGTTTGCAGTTATCTAAATCTTTAAACGTTTAATTACACGAAGCTTGTTCAGGGTTGCCGGACAAAGGATGTGCTGATAACGAGGCTAATTTTATATTTTAAAGCGGTTTTTTCATATCCCAAACACTAAGATAACGATTGTCCAATCTACTACACACCCAATCTGTTGGGTTTTGATCTACAATGATAGTTGGATTGAGTAGATTTGGTAGTGATTGCAGATTGGAAAATTATACGGAGTTTGGTGAAAATTATATGTACATATAAATTATACGAGTTTTTTTCAAAAGATTGGCATTTCGATGACTTAAGTGCTTCGATAGCTTATAAAGTAAACTAATGTGGTAGTGTGCAATGAATGGAGAATTAATCTTGAAAGGCGTTTAACCACCATTTTGGTGTCAACGGCCGGTAGTCTACGTGCTACCTGTAAAGTCCAGCTATCGCTTTGCAAGAGCTAATAAAATCACTGTACACTGTCTTGTACTAACCGTACAATTTTAGTCGTCGTATTTAGCTCCTAATATCTTGATACTGGCGAAATAGTCCCACTGGACTGAAGCCATAATTCTAAATAAAAGAATGAAAGCACACAACCCTATTTACAGTGAAATCAGAACTAAATGACATAATTTATATATCATTCTGATGTCATTGTATACTTACGTTCGACTCTTTTGGAATCGGCGATTTAATCCACCTCGTCAGTGGCAAAGTAGGTACACCTCATTTGTACCAACCCTACCCTTTCTTCTCGTACAAAACCAGCAATGAATGAATGCATGAAGCGACAGAATTCCACCGTAAAGGAACAATAGTTTAGTTTTAATCTTGCCTTTTTATTTATTTTTTTGACTTGGATCCAGTTTATCTCCCCCTTACCCCTGACGGCCCACTGCGAACATCGAAAGTTGAAATTTCGCTTTCTGCCTCTCTATCGCTCTTGCGTATACGAGAGATAGAGATAACAGACTAACGAACGTGGTTGTTCGCGGTAGATCTTCTGGCCGTCGGCTGACATGACAGCTATAGCAATTTGCGTGAGATTCGGATCTGCGTAAAGTACCATTAAAGTTTGATGTAGTATCTTGTCGGTTTAAGTTTTGGTCTCTTAAAATTAAAATTGTTTAGTTTTTAACTGTAAGGAATTAATAAACTTAGTTTTACAAGGGTTTTGCGCCTTTGTCCATTGTCCAGCTAGACAAAAAATAAATAAATAAAATAAATATACCTTTGCACCCGTTACAGCCAGTGGAGGTCTTTTAGATTAAAATATTTTAATATTTAGATATATTTAAGTTACTTTTGTATGATTATTTATATACCATTAACCTTTTGTATAAAAAATAAAGTACCTAGGTAATAAAAGATTTGTTAGCAGAATAGCGAATTTGTTGTTTTGGAGCGTGCTTAAGTAGTAAACACAGGACATCCTACGAGTGCGGATTCAATGAAGTACCTATTCTAAGATTGAACAACGAGCGAAGTGAGTGTTGGTAGAGATTTTCAAAACACGAGACACCAAATTAAATTTACTGAAAATAATTTGTGCAACTGCTACTTATGTTAAACGTACTTTTTTGTGAATATGGTTGTATCTACGAAAACCTTTTTCAGTATTTTTATTTTATATTAAAAATTACCGGAAATTATTTTAACGTCTACAAATTATAGGTCCTTACGACTCGGAGCTCGTACTGATTTTATCCGAACTTAAAATGAATGCTGCTTAGCAAAAATGTGTAATATTAATTTAATTATTCAAAAAAATATCAACATTAACCATCAATTTTATGAGTTTGACATCTTATTGCAAAACTAATGCGGGTTGACACAATATTTCTTAACAGCATCCAAATATGAATAGAATAATTTAAACATAATTTTTCAAGTGATTTCGGTGAAAAGATGTAAACGGTTTTAAAGTCCTAAGTTCGCTCCCTAAAGGAGCCCACTGATTAACAGTCCGCCGGACGGTATCGGCCTGTCAGTTGTTCGGAACTGTCCAAATCTTTATCTAACTGACAGGCCGATACCGTCCGGCGGACAGTTAATCAGTGGGCCCCTTAAGATGTGCAATAACTAAATTAGAATTATGTTGTAAACCAATAAGTAATTTGACCGTAAATCAAGTGATGCATTGAACGAAATCTTTCCTGCAACAAGGTTCCACGCCATTACCCGCCTTAGGCGTGTAAGTTCGCGAAATTGCTTTTCGTAAAAGTAATAAACGGGGTGAATGACCTGTCATTAATTAGACACAAACTATAAACACAGTAAATTTATCTTGAGATCATAGGCTGGGTGGTATTAAAAGTTTTACGATAACATTACAACTAGAAAATGTTTTTGCTAAAAAGTTTGTTTAAAGAAGTCAAAAATACGATGCCTGCTCGAAGGTACGGTCCTAAAAAAATACGAGATAGGTACCTAACTACTAATTATAGACGGCAACCAAATAACTTCATTGCGTAGCTGTTCATTTATCTGCCTGAGGTTGATTTAAAGCTACAAAACCTCTAAAACTTAAAATGACAAAAATGGATAAGAACAATTAATATACCGACCTACGGATGTCATAATAATAATAACGTAGGTACAGTCACCACGCAGGATTGTTATGCAATTTAGGGCTCTTGCTAAATTGGAAATTCTATAACGTAAGTATTGAACAACCAATTTAGCTAGGACCCTCAATGGCGCAATGATCGCGGAGAGTGATGGTACCTATTTCATTAACAGTGCAACAATATATTGATACTGAAATACATTATTTTAGTTAAAATAGCAATTATATTAACCTCTAGCCGCCCAGAGACCTATAAAAAGGTCCTGTTCCATTCTAATTTGAACTTAGTGTACACAAGCTCAAAATTTCATTTTGCTTGGCAAGTTTTGACGTATGGGCGGCTAGAGGTTAACGCCTTTCATAATCTTATGTGCAATCAACGCTTCCAATTACCATTTGCTTTTTCAAATAAAACAGGAACTAAAATAGTAACGATCATTTCAAAAACTCTATATTATCTTTGTTATTCTGAATTAAATTCGTATTTCTTTATCTATATTATTGTTATATGGGTATTATGTAAAATAAATTGTAAGGGCTGAATTAGGAACCAATTATATATCGCGCACAAATCCATTACAAAAAATGCCGGTAGCGGTAATGAAGTTCAGGACATCAAAAATCCATCATTCATCAAAATATCATTAGCCATTTTTTTACAATTTTATAACAATTATTCGTGATTTCTAACTACAATTTTTAACAATTTTAAATGTTGGTTTAAAATGTGATTTCTAACTACTACTTATCGTGGCAAAAGTATACTCAGGATTAGTTGCAGATAAATATCTAAATACACCAACGAAGTATTCGTTAACTTATACACAAATTCACTACCCGAAAATGTAACTTTAAATTATTCAAAAACTAATTAAATAACCACTAATTACCTACCAAAAATCACCACTAAAATTCCAAGCCCTCATAAATGACCATCAATAAAAAACTTAATCCAAAACTCACCTCAAACTAAAACACCCCATATTGAGCCTTACAGCATGCCAAACACACACACACTCACTGTCAATGCGTACACCCTGCGCGCCGGCGCGCCTTAGACTGACTGTGGTGGCTGGAACCGGCGCTCGCGCAGCCTCACATCCCCACTCCTGAAAACCGCCACTGAATGAGCTTTCGGGGCGGTGATGGCCACGTGACTGATAACTTAGCTGGATTACGTGGGTTGAAGTGTTTAAGTGACATTACATTACAATGTGAGGGACTGAAAATCTGGAAGCACATGGCTTTACCTCTTTCTCTTTCTTTTTCTTTCTTTTTCTTTCTTTCCTCTTTCTTTTTCTTTGTACGATCGTTTTTATGACAAGAAGTTAACCATCAAACACATAGGACTGGGAACGCGTTTTATAAATTTGTTTTTATTAAATGCACTTTATAATATTGACTAACGGCGCGATTCGGGAGATGAAATAGAGATGCACTAGATAAGATATAGTAAAGATATGTGACGTTCCACGGCAAAAGGTACCATTGCCCCGACTGAATATTGGAGCGGCGTTAATAATAAGCGTAAGCGCCAGCTGCCATAAGGTACCTTTTTCCGTGGAACGTCACATATCTTTACTATTTCATATCTAGTGAATGTCTAACGGCGCGATATCTTAAAGTTCGAATCGCGCCGAAAGATTTTCACGTTTCACGATATGCCTAGGAATTTCACGATGTGCCTGATCTTACGATCGGCCGCCGACATGTAAATGTGATTGTAAATATGCAACAAACAAGATTCCTTCAAATATCAAAAAAGTGAATCATGTTCAAATAATTTTGAACACTCATTTTGAGTAGGTACATATATTTGATAGCAATCGTGCCTATTAATAGTATGTAGGCACTTACTACAATAAAATGATAAATGGGCTTCATTGACATTAAATTCGTTATCGGCACGAGCGGAAATGTTACATTATGAGTAGACTCGAAATATAAAAATGTTTTGCAAACCTACTGAAACGGACATAATATAATTACTCAGGAATCCCACCAAAAAACTATCTACAGATGTACACAGTACTGCAATAAATCATTTTTATTCTTATAAAACATTTTTATGTAAAATAATGCCAAGACGAGAGACGAGACCATACCATATATGCCTCGCACTGTCAAAAAGTTATAAGATCTCATGTAGAGCCAAGCTTCTAACTCTACAATAACTTCACAAACTCTACACCTTAGTTAAAATATGTGACTTGGCCGTTTCACTACCGTCACATGGGCGTAAACTCAAAATTGTTTCACTGTTCATTCATTTCAAACAATAGTTCTAGTAGTAACGAAAGGTTTGGCCGTTCCTACGAGCTAGATCTCAGAGAAACATTGAAATATTGCGGCTCTTTAATTAATGGGTTCTAGTTTTATTATAACTATATGATGTCACTGGGAATGAGAGTTTGATGATGAAACATACCTTACCTATAAAACAGATTAGCAGGTTTAAGCTTCTTCAGAGAAGCAGGAATTCGGGCTACGAGTTAACTTCTCTATCCTATTTCTCTTCTTTGCTATCCTTATTCTGTAAATTTCCTTTTCCCTTTCATCCTTGGCGGTGACGTGGCCCTTTCGGCCACGACACCAATCTCTTCACACAAAAAGCAGTCGCTGGTCACTGAGTCGACGAAACTGTGTCACCACTTAAAAAAAAAAGAATTCGGGCTGCTTGAAGGAATTTTGGAGAGGCGTATGCCCAGCAACAGTGGGCGCATACTCGCTGAGGAAGAAGAAGAAGAAGCTTCTTTAGTAGGTAACAAGAGTTATGAAAGTCACAACTACCTTACTTATGTTAAAACAATCTCCACTCCGGCAAAACGGCCTTATCGCAGGTCTCGCTTTTCGTTCGTAAATACATCGTAACGAGCAGTGTTGGCCGAACGCTAATGCAATTGACCATTAAAAATTAACCATTGAAACGGTTAATTGCCATTAGCCATTAACCATTGAAGGAAAATTAATTATCAATTGCATTGAACATCAATTTGCATTAATGTTAATTTATTACGAACCACTAACAATTAAAAAGAATTAATGGTTATTGCTTTACAAACCATTAAAAACTAAAACAATTTTTAATGAAAATTAAACATGTGATTGATAATTAACAATTAACAAGAATAAATATCGTAATTTTATAAAGACGTCCAAGGGATCAAAGGTCTAGTGCAGCGGTCGGCAACCTGCGGCCCGCGGGCCGCATGAACCTGTCACTTGCGGCCCGAGTTCCGCCTTGGCTATTTTGTATGTAATAGTGAAAAACGACAATGTCTCATAAAGTCATAAATATTAACAAAGTACGGCCCGCGTCACCATTTATTTTGTTTATTTTATTTACTTTATTTTATTTTATTAATTTTGTTAATTTTATTTATTTTATTAACTTTATTAACTTTATTAACTTTATTAACTTTATTAACTTTATTAACTTTATTAACTTTAGTAACTTTATTAACTTTATTAACTTTATTAACTTTATTAACTTTATTAACTTTATTAACTTTATTAACTTTATTAACTTTATTTATTTTATTTACTTGTTTATTTAATTATTTTATTTATTTAATAGTTCCAAGCAAAATTAACATTAATTATTAGTTTATGAAAAAAATATTTAATTCCATTAAGCGTTAATGCAATTGAGAGTAGTTCTAATTCATTTTTTGAAACTTTAATGGCATTAAACTAGATTTTGCCCTGTGCGCGGGGCCCGAGGGCCCCGCGGTACGCGTGTTGTTTCCGTTTCTGTGAGGGTCGCAGTTCTAACCTAACCTAACCCACTTTTTTGGTAGCAGTCCGTTTCTATTAGGTCGCAGTTCTAACCTAACCTAACCCACTTTTTGGTAGCCGTCCGTTTCTGTGAGGGTCGCAGTTCTAACCTAACCTAACCCACTTTTCTGGTAGCAGTCCGTTTCTGTGAGGCTCGCAGTGCTAACCTAACCTAACCCACTTTTCTGGTAGCAGTCCGTTTCTGTGAGGGTCGCAGTTCTAACCTAACCTAACCCACTTTTCTAGTAGTAGTCTGTTCCTGTGAGGGTCGCAGTTCTAACCTAACCTAACCCACATTGTTGGTAGCAGTCCATTCCTGCTGTTGTTATTGTTGTGTAGTAGTTTTTTTTCCAAAGGGAGAAATAAATAAAGTTGTACTTTTGCTAGAAAGAAAAGATCCGCGTGCGAGCACTTCATTCCTGCAGCTCGGCCTTCGGCCTCGCGTGCTTGGGAAATCGAAAGGGACGCTCCGGGCCTTCGGCCCTACGCGGAGCTCGGCCTTCGGCCTTCGCTGGGTTTCGAAGCTCAGCGCCGGGCCTTCGGCCCGTCGCTTCGCTTATTAAAACACTTGGGGGTGTTGGTTTTGCGTTGGGACTTAAGCGGGAAGTTGGAGCTTAAACACGACCCAATAGTAAAAGTGTCTTGACAAGCTCACGTCGGGCCTACGGCCTTCGGCCTTCGGCCCGCCGTTTCGCTTGTCTAAGACACTTTTCCTATTGGGTCGTGTTTAAGCTCCAACTTCCCCCTCTCGTGTGACGCTTCGGGCCTTCGGCCCTACGCGGAGCTCGGCCTTCGGCCTTCGCGAGCCTCGACGCTCCGCCGTCGGGCCTTCGGCCCGCCGGCTTCGCTTATCAAGACAGTTGACTTTGTAGAACGCTTGCAGGAACTGCATTCACGCAGCTCGGCCTTCGGCCTCGCGTTTTGGGAGTCGGGGTGGAGGCTCCGGGCCTTCGGCCCTCCGCCGGGGTCGGCCTTTGGCCTCCCGGCCTGAAGCTCGCCCTTCGGGCTCGCTAAACACACTTTTCGTATAGGATTTTGCTTTGTTCGTCATTCCCGCAGCTCGGCCTTCGGCCTCGCCCAAAATTACTGGGGGTGGGGCACGCTTGGACATTCGGGGTGAAGCTCCGGGCCTGACGGCCCTCCGCGAGGTCGGCCTTCGGCCTCCCAGCCTGAAGCTCGCCCTTCGGGCTCACTTAACCTACTTAGAAATTTGAATTTGGCCCGTGTCCGCCGCCATTTTGGATTTTTCCGAAATTTTTTTTTCACATGGTAATCTTGGCCCCCCAAGCTCGCCGCATGCCAAATCTCAGCGCGCTCGGACCAACTTGAAAAAATTAAAAAAAAAAAGTCGGCCATTTTGAAAATTTTTAAATGCAGTTTGTTTTGTCTCGGGGCCCTCTATGACATTTGGTCGAGCACCCCCCACCCATCTCGCACCGTTTAAAAGTTGCCATACAAAATTAAAATGCCCATTATTTCCGCCATCTTGGATTTTTTCCAAAAATTTTTTTATTCGTAGGTATCTAGAGGCCTTCATCTCTCGCCATGCCAAATCTCAGCGCGCTCGGACCAACTTGAAAAAATTAAAAAAAAAAAGTCGGCCATTTTGATTTTTCTTTAATGCAGTTTTCTTTGCCTCGGGGCCCTCTATGACATTTGGTCGAGCACCCCCCACCTATCTCGCACCGTTTAAAAGTTGCCATACAAAACAAAAGTGGCCAGTTTTCCAACAATTAGAGCATTTTTCCAAAAATTTTTTTTTCGTAGGAATCTAGGGGACTCCGAGATTCCTTGACCAAAATTTCAGCGCGCTAGGACAAACTTGAAAAAATTAAAAAAAAAAAGTCCGCCATATTGAAAAAAAAATGGCGGCGTCAAAAACTGCCAGGGTCCCTCTATGACATTTGGTCGAGCACCCCCCACCTACCTCCCACCGTTTGGCCGGGCCGTTCAACATTTTTGTGACGAAAGACGGTAGACCAAAAGTCGGATTTTTCTGGAGGTCACCAGACAGCCCTCTATACGACCGTACCAAACTCAAATACCCCACGAACCTCCTTCTGGGAGATCGAGCATGTCAATTAATCAGTCGTGTTGCAGCTTTATATAATATAGAACTAGTTTTGTGCGTTGTGCGCGGGGCCCGAGGGCCCCGCGGTCTTGTTGGTGCTGTTGTTTGTGTTGTTGGTATTGTTGTTGTTGTTTGTGCTGTTGTTGTTGTTGGTGTTGTTGTTTGTGCTGTAGTTTTGTTTTCCAAAGCGAAAAAGAAATGAAGTTGTACTTTTGCTTGAAAGAAAAGATCCGCATGCAAGCACTTCATTCCCGCAGCTCGGCCTTCGGCCTCGCGTGCTTGGGAAATCGTAAGGGACGCTCCGGGCCTTCGGCCCTACGCGGAGCTCGGCCTTCGGCCTTCGCTGGGTTTCGAAGCTCAGCGTCGGGCCTTCGGCCCGCCGCTTCGCTTATTAAAACACTTGGAGGGTTGGTTTTGCTTCGGGGCGTAAGCGGGAAGTTGGAGCTTAAACACGACCCAATAGTAAAAGTGTCTTGACAAGCTCACGTCGGGCCTACGGCCTTCGGCCTTCGGCCCGCCGTTTCGCTTGTCTAAGACACTTTTCCTATTGGGTCGTGTTTAAGCTCCAACTTCCCCCTCTCGTGTGACGCTTCGGGCCTTCGGCCCTACGCGGAGCTCGGCCTTCGGCCTTCGCGAGCCTCGACGCTTCGCCGTCGGGCCTTCGGCCCGCCGGCTCCGCTTATCAAGACAGTTGACTTTGTAGAACGCTTGGAGGCACCGCATTCACGCAGCTCGGCCTTCGGCCTCGCATGCTTGGGAAATCGTAAGGTCCGCATGCGAGCACTTCATTCCCGCAGCTCGGCCTTCGGCCTCGCGTGCTTGGGAAATCGTAAGGGACGCTCCGGGCCTTCGGCCCTACGCGGAGCTCGGCCTTCGGCCTTCGCTGGGTTTCGAAGCTCAGCGTCGGGCCTTCGGCCCGCCGCTTCGCTTATTAAAACACTTGGAGGGTTGGTTTTGCTTCGGGGCGCAAGCGGGAAGTTGGAGCTTAAACACGACCCAATAGTAAAAGTGTCTTGACAAGCTCACGTCGGGCCTACGGCCTTCGGCCTTCGGCCCGCCGTTTCGCTTGTCTAAGACACTTTTCCTATTGGGTCGTGTTTAAGCTCCAACTTCCCCCTCTCGTGTGACGCTTCGGGCCTTCGGCCCTACGCGGAGCTCGGCCTTCGGCCTTCGCGAGCCTCGACGCTTCGCCGTCGGGCCTTCGGCCCGCCGGCTCCGCTTATCAAGACAGTTGACTTTGTAGAACGCTTGGAGGCATCGCATTCACGCAGCTCGGCCTTCGGCCTCGCATGCTTGGGAAATCGTAAGGTCCGCATGCGAGCACTTCATTCCCGCAGCTCGGCCTTCGGCCTCGCGTGCTTGGGAAATCGTAAGGGACGCTCCGGGCCTTCGGCCCTACGCGGAGCTCGGCCTTCGGCCTTCGCTGGGTCTCGAAGCTCAGCGTCGGGCCTTCGGCCCGCCGCTTCGCTTATTAAAACACTTGGAGGGTTGGTTTTGCTTCGGGGCGTAAGCGGGAAGTTGGAGCTTAAACACGACCCAATAGTAAAAGTGTCTTGACAACCTCACGTCGGGCCTACGGCCTTCGGCCTTCGGCCCGCCGTTTCGCTTGTCTAAGACACTTTTCCTATTGGGTCGTGTTTAAGCTCCAACTTCCCCCTCTCGTGAGACGCTTCGGGCCTTCGGCCCTACGCGGAGCTCGGCCTTCGGCCTTCGCGAGCCTCGACGCTTCGCCGTCGGGCCTTCGGCCCGCCGGCTCCGCTTATCAAGACAGTTGACTTTGTAGAACGCTTGGGACTTCATTCACGCAGCTCGGCCTTCGGCCTCGCGTGCTAGCGCGTGCGTAAGGGACGCTCCGGGCCTTCAGCCCTACGCGGAGCTCGGCCTTCGGCCTTCGCGAGCCTCGACGCTCCGCCGTCGGGCCTTCGGCCCGCCGGCTCCGCTTATCGAGACAGTTGACTTTGTAGAACGCTTGGAGGCACCGCATTCACGCAGCTCGGCCTTCGGCCTCGCGTTTCGGGAGTCGGGGTGGAGGCTCCGGGCCTTCGGCCCGTCGCGGCGTCGGCCTTCGGCCTCCCGGCCCGGAGCTCGCCCTTCGGGCTCGCTTAACACAGTTTTTGTATAGGATTTCGCTTTGTTCGCCATTCCCGCGGCGAGGCCTTCGGCCTCGCCCAAAATTACTGGGGGTAGGGGACGCTTGGCCATTCGGGGTGAAGCTCTGGGCCTGACGGCCCGTCGCGGGGTCGGCCTGCGGCCTCCCAGCCTGAAGCTCGCCCTTCGGGCTCGCTTAACCTGCTTGGAAAATTTCAATTGCCCGTATCAGCGGCCATTTTGGATTTTTCCAAAAAATTTTTTTCACATGATAATCTTGGGCCCCCAAGCTCGCCGCATGCCAAATTTCAGCGCGCTCGGACCAACTTGAAAAAAAAAAAAAAAAAAAGTCGGCCATTTTGAAAATTTTTTAATGCACTTTTGTTTCTCTCGAGGCCCTCTATGACATTTGGTCGAGCACCCCCCACCTATCACGCACCGTTTAAAAGTTGCCATACAAAATAAAAGTGGCCATTTTTTCCGCCATCTTGGATTTTTTTGAAAAATTTTTTTATTCGTAGGTATCTAAAGGCCTCTATCTCTCGCCATGCCAAATCTCAGCGCGCTCGGACCAACTTGAAAAAATTAAAAAAAAAAAGTCGGCCATTTTGAATTTTTTTTAATGCAGTTTGTTTTGCCTCGAGGCCCTCTATGACATTTGGTCGAGCACCCCCCACCTATCTCGCACCGTTTAAAAGTTGCCATACAAAACAAAAGTGGCCAGTTTTCCAACAATTAGAGCATTTTTCCAAAAATTTTTTTTTCGTAGGAATCTAGGAGCCTATGAGATTCTGTGACCAAAATTTCAGCCCGCTAGGACAAACTTGAAAAAATTAAAAAAAAAAAGTCGGCCATTTTGAAAAAAAAATGGTGGCTTCATAAACTGCCAGGGTCCCTCTATGACATTTGGTCGAGCACCCCCCACCTACCTCCCACCGTTTGGCCGGGCCGTCGTACATTTTTCTGACCGGAAGCGGTAGACCAAAAGTCGGATTTTTCTGGAGGTCACCAGACCGCCCTCTATACGACCGTACCAAACTCGAATACCCCACGAACCTCCTTCCGGGAGAACAATCATGTCAATTAATCATCGGGTTGCGGCTTTATATAATATAGATAGATAGGCAATTAGATTGACAATCAATGTAATTAAACGTCTCAAGATTCAATTCTAACTAACTTTAATTAAATTGATGCGTAATGCAATTGATTAATTGCGGAATTAATGGTTAATGCAATTGGTTAATTGTTAATTAGAATTAACCATTACGGCCAACACTGGTAACGAGAACCTTTCAAAGTATTCTTTTTCTTACATATGTTTATTCTATTTCAGATATCCTAACATTACGGTATGATGACGAAGCCTGCGCTGTGGATCTGAAGGAACCTCATCATCATTCTCTTGCCCTTGTCCCATTCACTTGGGGTCGGCGCAGCATGTCTTTCTCTTCCACACTTCTCTGTCGCCCGTCATTTCATCATTCACTTGCATTCTTTTCATATCATCTCTCACACAGTCCATCCACCTTTTTCTTGGTTTTCCTTTCCTCGTACTTCCCTCCACATTCATTTGTAATACCTTTCTCGTCACATGACTTTCATCCCTCCGCATTACATGCCCGTACCACGCTAGGCGATTTGCCCTTACTTTTTCTGTTATGGGTGCAACTTTCAGGCTTCCTCTTATATAGTCATTCCTTATCCTATCCATTCTCGTCACGCCACACATCCATCTTAACATTCTCATCTCCGCTACATGCAATCTCTTTTCATCCGTCACCTTTAGGGCCCAACACTCTGATCCATATATGACGACAGGTCTTATGACTGATTTATATCTGAAGGAACCTATACTGTTATTATTATGTTTTTTTTTGGGTCAATAAATTACTTATTATTCCTAACATTTACTTGATTTAGTATTGGATAATTGTAAGTTCGTGGCTAACAGTGGCTAGCTTTATCAAATTTATCATATGACAAGTGTCATTATGACATCCTAATATTCAAAGCCTGAATGTAGGATGTAAGAATATTTACATTCTCTTTACCTGTGTATTATAACCATAGAGTCCGTCTAAGCTAGAATAACTTTACACCTCGGAGTAATTAACAACGGAGACGCCATGTCTAAAATTTTCGGTACAAAATAGTCTGCCGTTTTTTGCGGGGGAGGGGCACATCAAATGTATAGGTACGTCATGTCAGATAAACGTCAGTCCATACATATGGTTGACATGTGGTTGACCATTGGCCGCCTATTTTCGACAGAGGGGAACGCCTGTCAATGGCGGCTCCATTGTTAATTACTCCGAGCTTTACACCGACTTCAACCTTAACGTATTTAAAAAAAAAGTCAGACCGTGAAGAGTCTGCAGCAATTTCCATAGCCCACGCAGTGCAAGTGTCATTTTAAACGTCGAATAAAAAACGTAAAATTATGACGTATTTAAATAACCCCTACACTGCGTGGGCTATCAAATCCGCTGCAGACTTTTCTTGGTGCAACTAGTAACTGGAGCTTACCCCTCTGCCGAAAAACTTGCACAACTGTGCAAACTTTTGTATGGACTAACATGGCTATTTGTACGTTACGTACAACGTACAAATCATGTAGAAATAGCGGTACATTTTTCCTCCCCTCCCCCGCAAAAATCGGCAGACTGTTTCGTACAAAACATGACTGACATGACGTCTCCAGTTACTAAATGATCTAAGACTTCAACCGGATAAAGTGAGGGAGTATCTATGGAGTGTAGAAGTAAATGTACCTCAACCTTCCATAGGAGTATCAATATAAACGTCATAATTTCGTACAAATTACAAGTCTCTTTTGGCTTTGGGACCTATAGGATGAGGTATTCAGTTATACCTACCCACAAATTATACCCTTTAAAACCTAATCTACTTATGCTGGAATTATTATACAATATTGATACTATTAGTAGGAACACAGGGCCTGCCGGCCTGCAGGGTAGGCTGAATATATATACACCATTTTTTAACAACTCTCCGCCAGAGGGTTAAAAGGGTAAAACTAGCCGGAAACCATGCTATTGGCAATCTGATCCACATCCTATCGGACTTCCTCACGCATTTTGGCAATATTTCGCAAGCTTTATCTATCCTAGAGCAACGCGGGGGCGGATGCGTGGGCGCATATCGCTTCCGCGCGTAGCAACGCAGGAGCACATGTCATGTCCGATTCGAACTTTAAGATAAGTCAATTAATAGATCTAGAAACGATATGCATTAGATGTGTCAGTGTCAATAGTGACGTTTTTGTTTGAAGAAACATCATACTCGTATTTTACACTGACATACTACTCGTATCTATTTAATCCATATCGTTTCTAGATCTATTAACTGGCGTATTTTAAAGTTCGAATCGGGCCTTTATTCATGTTCTCTTGAAGCATTCGAACCTTAGAATTTCAAACTAGATTTGACATTGGTCGAAGTGCATCTCAGACGCACCAGTTTATTCTTCTTCTTCCTCGGTCCCTCATTGCTGAGGATCGCGACCATGTATGCTCCGTCTCCACAGTGTGCGATCATAGGCCATATGGGTGCATGTTGCCGCCAACAACCCTCTTCACAACATCAGAATCAGACCATCATGGGTGCTTTTTCTCGCGCTCGCTTGCCCTTTATTTGGCCCATTTACAGTTGTAATTCGGCTCTTACGGCAGCTAAGGCTAATTACGAGCTATTTGTAACTTAACTCTGCACCAACACTGCAAGTCCTATCAAAAAGGATTTCATTAGCTACAGTTACACTGCATTGACTAATTTGACATTCAAAGTGTACTTAGTACTTAAACTTGGATCTAAAATAATGACTAACCCAAGTACCTAATTCATGATGCATAATAAATATGCAGGAGGTAAGGCACCTGTCCACCTGACCTGTTTTATAAGATCACAGTGGCATAAGTGTGACATAACCACAACCTATTTAGAGTTAGACCAAGAAAAGTCTGCAACGATTTTGATAGCACATGCAGTGCAAGTGTTATTTTAAACGTCAAACGTCTATGAAATTATGACGTACCTATAAATAACACTTGCACTGCGTGGGCTATCAAAATCGTTGCAGACTTTTCTTGGTCTAACTCTCTAAATCACCTCTATTCCATAGCCACAGCGACAACCACGATCGTGCACAGTGCACAGCACATACCTACATAACAATCCCTCTGGGTCTGGGGTGCAGGTGTCCATCTGGTGTCCATAAGCGACGGTGACTGTTTACCATCAGGCGATTCATTTACTCCTTTGCCCCCTATATCATAAAATTCATAAAAAAACATATTATAGTTAGTCAAACCAAATCCTTTTATTTTGGGTGCTAGTATTAGTGTAAGACCGTAAGACAAAGATAGAAATGATTCTCCCTGTCTATGATTGAAATGAGACAGTCCTCTGACAAACTATACGTAAGAGGTAATATTTTGCTCGGTTTGTCCTTTTTAGAAAACCTCATAAAAGATTTCTGGCAGTCAATGTCAAAAGAAAATTACCAAAGCATCTTCTGTCAAAACTAACGCTTCGATAAAATATTTATGGCCTCCTGTTAAAATTTACAGTTTACCGAAATTTCTGTAAAAATCAGGTCAAAATTTCTGTAAAATGTGCGACAATCAGAACGTGAGGGCGGACCGCATAAGATGCGAGGCATGTCGGACCATAAACCTGGCGAACCGGAACCGGACCGTGAACCCATTCTACCCCAAGCCGAGCATGGAACTGTATAACAAGTGCACCCCCGTACGGGAGCCGGACTGTGGACGTATATTAGGTATTATGATTTCGTCGCGTCGCTACAGTTACATGCGGCCCACACCAATTCTGGTGTCTAGCAGTAGTAGTTGCCGCGCACCGCTACGGAACGGACGCCTGCCCGCGTTTGCGTCACCTGTCGTCGTATCTGTCGTAATAGATCGTACCTTGCATCATTAAATCTTGTACTTTTTTTAATCTTAATTTTTATAAAGGCTTTCGTACACTCGTGGTGACGAATTGACGATGCCAGCCTCATAGGAGAGTTCACGTGTGTAACTAACTCTCAGACCTTAATTCAAGATATTTTTTATAATATGTAAACATTTTCTCAGCCCCTTCTGATAGCGGTTGAGAAAGCAAAATATTCAAGGACAATGCACTGTCCAAAATATTTTCTATAATGTTTTTCCGTTCGACTAGGCCTCTAGTGTATGTAGACTTTGCTTTTTTTAATTACTTGCATGAGGTTTTACCAGTAATTAGTTATACATTCGGCATGTTGTTATTGTTTGTCATCTATATGTAAGCTTCAATGTAATAACTGTTGGTGAACCTTTAAATAAAATAAAATAAAATAAAATAGTGCATTCTACGAGTAAGTATAAATATGTGGACTAGGTCTTCGATTCTGTTACAATGATCACATAGGTTTGTATCGCTTTTTTTCATGAGGTGATAAAATTGATTACACGGAATATGTCCCGAACGCAGACGTAGTGCACACTAGGGAATGCAAATCGGTTATTTTCGGTTATTTTTTGTATGGAAATAATCGGTTATTAACCGAAACCGCGGTTATTTCCATACAAAAAATAACCGATTTGCATTCCCTAGTGCACACGTTACCGTCTCCCTAAAGTCTGGCACCGTCGAACCATGGAACCCACCGGGTCGTCCTTGAACACAGCTATACCATATACCCTTTACAATAGAATTTTCTACGAATGATCTCTGTTCAAATTTTTCTAGACATAAATTCCTTACTTTCGGTATTAATTCTGTTGAATCATATGGTTTACATGCAAGGTCTATTCCCTTATGAATGGATTCATGTGCAAAACCAACAAAATCTTGACACTTAATAAAATAAAATAAAAAAATTGCATACTTTGCATATTACCTATACTAAAACGTGACGAACGGCAAAAGTCAATTCAGGTTTATTGTCCGGATCAAAGATGTTTTACGATTTTAAGTTAGAAAACCCCACATAAGTATGTTAAAACAACGCCTTATAAATCTTGCAATCCTGGTAACAACTGCAACCTACTACTATGTTACAATTTAACCACACCGGAATTATAGTGTATCCCATTTTCTCATTCTAAATCACAGGAATGTATGAATGAACGAATGAGTGAATGAGATTATGTAATGCTGCTCTTCCCTCTGATTCCCCTTGCCTGAAAAGGGGGCCCTTTTGTGTTACATCGTATCTCCTCTTGGTTTCTTTCGCCCTAGTATTTATTACAAATTATGTAATGCCTCACGTTGCCGTTGCTCAGTCGATTTTATGAGGCGCTTACACAACCAAAAGAGTAAATAAGAGGCTTTTTTATTATTTTTGTTTTAATAACTACCTACTTTCTTTATCACAACAACTTTCTCCTAACGTACAAAATCCTATACAACAGTATAATATTACTTATCTTATTACGGAGGATGGAGCATGCCTGTTTGGATGCCTAATTCCCAAAATAAAGTGAATCACTGTGTTTTCTTAATTTTGTTGTTGTTGTTCCACAGACCTCCCTCTAAACCCCACCTGCATCAGAGTGTGCCCCAGACATGAAGTCCTTGCGCGGATGAAAGGGGAGCTACCACCCAAGATGTGCCCCATACCCTATGGTCATGGAAAACTGATGTATCTTGTTAAGGTGAGAAACCCCACTTTGCTACGCATACCTCTCTCTAAACCCCACATCAAAGTGTGCCCTAGATATGTGGTGTTTGCTCAAATAAAAGGGAAGCTACCACACAAGATGTGTCCCATATTCTATGTCATGGAAAGCTGACGTATGTTGTTAAGGTGAGATACCTTACTTTGTTACTCATACCTCTCTCTAAACCCAACATAAGAATGTACCCTAGATATGAGGTTTGCGCGGATGAAAGGCGAGTTACCGCCCAAGATGTGTCCTGTACGCTATGCCTATGCCATAGCAGCTATGGTATGCCGTTAAGGTAAAAACCTCTATTTGACACACTGGGTTTCAAAAAAACTAGTAAATGTTTGAGTTATTTAGACTCATAATGACAAAATTGAATCAACAAAAGAAAATTATGTCGCAATTTTTTTTTTTTTCATACATAATTTAAACCTATCAGTTTTGTGACAGCCCATACAAATTGTTTGTGAAATTGCGTCACCCACAACAGATTCAGATTTGCATAATATTGCCCGTTTGGCAGATAAACACTGATTTTGCAAGCCAACATTGATCTTAGACCCAGTGACAGTTGTAAAAAAAAATAACCCATTCACATCATCTCTTCATAAAGAATCTAACAATTCATCATCTCCTAATTACATAAACACAAAACATCATCTCCCTGCACAGGCTGGGCTCCTGGTAGGCGCGGGTTACTTCACGTACACGCAAGGAGTGTGGGGCGACCAGCGCGACGTCACCGAGGCGATCGCACGGTGGCAGGAGTACATACGCAGTATGAACACCCGCCGACCTCCCCTGTTCGACAAGTGTGGTAAAGTTATCGTAAGTGAATTTCAACTTTAAACTTAGGTGATTAAGATCGGAAATGCTTTGAGGCACGGAATAGTCCCCGCGTTACATTGTAGTAAGCAATAATTATACAACATTGAACTTTGATGATTGGACTGAGTAAAGTTTACATTACAATGTAAAGCTGGAGGATGAGCTTGCGAAAGTTATCAGTGTGCCCCTCATTTACCCTAGCTCGTTTACTACTTACTAATCGTAGTAAAATCGATGGGCGTATGCTAGATTAGACCTTACTGCTAAAAACATATAGTCGCAATTTCAATGAAAAGCTAAGCGGTATTAAGAGTTTGCGTAAATTATCACTGTATCCCTCGGCTGTCTCCCTTGCCAACGGTTTGCTATTTTAACCTGCACGACACTTATGCTACCCTGGTTCGAGCAGTTACGTCATCAGTTAGTTTGGTCGCTAAGGTTACCCGTGTTACTACCGTGGACGGAAAATCGTAGCGGGCAAAAAATGCAAGACACGTTTAGCCCGCTGCTGCACACACACGCCTGTGAAGAAAATGTACCGTGTGTATTGCAGATGTGAGGGTTGGATTTATAACATATCCATGCCATGCCGTGTACTGTAAGCACACCGCCCGTTTTTCATTTTCACGTCCACAAAAATATGGCTAGTCTACAGCACCCCCCCTTACATTTGGAATAAGTATTTTATGAAAGAGGAGAAAGAGAAAACCGAAGTGCTCACAGAAACTAATTAAAAACTACGTACACAATCGACAAAAGTAAAAGAGGGAGTCAACAATTAAATTATCCATTCATTATATTCCTATCCTCACTTCCTGTTAACAAATCCAAGCTTTAACATTATGATTTTAAAAACCAAAATGCATTACCGTTTCGTGATATAAAAGCTCCTTGGCAGTGCTGCGACCCTAGTATACAATAGAGTTGAAAAGATGCCGGCCATGCGTATCGACCTACGGCACCTTGCCTCCATGAAATTCCTCTGCTACTCCTTAATCATCATGGCTTCTATTGGACACCCTGTAACCTAGAAATGATGCTGCCTTGGTACTTTGTTTTCGGATTAAAAGCTCAACAGTCAAATTCTATTGTGTCAGCCACGCCCACGTTGAGATACTTTTTAGGGTTCCGTAGCCAAAATGGCAAAAAACGGAACCCTTATAGATTCGTCATGTCTGTCTGTCTGTCTGTCTGTCCGTCCGTATGTCACAGCCACTTTTTTCCGAAACTATAAAAACTATACTGTTGAAACTTGGTAAGTAGATGTATTCTGTGAACCGCATTAAGATTTTCACACAAAAATAGAAAAAAAACAATAAATTTTGGGGGTCCCCCATACTTAGAACTGAAACTTAATGTTTTTTTTTTCATCAAACCCATACGTGTGGGGTATCTATGGATCATCATCATCATCTCAGCCATAAGACGTCCACTGCTGAACATAGGCCTCCCCCTTATCTATGGATAGGTCTTCAAAAATGATATTGAGGTTTCTAATTTAATTTTTTTCTAAACTCAATAATTTGCGCGAGAGACACTTCCAACGTGGTAATATATGTGTCCCCCCCCCCCCCCCCCCTGTAACTTCTAAAATAAGAGAATGATAAAACTGAAAAAAATATATGATATACATTACCATGCAAACTTCCACCGAAAATTGGTTTGAACGAGATCTAGTAAGTAGTTTTTTTTTATCGTCATAAATCGTAAACCGCAATTTTATTATGTTACTTGTTGCTACGGAACCCTTCATGGGCGAGTCCGACTCGCACTTGGCTGCTTTTTTTTTCCGCAGCATGCATTTTTGAACGTAGGAGCGGCGCACGATTTCGAGGTTGGTCCCATAGTAAAAGTTGCACAGTATATAATCCCAAAACCTCCCTGACAACGGGAATGTATTTATTTTTTACCATCCTGTATATAGCCAACGGGCTATTCATAAATTACGTCATTTCAAATTAGGGGGGGGGGTCTGGACATCGGATGATGGTAGCATGAAGTAGGAGGAAATGGGGTCATTCGAAGCATGAGTTTAGGGGGCGGGGTCAAAAATCGTATACGGGATAAATAATTTATGGACAGAATTTATTCCTATAAGTTCGTTTTTTTTTAGCATTAGAAAGAAGAACTTGAAAGCATTAGCATTAGCATTAGAACTTGAAAGAGGGCAAGCGATTTTGACATGTCTTTTAAATGAAAAACGCTTTTTAAAAATCAGTAACTATTTACTTATGAAATCAAAATAATATAAATGATCGTATTAGATTCATAAAATTGTTACATATTTACCGTAACGTATTTTTAAAATGTGTTTTGCCATTAAAAGCGACACATCACGATTGTTTACCTTATTTCTAATGCTAAAAAAACGAACATAATTCATGATTGTTAGGTACCTACATTTCATTGCAGTTATGTAGGTATTGCGAAATTAATTTGAAAATTCCACTATTAATTATGCAAAAAGATTTTCTTTTCAGACATTGTACAAGTGGGTAGTTATAGTTATCGAACAACCTCTGATACCAGTAGGTATTACAAGTATTACGCCTCTCCGGACTTCTCTAGGTAGGAATAAACTAGCCTTTATAGGCCATTTTATTTATTTGTGAAATATTGTTTCTGAAATTCTGTCTCTATTCTATTTTCTATCTGTCTCGATAGAGAAACTATTCTAAATTCTAAAGGAGAGTTCACTTAGAAAAGTTTACATATTATTATATTTATATGTATGTATATTTATATATAAGTATGTTTATCGTCGCCTAGCACCCATAGTACAAGCTTTGCTTAGTTTGGGGCTAGGTTGATCTGTGTAAGACGTCCACCAATATTTATTTTATTTTTTATTTATTATTATTCACTATAATGACATTCTGAATAAGAATGAATAAAATGACAGTATTTTGAACTTTGAAGAAGTATTTTGCTACTTGCATTTTTTCTTAAAAATATTGATAAGAAAAAAGAAAGGATTTATGAGTACAACTAGGAAAATTAACGCCCGCAAACGTCAAATTGAATAGCTCTACAGAATTTTCTAAGACAGAAATAGATCGCGCTTGACTTGACAAATCACTGTTTAGCCACCAAGCTCCAACTCATGCTACCTTGGTAGCAACAAGGTGCCTACATACGAGGGACGCCGGAGCGTTATCTGTCTGCCCTCGTGCCGATACGCGTAGAGATGGGTGAGTGCCATACATACATACAATACGGACAGGTACGTACACTGTCATACAACACAGGTAGGCGTGTACGCACGGGTTTTAGAGGCATCACGGAGATATAATGTGTGTGTGTTGTTAGGTTCATACATTGTTTTCAGATTGTGAATGTAGTGTTGCTAAGGCGAGGAGGAGTCGTCATCTTGTGGACTAGATTCTTTTTTTTAGTTAGCGACCCGCCCCGGGTTTGCACGGCCGCCACAATTACACCTCAACCTTCCTCAAGAATTACTCTATTGCTAGGTGAAAACCGCATGAAAATCCGTTTAATATAACATTCATAAAAAACTGTCAAGTCCCCTATTGGTTAACAGTAGAGATAGGCCGAATATGGAGTTTACCGAATACGAATGAATATTTATTTAATGTTTTCGTATGAAAAATCAAATAAATAGAAACTAAAAATAAGACGTTTTGACGATTTTAGGGAATAAGCCAGACGGCTTATTAAACAGACGTCTGTCATCGTGAACCGTTATACCGAGACAGTTCAAATTTTCAGAGATGATATATTTCTATTGCCGCTATAACAATAAATACTAAAACGTACAGGACCCTCGGTGGGCGAGTCCGACTCGCACTTGTTTGCTATGATTAATTTATTTATTTATTACAATATATATATCGCTAAACTATTTTAACCGTAACACATTTAGCACTCGCGTAATCCAGAAGGCCAAAGTCAGCCATACGGATGTTGATATCTGTCCACATTTTTGCAAAATTTTGCAGCAGCACACTCCCCCCTGTGGCCCTAGTATGTAGGACGGGAGAGGGGCAGGGTGGACCAGGATATAATGGTTTCAACAATAGGCCTTGTTTCATGCGGAAAGGACGCAATATCCTTTGTAGTGATAACGCCCTGGTATAATTGGGTCATATCATTGACAGTGCTGCGTTGTGAAGTAATGTGATTGAATTGTAATTGGTGGGAAACTCTTAGCCTCTCAACTGTCTATGGTAATGATACTGACTGAATTGTTTTGTCATCTTTCTCTTTTCCCATTATTCTCGGGAGCGAATAAACACAAAAAGCTATATAGATTTTTCTTTAGAGCCACTTATAGGGCCACTTGCACCGTTCACTAACCTGGGGTTAACTGGTTAAACCTGGAGTTACCATGGTTACTAGTACAATTTGACACTAACGTATGTATTATATGTATTACAAATACCAAACATAATATAATTGTATATTTTTAAATTTATCAAATTTTATTTATTTTTATTTTCAGAGGAAAGAAAACCCGGAAAGTGTCATCGCTCCAGCCTATGCCTTGTATAAACACTTTGTCACATTGTGTTTTACAGGCAAGTAATAATTAAGCTAACCTGTATGTTTCTAACATACAGACCTCGAACATCAGTTACATAATTATAATAAATGTCGAAAAACGAGAGACGCATTCTCTGGTGACTCTCTCCCCACAGCGAGTTTTGGCATTTTTAATTTCTTGAGGATTTGTAGGTACACAACTGGTTTCAAATTTGTACTTTTAAATAACTGATTTGCAAGACCGAAGTGATCCCATAAGTGTTCCGTGAACAAAGTTTTGTACGGAACACTAAAAAAAATTGTACCTCGATAGATGGACAGGTTTTGACGTGACACTATCGTAAACGTTAAATTCCACTGGAAATATAAAGTTTATACTATAAACTTTATAGTAGTACCGGTAGTCGGTAGTACGTCTACACTTTGTGATTCAATTTCGTGTAGAGTTAGTTAAAAAAATCGTTTATTTCAGACGTAAGTCCATTGGGGTTAGCATCATTCTAAACTTAAAATTAGAGTAAATGTTGTATAACTAAATACCTAATAAATAAAACTAAAAAATTTAATAAAACACAATTAACTTTATGACCGTTACATGAGGAACGGCGCTTGCAGACAAAGCCAGTCGGCCCGATTGGAACGTTACGTTTTTATTTCAAGAAACGTCACTTTTGACACCGACATAATCTAATCCATATCCGTAATATTTGACGTATCTTAAAGTTCGAATCGAGCCGCGTGTCTCATTAATATTAGGGGGGCTAGTGTATCATGTCCCACGTTTCTGAAACAATGCTCAGGATTCTATTGGTTTTATCTTTTTTGCAGGTATTGTGAAACTCCCTCAGATTCTCAAATGCCGATACTTGGAGTACCTAAAAGCTATTCATAAGAAAAAATTGGACGACATACGTGAAAGAAAACTTAGGAAACAAGGAATAGAGTAGGAGTTTATGTGAGTAATTAATTTTAATAGGTGTATAATTTTTTACAAAAATAATCTGTTGCCTAGGTCTAAAGGGTACTTAATCTGAGATCTCATTATTGTGCCTATTCTTTAAATAATTTCAAGGGATAATTTAAATAAAAATAGTGAAATCTTGGTATATTTTTATTACAACGACTTGTCTTAAAAATCCCTTTTGTAATATTAATTTTGTTAGTTACATTTCATGTTGATATAGTAAGGAATCAAAAAATCGCCAAACAATAAAAATGGGCGCTGTACGTCACGCGTTGTTTTTTAATTCAAAGTTATATATTGTGAAGTTTTATAACATTTGGTATGTTAAAACAATATTCACCCTTACGCTTTCAATTGTAATGTAACATGTAGGTAAGCTCTGTTATTATAAGAAAAACCTTTTGTTTAATTATATTTATAACCAGTGTTTTGGAAATAAAACTTCTTACCTACAGCTTTACAGTCTTTATTCGTAACCTAGGTCCTCCAGACAGTGTTGGCCGAACGTTAATTACAATTGACCATTAACCAGCACAAATTGAACCGTAAACAGTAACAGACGGTTACAGTTGACGGTTCAATTTGTACTGGTTAATGGTCAAGAATGTTCAATTGCATTAACGTATCGGCAGTGGCGTAGCTTGGGGGGCCGGCGGGGGCGGTACGCCCCGGGTGTCACCCATTTAGGGGTGACACCTGACCGTGAACATCAGTGCCACCTATAAAAATTCGTAAAAAGAAAGCGATGGAGTAAATCCTGAGCTATTTAACAAAAATTACAATTACTCTTTTTAAATATATTTTACAATTTTGATTGAATATTGGGGTGACACCCACAATTTCCGCACCGGGTGCCACCCATGCTAGCTACGCCACTGCGTATCGGCCAACACTGCCTCCAGACATGGAGACGATCGATCGGATTTTTGGTAGCGGGTTGTAACTCTTTGTTTGAAAAATCGATAAGTTTGTATTCTATTCACCATTCTGATGATAATCAGAATCTATGCCTGCGTCGCAAGTCAGCATTCAGTTCGAAGAAGGTACTGTCCTCTGCGCCGGCGCCGTCAGCTAGCATGAACTCCAAGTGGCGGATGTAGCAGATCGCTATCCTGAAAACAAGTTTTTTTTGTCAGAGGTGGAGGTAATCCTCATTGGATACTGCCGGCCCGGTATCCGGCAGCATGCCTGACTCGGCGGCGTTGGAGATTTTCCTCCCAGCCGCCTACGTACTAAACCCCTCCACCCTGCAAGCAGTTGTGGGTAAAGTACGGCCCGCGGGCCAGCTCCGGGCCGCGAATGGATTTTATCTGGCCCGCCGCCGGTCCTATGAAATAATTAGTATATGGCATTGGCCCACGGTTATCACAATTCAAAATAAATTTTGGCCCCATGAAGAAAGTTTGCCCACCACTGCTGTATTTTGTTGCCAGAAACTCGACGCTATCGGTATACACGTTGTTTCCGGGTGTGTAGTTGTGTGATCCGGAAAAGATTTGAGTGTGGAGTACGTGATGAGTTGTGAAGTGTTATGTGTGTTAAGTGTACCTATGTGTTTACAGGGCATGAGTGCAAGAAGCAAAGACAAGAAGTTGTGCAGTGTCATTCCCCACAAACTTTCGTCACCTGGTATTGGTATGCCAGCTGGTCCGGAGCAGGCATGTTTCTGCCTGGGCGAGGCGCAGTCTTGTCTTGTGACTGTACTCAGGCCCACTTTGTGGGCCACACAATTTCGATTTTGTGGGTATGCTGAAGTATTAATACAAACTTTTTTAATATTTTAACGTGCTTGTA
Source organism: Cydia fagiglandana (assembly GCF_963556715.1). NCBI lineage: Eukaryota > Metazoa > Arthropoda > Insecta > Lepidoptera > Tortricidae > Cydia > Cydia fagiglandana. The sequence continues at coordinate 5,263,320 of NC_085949.1, read as the reverse complement.
CCTGAGACACTCGATCTTGGAGTACTTCTTCTTGGTGGGCTTGGTGACGGGCAGCTTGGACCGCAGCAGATCGAATGCGCGGTTCATGTCGCGCATGCGCGTGCGCTCGCGGTCGCAGGCCGTCTTTTTGTATTCTGTAAATCATATAGATCGGCCATGAAATAGGTTCTTTAACTAAGCAGATGTGGGTGCTTAGACAAGATGGCAATCGTAATCTCCCTCTTGCAATGAGGTCGATTCAGAAATGTGTAAAAATTTTAAATTGGTTTTGATACGACCATGACACGACTCTCTGTACACGTACGACTCTCTGTACTTAATAAGTGCGAACGAGGTGCCTATTAATGACAAGACTGAAGGTCTTATCAAAACAAAATTCAGACTATAACAAATTGATAATTCAGAACAGGTCTCAAACCGTGTGTCACCGTTAGTGTTCGCAAAATTTTATTGTATGGGAAGTTTCATAGATGTCTGCTGTGTGACGTGAGTGGCAAACGAGGTCGGGTACTCTTTGTACTGATACCCCACTTAGATGGCGCTGTCCGTAGCGTTAATCCTAAATCGCGCTATCAACATTTTTCTTGCGTTACCTAATGAGGATGGCAAAACTGTCGAAGGTTTTTATAGATAGCGCCAGCATAAGTTTCCCCTGTGTCTAGTTTGGGATTTGACCGAAGAGCATAAACTTTTTGGCATCCAAGCCAAAAAGTCTAAAAGAAATACGTGTTCTAGACACGCGTAGGATTGACAGGTCATCTGTAAAGGCCCCTTTACATATTGGGCCAACGCAGGCCAGTCCAAGGGACGAAGCCATGCCGTAGGATGAGATAGCAATATAAATGCGTCCCCCAGACTGGCCCAATATGTACAGGGGCCTCAAAATACTTCGACCGGCAAACACCATCGAACTGAGTTGAGACTTGAGACAGAAGTGACATACCTTTTTCAAGCTGCAGCGCGCGTTCCTTCCAGTGTTTCTCATCTGCTTCGGGCTTTACATCCTCATGAGAATAGTCCAGTGAGGACTCGGAGTGCGCAGTGTCTGGCAGGGAGGTGAGAGACGAAGCGTAGTCTTTGGGAGGAGCGTACTCTTTATAGGGAGCGTAGCCGATCCCAAAGGTTGGTGGTAGTGCTGAAAATATGATCAGTATTGGTTTTATATCCTGTAAGAAACATCTTGACAATAATGTGACGCTGTATGAAGCGCCCTGTGTTAACTGGAAATCTAGGTGTTTTATTACGTCATTTTTACTTAGTTCTAGGCTAAGCTAGATTCCTGTTTACTTTGAGGTGTGACTTAGTAATAAAACGTACGTTTTATACGTATTGGTTTGGTATTCTACCTGTATGTCCCAGACGTGCCAGTGCTTAACACTACAACACTGCCTCATTGGCATCTTAAATATTAGGTCGATTATTTATTACTTTTATTAGTAGATTTCATAAACAAAGTGTCAATTATTGGAATGGTGTGGTAAAGTCCGGTACTTATTTATATTTAATCGTATGGCATATTGTCAGTCGTTTATAGTATTATGGTTAAACCCTGCATCCATTGGTACTTTTAAATTAAATGATTATCGTAGGGAGCTTAAGAAATAGTAAACTATGAAAATAATACCTTCTTGACTAGTTTCCAATTCATGCGGCCTAAAGTATGTCACCTTTCTGGTCTCAGAGTAATCCTCCAACACATAAGACCTGTGGTGCGACGTCGTCTTATCATACTTCTTATGGCTGAACGTCAGTTCTTCCTTCGGCTTATCGTCTGCTTTCCCTATTTCCAGAATAACCCGATCTTCTGTCTCCCCCTTGTCATCTTCATTTTCTTTGACTACAGTGTAGTTTGCGATTAGGGGTATAGGCGTTTCATTGTCGTAGGTTTGGTTATACATTCTGTAATTGTGATTTTCTAGAAGGCTGTCGATTTAAACTCGGCCTCGTAAAACAACTCTCTTTAGCACTATAACGTCACTTATTTTTACTTAACTTAACTATATCGTAATTTGGTTCTAGAAAATTCCACTAATATCGCTGCAACAGCGATATTAACTTCCATCAAGAATGTCTCTTTTCAAATTTGAAGATTAACCCCGCAAATTTCTTAAGCGTGGAAAATACGTTTAATTTTTTATAAAAATAACGACTCTTACAATATTTTAAAACTGTAATTAACGACCACAAGCTACCTGTTACAAATGTAGACTGTGTCATCCACTTTTCTGTGCTTTTGTCATGCATATTCGATCAAAGTTGCGTGTGGACACAAGTGTACAAAATTCTTTTTCACGGGGCCCGCCGTTGTGTCTATTGTTGTAAGATGTTTGTTTTCGTTTAGTATTTTACTCGAGTTGGTTGTATAGTTGAGAATATAGTGTTTCGTGTTGGTTTGGATAGGAAGTTTTATAAAATAGGTTTTCTTACTGTAGGTAATGTTACTTATTTACCTACTTCGTGTCACAGAATAAATAATAGTACTAGGTACAGAAGACTCACTCTCTAACAAAACGCGCCTGTTACGATCAAGACAGATATGACCGCTAGGTGGCGACAGCGCCACGCGCGGTTTATGGCTAGCCACCAAAATTGGTGTGGAACGGATGTAGGTACTTGTTGCGAAGCGACGAAATCGCGGAGTGAGCCACGCCTGTTCATGTTTAGGTATGAAAAAACAACGTATTTGTTTTTCGTTTGTTTGAGAGGCAGTAATTTCGCATTAGATTCCGTTTGTACCATTTTCAACCATGGGGTGAATCTCCGAAAAGTTGGCCTATTATGTCAATGCCATCAACTCCAGGTCCTTTAGTTTTCAAAATGCCGAACTTTATCATAATCGGTTTAGCTTAACCGTAAAGAGAAAAAACAGGCAGATAGTTTCTCTTGCATGTTAAAATAAAGGGCCCGGAGTTAACCGGTTAAACCAGGAGTTACCACGGTTACCAGTATGGCTATGATGCTTACCCAGAGAATATTTTTTATGCGCCGCCACTGATAGGTAGGTATCAAGGGAAACGTTTTAACTAAGAATACCATATTAAAATGCAAAAATCACTTTATTGATAACTTTACTTTAAATAAATACTAGGTACTATCATGCTTTAAGCACAGCTTTTAAAAATAAGGCTTGTTTTACATTGCAGTTTTTATTTAAATTAACCATTAAATTAGAGATCATACTCTAATATCTAAGAAAAGTAACCAAATACATAATGTAATTAATTAAATATAATACAAATGTTCCGACACTGAAGAGTACTGTCACAGAAAAACTATCAAAAACAAAAATAAGATATCATTTACCCTTCAATTGCAACTGAAAACAGTAAATCATTGAATCACGTGGCACCCTATAGGGCGCCTCTACAGAGGGTATAGCAAGTATTCTTGTAGCTCCAAACTAGGTTGGACTAATTTGTACAGCATTATAATATTATACCCATTTTTTCACTATGCTTTTTAGGTACTTACATTATTTTTTTGCCACTGTTGACATAGGTGCGGGGAACAACATAAATTGATAAATTGGTTAGCATTTTGTCCTATTGAAACATTGAAGATATTAAGAAAATCACACCGTCTCACCGCAGAACCGTTTAACCCTTTATAAGGCATAAGGGTGCCAGAAATTATGCAAATTGAACCCTATCACTATGAAATAAAATTCAAAATCAGGTGGGAAATATATTCCCTCTGCCTTATAAAGGCTTAAGAACATTTTAGTTAGCATTTCCTTAATTCTCAGTTCCGAAATACACAATAACTGTAGTATTTACATGGTTTTTATAATGAGGAAAATAGTTTTAATACCTGTCTTTTTATAGGAACATTGTCATAAAATAAGTTAATTGCTAAGCCATTTCCTTATATTCAATGTGGCTAATTCCGTCATAGGCGCTATTCCGTCCACTAGCGTGGACGTTCCTCATCTTACATTATTTCAACGTAAATAGTGTAAAATTACAACAATGCACAACAAAGCAAATTTTCAAATAGTATGACATAGGCAGTAAAAAAATAACATGGAACAATAAATAAATATTAATTTTAATTATTACTAACAAACACACTCGACCATTTCCAGATCTCATCCATATAAGGTTCAAAAATTCTTACTTCATATCTTGTTTACGGTCTCCTATCGCAATTTCGAAAAAGAATTGTCCGATGTCTCATTTGGCAGACTTTCATTTTACCGACTGTATTTTTTTTCAAAATTCAGTGATTTTAATAACAAAACTTCCGTGACAGACACACTTATTAAATATATTGAGAACGGATCACTCGCGTTTTTTAAGTCAAAAACGCTCGACATATTTCACTCCTCACACACTCCTCGGTACGGAGTGAAACATGTCAAGCGATTATCGACTTAAAACACGTGAGTGACCCGTTCTTAATATATTTAATATGTCCAGTGATTTTACTTAGTTTTTGAAAAAGGCATCCTATTATAAAAAGTCATTGTAATTATACACGTATGTTTATGTTTTTAAACGAACGCAGCGCCATCTGCGTTGAGCTTTCTGCGTTCATCCCTTTTGAAAATCCGATAAATTGGAAAAATCGAACACTAAATGTTTCGAGTGTGTGGCAGGTATCATAACGGTTCAGAACTTGATCCTCCTGATCCTGAAGAACTCCTGCATCACGTCGTCGGTGACGAGCGCGCGCCGCGCCTGGTAGTCGGTGATGACGGGCGTCACTGTGTCGATGGCGATCTTCTTCAGCTCGCCTGTTAGCATCTCGCCAGATTCGTATGACTTTTTGATCTGAAATGAAAATTTAGGTGTTTTATCATGTTTATAAAAAACTGTCAGTTTCGATCTAACAAAAGCGCGCCATTCACGAATTTCGCGAGCGCTGTACATCGTAAAATATACCCAGTCAGAGCGGAACTTTAACAAACAGGCACATTCGCGGCATGATTTAAAATCGCGATTTACATTCAACGATATTTTAACCTTTTGGACGCCAATGACACCGCACCGCAGGTCCCACACCAAAAGCTGATTAATCCGTCACAGACCACAGAGCAACATAGACCTACGTGCATATACATAAAGTTCAATTTGAGTTTTGACACTTCGGTGACGTGTCGTCCGAGTGACAGCTTTTGTGTTTGACACGGCGTCGAAAAGGTTAATAGATACAGGGTGAAATTTTAACCACCACCGACCCCATACTCTGCGTAGTTTAAAGCTAAGGCCAGAGCACACCGGCTGCGTGTGCGTAGACGTACACGTGTGCGTGCGCCCATATGTTTGAGCCGTGCACTCACACGTCACGCAAGCGGTGTGCCGTCATTCACATCATCATCACCACGTCTCGTCATCGCGTGACGTCATCTATTGTAGACGATTGATGGTGTAACACCGGAGAGACACCGTCACTCACAAGGATCTGTATATTACATTACAACGCGCACGTGCACGAGTACGCAGCCGGTGTGCACAGGCCTTAAATACCGGGTGTGGCCTGTAATACGAACAAAAAATTTAACTGTAGGCTGTACTTCTCATACTGACCAATATTTGTTCAGCAACTTTTTAAAATAACTTGTGGTTTGATTTCTAATACACTTTAAAGTTTATTCTAAGACGCAATTAATTGCGAATTTTGTTATGTTTAAGGCATGACAAGCAAAGATAATATTTATTTTGTATGAAAAATAGGAAGTCTAAATACTTCATAATTTTTAAAAGTTGTCGTACTGTCACCTTTTGAGGAGTACAATCTATGTTTTATTTATTTGCTCGTGTTATAGGCCACACCCGGTATAAATATTAGTATTCTTACCTCCGCCAGCCTCTCGTCATCCTCCAGGAAGAACGTGAGGTACTTGTAGGAGATGTCCACCTCAGTGTTGCCGCCCTTCTCTCTGTGCTCCTCTACCGTCGCCTGCCCGCCAGAAAACGCGTACTTGTTAATCTGAAATTATGTTTATATTTTGGAGCATTCCATGAAATTGTCTACCGTTTGTCCCGTACAAACGCGATTTTCTGAAGATTTGCAGATATGAGAGTTTACTTTTCTATGACATATGGTCAAAAATATACACAGAAAAATAATCGCCTGCTTTAAATGCCGAAAAAAAGTCGCAACACAGGAAATAAAATGCGTTTGTACGGGACAGCCCGTGGAATGCTCCTTTTACACAAACGATAGGCAGATGAAATTACACGGATTAAAAGAAAAATAATCTAAATTTAAAATACCATGCGAAACGACGGGTCTACTAAGACCTTGGTCACAAGTTGAGACGCTTAACTTCAAACTCGGGTAAATCCATCTGTCAGATTATGCGATTTTGGTATTAAGGAAAGGTAATAGGGTTGATATTTGCTGAGAGGGTCGAATGGATTTACCCGAATTTGAAGTTAAGCGACACAGTTTACACTGTAATGTGGCTGTGCCGTCATATAGCGGCCGTAATATAGCGGTGAAATGACGTAATAGAACGTTGTCTATGTAAACAAAATGGCGCGGTTTCCTAAAGGGCGGTGATTGAAGAAACATTATTTTTGCGTCTGTAATATCAGGGCCGCTATATGACATCACCGCTATCCTAGGAAACCAGAGCTTAAGGACCGGTTACATCAATCTTTCGTAACATTTGCAATAAGTTAATATCCGTAGTAGCAACAGTCGAACTGATGGCATTCTGCTAAATAGTTACCTTGTTTTTAATCTGTTTAGCCGTGTCATTAAGGAAGATGGAAGCGTTAGGATCGCTCGCGGACATCTTGTGCTGAGCCCCTTGTAAGGCCGGTAGGAAGGAAGAGTGTAGTAACGCCGGTTTGGGCATATTTGCCCTACCTGAGGCCATTCTGCTAAATAGTTACCTTGTTTTTAATCTGTTTAGCCGTGTCATTAAGGAAGATGGACGCGTTAGGGTCGCTCGGCGACATCTTATGCTGAGCCCCTTGTAAGGCCGGTAGGAAGGAAGAATGTAGCATCGCCGGTTTGGGCATATATGCCCTACCTGAGGCCATTCTGCTAAATAGTTACCTTGTTTTTAATCTGTTTAGCCGTGTCATTAAGGAAGATGGAAGCGTTAGGGTCGCTCGGCGACATCTTATGCTGAGCCCCTTGTAAGGCCGGTAGGAAGGAAGAATGTAGCATCGCCGGTTTGGGCATATATGCCCTATCTGAGGCCATTCTGCTAAATAGTTACCTTGTTTTTAATCTGTTTAGCCGTGTCATTAAGGAAGATGGAAGCGTTAGGGTCGCTCGCGGACATCTTGTGCTGAGCCCCTTGTAAGGCCGGTAGAAAGGAAGAATGTAGCAACGCCGGTTTGGCCATATTTGCCCTATCTGAGGCCATTCTGCTAAATAGTTACCTTGTTTTTAATCTGTTTAGCAGTGTCATTAAGGAAGATGGAAGCGTTAGGGTCGCTCGCGGACATCTTATGTTGAGCCCCTTGTAAGGCCGGTAGGAAGGAAGAATGTAGCAATGCCGGTTTGGGCATCTTCGCCCTACCTGAGGCCATTCTGCTAAATAGTTACCTTGTTTTTAATCTGTTTAGCCGTGTCATTAAGGAAGATGGAAGCGTTAGGGTCGCTCGGCGACATCTTATGCTGAGCCCCTTGTAAGGCCGGTAGGAAGGAAGAATGTAGCATCGCCGGTTTGGGCATATATGCCCTACCTGAGGCCATTCTGCTAAATAGTTACCTTGTTTTTGATCTGTTTAGCCGTGTCATTAAGGAAGATGGACGCGTTAGGGTCGCTCGCGGACATCTTGTGCTGAGCCCCTTGTAAGGCAGGTAGGAAGGAAGAATGTAGCATCGCCGGTTTGGGCATATATGCCCTACCTGAGGCCATTCTGCTAAATAGTTACCTTGTTTTTGATCTGTTTAGCCGTGTCATTAAGGAAGATGGACGCGTTAGGGTCGCTCGCAGACATCTTGTGCTGAGCCCCTTGTAAGGCCGGTAGGAAGGAAGAATGTAGCATCGCCGGTTTGGGCATATATGCCCTACCTGAGGCCATTCTGCTAAATAGTTACCTTGTTTTTGATCTGTTTAGCCGTGTCATTAAGGAAGATGGACGCGTTAGGGTCGCTCGGCGACATCTTATGCTGAGCCCCTTGTAAGGCCGGTAGGAAGGAAGAATGTAGCATCGCCGGTTTGGGCATATATGCCCTACCTGAGGCCATTCTGCTAAATAGTTACCTTGTTTTTGATCTGTTTAGCCGTGTCATTAAGGAAGATGGACGCGTTAGGATCGCTCGCGGACATCTTGTGCTGAGCCCCTTGTAAGGCCGGTAGGAAGGAAGAGTATAGTAACGCCGGTTTGGGCATCTTCGCCCTACCTGAGGCTATTCTGCTAAATAGTTACCTTGTTTTTAATCTGTTTAGCCGTGTCATTAAGGAAGATGGACGCGTTAGGGTCGCTCGACGACACCTTGTGCTGAGCCCCTTGTAAGGGCGGTACGAAGGAAGAAACTAGTAACGCCGGTTCCAGCATCTTTTATAGCTAAGGCTATTTTGCTAACTCCAACTAGATACCTACCTTGTTTTTAATCTGTTTAGCAGAGTCATTAAGGAAGATGGACGCGTTAGGGTCGCTCGCGGACATCTTGTGCTGAGCCCCTTGTAAGGCCGGTAGGAAGGAAGAATGTAGCAATGCCGGTTTGGGCATCTTCGCCCTACCTGAGGCCATTCTGCTAAATAGTTACCTTGTTTTTAATCTGTTTAGCCGTGTCATTAAGGAAGATGGAAGCGTTAGGGTCGCTCGGCGACATCTTATGCTGAGCCCCTTGTAAGGCCGGTAGGAAGGAAGAATGTAGCATCGCCGGTTTGGGCATATATGCCCTACCTGAGGCCATTCTGCTAAATAGTTACCTTGTTTTTGATCTGTTTAGCCGTGTCATTAAGGAAGATGGACGCGTTAGGGTCGCTCGCGGACATCTTGTGCTGAGCCCCTTGTAAGGCCGGTAGGAAGGAAGAGTGTAGTAACGCCGGTTTGGGCATATATGCCCTACCTGAGGCCATTCTGCTAAATAGTTACCTTGTTTTTGATCTGTTTAGCCGTGTCATTAAGGAAGATGGACGCGTTAGGGTCGCTCGCGGACATCTTGTGCTGAGCCCCTTGTAAGGCCGGTAGGAAGGAAGAATGTAGCAACGCCGGTTTGGCCATATTTGCCCTATCTGAGGCCATTCTGCTAAATAGTTACCTTGTTTTTGATCTGTTTAGCCGTGTCATTAAGGAAGATGGACGCGTTAGGGTCACTGGCCGACATCTTGTGCTGAGCCCCTTGTAAGGCCGGTAGGAAGGAAGAGTGTAGTAACGCCGGTTTGGGCATCTTGAGACGGGCGGCGACGTCGCGAGTCATACGGAAGTATGGGTCTTGGTCGATCGCGCAGGGAACTAGGCAGGGAACCTGGAAAAGCAAGTTACTGTTAACTGACGAAATGTAAACCTTACTGCAATGAAATAAGGTCTCCCAATGGCCAATTTAGTGCATTGGTATGATGAAAGTTGAATAGTCCTTCTAAGTTATCTCTGCATCGATGACGTGACAGAGTGTGGGAGCACCACGATAAATTTTTTAAACTTTGATAGCATAAGTTAGAGTTGCTAGAATCAGCTCGTAGGTAAAGGCGGGATTCCACCAGTGTGCGGCCCTGTGCGGCACAAGCATTTTTAGGGTTCCGTACCCAAAGGGTAAAACGGGACCCTATTACTAAAACTTCGCTGTCCGTCCGTCCATCCGTCTGTCCGTCTGTCTGTCACCAGGCTGTATCTCACGAACCGTGATAGCTAGACAGTTGAAATTTTCACAGATGATGTATTTCTGTTGCCGCTATAACAACAAATACTAAAAACAGAATAAAATAAAGATTTAAATGGGGCTCCCATACAACAAACGTGATTTTTGACCAAAGGTAAGCAACGTCGGGAGTGGTCAGTACTTGGATGGGTGACCGTTTTTTTTGCTTTTTTTTGTTTTTTTTTTTGCATTATGGTAAGGAACCCTTCGTGCGCGAGTCCGACTCGCACTTGCCCGGTTTTTTTGTACTGAATATATGCTTGTGCCGCACTTTCACTTTTTACTTTTCACGGTTTATGTTATAACTGTTATAAGTTATCTAATTAAAAAGTTACTCAATTTTGGAGACTTTCGCCCCACAACTTACCACTTTGTTATCAAATATGAAGGGGAAACTAGTAGAGAACGCAGGCGCAGCCTCGATGGAGGGGAAGGTGATCTTGCCGATGACGTCAGTCATTGTTCATTGGCTGAAATCTTGGAGGATATAACCAAACGGAGTAGCCATTAACAGGCGCTCCCTTCTGTTGAAACTCTATGACCAATGGTCATACACATTGAATGGACTGACGTTTATCTGACATGGCTATTTTTACGTTACGTATACATTGACGTGCCCCTCCCCCGCAAAAATCGACTGTTTTGTACAGAAAATTGCAGATAAGGCGTCTCCATTCGGTTATATCCTCCAAGGCTGAATTTGGCTAATCAGGTCTAACTTACCACTTTATTATCAAATATGAAAGGGAAACTAGTGGAGAACGCAGGCGCAGCCTCGATGGAGGGGAAGGTGATCTTGCCGATGACGTCAGAGTCGCCGAACCCGAATATGCCCTTCACCTGGTTGAAGGTCACGCACTTCTGGATGCGGAGCATGTTTTGGTAGAATGCTGGACACTGGCTGGAATCATAACATGAACTTTAAAATGTAATGCAAATGTATAATTTAAAACTTCTAAGGCCCACTTGCACCATTCCACTGACCCGGGGTTAACCGGTTAATTCTTGCGTTACCATGGTTACCAGTACAATTTGACACTGGGTTGACGGTTAAACCGCTTAACCCCGGATTAGTGGGATGGTGCAAGTGGGCATAAGAATCTAAAAGCACAGAGTAAGTGATATATATTACATAGTACTACTACCGTACAGAAAGGAAACTTCCCACATAACCGAAGTTTGACAGCGATTCAGGGACGAATCATGCTATCCCTTTCTGGTATACTAATGTATGGCACTTATCCCTTTCGGCTATTTAGGGTTGTTAAAATTTAAGTCATTAATCATTATCTTATCAGTGGTCGTACACGCAAAGGGATGTCATGTTGTGCCAACCCTAATAATTGCTCGGAGCAATGCTGAGCCGAACGGAGCCGAGAATACCCGAAAGGAACGGAAAGGATATATTTCTGTTGCCGCAAATACTAAAAACAGAATTAAATAAATATTTAAGTGGGGCCCCCATAGAACAAACGCGATTTTTCTGCCGTTTTAGGGTTCCGTACCCAAAGAGTAAATGGAACCCTATTACTAAGACTCTGCTGTCCGTCCGTCCGTCCGTCCGTCTGTCACCAGGCTGTATCTCACGAACCGTGATAGCTAGACAGTTGAAATTTTCACAGATGATCGTATTTCTAGACTTTTTCGACTCGCACTTGCCCGGTTTTTTGTGTAACAGTACGGAACCCTTCGAGCGCGAGTCTGCCCGGTTTTATTTCTTATTTTATTTATTTATATAGCCCTTTATTCTGAACATGATTGTTGGTTTTTAGTTTTGAATGTTTATATGAAGTCTCTTGGTTCAGTGTGCCTGTCGGCAAAGGCCTCCTCCAACTCCTTCCAGTATTTCCTCTCTCTTGCCACCCTTGTCCAGAGTGGTCCCACTGTGAGTATAATTTCGTAACGAAATTATTTCTTATTACACACCCAATAAAGTCCAAATCATTGAATATGAAAGTGTTCTCCGGGCTGAAGCCGACCGCAATGATGTCTTTCGCGTTGCTGTGCGCCATTTGCCGCGCCTGTTCCACTTTGATGTCCCTCCACAGAACTTTCTCGTCGTCGGTCAGCTGGATGATGAGGGGCACGTCGAATACATCTTGAAGCCACCTGGAATCAATCAATTATTTATTTCTGTATAGCGGCAAGCAAGTTAGCCATGTTCGACACCTTTGTGCCTAAAGTAACACGAGTTTTCTGGGCTATGGCTTTCAAGATTTTTTTGTAATTTGTGTCTGCCAAAGACTACATTTAATTGATTAATCGCTTAAGGGCGTCCTGCGGAAGCCAACGCTTTTCATTACCTTAAAGGTAATGAGTAATGAGGCATGCTATCTGATGATGGCCCCCTGCCCATGTAGAGGTAGAACTCCTTGCCAGCTTCAACAAGGTTGAGGATGCTATATAAGTCACACTGGAAGACGGACTTACTTAGTGAACATGAAGGGAATCATATGTCCAAGATGCATACTATCTGACGACGGCCCCCTGCCAGTGTAGAGGTAGAACTTCTTGCCAGCTTCAACAAGGTTGAGGATGCTGTGGATGTCACGGTGGGAGAAGAATATGCCACGCCGCAATAAGTGGTGAGCTGAAATGAATAGAATTAAAAATATTGAAATAATGAAATACTAGGTTAACTAAATTAAATATAATTGGAGACTATGTCACTACTAGATGTGTACGTCGGCATTGTAATATACAGATCCTTATGATAGAATGAACAGTAAAAAAACAGAGATCCGACATGCCACTTGTGTGATGTGTGCGTGCACAGCTCCAACATTTTAGAACACGCGCATGTGCGTGGCTATTGCACTTGGCTACTATGGCCTTGCACATCTCTGGTGGAAATGCAGCATAAATCTAAATTATGATCCTCAATATTTTATTACATTTAAAATAATGTACCTAAAGAAAAGTTTACCTTTTTTTCCAGTGACCTTTTCAAATCTTTGTATGACTTCATCATCAATCTTGGAACTGCCAAATCTTTCTGAAAACAATTAATAAAAATCATGAACAAACAATGGTAATATATACAGCTGTTTTGTGTTACCTGTATTGTACGAGCCCCGATGCAAATTATTTCGTCTAGTTCCATGCAACAATTTTGTTTATTTTAATAAATTTTACGCATGAACATAAAATGACCCAGTAATGGGAACCATAATAGCAATGTTTAATGTAGTTTATTTTGATTGTATAATAAAATTGCATGAGACTTTTATTGCTGAAAAAAAGGACTTTTCAAAAATGTTGTCCAAATCATATTGTCCTTTCCTACAGTACTGCTGCATGCATGGGCTCGAAACAAAATTGTCAGTACATAGGCAGAGCCCTGTTACTTTCCCTAGTAATAGCCCTTTTCACATATGTTGTAATCCTACCCATCAATAAAAAAATAAAAAAACATTATTTTATTTCTTTCAGTACAAACGGTATTTCTTGTATTTGGATTTAGTTATTGCAGAATATTACCATATAAAATTAAATAACATTAGTATTAAGCATTAAATGTTAGTAATTTTTAAACAAAAACATTATTTTTGAACAAACGCGAAAACGTCAAAAAATGGTCTCACTAGACGAAAACATGTGCATCGGGGCTCGTATAGTTTTGTGAATATACATAACTTTTGTGGAATAAAATTAGTGGTACTTACTTATCAATTTATCATAGTCTATGCCCGTCTCTGACTTTCCAGAGACATTCCATGGATCCACCACATCATCATCATCATTCACAGCCAGGTTGTTCATCTGTTCTTCTGGTGCTTTGTCTTCTGCCATGATTCAGGTGGCTACACACTGAAATCCATTTGAAAAAATATGAATATTAAGTTTCTTATCAAGAGTTGGTTTTACCCACAGCTTTTTCCTTATTACTAGGGGTTCAAACACATTTTATTGAAGAGAAACACCAGCTACGTACGTTATAAATAAAAGACGAGAGCGTGTCACTCATAAAACTAAAAAAAGTGTGATTCGTTAACAATATGGTAGGTTAAGTGAAATATAATTACAGAATTTACTAACCTATCTTAATAATTCGATACTTGGGGTGATACTGATAAGGTTCGATATATTGAATACTGTGATTGTACACTGCGGAAAATATGATGCAATTTCCTGAAAACGCAACATCGATCCAAATCACTGCCGAAACGGTGACGAACAGCTGCCGCTGAGGTACCGCAAAACCTTTCACGTATGCTTTCACGTCATGAGTTGTCAAAACGTTTTGTTCGTACGTTAGTAAAATATAAATACTTACAAAAATCAATGTAAAAATAAAGGTTTAAACATGCTTTATTGATAACATGCTTAAATTTAATAAAATTTAATTTAGTATTATTTTCCCAGAGTTTTCTTTTATCTATTTCTTTGTATTAATGAATACATGCCTTTGTTTTATAATTGTCCATGAAGTAACAAAACGCGCTTAGGCAAGTATTGCCAGCGCTTCGAATCATTACTCCCTATTACTCTACTGAATAAATAACTAAACAACTTGCAGCATTTGCTAAGTTTTAAATAGGAGGAAAGGCTATTCAACACAGTCATATTATTAGGTTTCTAATTTATGTATGACTTTCGCAAATATTTAAGTCTTCATGCAGATGCATATTTCATTTCTTTCATTTAATACATGTGATTTCCCCTATCATTTATATTTTTTTACTACCGGCTACCCACAAACGTCAAAAATTGTCAATACACATTCAGTGTCTGAAATTTTTGTTGCTGTTTTTAGAATAGTGGAGTAGTACAATAACGTGCGTTTCTTTGTTTCCTTTGTATGGAGACTAGGTGTTAATCGACTGTTACGTGACCAGTGTTCTTGATGGTTTCGGGTGACGATTCAAATGGTCGTTTATCGCGTAAAACAACTAGGTCCCCGAACCGAAAGTCGAAGAAGGCTGATGCGGACCTAGCGAAGGGGTCTGCGTTGCGAAATGACCCGCCGCCTTCTGTTCACAAGAGGAACCTTTACGTTGTTTCTTTCCCCATTATTATACTTTTTAATATTCTAAGATCGTTGCTGTATCAGTTATTTATAGTGTTTAAGTATTTGTATTCGGCTTCCCATCGTTTTATGCGTAAACCGTGTAAGAATGGTGAATATAACCTAGAGGTGGTAGTGAAAGACGGAGCGGTGTCCACGGAGATCGCGGGCGAGATGGCGTACAGCCACAATGTGGGGCCGGGGGATCCGCTGCTGGCAAAACAGAAACATCACCATCGGAAAGCTTTTGAGTACATATCAAAAGCTTTGAAGATTGATGAGGAGAATGAGGGTGAGTCAAATATATAAACTGTGTAATACATGTCTAATTAGGTTTATAGGGTAATTGCGTCAGTTTACCTTCCGGTGTCAGTTTCCGTCCACTTGACGGATTAGCAAATAATACATTTCATTTATAATTTGCTACTTGCAAAGTATATTTTTTATTTAGATATTAAGGATTGAATAAATCCAAATATGTGTAGCAACTAAGGTTTATATTCAAATTTCGTCAAGTGAACGAAAACTAGAGCCATACAAAAACTAGTGCAATGACCCTATACAATTTTAATGGGAGTGCTGAATCAAAACAATAAAAGTTAAAGAGAATCTGAAATTTATCTTCAATGCTAGACATTTTTTTAATCTACTTGAATAGAGCTAGAAAAAGTTTCTTATGAGTTGGAGTATCTTATTACACATCTCCCAGGTGGCCTAGATGGCAAAAAGCCAAAATCTGGCCTAAATATTAGTAAAGGTAGGCCAGCCAGCATTAAAAAATAAAAATCTTTTCTTTATATACAGTTCCACTAAAGCCCAGGCAAATTCTATAGCAGTGCTCCATAAACTCTATAAACTGCCATCTATTAACTTGACCACAAAATTGCATAATATATGATAGTCTACAGTTACTGGAATAGTTACTCATGAAATAAAACTATTGAAATGGATTATTAGTCATATGCCTTATGGGAATATAGTTCAGAGCCGGAAACCGCTACCAACTTTTAGTATGTTGTTGGGCATGGTATTGGGTCTCCAAAACTGCCGGGAGACGGCGGCGCCGGCCATCTACTTCAGCGGAATGACGTCATCAAAATGACTCCCGCTTCGTTGCGAATATTGCATACTGCACCCAAACTATGCATAGCACATACACGTGTGGGGTATTAAATGAAAGCCAATTAAATAAACTATATTTTATTCATACAAAGTGTATCAAAATATGCAACAGTTTAAGAGAAATTTACAAAATAATAAAAATTACGTAAAAAAATATTCGATTATTTGGGTTTTACAACCAAACCAAAAGTCGGACGATAAAGCAATGTACTACAACATTAAAGATGACGTCTCAAGCCATACACTGATATCAATAAAATCAAAATTGGACCAAATATGTGGAAATTATGCATCAAAATGTAGATATTTGCCCATACAAATGCATAAAAGTTAAAAAAATCCAAATTGGTCATTTTCAGGATAATCCGCATAAGCTTCTAGTATGTTATTAGCAATATGACCTGGATTCTAAAACTGCCGGGAGACCATCTCTGTTGTTCCTTAGTTACAAATAATGACGTCATACAAATAATCACTGCCGAATTTCGTAAAATGTCAATTATAGCTATACCACGAGTCTCACATACACGTGAGTTACATGTAATGAAAGGTTATGAAATGTATTATGATTCACCTAAACTTTATTTGTAAAAAAAATATACGGTTTAAGAGCTAGAAACAAATAAATACCACGTTTTATGGAAAAAGTATATGTATATCAATTTTATAGCTAAACTAAAATCGTCAATAAAACGTTGCATATAACATTTAAAAAACCAGTTATTTAACTATACATCACAGTTTAAATTTTACATTTTCGATAAAAACTGTGGAAGTTGTGGAAAAAAAAACTAAAGCGCGCCAACAATTCTACCTTAATGCGCTCATATTATGCAAAGATTAGTTCTAATTATCGAGTATTAAATGAAAGAACATTACATAAAATACATGAAAACGACATTTTCGAATGGAACCATAATTAAAAAAAATTATAATTTACTTGATAAGTAAGCAAAATACTGTTTCTTTGAGTACATAATCTCCTCGTTTCAAAGTCGGTTAAAATGTGGTTTTTGTGATCTGGGCTACAAAGACAAATAAATTGACACCTCATTTATCAAAATCAGATCAGTTGTTTCATGTAAAAAATACATAATTACATACGTAGACAGCAGTTCCTGCTGTAGTCGCAGTAAATATTAATATGAAATAGACTCTTATTGTCATGGCCTAACGCTACATTATTAGAGAAATGTAAAGTTACATGCCAGTAAGTAGGTACATGCGTAATACAAAATGCCTTATCGAGGTAAATGCCATATCAGTTCAATTAATGCGATACATAATTATATATTTAAGCCTCGATTAGCCTTATACATACATACATCACTGGCTCAGTGACCCAAAGCAAAGAGGATCTTGGCCTCTGACACAAAAGAGCGTCACTCTGCCCTATTCTGCGCCACTTCGCGCCAGTTGGGTATTCTTATAAATGTGGAATCTTGAGTGGTGCAAGGGTTTCAAGGCTGAACTGAGAAGGCTGGCAGAATTTTCCCTCTGATCCTCCGAAATACAGGTCACCCCTCTGGTCATTCGAAGCCTCCATAAGACATCTTGCTAACTCATCGAGGCGACGCCCGCTAGGCCTGCTAACATCTACGGCCTGAGGGTTTCAACGTTAGATGCCAAGCCACGCCAGGCCATAATAGTAAAGGTCTAATTATTGAATTTTAATTTTTTGTCCGACTATGGCAGAATTTGCTATCTAACTATGAGTGCATGTGTAGGTACCGTTTGCATGAAACTACTGAACTGATTTTGATAAATTAGGTGTCAATTTATTTGTCTTTGTAGCCCAGGTCACAAAAGCTACATCTTAACCGACTTTGAAAGGAGGAGATTATGTACTTAAAGAAACAGTATTTTGCTTACTTATCAAGTAAATTATTATTTTTTTAATTATGGTTCCATTCGAAAATGTCGTTTTCATGTATTTTATGTAATGTTCATTCATTTAATACTTGATAAATAGAACTATTCTTTGCATAATATGAGCGCATTAAGGTAGAATTGTTAGGGCGCTTTAGTTTTTTTTTTCACCACTTCCACAGTTTTTGTCGGAAATGTAAAATTTAAATTGTGATATATAGTTGAATAACTGGTTTTTTAAATGTTATATGCAACGTTTTATTGACGATTTTAGTTTAGCTATAAAATTGATATACATCTACTTTTTCCATAAAACGTGGTATTTATTTGTTTCTAGCTCTTAAACCGTACATTTTTTTTACAAATAATGTTTAGGTGAATCATAATACATTTAATAACCTTTCATTACATGTAACTCACGTGTATGTGAGACTCGTGGTATAGCTATAATTGACATTTTACGAAATTCGGCGGTGATTATTTGTATGACGTCATTATTTGTAACTGAGGAACAACAGAGATGGTCTCCCGGCAGTTTTAGAATCCAGGTCATATTGCTAATAACATACTAGAAGCTTATGCGGATTATGCTGAAAATGACCAATTTGGATTTTTTTAACTTTTATGCATTTGTATGGGCAAATATCTACATTTTGATGCATAATTTCCACATATTTGGTCCAATTTTGATTTTATTGATATCAGTGTATGGCTTGAGACGTCATCTTTAATGTTGTAGTACATTGCTTTATCGTCCGACTTTTGGTTTGGTTGTAAAACCCAAATAATCAAATATATTTTTACGTAATTTTTATTATTTTGTAAATTTCTCTTAAACTGTTGCATATTTTGATACACTTTGTATGAATAAAATATAGTTTATTTAATTGGCTTTCATTTAATACCCCACACGTGTATGTGCTATGCATAGTTTGGGTGCAGTATGCAATATTCGCAACGAAGCGGGAGTCATTTTGATGACGTCATTCCGCTGAAGTAGATGGCCGGCGCCGCCGTCTCCCGGCAGTTTTGGAGACCCAATGCCATACCCAACAACATACTAAAAGTTGGTAGCGGTTTCCGGCTCTGAACTATCTCTGCGATCGTTTCCCATAAGGCATGGCACTATATTGAAACACTGTAAAGGGTTCGAAATGTCAGGATGTAGTATTCAAGATACGCAATATAATCAGTCTCGATAATTTTATTTCTCAAAATATCACTTTACTTTTATTCTTCCTTATTGTTAAGTTTGTTAATTTAATTTGTAGGAACCCGTTAGGTGAAGGCCTCTTCTTGTGCTATTCTTTTCCAATTTGGATATCGATATTATAAAAAGATTTGTATTTTTATAATATGGATATAAAAAAGAATATAATTTGAACCAAACACCTATTGATTTTAATCCATTTCATTGTTTCATACGTACTTCATGTATACTTATAATTTAAATACAATTTGAAACAGGTCAAAAAGAGCTGGCAATAGAACTGTACAAGAAGGGCATTTATGAACTGGAGCGTGGCATAGCCGTGGACTGCTGGGGCGGCCGCGGCGACGCCTGGCAGCGCGCGCAGCGGCTGCATGACAAGATGAAGACCAATCTCGGGATGGCCAAGGACCGGCTGCACTTCCTTGGTATGTACACTGGTTATCGGCCGAAACTTGTGTTTTTGCCGAAGAAATTGTTAAATTCCTATGCCTACCCAAATCTAGTTCACTATTATTTCGATATAGAAATAAAAGTTACAATACACATGTTAATATTGACCCCAAAACCCAGTAGAATCAACTCCATCGGCTCAAATTCACAATTATAATTTCAAGTATATATTTGAACGCTTCTTATGTTCAACGTGTCATTGTTGCATGATAGCCTTTTTTTCACACACCACACATTATACAGTGGAACCTGGGTAAATGGATAAATGCCAAGTTCTGGCAGACCTCACTCCAAACTTTACGTAGTACGTAGGTAGTACCACTACTTGCAAATGCGTCACCTCACCTAACATATTATATTTGTCACAAAAACGCGTGTCGCCTTATGACCGCACTTGATATTAACAATATTTCAGTCAGTGCATATAAAAATATCTATGGGCCAATAGTTGCCTGAAAATAAATGTTTTCATTCATTCATTCAAAAAACCCCAAATAAATATACAATTAAAAACGCTTTTAAATGTGCCAATTTGGCATTACTTCTGCCTAATTCTATTTATCCAAGTTCCACTGTAATACCAACTCTACCCTCCTACAAATAAGGTTAAAATTAGATATTTTCCCGAATAGCGAACCTAGTCGCGCTCAGTCAGTTGGGCGTCGAAGAAAGGACCGAGAAAGACAAAAAACCGGAGTCCCCTGTTAAGAGGAGGCCTCTAGAAAAGGCTAAGACGACGTTGCTCGCCCATACTGAAAGTAACAGTGGTCAAACGAAGGCAACGAGTGAAGGTAGAACACGATTGTACCCGCTGCATTGTCACCGATAACATGCGAAAAGAGACTTAAATGTATTGATGATAAGGTTTCATTTTTAACAGCATCTTCCACAATTTCATTGCATGTATTGAATACATCTAAAGGTGCGTCCAGATCTGGCAAATGTGCTGCTGGCGCGCTATTCACGAATCGCCCAAAGGTGCCTTTCGTAAACAGAAATTCACGGCACGGAATTGTGGACGTACCTTTACTCAAATTTAACATTAACTTACAAAGATGCATTATTTTTGGGCTTCTTAAGGATTTCAGGACATCACTTTGTGTTATTACGCTTGAACAATAAATTTTAACTTATTTTATTGCATATATGATGGCTTCAAATATTAATGATCTATGCTGCATCTAACTAAGCGAATGAATTATATATTAGAGGTACCACTACATGATTTACTGGTTTAAAAAGAAATAGCCCGGCTGTCTGGAGTTAGTTATATGAAACATAATTGACAATAATTGCCATTGAATTTTAAACCTTACCTCATCTCCTTTAGCTCTCTTTTGCACCATCATTAAACTGCTAAGTCGTCTCGCTTTTTCACCCTCAGTGCGACACGGACGGGTTATCGGCGATAATGCGGACTAATGCTTAGCTTCGTTTGACATAACCTGCTGCAAAAAAACTAAATTACACCCTAATAAGGAATTTCAAATTTTTCTAACCAGTGTGACATTAACATTCACGTGTTTTAGAGATAGAAAAAAAAATGGAGTAATACTTTTAAGGCCTGTGCACACCGGATGCGTGTGCGTAGACGTGCGCATGCGCATTGTAATGTGCAGATCCTTATGAGAGACGACACACCGCTTGCGAGACGTATGCGTGCTCGGCTCCAACATTTTAGCGCACGCACGCAGTCGATGTGCTCTGGCCTTTAAAAAAAGTAAATTAAAAAAAATGGACACCTCACCGTTTGTAAGCAAGAGAAAGCGACTCCCTCTCACAAAAATATCCATTACTACAAAAACAATTGGCGTATATTTTATTTGCATGTGGGTTCACTACTTCACTGTGCTGCTTTTTTTCTGTACGCGATTTGTACGACACAAGACGACATTACATAATCATAATGCCATCCTTGTATAGCAAAACCAGGATGTCCAGAAAACGCAAACAACCGTATTGGTTCGTAGTAAGGACCATTTTTGTTTGACCTACAGTACCGGTCAAAAGTTTAAGTTCACTCTGTAAATTCGGTTAAATGAAGCTATAACACAATGTACTAATAAAAGTATTTAATAATCTTTTATTACATAATAAATTAAAGGTAATTCTCTAATTTAAAACCACAATTAAATAAAAAAGATCAGTTTTTGCCAACTTTAGACTCTTCAAAATATCCGCCTTTTGCTTTCAATGCTGCCATACACACTTTCGGCATTCGCGTAATTAGTTTTTGCAGTGTTGATGTCGAAATTTTATTCCAACAAATGTATAGGTATTCCCAAAGCTGTTCTTTATTAGTTGGCCGCATTTTTCTCACACTCCTGTCCAATTCATCCCATAACAACTCAATCGGATTGAGGTCGGGCGATTGAGGAGGCCAATCCATATATTTTAATTCTTTTTGGTTCTCTTTGGATGAAATGTAGTTTTTGCACAACTTCGACGTATGCTTGGGATCGTTGTCTTGTTGGAAAACAAAACCTCTGCCTACAATCCGTTTTCCAGATGGAAAAGCGTGACGTTGCAAAATGTTATGATACATTTTCTTATCCATTATGCCATTGACTCTCACGAGATCACCAACTTTATCACCCGCAAAGCATCCCCAGACCATAACTGATCCTCCACCGTGCTTCACTGTTGGCATCACGCATTGCTTTATCATTCGTTCACCTACTTGTCGTCGAACATATTGACGACGTCTCCCTCCAAAAATTTCAAACTTCGATTCGTCAGAAAATAAAACTTTAGACCACTGTTCAGACGTCCAGTTTTTGTGTTTCTGGGCCCATTTCAACCTCTTAACTTTATTCTGACTACGTAACAAGGGTTTTTTGGCAGCAATACGACCTTTTAGACCATAGTTTCGCAGACGCCGTTGCACTGTCGAAACCGATACTCGCTGTTCTCGGGTGGCGTTGAGTTCTTCGCAAATTTCTGGAGCAGTTAGAGTACGTTGGCGTTTGCTCTGCACGCAAATAAATTGGTCTTCGCTTTTAGACGTGACTTTTGGCCTACCTGATCGAGATCGACTGCAATTAAGACCGGTTTTTTGTTTTCGTTGCAAAGTACTCACGACAGCGGTTTGAGAAACCTTCATTTTTTCAGCGATTTTCCGCGTCGTGTAGCCCTCATTTGACAGAGTTACAATAACAGCACGAGTTTCGACACTAAAATCGGCTTTGCGACCCATTTTAAATGATTTCTAACTTCACGAAATCTCATAGGAAATACGGAACAAAAATATTAAATGGATCAAATTTTCCGAATAACATAAAACGATTCCTCCAAGAGGTATTTTTATTGTTATTTGGTAGTCGTGGAAACAATTAAACGTTTGAAATTCAAAACATATTCTATATTTGAATATAATTAAATATGATAACCTTATTTCGCAGAGTGAACTTAAACTTTTGACCGGTACTGTAAGTGACCTATTATCGTGGTTCCGTTTGAGACATGTGGGTGTCATTGACACAGATTTAAAGATTTATTATTTGCTTGTAAGTTGTAACACTTGCGTTATAATGACGCCCACTGCTTACGACTGACCTTTTTAATTATCTCTAATACGACGTATATGCGCTTTTAGCTTGAATGGACATACGACTTTTTGTAACTAACTGTGGTTAATTTCATTGACTGCAAAGAAGCGTATGTGCTTAATTTCCTACTGGACATACGGCGTTTCAGTGTGAGTGGAGACACTGGAGACTTTGCTAATGACACCTATTCAAAAAATAGTAATCATTGTAAGAATTATGTAATGACGTTTTGGTTAAGCCTAGATTAAAATTATGTATACAATTTGAGACCTTATATTCTAGACTTAAGGCTTAAATGTATACATAATATTGAACGTGGCCGTATTTAACATAAATTTGGTTTGCTGATTGTTTCTATAGATATTTATTTTCAATTGTTGTAAATGATTTGCAAATCTGTCGGACAATAGACGAAAAGTTGCAAAAGAAGTGGTTACGAAATTTCTTACGTATTTTTCCGGTCTAAAGTTTAATGTATTGTTTCATTTGTTAAGTTTATATAATGTTATTTAAATTAGGTACGGATGTTTAGCTAGTAGGTAAATACAGGGCGTAGACATCAGTGGCGGCGGCATTTGGCTTACATATTTTTTTAACAAATATTATGCACTAACGTCCAAAAACGGGCAAGCCGATGGGAATCGGCTTTTATGGACGCGCCGCCACTGGTAGACATCTCAAAAATAAATAAAACGTGATATTTGGCTATTGAAATATTTAGAGTCTGTTGCAAGCGTTTTTCCCCAGACACAATATCAGACACAGATCAAAAAATAAAGGGGTTTTAGGCATACAGTAGAGCTCCGACAAATCCCATGAAAAGCATTACATATATGTTAACCCTATTCGCAGATAAAGCTTCTATTAGTAATAGTTAACTTAAGTTACGTGATCACTCATTGAAATATTTCAATTTTAACTTTAGAAAAGTAAATCGTATTGGAATATCTCCTACGAGTATCTAGGCCATAGTTTATCGTTAAAACACTACCGCGAGAATGACCACTAAAGCTGTCAGCACGAAATTTCAAGCACGAATTTTATGTTTGCTATCCCGCCGAAAAAAGTTGAATATCAAAGACATGAACGATTTTGGCGTCATGTTGGCGATGTGTGGTGTGGTGTTCAAACATGAATGTTAAGATAGTTCTGTCCTTGTGTCAGTAAATAGCTAAGCTAAGTACTTAGATTAAGTTAGGTTTTTAGACTAAACCACAGTATAAAAAGTAACAGTGGTTCGACGGCGATACGGCGAACAATGGCGATGACAGCGATGTAAGCAGCTCGGGTGCGCGTCGTCGAATGACTGTATAGACTGTGACTAAACCGTGGGATCATCGTGATCGTCGTCATGAAATTCAAGTATATGTATAGATTTGTTTTCTAAGCTTCTGACTTGAAATTGAGAATGGAAGTTGGGGCATTCGGCTATATTGTGTTGCCTTAGCCGTCTTCCGAAATCGATACCAATTTTCTTTAGAGAAACCCTCAAACCGTGAAGTATTGGGTTTCATTGGAAATCAATATGTCATTTCTCTGGCCCTACAGAGCGGAAAGCTAGGGTGCGCCGATCTATGAACTGGCAGTCATTCGGAAATGTTTACGCTTCGATGCTCCTGGTCCCCTGGTATTTGGCCAGTCAATTGTAGCAATTAGTGACAGAAAAGGGCGTAGGCACAAACAATGTGTACCTACCTAATAACAGTAACACTCTAAGGGCCAGTTAACAGACTTATCAACGTCACACAGCAATTGCTCAGATATATATTAGCACGAGAGGTTAAACAACAACTTTGCCCCCATAAAACAAATAACTATTTCTTTGTTTTCCTTTGGGCTTGATTTTGTTGCAGATCGACCAATCGTCCCATTCGTCCCTCGCTAGTAGAAATGTTTTCTCATTAGAACCCCTGCTCTCCTGATGGTATTTCGGCTATTCCATTGTTTATATTAAATCAATTAAGAATCAAACGAGCTGTAAGGGTGTATCACCATTGAGCAACGATCATTCTTAGGTTGTTTTAGGACTGTGTCTCACTTTAGGCAAAGGGGCGCTTGTCGATCTTATATCATTTAGAATAGAGTTGAATTTTGAAATGCTACATATAGAAGTGCAACATGGAATCGTTGAGCGCGCATGCCACACCGAAATGGAATGGAATTTATCAACAGACACATACCATTTTCGATGACAGGTGTGGCTTGCAAGTCGAGAATGCTAATAGTCGATAGGATATAACGTTTATTTTAGCTTATATTTCAATCAGCTTGCTAGAAAGTTTCTCATGTTGACTAATCGTCTCAAGTAGCTAATATAATTAATGTGTATAACCTGCCTTTTGAATCCTAGCACTCAAATTGATGAACACATATTTATTTAGGTGTTTTTATTTGTGAGGCGACCCGTCCGAGATACGAGAGAGATACTTAAATGTTCTTCAAGAATGAAATGGCTTAAAGAAATCGCATCAACGCCATACTTGTTAAAAAAAATCGAAAGTGAATACGTTATGAAAGTGACTAAAATCAGTAATCTGACTCACTTTCGATTTCAAGCACATACCTACTGTACTTTTACTCTAATTATCAGTCGTATTATTAGCAGAAAATCGTCCTAATTGGTAACTGACAATTCGTAAACCTTATTGTAACGAGATAAGGCCCACCAATGGTTAGATAAAAGTATTTGTCCATTTAAGTGATCATCTCATTTGACCAAGACCGTGAGCGTAGCCTTTCCTTGTAAAAAATGCGTCGTGACAAAATATTTGCACGGTTTTTCGTCTATTGTGCGACGGATAATGATTTGCACAGTTTTTTTTCAAGTTTTCATTGTAAAATACATTATATCTCCCAATAGACATTATATCTTTCAAAAGTAGAAGATACGACTTTCATCTTTATAACAAACGATTACCTTTGTGCTTATAACTGAACTGTTTTTATTATAAGTACGTTTTTCGACTAGCTAAGCTTATTTTGCACTGATTTGCCGAGCTACAGTGTGAAAGTCACACAACCGTAAAATTCTCATTAAATATTTGACGTTTTTAGTAGCCCAGTCAGTGCGTAATTAGCTTAGACGCACTCCATAAACTAACTTACACCATACAATAAATAATCTGCGACTAACAGAATGGATGTGTTTATCAACTTTAATATTTAATATATTTTAATAACAATAAATTGATAATGCATTATTGACACCAGTGGCAGGCCGTAAGCTGACAACAGGCGGGCGGCGGCTGCCCAGCGGCTCCGGGCCTCTAATGAAGTCCCAGACATTACCACGATCCATGGGACGGTCGTCGTCTCAACCTAACAGCTCAACATACAACCGGTATCCGGTGAAACCTGCCTCAACACCGCCTGCAGTGAAGCGGCAGTTATCGGTGAGTCTCAGATCCT
Source organism: Cydia fagiglandana (assembly GCF_963556715.1). Classification (NCBI taxonomy): domain Eukaryota; kingdom Metazoa; phylum Arthropoda; class Insecta; order Lepidoptera; family Tortricidae; genus Cydia; species Cydia fagiglandana. Next base: position 5,236,928 of record NC_085949.1, on the reverse strand, counting down.
ATCTGACAAATATACAAGTAGGTATGTGTTACTTCTTCTTCCTCGCGTTATCCCGGCATTTCGGCACTGCTCATTGGATCCTGGGGTCCGCTTGACAACTAATCCCATGATTTGACGTATAGGCACTAGCTTTTACGAAAGCGATTGCCATCTGACCTTCATCCCAAAGGGGAAACTAGGCATTATTGGGATTAGTCCGGTTTCCTCACGATGTGTTCACCGAAAAGCAACTGGTAAATATCAAATAATATTTCGTTAAGTTCCGAAAAACTGATTGGTATATACGAGCCAGGGTTTGAACCGCGACCTCCTACTTATCTAAGTAGCATGCTCATCTGCAGTGCAGCGAATATTATCAGCAAGTTCTCAATAGGCTACATTCCTACTAGTCAAATCAGCTTCTTTTTTAGAACTGTCAAAACGATTTGCTAATATGGAATTTATATGAAAACGAATATAGTGACGTCACGGTCAACTCACCTACTTTTTATATTTAAATCCGATTTATTAAATACAAATTGTGTTTAAAAATACTTGCTATCTATGTTTTACTAATAATTATCTGGTGCTTTATTTCGTGCACGGTTTGAAATAATTTATTTTAAGTACAAGAAACATCCCTATACCATAAAGAAGGAAAGGAAATACCAAGGGACAACCAACACAAATCAAACTAGTGCCTTAGTAAGTTTGATAAGGTTTATGATTTGTGTTCTTGAGGAAAATAGATCCTTAATTACGTAGACGACATCATCAATCGAAGAATAAATCCGTACACGGCGGGAGGAAGTTGATATTCTAGTGAAGAAATTTGAACTTAAAATAAAACTACATAAGATTCATTTTTCCCGCGAGATATCAACTTCGCCGTGTACCGAAATATACCTTCTCTTCTGTATTATTCGCATAATACATTATCTACACAGCTCCTATTAAATAATTAGGCACTATACTTATACATAATGTTGTTCAACATAAATATTGACCGACCAGGTCGACCAAACACTTATTAAAACTAGGTTAATTTAATCTCATCAATCTACTAAAGCCGGTAGCCGCATATCTGACACGATGAATCTTTGTTTTTTCGGCTAGTCATAATATAATGGGTTTTATCATTTAATCACTTAGATAATATTTTACTATAACTATATAATTATAACTCTCACGTTGCACCTCACCCATTAAACAACACTTTATTAACGCCAGAGCACGTATCAGATCCTAGTCAAAGGATCCCCAGTACGGCGCGCCGTTAGATCCAATAGAGGCACTCCGACTAGAAGCTGGACGCCGCAGCAGATGCTCACGGTCTCTAACCGACGGACTCTGACTAAACTATAATCGCCCTTAACAGCCAGACCATAAGAATCATTGCACCTCATCCATTAACATCACGTTCTGTTTACTAACGCCAGAGCGCGTATCAGGTCCCAGTCAACGGATCCCCAGTATGGCGCGCCGTGGGCTCTAACCGAGGCACTCCGACTATAATCACCCTTAACAGCTAGACCATAGGAATCATTACACCTCATCCATTAACATCACGTTCTCTCTATTTACTAACGCCAGAGCGCGTATCAGGTGCCAGTCAACGGATCCCCAGTACGGCGCGCCGTGGGATCCAACCGGGGGACGCCAACTAGGAGCCGGACGCCGCAGCAGACGCTCACGGTCCGGGGCGTGGATCCGAAGCTGGTGCAGCTGATACTGGACGAGATCGTGGAGGGAGGGCCGAAGGTGCAGTGGGATGACATCGCTGGGCAGGAGGTGAGTTCGATTTATAAAATCATAGACAGACCAATCAACCATAGATAGTTCAATGGGGGAACCTTGAGGGCACCAAATTTTGATAGGTAGTTGTGGTTTTATTAATTTTAATTGTAGTTAGTTTTATATTACAGACGGTCTAGCATAAGTTGCGTTCTCGCGCGCGAGTCCATAATTGATGTATGGAGCTCATCCATACCTCAAGCCTTGCCTGTTCTTGTTTATATATAATAGTTAAAATAAATTTCATTCATAGTTCAATGGAAATGGCAAATAGTTAAAAGTAATTTAATGGCAGAGCTGAATATCAGGTGAACTTGGGTCGTGGGTCGTATTTTCTTGATATTTCTGCCATTTTTAACTAATTAAATTTTATGTTAATATAATAAGTTTTATCAAAGCATACACACTCTTCACAGTCAAGTTTAGATTCTCACGTGATCTATCCTAATAACCTTTAGTTCATTGTTTTCTCGAATCTGTCCTTTTTCCTTTTGAGGTACGGAACCCTAAAAATCCTAAGGCTATATTTCATATGACAACCGGACAATCGGACAAGAAAGCGACCAAGCGGTCAATAATTCGAACACATGTTTTCGTAAGCACCCTAAATAGGAATTTGGGTAAAATAGGTGAAAAGCTTATGGTAAATTGCTGTTTATTTGTTTTATCTTCTATCTTTTATCTTCTATAGGCAGCAAAGCAAGCGCTCCAAGAAATGGTAGTGTTGCCTTCTCTAAGGCCCGAACTGTTCACGGGCCTGCGGTCGCCAGCCAAAGGGTTGCTGCTGTTCGGACCTCCGGGGAACGGTAAGTACGATTATTTCACGAGAAAAACTTTTGTAAGACTAACACGACTACGGTTTTTAGCCTTAAAATAAACCATCATCTTTCAAAGTCGGTTAAAATTTTTGCCTATGCTCTCTCGCCATAAAACGTATCGATTAACACCTCAGATGCACATTGACATCTTAATGTTTTTGTACAGTCGCCATCAGATATATCGGAGCGGCCAAGGTGTTCACAATATCTGAACAAGCACTCTAACGCCTTGACAATAGAGGCGTGTTCAGATATTTGTGAGCACCTTGGCCGCTGTTATAGCGGCACCTTGCACCTTGGCGCTGGCTGTTGTTATAGCGGCAATAGAAATACATCATCTGTGAAAATTTCAACTGTCTATCACGGTTCTGACTTACGGCTCCGAAACGTGGTCTTTCACTATCGGCCTCATCTCAAAACTCAAAGTCGCTCAACGAGCTATGAAGAGGGCTATGCTCGGAGTTTCTCTACGTGATCGAATCAGAAATGAGGAGATCCGTAGACGAACTAAAGTCACCGACATAGCCCACCGGATTAGCAAGCTGAAGTGGCAATGGGCAGGCCACATTGCACGCAGAGAAGATGGCCGATGGGGTCGTAAAGTGCTCGAGTGGAGACCACGGACTAGCAAGCGCAGCGTAGGACGTCCACCCACAAGATGGACAGACGATCTTGTTAAGGTCGCCGGAAGACGCTGGATGCGGGTCGCTTCCAACCGGCACGTATGGAGGTCCAAGGGGGAGGCCTATGTTCAGCAGTGGACGTCTTATGGCTGAGATGATGATGATGATGATGATCACGGTTCTAGAAATATAGCCTGGTGACAGACGGACAGACAGACAGTGGAGTCTTAGTAATAGGCTCCCGTTTTTACCCTTTGGGTACAGAACCCTAAAAACGGAGAACAAAGCGTGAAAATTATCGGCATACCCTCCGCACTGGGACGTACACAGCTATTAATTTCCATTTCCCAGATAATAAAGTGACATTTCTATTGGCCAATATACAACCCAATCAGCCAACAATAATTTCTACCATTTTTTTTTTCAGGTAAAACCCTCCTCGCCCGATGCGTGGCCGCAGAATGCTCAGCCACATTCTTCTCTATATCAGCCGCCACTCTCACCAGCAAGTATGTCGGCGATGGGGAGAAAATGGTGCGCGCGCTGTTTCAAGTGGCCAGGGAACTGCAGGTAACAACAGACCATGGGTGGACTTTATGTCTTTATAATAAGGTTTAAGAATGCTTGGCGACATCTCTATATCGGCCGTCATTACTCAGAGCTCTCTTAGGATAATTTCCCTGTTTCTTTCATTCCTGTACTTTGATTTCAATAGCAAAGGCCTCTCCCCTTAATTTCCGTGACTCCCAATTTGGTGTTTCCTCTGGCCAGTTATTCTATTAAGCTGTCCAGGTGATCCCGCCATCTCCATTTGGGCCTGCCGCGTCCACGTCCCTCTACCGGTATCCACTTGGTGGCTAAGCTAGCCCACCTCCGGATGCATATGGAAGACGTGATCGACTCAGTCCCATTTGAGCTTAGCGGTTTTCTCGCCTACGTCAGCAATGCGGGTTTTAGAGCGCTCTTCACCTAATATTTTTGTTCTTTTTTCACAGCCTTCAATAATATTCGTGGACGAGGTAGACTCGCTCCTCTGCGAGCGGTCATCGAGTGAGCACGAAGCCTCGCGACGGCTCAAGACCGAGTTCCTCGTGGAGTTCGACGGTCTGCCAGCCGCGGGGGCCGACCGGCTCATTGTCATGGCGGCTACTAATAGACCGCATGAACTAGATGAGGCTGCGCTCAGGTATGACAAAGTGAATCTTATTGGTTAGAGATAAGGTCTACAATGTTCACACTCAATATTCTATAGACTCGCTCCTTTGCGAGCGATCATCGTGCGAGCACGCGCGACCGCGGGGGCTGAGCGGTTTATTGTTATGGTCGCCACCAATCGCGCTCATGCGCTGGATAAAGCCGCGTTCAGGTATCACTAAACCTTACAGTTAAAATAAAGCCCCGCCGCGTCCGTCCGTTTGTGTGTTTTTATGTTCGCGATAAACTCGAAAACTATTATTGAACGGATTTTCGTGCGATTTTCACCTATCAATAGAGTGATTCTTGAGAAAGGTGTAAGTGTATAATTTGTAAAAGTTTTCTGGAACCCGTGCGAAGCCGGGGCGGGTTGCTAGTAGTCGATAAAGTGAAGTGAGTTGCCGCCGCGGCTGGAGGTTATTGTTCTATTCAGGCGTGACTATTCTTTATTTGATACTTTTACGTTTTCTGCGACGAAAAATGCGTTAGGAATTTAGTTGACACTCGTAGATTTAATTAAAATATTTGTCGAATGTTCCAGACGCTTCCCCAAGCGAGTGTACGTGTCGCTCCCCGACGTGCGGACCCGCTCGCAGCTGCTGCGCGGCGTGCTGGCGCGCGGCGCGGCGGCGGCGGCGCTGGCGCCCGGCGAGCTGGCGCGGCTGGCGGCGCTCACCGACGGCTACTCCGGCAGCGACCTCACTGCGCTGTGTCGGGACGCCGCGCTGCAGCCTATAAGAGGTGACTTAACCCTTTATAAGGCATAAGGGTGTCAGGAATTATGCAAAATTGAATCCTACCGCTATGAAATAAAGTTCAAAACCGGGTGGGAAATATATTCCCTCCGCCTTATAAAGGCTTAAAGCTATATTTTAAAACATCATGGTTCTTCAGTATAATTGCATTTCTTAATTAAGGCGCTCTTATATTGGAGTTTTACGTTTCCGAGGGGGTGAAGCAGACGAGTGGTAGAACAGGCGGGCGGGCGCCCCGCGCGCCCCGCCGCACCATTCTCGCGCAGCACGTCTACGTCCTTATTCTGGCGCCATCGGTATTCTGAATATTCTGATTTGTCAGTTCCGGGATTTTTTCCGGCAATTAATATCGAATAAGGTTTATTAGCAAATTCGTATTTTAATGAGTATTTAATGAAATTATATACAATATGAGAGTATACCCCGACAAACTAAGAAACTAATCAAATTATACCCAATTATTATGAGGCAGAAATTAGTACTTACTTACCTTAAAAATATAATAGAGTTAGACCAAGAAAATTCTGCAACGATTTTGATTGCACACGCAGTGCAAGTGTTATTTTGAACGACAAACCTTTATGAAATTATGATTAACACTTGCACTGCGTGTGCAATCAAAATCGTCGTAGACTTGGTCTAATTCCATAAGTCAATTTCGGGCAAGTAGGTATTGAAAATAAGGAAGAATACTGTAGTTCGTTTTTTTAGCATTAGAAAGTACTTGAAAGAAGGTAAGCGATCTTGACATGTCTTTTAATTGAATAGCGCTTTTTAAAAATCAGTAACTATTACTTATGAAAGCTTATTTTATATATTAGGACTTTTATTTTATATAAAATCAATCAACATTTGCATGATGTGTCGCATCCCCGTAGCTGCAGGCGTCCATAGGCTATGGTGAATGCGGGTCGTATGCTTGCTTGCCACCAGTGTGGTATATAAAAACAGCATTTTTTGGAATAAATTTCCATATAGCACGGTACGGACTTGGCGGAAATAAGGTAGAAGTACCAGTGCTCAACGCTGCACTAGTATTCGACACGGGCACTTTATGTCAAAGTGACAAGAATTAAATTTGAATACAGAAAGATCGTCGCCGTTCAAATTTAACCTATATTACTTTGACATAAAGTATAGTGTGTAGCTTTCAATTAGAGCTCAACGGCTAATCCTATTGTCTATTGTTAAGTAAAACCGCACGTGCTACTTACCTGCAAAAAAGGGTCTTAATTATTTTATTTGGCACCTGAGCGCGGGCTAAGCCAACGCTAAAAAAACCAGTGTAGGTGCGCTCTCCGATAACGCGCCTTTGTTACGCATCTCGATGACACATTTTAGACTGGTTCTGTAGCGTTCGACTCGCCGGCATTCAGTAACTGAAGTACGTATTTTTTATGTAGGTGGTGGGATAAGGGCAGGGGAAAGAAGAAGGTTGTAGCACGTGGCATTAGCGGTTTTACTTAACAAAAGGATTAGCCGTCGAGTTCTATTTGAAAGCTACACACTATACCCATGTCGAATACTAGTGCAGCGTCGAGCACTAGTACTTCTACCTTACCCAATCATCATTCATCATTCTCTTGCCCTTGTCCCATTCACTTGGGGTCGGCGCAGCATGTCTTTCATTTCCACACCTCTCTGTCGCCCGTCATTTCATCATTCACTTGCATTCGTTTCATATCATCTCTCACACAGTCCATCCATCTTTTCCTCGGTTTTCCTTTCCTCGTACTTCCCTCCACATTCATTCGTAATACCTTTCTCGTCACATGACTTTCATCCCTCCGCATCACATGGCCGTACCACGCTAGGCGCTTTGCCCTTACTTTTTCTGTTATGGGTGCAACTTTCAGGCTTCCTCTTATATATTCATTCCTAATCCTATCCATTCTCGTCACGCCACACATCCATCTCATCATTCTCATCTCCGCTACATGCAATCTACCTTACCCAATATTAAACAGAAAACCATTTTAGGCATTTTTCGACCACTTCCCTTAAAACGCATGTAGGTAACTCGGAAACTAAAAGCGGTGAAATGATGGTGGTAACCATACACTAAACACTCCCACATATGTATTTGAAATCCGTACACATATGTTTAAAAATGATTAAATTTGATTAATTTAATAGCCTTTAATAAAATATGTTTACACAATTTATCAATCGTGACTGAATTCCGGATTGGTTAGATGGGTGTGTGCCTTTGCTTCCCAACTTGTTATAAAATGACAATATGATGGGCGAATGTCTGAAATGTCACAGTAATTAAGAATCATTTTGCTTTTCTTCGTAAGCATGTTGAAAAACATTGTGTGTATAACATTATTTGCATATTTATACAGTGATTACCCATTTTATGAAACGTCCACTAAACTAGCATAGGTCCGACGCTGGCAGTGGCCACGGGCGTACTGGCGCGGGGAATGGGCGCAAGGTATTGCCGCGTAGGGTGTAATTTAGTAGGCAAAAGTTGAATTCATAAAATTATGAATGAAAAGATTAACGTATCGATAAAAGGACCAGCAATAACGAAGATTTACTTAAAAGCTATCGAATGAGGTAAGTTTCATATCCATTTTCGTCGTAGTACTTCTAAAATATGGATCAAAAGACAGCTTTAAGCATGTTTTCAACTTAAGATTCTATCGAGAAAATAATGAGCCGTTGTGTTTCTGACAAGCAATAACGTAGTTCAAGGACTAAAGTTATACATACTAGAAAATAAAGCATGAAATCCTTGTAAAAGTCTGTAAATATGTTTACAAAAAAGCGCATTTTACTACACACCGCGCCTTAAGCTTACATTTATGTCAATGGAGAGAAGTTAAATTTTTGCCTTGACTGTAACGCAATTTTATTTTCTCTGGTGTTGAAAAAAAAACACTATTACAGAAAAAAAACTTCATATAAAAATACAATGATTTAATAGTACCTTACGACAAAAGTTCGTAAAGTTGGAAGTTCGCAACGAGTGGTGATAAATTAAAACACAATAAAAGATGTATCATCGCAAAGAGCACCAACTGTTGTTGCCAACTGCTTAAAATTTGTTTTTGTTTTCTTCCTTCCGACTTCTGTCAAAAACACAACATAAGTCTCAAACATTACTTAAAAGCCACGATTTATTAATGACTGAAACTAAGAAGTTGTAAGAAAATTACTCGAATATAGCACTAAATACATGTTTCTATCATACATTCAACTAAATGTTAGATGATATCGGCAGAGTCAATAGCATCCTGGCATGTCCAGCCTCTGAAGAGGCTGGGCTTCTTTATAATATGGTTAAGGATATCATACAAATTAGATGTAGTGAAAGTTAGAATGTTATAGATTAATTAGAGAGCCACTATGAGGGTGGCATTTGTAAAAACCCTTATAAAAATAAAGAATAAATCAAATAATAAAAATAAACTAAATGTTAGATGTAGCAGATTAGTAATCCACGAATATTGTCTCCAGAACTTGACCCCGAAGAGGTAAAGTGTTTGGACCTGTCGCTAGTGCGGCCGATCACGTTCCAGGACTTCATGGACGCGCTGAAACGGATCCGTCCGTCCGTGTCGCCGCACAGCCTAGTCGGGTACGAGAAGTGGTCCGTGCAATATGGGGATCTCGGGCTATGAACCAATACAGGTAAATTCATCTTTGTTACCTTGTGATAAAGTCGGAAACCGATAAGAATGGTTTCACTTCATGGACGCGTTGAAGCGGATCCGCCCGTCCGTGTCGCCGCACAGCCTAGTCGGGTACGAGAAGTGGTCCGTGCAATATGGGGATCTCGGGCTATGAACCAATACAGGTAAATTGAACCTTAGCGCCTTGTGATAAGGTTGATTTTAGGTATAATATGAACGCGTTCATACGGATCCGTCCGTCCGTGTCGCCGCACAGCCTAGTCGGGTACGAGAAGTGGTCCGTGCAATATGGGGATCTCGGGCTATGAACCAATACAGGTAAATTGAACCTTAGCGCCTTGTGATAAGGTTGATTTTAGGTATAATATGAACGCGTTCATACGGATCCGTCCGTCCGTGTCGCCGCACAGCCTAGTCGGGTACGAGAAGTGGTCCGTGCAATGTGGGGATCTTGGGCTATGAACCAATATAGGTAAATTGAACCTTAACGCCTTGTGATAAGGTTGATTTTAGGTATAATATGAACGCGTTCATACGGATCCGTCCGTCCGTGTCGCCGCACAGCCTAGTCGGGTACGAGAAGTGGTCCGTGCAATACGGGGATCTCGGGCTATGAACCAATACAGGTAAATTGAACCTTAGCGCCTTGTGATAAGGTTGATTTTCGGTATAATATGAACGCGGTCATGCGGGTCCGTCCGTCCGTGTCGCCGCACAGCCTAGTCGGGTACGAGAAGTGGTCCGTGCAATATGGGGATCTCGGGCTATGAACCAATACAGGTAAATTGAACCTTAGCGCCTTGTGATAAGGTTGATTTTAGGTATAATATGAACGCGTTCATACGGATCCGTCCGTCCGTGTCGCCGCACAGCCTAGTCGGGTACGAGAAGTGGTCCGTGCAATATGGGAATCTCGGGCTATGAACCAATACAGGTAAATTGAACCTTAGCGCCTTGTGATAAGGTTGATTTTCGGTATAATATGAACGCGTTCATACGGATCCGTCCGTCCGTTTGGTATAAAACATCAACTTCTAGAGTCTAGAATCTAGTCTACACTATTCAATCCTTTGAGTCGTAGTGCATACCAATACAAACCTTATCTGTAGGAAGTGGCTCCTACATTCATTAGAATAGATATATACGAGTATATGGTTTTTTCAACTTTTTTCCTTCGTATTCCTTTATTTCAAAATTTTTAATTTTAGTTAGCAGATATCATAATTATAGTCTGTGCGGAAAGTGAAGAGTTGTGGATTCCACGACAGACTATCTCTGTTGAATTCAAAAAAATAATGATTTAATATTTTATTTTCAGGTATCGCCAAGGTTGAATAAACAAGGGTGAGTCAGTAATTGTAAGCAAGTACGAGACACCACTACGCTCAAATATTAAACTTTCCACTCGAATATTCCCTCGTAGTTCTATTGACGTTTTATATTAGTTCTTTATGTTCACTCTGAATGTCATCTAGTCAGATTTCAACTGTCACTGTCATGTTTTAAACGTGTATAGAAATAATGTCGTTTAGGCCCTTTTATTTCACTTTAACACAACAACTGTTGTTCGTAATGATGATATTTTTACTATATTAATCCTTGGAGTCCCAGGGGTCTCATTTTGCCTGAAAAACGACTTTGTTGTTTTCAATTTAGAATTTAATTTCCTGAGGCTAAATATCCATGACAGTCGCCATCAGATATATCGGAGCGGCCAAGGTACTCACAAATATCTGAGCACGCCTCTATTGTCAAGGCGTTAGAGTGCTTGTTCAGATATTGTGAACACCTTGGCCGCTCCGATATATCTGATGGCGACTGTACAATGTACATATTCGTGCAATCTAATTTGAACTTTTCATGAACCAAATAAAGTAGCATTTCTTTTGTTCCATTGTTTTTTAAAACAAACTAAATTCGTTCTAATTTACATATAGAATAAGGTTCAAATTCAAATTTGAAAATTTTATATGGTGGGTCTTACGAGGTTAATTATAATTGTCATTTGTGACGCTATATCGCGTCCGTGGGACTCAAGGGTGCCACATTTAAAAAAAACTGAATTTATTACCTGAGCTTATGAGCTATATGTGCGACTACTTATTTGACGATTTTTATATGCCAAATAGTTGAAATATTTGGACTCACGAAAGGTTACGTTTACTCGCCGCATATAGCCAATACATTTTTTTTTAAGAACAAAAAGTTTTACGAGTTTAATGTGATATTGAAAGGGCTTAAGAGACCAACTAAAAACATATTCAATGTAACATTTATACCAATCTTCAAATACTTGCCATTAAAACTGTCGAACAAAACACAACTGTAGGGCAGTGGCGTAGCTAGGGGGGGGGCGGCGGGGGCGGTCCGCCCCGGGTGTCACCCATTTAGGGGTGACACCCGACCGTGAACATCAGTAGTGCCACCTATAAAAATTCGTAAAATCATGTAAAATGAAAGCGATGGAGTAAATCTTGAGCTATTTAACATAAATTACAATTACTCTTTTTAATATATTTTACAATTTTGATTGAATTTTGGGGTGACACCCACAATTTCCGCACCGGGTGCCACCCATGCTAGCTACGCCACTGCTGTGGGGTTAGCTTGTACAAACAGCAACACTCCTAGCTGTACAAAGGTGAACCTTATTACAAAAGGGATAAGGTCCACCGAAGTACAGTCGCCATCAGATATATCGGAGCGGCCAAGGTGCTAACAAATATCTGAACACGCCTCTATTGTCAAGGCGTTAGAGCGCGTGTTCAGATTTTGTGAACACCTTGGCCGCTCCGATATGTCTGGTGGCGACTGTACAGTTAACAGTGTGGGCGATGTTACCATGCTCGTCGGAATCAAAAGAAAATGAACCTTAGTAATTTGAATGTAAGATTTCTTCTCAAGTGACTGGATTTTAATATCAACATGCAAATATAAATTTGTATGAGAAAAAATCTCACCGGCGTATGGAAAAAAGTATGACATATTTTACAAAGTGTAGTACTCTTAAACTAACTGTACTTGCTATCCCCATAGTGTTAATATTAAGTCTTAAATAGTATTATTGTGCAAGTCAAAAAAACCTTACAATTATGAGACCTAAATGTATTTTTCCCAATTTTTACGACTAGCAACACTGTCAATGTTGTAACCTACTATAATATTAATGGAATATTGAAAACTTTTTTGAGGTTTATAATATTTCGCACCAAATAATACTTATGGTGTTTTATCAATCTCATAATTGATTATTCATATTTGAAATGTACAGTCAACATCAGAAATACCTAAGCGAGTTGTAAATTTTCTTGCCCATATATTATTGTTGAGAGACCTAAAGTGTGGCGATCGTTTTGGATACTTCGCTCGCTTAACTACTTCTGGAGTACACAGTACAAATTATACAATATGAAAAATGTTTAGAAAATTAATAATATTTCTTTTTTTTTACCTTAGAAAAGTTTTTAGTATTACCCTAAACAGCTTTCAATGTTATTCGATGTATAACGCTTACTACCACGGGCTATATTAGCCCGCAGCCCGTCCAGTCGAAGGAAATGGTGTCTAACGCAATGGGAAGAAGGTATATTTTTAAATACTCCGGTTCGGCTTTTTTGAATAGGTTGCGGCATTCGACTTAAGGGCTTGTATTCAAATAAATAATAAGGCTGTGTATAGACGACACGAAAATCGACGTGTTTTTTACTGACGCTTTTAACCATAGACAACTTTCGGTTGAGCGTAGTTGAATAAGAATTCGTAACATAAAAAGTTGGCTTATTGACAATATGACTAATACAGGGTCATTTTTGGACCGTAAGCCTTATTGTGCGAGGTGATTAGGTAGGCCATACTGAACAACTTTTTCTATGGGACCAACTCCGAAATCACAAACATTTTTTTGGACGTTTCATGGATTTTGGTCGAGTGGATGTCGACGTTTTCTATGGGAAGGCCAATTTTTTTTTGTGATTTCGGAGTTGGTCCCATAGAACAAGTTGTTCAGTATGGCTTACCTAATCACCTCGCACAATATGGCTAACGGCCCAAAAATGACCCTGTATAAACAAACTAGCTGTTGCCCGCGACTTCGTCCGCGTGGAATCTTATCTTCAACATTTTACATCTTTAGTACCTATAATTTTAATATCCAAGCAATGTTGAAATTAAGTATTTTTCTTTTTTAGCAAGTTGTATGAAGTTTTAAGTCAAGTGGATTTTGATGTTGGTTGCTGAAATTACTTTTCTTGTATTCTCATAATAGGTACTTATGCCCTTATACGAAGATTCAAGTTCCGCATTCCGCACTCACAAAATATCTGATCTCCATACAAACTTTCAACCCCTTTCTCACCACCTTGGGGGATGATTTTCAAAAATGCTTGAATTAGTTTTCATGTTTTTTTTAAATTTATTACCTTTTTTTCCAAAAAGTTAAAGTTCCTAGCTTAAAATTAAATTTACACCCCAAGACGAATTTTCATCCCCCTTTTAGCCCCCTTAGGGATTGAATTTCCAAAAACGTTGCAATTACTTTTTTTTGTAATCGGCTATTATGTCTTTCTAAGAAGTTTCAAAGCATTTGTAATGAATTCAAACTTTCAACTCCATTTTAACCCTGTTAGGGGATGAATTTTACAAATCGCTGAAATCACTTTTATTGTCTTCTAATAATATACCCAAATACAAAGATTCAAATCCCGCGCTCGAAAACGTGCATGATATCCATATAAACTTTCAACCCAGTTTTCACCACCATAGGGATGAATTTTCAAAAACGCTGAAATTAGTTTTCTTGTATTTTAATATAATACCTTTTTACAAAGTTTCAAGTTCCTAGCTTCAAATAAAATTTGCACCTGAAGACGAACTTTCATCCCCTTTTTAACCCCCTTAGGGGTTGAATTTCCAAGAACGTTGCAATTACTTTATTTTTGTAATCGGCTATTATGCCTTTCTAAGAATTTTCAAAGCATTTGTTATGGATTTAAACTTTGAAACCCATTTTAACCCTGTTAGGGGATGAATTTTACAAAACGCTGAAATTACTTTTATTGTCTTCTAACAGTATCCCCAAATACAAAGATTCAAGTCCCGCGCTCGAAAAAATGTTTGATATCCATACAAACTTTCAACCCCTTTTTCACCACCTTAGGGGATGAATTTTCAAAAACGCTGAAATGAGTTTTCTTGTATTTTAATTTAAAACGTTTTTACAAAGTTTCAAGTTCCTTGCCTAAAATAAAATTTGCACCCGCAGACGAACTTCCATCCCCTTTTTAACCCCCTTAGGGGTTGAAATTCCAAAAACGTTGCAATTACTTTTTTTTTAATCGGCTATTATGCCTTTCTAAGAAGTTTCAAAACCATTTGTAATGGATTCAAAATTTCAACCCCTTTTTAACCCTGTTAGGGGATGAATTTTACAAAACGCTGAAATTACTTTTCCTGTCTTCTAATAATATCCCTAAATACAAAGGTTCAAGTCCCACACTCGAAAAAATGTTTGATATCCATACAAACTTTCAACCCCTATTTCACCACCTTAGGGGTTGAATTTTCAAAAACGCTGAAATTAGTTTTCTTGTATTTTAATAATATATCTTTTAACGAAGTTTCAAATTCGTAGCTCAAAAGAAAACTTTAACCCCATACAAACTTTCATCCCTTTTTAACCCTGTTAGGGGATGAATTTTACAAAACGCTGAAATTACTTTTATTATCTTCTAATAATATCCCCAAATACAAAGATTCAAGTCCCGCGCTCGAAAATTTTTTCGATATCCATACAAACTTTCAACCCCTTTTTCACCACCTTGGGGGATGAATTTTCTAAAACGCTGAAATTGGTTTTCTTGTATTTGAATTTGATACTTTTTTACAAAGTTTCAAGTTCCTAACTTAAAATAAAATTTGCACCCGAAGACGAACTTTCATCCCCTTTTTAACCCCCTTAGGGGTTGAATTTCCAAAAACGTTGCAATCACTTTTTTTTGTAATCGGCTATTATGTCTTTCTACGAAGTTACAAAGCATTTGTAATGGATTAAAATTTTCAACCCCTTTTTAACCCTGTTAGGGGATGAATTTTACAAAACGCCGAAATTACTTTTCCTGTCTTCTAATAATATCCCTAAATACAAAGATTCAAGTCCACCACTTGAAATTTTTTTTGATATCCATACAAACTTTCAACCCCTTTTTCATCACCTTAGGGGATGAATTTTCAAAAACGCTGAAATTAGTTTTCTGGTATTT
This sequence comes from Cydia fagiglandana, assembly GCF_963556715.1. Lineage (NCBI taxonomy): Eukaryota > Metazoa > Arthropoda > Insecta > Lepidoptera > Tortricidae > Cydia > Cydia fagiglandana. The sequence continues at coordinate 5,221,864 of NC_085949.1, read as the reverse complement.
TAATAATATATCTTTTTACGAAGTTTTGAATTCCTAGCTTAAAAGAAAACTTTAACCCCATACAAACTTTCATCCCCTTTTTAACCCCCTTAGGGGTTGAATTTCTCAAAATCGCTTCTTATCTCTTGTACACTTTATAAATGCAATCTGGTGTGCAAATTTCAACTTTCTGGCTTTTGTAGTTTCGGCTCTGCGTTGATGAATCAGTCAGTCAGTCAGTCAGTCAGTCAGTCAGGACACTTGCATTTATATATATAGATTTTCTCACATACTAGTAGAAATAGAATGGGCATAAAATCGAATTTATTTCTGCGACATCGTGTTCAAACCCAAAGTAAAAGTATTTAGTTCAATATGACCTACCCAGAATCATAGTTCTGGTATTCATGTCCCAAAATATAATGCCATTTTTGAGTCTTATATGAAGTTAATTCTTACGTTACGAATTCATGTTTGACTTTACTTCCGCACATCTATTGGTTTAGTTGTCTTTTTTTAACTACAAACGATTAACATCCTTATCGTTTGATAATAAAATCCATTATTGCTTATACTGAAGAACAAAAAATGAAATCATTGTACAAAATATGTTTACCATTTTATTGCGTAGAACCTTTATGTATATTTAGGTATGTATATGTTGCAAATTAGTTGTACGTAGGTGGTAATGTTTTTAAATTATTTATATACGGTTATTTGGTAAATGTACTAACACGATTTAAATTATGTAGATGTAGCTTTTCCGTCAAATATTTATGTTATTATATATATGTTTGGACAGCTTAAATATTAAATTTATTTGTTGATTACATAGCTTATTAAATTTATTATCTATAATGGGAAAATAGCAGGGTAATGGCACTGTCTGTATATAATTTTGACTGTAAACACTTGATGACTCTAAATTATCAATAAACCATAATTACCTATACATAAATACTGATCTAGATTGCTACAATTCAATAGGGCAGCACCTTCTTCGCCCCCAGACTAAAAGAGTCGGACGGAGCCCGACGTACGCGCTCCAAAGCCGGGCGCCAAAGGCACCCTCATACTAAAAGAGTCGGCCGCATGCGGCTCATGAACCTATCACTTGCGGCCCGAGTGTCGCCTTGGTTATTTTGTATGTAATAGTGACAAACGACAATGTCTCATAAAGTCATAAATATTAACAAAGTACGGCCCGCGTCACCTCCGTTAACTACTATGTGGCCCTTGGCTGCTAAAAGGTTGCCGACCGCTGCAATAGGGTATTATACTGTATTTAAAATAAATTATTTTACACTATACATGAAATAAAGCACCAGATAATTATTAGATAAACACAGATAGGAGTTATTTTAAACATAAGTTCAATTTAATAAATCAGATAGAAATATAAAATATAGGTGTGTTGACCTTGACGTCACGATGTAATGTTTTATAAATTCCATAATATCAAATCGTTTTGACAGTTCTAAAAAAAGTAACTGATTTGACTAGCAGGAAAATACCCTATTGTAGACCTAATGCTTATAAGACAAGGTTTATAATCAAATGACAAAACGGCTTCCACTACATTCTAATACAAACAGTGTCAGTACTCAAGTTCAAAATATGTTAATGCACTTAACAATAGATATGTTTAAAGCTATTTACGCTGCAATTCTTATGAGTAGATATGTCGACGTCATAAACCACAAATAGTTTAGCATATGCCATTATTTTAAATGGTAAGTTATTGTACATATTTGTGGTTTAAGCTGTTGATTTACTATTTAACGGGTAGCCTTCAACTTAGCCACGCATACATATAGTGAGTTGTTCAAATAATATCGGTTTCGAGCGAACCGGGCTGTCGTACGTGGTAATTCCGGTAGATGGCGTTAAAATCAAAAAATTTAACGGTTTTAATGTTGAAGAAATTTAAATTAATGTTTACATTACCAAACTTTTTTGCTGATAGTTACATATGATTACAATAGTTTTCATTAAGATGCACAAATTATACAATCCAAGTTGCCAACATAGGTTACCTCATTGAAGTCCAGCATTTTTTTTTAAATAAAATATTAAAATGCGTTTACTGCTAACGATTATTCGTTATATGTTACGATTATCCAATCATAAGACGTGTGATTCTTTTGAGATGTTTTCGTTAGTAATTTAAATATAGATGGTCAAGTAAATCTTGTCAGTAGAAAAAGGCGCAATATTCACATTTTCAATGGGACGATATCCTTTCGCGCCTACATTTTTTAAAATTTTCTACTGACATGAACTGCTTGACCCAGTATAGTTTCCTTTTATTCGTCATCGGCATGTTGTTAATAATCTTCTTTGTTAAATCGGTATGATTTGACGTTTACTTGCCAAAAATTACAAATATCTACCAAGGAATTACGTAAGATAACCCGTTGAATGTATATTATCCTAATTTCCATAATAATAGTTTGTTATAATACGTGACGATATCAACTGGACCACGCTTAGTGTAGTGCCATAGCGTCACTCTGTTTATCAAAAGCTTATAACTTATAATACAAGTGGAAGTCCCTTTTTGACAGCTTTTGTTAGAAAGGGACTTCCACTCGTATTACAAGTTACAAGTTTTTGATAAACAGGGCACTGGTGCAAAATGTAGAATGCATTCATTTCGTATACTTTTTAATGTAGATGGTAATTCTGTTAAGAAATAAGGCGTAAATGATGTTCAAATGTGCCAATTTAATGATCTATCGCACTGATGTTTATAATGCGAAATGTACGACCAAAACGGATCGTAAAACATCACTAAGTACAGTCGACGTCAAAGAAATGTTTACACAGTAGCCTTATTATAAAGGAGTAAGGTGCAAAAGCGTGAACATATCTTTGGCGTCGACTATACACTGCTTGACTGGTAGAAAATACTTTGAGGCAATTTCAAATAAATACGCTAAATGGTCCTAGCAGTTATTAATGCAAAATCGCTTCTAAGCCAAGGTTTTAAGGTATAATACCTACAGAAATCTAAAGAAAATGTATAATAGGTATACCAACGCGAATCTTTCAAGCATTTTCGGTTGAAACATGAGAAAATTACGCCTTCTTTATATAACAGAATTGTGGTATGAATAGAAATGTTTCCCTTCGGTTCACTATAAGGCTATTTCTCCACTAAATACCAATAAATTAAATCTCAGAAAATGAATTTGGTTTGGTTTAGTTTTAGTAGGTGGGGACAGTTTTACTACTATACTGTTGAGTTTGGATACCTTTACATATACAATCTCTGTCTTGTCAAACGCAGAAGGCTAGCCAAAATTTCAATCGTTGGCAGAAAACAAAACGAAACGCTAGGATACGTAAATAATGAATGGGAATTATAGCGTTTCGTTTCGTTTTCTGCAAGCGATTGTCATCTTAGGGCCACCCCACATCTAGCGTCTTTCGAGCTTCGGCGTCTGGTCAGCGCTATGGAAAATGACGTCGCTGCGCAGTTGCGTCGACGTTGCGTCGAGCAGCGGCCATAGAGTTGTAGACGCTGACGCTCGAAAGACGCTAGATGTGGGGTGGCCTTACCGCAAATATCATGGGTCTCTAGTGGAGAACCGGCTTTGCCAAAAATTATATAAAATATTTTATTATCTCTATCTACTATCAAATTTCCTAAAGAGACAGCGACATAGCAACTTAGTGCTGTTTAAATGTAGTAGTTATATTTTTACGGTAGCGTATATTTACATTTAAATTATAGATAATTCTGTAATGACCTTTCGGCGTGATATAGACCTTATGTCTTGTTGTGAGAGTTGAGAATAGTTTGACGCCAAACGTATTAGAACAGTATAATAGGCAACAAATAATGAAGCGGACATTAGTGCTAACTCCTACCATTCCTAGACATAGACGTAGTGACATAGCGATCGCTCTTTAGGTAGATTAATTTTAGTTTTTATAAAGCGGGGTCAAATTTGGAGCTATATATCGGCAGTATTCTACACATCTGGCGTAAGTATCAGGCATTTTACTCGGTTTTATAGTAGCCCCTTAAAACGGGGTGAATAGAATTGTACCTACACAGTATAACCGTGCTTTAAATTCTTCTCTTTATTGTTTGTCTGAAAGCAAATGATTTCAGACATTCCGATCTGTTCTGGGTCTGCAAACAATAAGCTGTCAGATCGTGTAAAATAGCCTTTAATTTCATCAGTGTATACCCCGCTCAACGCGATTGTTTGAAAATTGGGGCGAGTGTGCAAATGCCCTATAATTGTGATTTTAACTCGTTTTAAAAATCGGTTGTGTTTCTTTTTTAGACGACGTCGTGATTTTAAATTTGTTCGATTCTGTTGATTGTGACTCGAAGTTAGATGAACTGCCATTTGTTTGATTATATTTATTCTTGAATTGTTTATTAGCGAATAGAGTTCTGTGTATCACGTTATCAAACTTGAACTAACCTCTAGCCGCCCAGCGACCTATAAAAAGGTCTCCTGTTCCATTCTAATTTGAACTTTGTGTTGACAAAATAAAATATCATTTTGCTTGGCAATGTTTGACGTATGGGCGGCTAGAAGATAAATGTAAAATCAATTTTGTCTGTACGATATGTACCTATGTAAGTGTAAGTGCGCTAATTCTTTGACAACGAGGTGCTTATGAACCATTGTGGTCACAAAGATATATTATCAAACATTGTTTATAGTTAGAAACAAAATATCGACTTGTAATTTATTGTGCAGTTATAGGAGTATTCCACAAAAAGATCTAAGTACCCTTTCGAGGACGTACATTTCGGCGGCCGGTCGTAAGATCAGGCATATCGTGAAATTCCTAGGCAAATCGTGAAACGTGAAAATCTTTGACTCGTCCCTTGAGCCGACGGAGCCCCGCTACTCGGGGCTCCTATTTCTGGGTAGTTTGCCCTTCGGGCATCTGAAGCAACCTAAGGAATCTATCCTTCCTATATATTGGTTTAATGTGACTATCGTCAAAATATTACACAGGAACATTACGATCTGCCTGATCTTACGATCGGCCGCCGACATACATACGACATACGCGTCGTATGTCAGCAACCTTAATGACCTGGAGAACGTTATTATGCCAAATAATATCAGAAGTGTTAAAAAAATATCGTCACGTACCCGACACTTTTCTGGAATGCCCCAAGCATAGTTCGACTGGCCAACCAATAAAAATCTGAAAGCCACTAAAAATGACGCAAATTTGAAAATAAGAAAATTCTGAAATTTGCGCCTTTGTGATCCGATAAATGGTCGGAAAGAATATCAGAGAACCTATAATTTCCTCGGAAACATTTATTTGAAAGAGCTTGCTTACAGGGCTATTGGATTAATTACGATATATTAATATAAATGTACTGATTCCCATATCTTTAACGTATCGCTGTGATACTTGGGGTCCTCTATCGCATTTTTGTTTTACGCACATTTTTTATAATGGTAATTAAAGTCAATTTTGCTTCTGCAAAATGCGCTTTGTTCCTGGCCGGTACACCGTTAAAAACCTATTTATTTTGATTATTGTATTATAACGGGTATTATATTTAAATATAATTAGTTGACCGTTCATATAATTATTTTTATTCAATACAATTATGAGAAAATATGTTCTGACATGAAATAATGTTTTTTTAGTTTTTAATTTCAATGTATTTACCAAGTAATTAGACTAGTCAAAATGGGAATGAAATGAATACAAAATTGAGAATATTTACCTACCTCTTCATCTTTTACTGAAGGTAGGTAAATATTTCCAATCAGTATCATATTATGTATATGCAGTTATGCACCTATAGTGACTAGTGAAATAATAATTTGAAACGGTGTAACTGGCCAGAATTTTTTCATCACACTTGCTTGTAAGATGTATTGCGAAGTAATATGCGTAGAGGGAGTAACAACTGATATTACTCCCAAATGTTTTTTTATAATAATTTCCTCAATAAGTCAATTTTTTTGCAAATCAAGCAAATCAAGCTATTGCCTACTCGTTATAAGATGTATGACTTATAAAATAAATAAGATGTAAAAAAAGCTACCTGCTCGTATTAAAAACTAAACTTGTACCTTGTGGTTACAAAAGTTCAATCAGAGTAAAATAACTGCCTGTCTTAAAGATTATTTCCACATTTCATGAACAAATGAACACTTTTGAACAAGTTGACGGACTAATATTCGCCATTTTTATTAATATTATTTTGACTAAAAACTTAATTATTTTCTCGCAAGTGTGATGAAACTTATCATATTTTATCACGTAAGTGTAATCGACTGACTGTTTACCTTTATCAACAATACCTGATGTTTTAAGGCTTTTTTACTCCTTGTGTTTTTAAAATATAGGTTAAATGAAATTCAAGATTGTGAATAATGCTTTATTGTGCTTGATTGGGATGTATTAAGGTAAGTATCTAAAAATATCAGCGTATTGTTTTTTCCATACGCTTATTGATACGTTGATACTTAGCTTTTTATGTCCTTGGACGCATTTATATATGTGCTTTTATTCAATCTAATAATATCTGTGTTATTGGCCGTGGTTGCAATTTATTAAATGCCTGTTTACTAAGTGCAGTGCCTCCAAGCGTTCTACCAAGTCAACTGTCTTGATAAGCGATAGTTTTTAAAGGCCGACACAGATATTGGATTGAATGAAGACCTTAACTGTCCATCAGTGGACCTTATTACAAAAGGCATAAGGTCCACCGATGGACAGTTAAGAGTGATGCTGTTTGTACATGTAAGCGTTCTTCTTAACTATCACGAATCGCAAATCAAATTCTAAACGGTGGTTGTAATTGTTTCACTTCGCTGTCGCTATTGTTGAAGTTTTTAATTTAAGCGCACGAATTTATCTATTCGACTAAATTATTATAAGTTAAGTGTCGTTGAGTATTACAAAAAAAGTGTATTTTTCATAATTTTCATAAACTAAGCACACTTTTGCCTAAAATGTCGTAACTGTACACTACGCATATGTGATACGCGGTTTATATTATAAATAAACAACTAATTTGTGGATGGTTGTATCAATTACTATTTCTCCTTGTTCCGGGTTTGGTTGAGGACGGCGAAGTATGAATATGACGAACGTAGAATCTGAAAAGATGGAATCATAGATATATAAGTTGGTGGTTTCCTATAAGATTTTTTGCTGATATTTGAGTATTTCTTTGTGGTGTTTTTTCAACCATTCGCCACATTTGGGAAATGAATATATACCTACGTCTTTTTACTACGGGAGCGACCCCCAAATTGCGAAAAAAATTGTCTGTTTCACACAATTTAGCTGATCAGATGTCGATGTTCACTATGGGAAAAACATATTTGTTTTGTGATATAGATATAGGAGCTGGTCTCATAGCAAAAAAGTTTCTAGATATGACTTAAAACTGGCAAAGGTTGAAAAAAAGACCTTTAGAATCACTGCTATAGTAATTGGCCACTTTTAACAAATCGGAAAGAAACAAGGCAATAGAAGTCTTATTGTTAAAACTATATCATCATCATCTCAGCCTATATACGTCCCACTGCTGGGCACAGGCCTCCTCTCGAGCGCGAGAGGGCTTGGGCTATAGTCCCCACGCTAGCCCAATGCGGATACTAAAACTATATAGTCACCCTATATATTTTATATCACGTAAAAAGTGTACTACCGCAACAAAAGTTGGCCGGGAAAGCGGTATGTAGTGTCCAGCTTTGAAGATGATAGGCCGCTTCATCCGCTCCATAGCCACCCAGAGCAGTCTTCGGAAACTATTGGACTGCTCGTGCCACGGGCACAAATACATCACTTCCCGGAGAAGCTCGCTCTGGAAGTAATACTTCAGTTTTTCTAAAGCCTATTAAGAATACAATTAATTGAGACAAGTAGAGAGCACCCTTTATGGCACGACGAAAACATTCAGGCAGTAAAAAAGAGGGGAAAGAGATGTAATCCAGGCCTTCTAGCCGATCTCACCGCGCAATATGGCTTAGAATACCTACCACTTCTTTCTAATGTGGTACCTACTGTGGGATAGCGACTGAAGATGTTACCCCCCGGGAGTCGCGCGACTCTAATCACAATTGGCAAACTGATAAACGTAACCCAGCAGAAAACTATGGAACTGCCCATACATTAAAATTTTGCGAACGTTTTTACAATGACAGACGGTTTGGAGCAAGTGCAACCCACCCTAAGTGATTCAAGTCAAGGACAACACCAGCGTCATGGCATATCACTCATATCAGGCCGTAAAAGAGAAAGACATTCATTGGCATTTCGCGCCAAAATAATTATTCCATAACAATACATTCTACAATTGAATTGAGGAATTAGACATTACTCGTATTGTAAGCTCGTTCCCGCACCAGCAGTAAAGAAAAAGCTGCGACAGCATCGTCACCATGTAGTTCAGCATCGAGATGAACTGCACGCTGCCTGGCGTTGTCTGCGGAACATCAACACTAAGATAGATTATCATCTTCGCTATGATACTTACTTGGGTGCCTAGCTAAGATGACAATCGTTTATAGAAAACGCCAAACGAAACTTAAATAATGTGTGGATATCACGTGACTTTTCGGGATCGGTCATCCCCGTACATTTTTACTTTTCCTTTTGTTTCTCGATGTACGATTGTCATCTTGGCTAGGCTCTCTGGACTAACCAGTTAATATAATGGCATTTCAGTGCTATCAGTCACTTATATAGATTGTGGAAGTTCATATCTCTGTACTTCGATCCTTGCAAGCAGAGCGAAAGCGATGGCGTGCTGTATTCTAACGTCGGGGTGCAGAGAATTTTCTTCAAAAAGCTTTTTCAATCCAGCAATTGTATGAGAATCAATAACAGTGCCAATAGCGAGGAATCGTAAAGCAGATCTAGGATACTCAAGCAAAAATGTAAAAATATGGCCTGACGGCTGTTATCCGAAGTCCAATGATGCAGATGATGGCAACGCTCCCACTCAGCTGGAAGAATATGTTAGCATGGTACGTGTCCTCTACCGACTCTATGAACCTGAAATACATCTTACAATTACATGTTAATTACTGAAGAGAAGAGACGATTTCTTGAAATTCTTCACGGCACAAACCAATATAGATGATATTGATATGACAAGTACCTAACTACTTAGCCATGCATAATCACTCTTGAGGAAAGTGGTAAATTTCGGTTAAAATAAACGTTACTTAATGTAGGTAGTAAACTGTTTGTTGTTGTTCTTGTTGATTAATTTGAGATTACCCGTCATTACATGACTAATGACCAGAAAAGACGTTTATCGCAAAACATTATCATCATTAAATAAAATAAAATAACATAAAAAATAAAATAAAAACATTATACCGTATCACCGCCTGGTGGTGCTTGAGACATTCGACGAATAAAACTTGATTCTCTTGGATGAGCTGCTCTCGATCTTGCCTCTTAAGCTTGCCTGACATTGACACTCGTTTTATCTGCAAAATGTTATCTTACCTATTTATTAACTCTCCTATAAAGTCTAAAAAATGTGATTTATTAGATACTACTATCTTCTAAACATTTAAAGCATACAATTTTTATCACACGTTTAAAAATATTTTTGCTAGTACATGTACAGTCACCTGCATTAACATCTTACTCTTCGAAGGCCAAAAAAATATGTGACACGCTCTTATGGCTCTACAAATAAGATCGTGTCAGATATGCGGCCTTCAAAGAGTAACATGTTTTTGCAGGTGACTGTACCTACCGCTTAAGCACGCTCTTTAATTGGAGAAAATAGCTTACTAAGCAATAGCATTGATCACACAAGATGGGTTTCCTTTCCGTTATGACAATTAAGATTACTTCAATGGGCGACAATGATCCATACCATCAAATGGCTTTATCTGCTCGTTAGCTATCTCATTAAAAAAAAATTAAAACCACCATTGTGTAACTTAGGTATTACTCGTAGACTTACCTGTTTTACTTTATCCATGATAATCTCCAGCTGCGCACATCCAAACATGATCATAGACAACGCGACGCTATCAACTGCGATGAATAGGAATGCGCTGATGTAGATGGCCACCATCTGGTAAAAGTAGCCCAACTCATACTGGGGAGACTTCTCGGGACCTACTGGCATCCTGCAAAATACACTGCAATCATCACCTATTCTATACCTAAATGAAATGGAATTTATTACGATTAATTTCGTGAAAAACCAAACCCGGTTGTTAAAAGTGCGAGGGTTCTGAATAGAGAAAGTTAAAAACCATCTAGCGAAATTGCCCAGTTCATGCGGTATTTAAATTAAATAAACTTGATTGAGTAATGTAGTTAGCACAAGACCGATCAGCATCTTGTAACATTATGGCTCCAAGTCCCATTTTGCTTGCGTCTATATGAACATTGAACTGCATGTGCATGAGATTTATCTCTTGCAATCTCCTATATGTTTTGCATATATGTAATAGATTCGATCAGCAGTGACAGCTATGGCTGCTCGTCCTATACAAAATAAAATCGGATAAAAACTCGTTTTGACGTACCAGATCAAAAAGGGAAAGATACGTTCTCCACCAGTGCTGTCGACAATGGGCATGAGTCCCCACAATGTGCAAGTAGTCAGCGCACTTCCGAGGAAAAACAGGCACAGGCGCTTTATCATGATAGATTGATTCAGGAGACATCTGTCAATCAAAATCGGGATTAACGACCATTTCGGCCACGCCGCTGCTCAAAAGTTGTTGCCCCGTTTGGCCCGTTTACACATCAGAAAGAATTACAAAAACGCAACGCTTGAGACAAGTCGCTCTAATTAGGACAAAAAGGGTTTGTTATTTTCTAGGTTTAGTCACAAATGCTTTTGTAAAATATTGAAGGACTCAAAAAGGCCCCTGAAATATATTCTATAATGGGAAGAATGAGTGGAAAACATCTCACCTTACATGTCTCTCGTTTTGCGCCTGAAATACCTCCTCTTCCATGAAGCTTAAGAGAAAAACCAAGTTATTCTTTTTGATCATAAACCTTGTAACTTTATAGCACACGGACGCCTGTGTGAACAGCAGAAACGAAGCTTCTGTGACCGCGTCCATGTCTCCCCAAGCTAAAGCTATGTATATAAACTCGAAGAAGACGAAGGAATATTGAGTGAACATGACAATAATGGCATAGGCAACGTATAAGGAGACGTAGTTTGCCGGCTTAAGCCATATTCCGAGATATAAGAGGATATTTCGAGGACGGTTTAGAAAGAGAGTCACATTGTTTACCGTCCTCACCGCCATGTTGAGTGATGTGAGCTTGTGATGATTGGATTTGCGGCAGTTTTATACGGGTTGAAGAACTATAGGGTGTTTTATGAATTCATTTATTGCTGATAGTTCAAATGCCTCAGATTTAGACCGCATTGCTCCTTAGTTAATTTTTCCATAAGCGCCATTACAGGTTATGGAGCCAGGTTAAATTGGTCTCAATAAACCTTTTCATCAATAAGTCTTATAGGTAACAGTATCTACACGCCCAATTGATTTTGCATAGCATAAGTTCAGACAACATTACGTCCAGGTTTTATGTTTTTCGGTATTGTAGTATTGTAAATGGTTATACAATTTTTGGTACGACAGTAAGCAAATGTAAAGTTATTAAATTAGGTTGTTTTATTTTTAGTAGGTCAGTAGATACTTGCCTATTTAGGTAAATACTTATACCAAGATGCTTGTAATTGTAACATCTCTCATTTTAGATTAGCCCGACACACAACATACTGTATACGGAACAAACTTTAAAACTTGGTCTAAACTTCCAACTATAATACGATTTGTTTACAACTCCAAGGTGCGAATTAGCTACCCCGCTAATTGCAATCAAATTGACAAAGATTTATAATTATACGCGCAATTCTAATAGCAGCGTACAAATGACAAACTAATTGCTAGGAGGATGACGATTTATGAGTTTGATAACTTTGAATCACTGTACCTACGAGTACACGTATCTAATGTAAATTAACGAGGCAACTAAATTAATTTTACCTAATGTAAAAAGCAGTTAATTTAATGTTTAACTAATGTTTATGTACGTATAGCTTGAGTTTGAAATCTAGTCTAATTTTCAAATTCTACAGCTCTGTTTCGACTGTTACTTTGCCTTAATACAGCAAAATACGAATAGGACATGCGTAGAATCTGGAACAAAATAAATACTTAAATAAGTAAAACGAACTATGTATTAATCTGCAACTTAATAGGTACTTGAAAGAGGTGTAACCATAAGCCATGTGTTGCTTCTGACATTTTGCTTTAATGAGAGAGTGAGACGCACTGACATTGAACAAAGAAATTGGATAGGTGGAATACCACCCTTAGCGTCAGCGACACTTTCGCAAATGTGCCAGATCTAAAATTAAACTCTTTGTCTATGCATCATCAGCCAGAAAATTAGGTACCCTAGTCAGTCATCCATAGTCCGTACTATTTAAGTCTACCTTTGTACCAGGAAAGCATAAGTATTAAGGTATAGGTACCGTAAGGAAGGTCTGCCTGGACAGCATGACGTAGTGGCCGGCACGGAACACCATCGGCCTGCCCAGGCGCATCATCGTGAACAGCAGCGCGCGCTTGAAGCGGACGTCCTGCTCGTACCAGCAGCATTCGTACGCCATCGTGTGGAGCTCAGAACTCTGTCCATAACAGTATAGGTATTATGGTAGTTCGAAGGTGGGTGGAGGGAAGGAACAATTGCAGGTAATCAATGGCCACTGCATCCCTGACGGATGATTATTGTTGCAACGTTATGTCAAGAGCGATTGAGACGGCCAATGCATTTCCGCTTATGGTTATAAAAGGCTATCGCGGCACGGCACTTCTTGCCGCATTTCTTCTTACCTACAGGTTCAGCTAACTTAAATGTACCTTAGGTATATTGGCGTATGTTTACACCTTACCTTGTTGTATCTACCTGTCATACCTTTCTAACTTTTTGGTGTAATAGAATGAGTAACGGGTTATGGGTGTTGTGCAGAATCATATCATAAAAAATATATTTGAACGCATTCGATCATTACCTACAAATAAAAAGCATTGACAGCAACAGAAACAGCCACAGCCGTAGCCGTGAAATTATGTTTCTGGTATTGGTCCTTCGAACCGGATAATCTGAGAGTACTTGTGCGATTTCATTCTTACGGCTCGGCCACGACATTGCGAGACTGGCGGCGATAGGTTGGAGCTAGATACCCTATATCGTTCCCACCTATAGTTGCTACTGCCGCTATCGCCTGTCGCGCAATTTCGTGGCCGAGTCGTAACTCGAACTCAATTTAACCAAATGTGTTTAAAAGGCAAGGTTAATCCTCCTCCTAATAATCGTAGATTGGGTGTATCCGGTGTAGGTATACACGTACAGTAGCGGTGAGCTCGTGGCCGGTCCAGCAACAGACGAAGAGCTGGCTGACCATCGCCAGCAGGTACACCACCACTGACAAAAACTGGACACTCTTCCATTCCACCTGTACATACGAACGATACCCCATTAATTTAAAGAGGCTCTAGCTGTTTGAAAAAACTGGCAGTCGAGTTACGATTTGAAATCTTAATTTGCTTATTATTAGCATACATCGGGGTTTTCGGTGTGGGAATGTTTTACACTAGCTATAACAGGTAAAAACTGTAAAAAACGATACTAATTTAACATTTCTAAGCACATTTGGACCTTACTACCTACGAGCTACGTTTAATTCATAGTTTGGTAATTATTTTACAATAAACAAAGTTATAAATACACGAAATCATTCCCGCACCGAAAACCCCGATAGATAGCCAAAGCTCCTCGCTGTTTCTAACAGCATAGTGCATACCAACAGTAGGCGTAAAGCTGACATGCAGATCAACCCGACGCTGCCGCTGAGTTGAAAGAGCAAGTACGAATGGTACGTGTCTTCCACTTGCTTGATGAACCTGAAAACCAAACACCTCTTTTAGCAGCAATAAATAATCTAAGGAACTGAAAACTGAAAGCGGGAATACAGTGGCGACTACTGTTACTTAACTTATACAGACAACGTCTATGATGTTTATGTAGGGTCGCCGTCATCGAAAACGAGGAGGACTATACAGACGACTTGAGGGCCTTGAGGCAACCTCCTGGTAATCTTATGATACCTTCTGGTATTTTTTTTCAGACGCAAGCTTCCAGGGACCGCTTCTAATGGTTACTCACGCCGGACCACGTCTAACCTTGCTTCTAACGGAACTGGGCTATAACCTCGAAAATCGAAGTTCGCAAATTGCGGGCATTTTTCTCTGTCAGTCTTATTACGCCTTCATTGGAGTAAAAGAGAAAGATCCCCGCAATTTGCGGATTTCGGTTTTCGCGGTACTTGACTATGTTTACTTGACTACGGCTTGATGATGCACCACACAATCAATCAGAACTTTGTAGTGCTCGTCCAAAATGCTCTTGACGGTAATTGACCGATTAACGCGTCTTTCTGCTATTGACTTTACCTGGAAAACATTTTGATTATTCTTGATCCTTAGAGCCTTTATATTTAAGTATCTTTTCAATTTAATTTTAACAGTTATAAAATTAGAATTAGGAAGATTGTTGAGTGCTACCGTTCGCCAACAAACTGTCATGCAGTTTGGCGAAAAAATATGTGTAATGGATTACTGTGTATTTTTTATTGAGTAAATAAATTAAAAGATTAAAAAAAGACAAGATTCCAGATTAAAAACTAAAGTTTCTACTAGATTAATTGTCTCACTAAGTCAATGTTAAAATTTGTGCGCGGTTGCACTTTTGTTCATTCCTGTAGCACAGAAATCAGCTTACGTTCATAATCTTCTCTTTAATGATGTCAATCTCCGCGCACCCAAAGATGACCATGGACAGACAGACACTGTCCACACCGAAGTACATAAAGGCGCTCATGGAGATGGTCACGAATTGGAACGAAAAGCCGAGCTCGTACTGAGGCGAGGGTTCTGGACTGACCGGCATCCTGTTTTTAGAAACCAGACTGATTTTAGAATTCAGTGAGAAGGAAGTGAAAAAGGGAAGGGGGGAAGGAGGAAAATCATCAATTGAGTATCCGAAACTAAACACGGAGTATGGGAAGTAGAGGACCGTTGGGCAGTCGGGAGGCTCAGGCTCCCCCTTGGAAATCGTCCTGATTTACAAGGGGGCGCGCGAGCTTCACCACTACTCAATGATCCCCTACCTTCCCTAAAGTAAAACAAAATGTTTAAAAAAATCCTAAGCGTGAGGGCAATCGGAATTTTTACGATTTTCGGGGAATCTTGGCTTTCAAGTAAAAAGACTAAGTATATAAAAACTTACCACATTTTAAACGGAAAATTTCTATTAGCATCATCGAACAGTGGCCTAAGAGCGAACAGGCTACAGCCAGTCTGAGAGATGAACATAAATCCCAACAGCAGTCTCTTGATCCTCGAAGCCTGCAGCTTCAAGATCCTGAAGGACAATCATTGCAGTTATTTAAGATACTGTGACTGTGCCTTAAATATTAAAGTTAAATATATGTAAGTATATCATATCGTTTCCAAATTCCAATTTGACACCTTGGTAAGGCAGTAGTGAAATATTCTGGAACAGGACCGTATTCAGGGTGATATCATTACTAACATATTAAACACCTACATCTACCTTCAACTACGGGCCGTTGACAATCCGAGTATCAAAATAAGTGTGGGTAGCCTCTAAAACATCTTTCAGCTATTAAGTCACAATACCCACATGGTCCATCAAAATCTAAATTACCTACCTACCCACTACTATCATCCCGGGCCCACACAAACTTACGGGAAAAGCCGTTGATTATCGCGATACATAATCTGATTGGCGAAAAATTGTCCCCGTCTGGACAGGCCTTACTGTCTGCCAACTAGGTGACTAGAATGAGTTTAATCTGTTTGTAATACATAGAAGATAAGATCCTATAGAAGTGGTATACGCGTCCCTCCGTGGGGGACAAAACATAGGCAATGCGACTGCGAGTCGAGTTATCTGTCACGCCCCCTTTCTGGGGGTGTGCGTTGGCCATTTCTGGGCTACGCCCATTTTGGCGGCTTCAGTCGCGGGCTGTAACAACAGCCCGGTCTGTTGTTGCCAATTTGATTGGCATTTTTCTCCTTCTTGATCTTCTCAGACTTGGTTGGCCATCATGGCTTGGAGGTCATGTTGGCCAATCTGCGGCTTTGCGGTCTACGGCTCTGGTTGCGGCACGAGCTCTCGCGGTTGGGCTCGTGCGCGGCGGGCATCTGGGGGGCGGGCATGGAGGGGGGCTATCCCTCTCAACAGTAATACGAAGTGGACTTACTTATCGTGCCCCTCAGTTTGAGGCATAAAAATCTCAGAGTTCATCTGAGCCAGGAGTTCCCTGAACGATTCTATATTAACGTGAAACACGGTGATCTTGAAACACAGACTAGCATGGGCAAAGAGCAGGAAAGACGATTGAGAGACTTCCTCGAGATCCCCCAGTACTTGACACATATATACCACTTGGCATACAAGGAAACTATATTGCAAGGACAGCATGAAAAACCTATAGCATTTACGCATAATAGACTCGTTTGGTGGAGGCATCCAAACACCTAAAAAGGACATTACAAATTTTGCCCTGCTCAAATACAGATCTGCGATATTTATTTTACTTTTAACCATTATTGAAGAGACTGTAAATGTCTGAGGCTAATTTCAAAATGCCATGATATTATATTTTATAACTGGTAACGTTTTCTTCTTCTTCTTCTTCTTTTATTTTAGTGGCGGTCTGGCCAATGGTAACGTTTTAAAATTGGTAAATTACCGATA
Organism: Cydia fagiglandana; assembly: GCF_963556715.1. NCBI lineage: Eukaryota > Metazoa > Arthropoda > Insecta > Lepidoptera > Tortricidae > Cydia > Cydia fagiglandana. Next base: position 5,205,073 of record NC_085949.1, on the reverse strand, counting down.
AGTGTATTCAATAATAATGGTGTAATGATACACATTCTGTAATGAGAGTCGATTATGTTTTGTTTTCATTAATTACGAGTACTTACGAAATTATAGTTAGTAACTTATCAAATAAATAGGAAGTTTAGTTAATTTCGGCGTGTGTTGCAGTTATTAATTTAGACTGTATGTGTAAAAATGAATCAATATGAACTATTTTTCTTGAAGTAAATTAAAAACAGTTTGTTATTTGCATAAAAGTTATAGTAAACCTTCCTCAAGAATCGCTATCGATAGGTGAAAACCACATGAAAATCCGTTTAGTAGTTTATGAGTTTATAGCGAACATACTAACAGGCAGACGGGGAAGAGAAATATCAAGAAACTACTGCCGACGGTGAAAAAGCTGTCTCGAACACCTCTGTCAATTGACGTGTGATGTGTCAGACTTACGTCAGTAGTGTCAAAATGATCGCCGAAGAAAGCGATCTAAATAGATAATTAAAACATTTTCCAATGATTCCTCTCAATCGTAGTGCCTTTTTAAACATAATGCCAGCAAACTAATAATATGGAGAACGACACTGCGGGGTTTACCCTGCCCCCTGCGCCGGGGGGTTTGTGCTTCGATCGAAACGATTTCGTCAAGGTACTCTTACTTTTTAATCGGTAATAAATTCCACTAGAATGATAATAGTGTTATGATTGTGTCTGGAATTTGTTTGGGATTGTTTCAGACAAATTTTTCCGTGGATAACTTCCTCGCGGACCACCAGAATGTCTCTTCTCTGGAGACTATGCGAGATGATTTGGGCGCTTATTTAAAGGTGCTAAGGCTGGCGATGATAGAGTTAATTAACAAGGACTACGCTAATTTCGTCAATTTGTCGGCGACGCTCATCGGTTTCGACAAAGCCATCACGAAAATTCAGACGCCTCTGACGCAACTCAATGGGGAAGTTTTGGTAGGGATATTGCCTTATCTTAATTGAATTCAGCACGCCATGACGATAAATTAGTAATTAGCAATGTTGTATATGTACTGTATAAAATTCAAAAAGTTTAATTAACATAGTGCTATATTTTGGGTAATTTAAACATTGACATTCTTCAACAAATCTAAATTTTATTTTATAAATTTTCAGGGTGTAAAACAATGCCTAGATGATGCCATGAAAGAGTTATCAATGTGGCTCAACCAAAGACATGGTCTACAGAAGAAAAAACAACTCTTAAGATACTACAGTCAAACTATCAACAGTTTGTCCACCTTGGATAATATTTTACAAGATTTTCCCAATAAGAAAAATCATGAACAGATAGCATTAGCTGACCGAGCAGCTATGCAGTACAACCAATTGAAATTTACCATCTCCAAATGTGACAGTTTAATCAAATCCGATCAGAAAACACAATTCAACAATATTGGAGAAAAACTAATACAACATTTAAATGATCTTTTATTCCAATTCTGGAATGATAGTGATGAAAATAACATGCTTAAAGCATTATTAACACTGGCATCTTTAGGTAGAGTTACAGAAACAGAAATGCTCGTAAGAAAGCAGGCCATAGCTCCTTTACTGCAGGACATTATAAGTGAGCCAGCGCTACAACGGAGCAAAGACGGTCTCCAAGGAGTTTACGAAAGAATTCTAGCTTTACTAGATACAAAACTTAAGCTTCTACACTCTGTAATGGAACATTCCAAGATGTCTTTCCTCGTTAAGCAGTATAGATTCTTAGTCAATTGTTTTTGGTGCGAGGTGGAGAGTCGGCTGGAAGTTAATTTGGCTTCTATATTTGCGCCTGGCAACCCCAAGATATTCTACAGGAGGTATAATGAGAGTGTTCAGTTTGTGAGGAAGCTGGAGAAGTACTGCGGAGACCAGGACATGGTGCGGCTGCTGCATAAGACAGCGGAGTATAAGAGCTTTCAGAAGAGATGGAACTTGCCTGTGTACTTTCAGATAAGGTTTCAAGAGATTGCAGGTAACTTTAAGTGTTTTTGAGTGACCGATATATTTTCACAGATTACTACTAATCCCAATAAGACCTAGCTTCCCCTATGGGTTAGAACGGTGGTGGGCAAACTTTCTTCATGGGGGGCCAGAAAGTTTAGGAAATTTAAGTGGAGGGCCAGAAGTTGTAGCCCAAATTTATTTTGAGTTGCGATAATTGTGGGCCAAAGCCATATACTAATTATTTCATAGGACCGGCGGCGGGCTGGATAAAATCCATTGGCGGGCCGTACTTTGCCCACCACTGGGTTAGAAGGTCAGAATCTAGTGCTTACTTGTGCTGATTCTTAAAATTAGGTTGCTGAGAGCCCTAGCAAGTCCTTGCAAAAATCTGGTACAAAACTAGGGAAATAATAATGATGTTTTTTTTTATAAAAACAAAACAAACAAAAATTATAATGTTTATGTTACTTATATTAGACAAGCTTCTTGGAATAGTCATTAAATGAACCTTTTATTATCAGGTGGTTTTGAAGCAACTCTACAAAGTACCCCAACGAAACAAGACCAAGATGGTCTGGTGCTAAAAGAGACCTCCAGCTGCTGGATCGCCCTGCAGCAGTGCTGGTCGGACGGGGTCTACATTGAGGCCCTAGCCCACAAGTTCTGGAAGCTCTCGCTGCAGCTGCTGGCTCGATATTCCACTTGGTGCTGTACCATCTGTACCCAGGTTAGACATGTTTCATTTAACTCTCTTTATTGAGTAACTATGCAATAAAAATTAAATAATAACGGTCATTGTATAGACCTTTGTCTACGTCCCTAGATTACCTATTATATAATTTGAAGGATATTGTTTGATCAAGTAGAAGTTCCGTAGCCAAATGGCAAAAAACGGAACCCTTATAGATTCGTCATGTCTGTCTGTCTGTCTGTCCGTCCGTATGTCACACCACTTTTTTAGATACCACCGCGGCAGTAGATGACTACTAGGGACCATCCATTAATTACGTCACACGAATTTCTAGTTTTTTTTACCCCTCCCCCCTCCTTGTCACACTTGGTCACATTTTGCAAATCCCACCCCACCTGGTGTGACGTCACATTTTAGGCAATTTTGTTTTCAACGAAATCAGCGAATAAAATAATATAAATTAATTTTCGGTTACTGATGAATAGTGATGAAGTTAAAGTGACATCACAATGTTTGTGACTCCCCTCTCCCCCATGTCACAACATGTCACATTTTCTTGACCCCCTCCCACCCCCTAAACGTGTGACGTTATTAATGGATGACCCCCTACTACAAAAAGGATAATTTTCTCTTAGTCTCCATCTGCATTATAATTAAATTAATTATTCATGCTTAGAATCGTAATGGTCAGACCGGCTCGTATTCATTCGAATTTCGCGAATTGCCCATAAGGGATCATCCATTAATTACGTCACACGAATTTCTAGGTTTTTTTACCCCTCCCCCCGCTCCTTGTCACACTTGGTCACATTTGCAAATCCCTCCCCACCTGGTGTGACGTCACATTTTAGGCAATTTTGTTTTCAACGAAATCGGCAATACTAACTCGGCATTATAGTTTAATAAAAAAATATTTTTGGTAAAAGAAATATTAGTAATTTTATAACACAAAACCAATTAGGAACGAAAATTACCTACTTCCAAAACCCCATTATTGTACAGCGAATGCGGGCATTTTTCTCTGTCACCCCATGTACAGCGAATAAAAAAATATAAATTAATTTTCGGTTACTGATGAATAGTGATGAAGTTAAAGTGACGTCACAATGTTTTTGACTCCCCCCTCCCCCATGTCACAACATGTCACATTTTCTTGACCCCCTCCCGCCCCCTAAACGTGTGAATTAATTAATGGATGGCCCCTAAGGCCGAAGATGATGGTCTTATTTTTTGGCGCGTTACCTTGCCTCGTTTTTCGATTATTAATATAAGTACGGGCACAGGTAATGTGCTCAAACGAATATGTTGCACTTCTTTACACGGTGTTCATTCCTTTGGCTTTGACAAGACAACAGACTACTCTAGTTGGTGCAGTGCAAAAGTTCAATTTGACATTTTTGTTACAGAAAACTGCAAAATTAGAACCCACAAGTGTAAATAGGACCCTAATAGACAACAGTATTAGCATCTACGTGGACACGCAAACGCTCCTTCGAAGGCTACCCCAGTTCCTGCAGTCCGTCGAACCAAAACTACCTTGCCAGAACAAAGACCTACTTCGACAGACCTTGAAAACCACAGAGGAGACCCTCCAAGGCACGAGACACAAGATAAAAGAATCGATAGTCAACGAAATGTTCGATTATTTCAACATTCAGTTGAAGCAAGTTAGCGATATACCGCGTCTGTATAGGAAAACGAATAGGAGCGTGCCTACGAAACCTTGCACGTATATAGATGTGGTCAGCAGAGAGGTTCACCAGTTCAATGAGAACGGCAGGAAGCGATTAGATAACGCGTTTATGCAGGAGATATTCGAGGCGCTTTTCAATGTTATGACGGAGTCGTAAGTATTCCAGTGTTATAGGTACATTGTTACTGTGTCATTCCGTAAAAAGTATCTTGGCATTTTTATTAGGGTGCACTTTATTACGTTTTATACAAAGTCGGTGCACAGAATAAATAATAGTACTAGGTACAGGAGATTCACTCTCTAACAAAACGCGTCTGTTAATATCAGGACAGGGCTATAACCGCGAAAATCGAAGTTCGCACATTGCGGGCATTTTTCTCTGTCACTCTAATTACGCCTTCATTGGAGTAAAAGAGAAAGATCCCCGCAATTTGCGAATTTCGGTTTTGGCGGTAGCGCCTCAGATATGGCCGCTAGGTGGCGACAACGCCACGCGCGGCTTATGGCTAGCCACCAAAATTGGTGTGGAACGGATGTACTTGTACCTGCAAAGCGACAAAATCGCGGAGTTAGCCACGCCTGGTCGGTGTCAAACAAATGTACGGCCCGCCAAATACCACCACTTTCCCACAGCCCTTCGCCACCATCTACCTACACCTGACGCAAACAATTTCAGATGTGTCAATGTCACATGTGCGTTGCAGACCCTTTAGAAACCTTGTAAACTCCTTTTTCGAAGATCCTCATATCTGCTGTAGCCAGCCCACAATTTATAAATTGGTCATAATTGTCATAAATGTTCAATAATTCTGGTTTTCAAAGTTACTGAAAGGGAATTTCCTTCACGAAGTGCCCACATCTAGTTCTGTTATAAGTGGCGTAAGTGCCGTTCGCTGAAAAGTTAATTTGTTTATTTGTGAAGGTTTTCCTCGACTAGACGTTAAATATTACTTAGAATTACTATGTTAATGAATTACTCAGAGTAAGGAAGAATTGACGTCATGTGACTCATTTATTAGGTTATGAAAGACTGTCTAGTTTTGACAAGCCAATTCGTTATATAGTAACTGTTAGTAAAAAGATTAGCCCCAGACTCGAATCCCATAAGAGCATATCATTTTGTCATGAGCATGACACAAATTTCCTTTTTATTTACGTAGTATGGTTATTACCTATGTATGTATAGATGTCGCAATTTAGAAATAGTTGAATGGAACGAAGGCGCTGTATGTATGTATGAATGGAACGAATGATGAATCAAAGGAATTACGTACACAAATAAAAATATTTCATACATATAGTCCCTAAATACACATTATTAACGTGACAATTACATTTTTTCAGATATTACAAGTACGTAGAAGATGTCCTCACATCTGTTCAGAAAACAGAAGAGTCCCTAAGAAGACTGAAGCAAATACGCGAGAAGACTGCTCAACAGAGCAGCGATAGTTCTGGCCCCACTGATGGGGAGAAAATCCGCCTTCAACTTAGTGTGGATGTAGTGTCCTACGGAGCCCTAGCGAGGGCAATGCAGGTGGACGTCAACGCAATGCAAAAGTATAAAGAACTTAACTCTATGGTCACGGAAGCTGTAAAAAGTATAGATATTAAATGATATGCACATTTATACGCTAATCGTAGATTTTCATTTCATAACCCTTATAGCAGAAAGATAAATTGAAATGCGTTTATTAGTAAGGTTTGGAATGGGATGAATAAATAAAAAATGAAATATAGGAATTCTAAATAGATGCTGATCTAATAATTTCATATTTATCTTTATGCTTTTGATTCATTTTAGATTAAAGGAAGTGAGGAAGAAAACTATTGCTTTTAACATAAACATGTATTTGATCAGAATAAAATTGTATGATTTGAAAAAATAGAAACCATTCACTTATCACTTAAAATTATTAACAAGATAAAATCTTACTAATACTATTTGTGTGGAACAAAATATGTTAAGATTGTGTTCGGTTTAGCTTTGTTCATTGTTCGGGGGCTACTCCGCGCCACACCGGAGCCCGAGGGGTTCTTCCACATAGCCTTCAGCTCCTGCTGCATCTCGTACGGCAGCGCACTGAACACCTCCTTGTCTACGTCGCTGGGACAGTTATCACAGCCTCCTTCTGCAACATCTTTCATAGTATCTGAGTTGTCAGACATATTGTCTTTAGCTGGACTCGCTCTAGGAGTTAAGGATCTATCTCGAGAATTCAGTCTGAGCTCTGAAACTTTCTCTAACTCTTTAGAGTTCAGTCGTAACTCTCCCACTTTCAGCTTGCTTGGTGATGCTACGTCCCCTTTAGATAAACATCTTTTTTTTGCTATCCAATTCACTTTTTTGGGCTTCTTAGGCGAGGGTTCCACTTCCGCGTCAGACAAGTCAGTTGTTGTGCTGCTGCTTGGAGAGGGAGCGGAATAGTCCATGGATGAGACCGAGGTGTCACAGTCATTTTGCAAGTTCAGTACAGACTGGACGGATATGTCATTCATAAGGTAGTTGACTATGGAACTCCTTCCTGTCATGCGTTCCTGGAACTTGGTAAATGCCAGCCCTACTAATGTCAAATGGAATGGTTTGGACAAGTCAATGAGTTTGTTAAATAATCTCATAATGATACTTAAGAGTTTCTGCTGCCCTGCTGGAGTGACGGATAATGTGCCATTGGATATTGTGAAGATGGATGGTGAGATCTGACACTGTCTGGATTCCCGGTGACTGCTAAGTCTCTTGGCATCCTTTTTCCGCAGAGTCACTCGGAGCGAGACAGGAATGCGTCCATCCTCCCTAACTAGCACCAGGAGTCTCTGGAGCAGAGCAGAAAATTTTTCTTCCACCTCACTCTTAACACTAACAGTCTTGAAACTGTCCTCCAACCCTATGCTCTGGGGCTTTCCGGACTGCTTCACTGGAGTATTGTCATTCCCTAAACTTAGGCTCTTCAATCTGACAGCCATGTCACTGTTAAAATGCTTCTTTAGAAACTCTAAAGGTACTCCCTGTAAGTCCGCCACTGTAATAATTTTCTGTGTCACAAGTGCTTCTGAAGTCTTTGAACCTATGCTTGGAATGGACCGCACACTAGGCAGTGAGGACATGAAGCCCTCTGCATGTTCTGGGAACATGGTGGTCTGGTCATTAGGCTTGTGAAGTGGACAGATTAGCTTTGCCAACAGTTTGTTATGTGCAATACCCGCACAAGTTGTGAAACCTAATTCATTGTATATCCTCTGTCTCATTTCATTTGCTATTTGTGATGCTAATTTCAGTCTCATGTGGCACCCGCAGGCGCACTCCGTCGTCGGCTCTTCGTATACGTGTCCAGGCACAGTTATATTGTTCACATCTGCACTTTTTAACTTGTCTTGTACTAACTTTGTGACATCTATAAAGTTTTCGTCCATGCCCAATTTTTCGACGGGACATTTCCAACTGGATAACAGTTCGAATATTTTGTTAGAAGCTGCCCTGTAATTCGTGAGATCTTCTCCGTTGACCAGCTTGATGTCGGGACACACCTTGAGCGCCTCGTTGACGAGCATGCACTTGTGCACGCCGCAGCGGCGCGCCTCGTAGTTGCTCGTGATCACGAAGTTCTTCTGTTGCACCCCGAGCGGCACCGACCGCAGTTCCGGACAGCGCAGCATCTCTACTTGAGCGTAAAAACAGTCGATGTCGATGTGTATAATTGTACGCGGGTGCTCGTGCTCGCCCTCGGTGTAACTGGAACTGCTGCAATCCATGATTCTGTGGAGTAACAAGTAGTTTAGTCATAATTTGCATTGTTCCCGACTTAGTAGTACCTGTTGCAATGTAGTTCATTCGACAATGACTAACCTGTCGTCCATGACTTTTACATTGAAAGATGCTGTATATTTTGGAGTATATAAATATCAAAAATTGTTCCGAAATTATTGTTTTTCTTTCATAAAATACTAAATATTGATATTTCCAATGAGACAGTCACGACACATCAACAGACGCAGTGTTGTCAATATAAAATAACACCATTTGGGCCGTTTGTGAATTTTACGATTTCCCCCGTATATTAATCAGAGTTTTAAAATTCAATTTTAGTTATTTAAAAGCCAGTATAATTTGTATTAAACTTTGTACCTTATATGTATAGTCAATTAGTTAATTGCCGGAGCAAATGCATCATGCGTTGATCATGCGTAAATTATGCGTAAATACTTCAATTTTATTGGATGAATGATATACACACGCTTTTATTTAACCATACCTTCAAAATACCTTTGTAATGACATGGTAATGATGGTAATGACATGACATAAATAGTGATGTGCAATATCAAAAAGAATACATTACAAATTATTCGATAGTAGGCTATGAAATAAACTGTTAGTTGTTTAATTTTGTAGTTCTTGCATTAATTAAAGCAGTTTTATAGCTGAATTTGTATAAAAGAACCAGGTTTTATTACTTAGTTCGTAGCTTATTACAGTTTAATTAAGCTCACCAAAAGAATCGATTTCACAAAACGATGATTAATACTCGCCAGCGCCACTTTGTTATGTCAAATTTGCGTATGTTGTGTCTTGTCATTTCTTTCACAAGAAAGTGGGTGTTTTAACAACATTTTGTTAAGCAACTACGCTGTTTAATCATTTGTTAAATAGTAATGTCTGCATCTACGTGAAATACAGCCATGGAGGGGTTACCTACGGGTGACATCCAGGCTAAATACCAAAAGTTGGCAACGGAATATTCAAAGGTACAGGTGTTCTTACATGCGAGGCACTGTAGTCGGCAATTTGTAAATCTGTTGTTTCCGTTACAGTTGCGAGTTCACGTTAAAGTGTTAAAGAAGGGCGTGCTAGATGAGCAAGCGAAGTCTAACGAGTTGAGAGAGAGTTTGAAGGAGAAGGAGAAAGCACTGAGGAAAGGGGAGTTGGAGATAGATTCACTCACGTTTAGGAATCAGCAGCTAACGCGGCGCGTGTCTGTGTTGCAAGATGAGCTCGAGCTGTTACAGGTCAGTTGGCAGAAGACTCATTCAAGGCCGAACATGTTAATCAAATTTAAATAATCTATTAAAATGAATGCAAACAAGCATACAAGCAGATGGAGTAGATAGTTAAATTGTCAATGCAAGCACATCTGTTCTTCTTATTATAAGCAATTGTTATTAAAATGCATTTGTTCAGCATGTCAAACTATTTGTATTATATTCACAATTATTTTTTTTTGTGTCAAGAAAATTGTACCTATTAGAATTATACAGAAATATTCAGATTGTTGTCATTTATAGAGTAAATCTACAAAGAAGGCAAAGAGTAAAGATGACAAGCCTGCTGCAACCAGCAGTGCCCCACCGCTGGACACCGGTATACTTCAGGAAGAGCTCCAGAAGAAGATCATGGAGAATGCGCAGTATGCTTCACAGGTAGCTGGAACATTCACTTACTTAACAGTTCCCTTTTGGTGAAGCGGATGGTGGATGCCCTGATTTTTTAACTGAATACAAGTACTTCAGAAGCGGTATCATGGTCACATTTTCATCACCTGTAATGCCATGTGTCACTTTCGGACTTACGTATTTGTTTGAACGTGACAAATGATAAGAGCCGACCAGCTTAGCCTTACAGCTCATGATTTGACACTATGTCTTATCCTTACACAATCCTATTAATTTCTGTTTAACCCAGTGATTGACTGGTAGGAGAATGTTTAAGGCATTAAGTCCGCCTTTTGTAGTTTCTACTTAGTAATAGTAATAGTAATATTACTACTATTACTATTACTAGTTACTACTTATTCTTGTGCAATAAAGTTAAAAAAATCCGTAATCAAAGCATGTTGAGTGAATATAACTTAATAATAAGTGAGTAAACTGTTTAAAATAATTTTACCCAATTCCATCAAAATATAAAAAAAAAATGTTTACAGTTATTTTTGTGATCTTGATAGTTTCATTCTACAGCTAGATTACATTATAAATTCAGAAATAAAGTAAATAGTTTATTGCAGAGACCCCACTGCAAATGTTTGTTTTTGTTAATTCTACTGAATTATACAAGATTTACAGGAATATGGTTGAACTTGGATTGAATGAATACCATACGCCGCTTATCTTTAATGTTATAAAGTGAATCATTCCACATTATCATTAGTGTAAATATAATTTTAGTTATGATTGCCCCTTCATAAATTTTAAGATAAGCTTCATATGAGATAATATTTTCACATCACAATTTTAAATAACTTATTCAGTAGGTGCATAGTTATGATTAGAGACCCACCTAATGATAATTGAAATGATGTTTTTATATCAGTAAGGGTTTATTAAGCTGTTTGTCTTATGTACACTGACCAATTGTTTTAATTTACACACTGATATAAAATATATGGGGTTCCTTTTAGGTACCTTACCTAATCTTGAGTACATATGTCCCACAATCTGAAAATTGTTTTGCTTCTGATAGTGATTAGTAACTACTAACTACTACTATGTATTTATTTTTATTTTGTTTGCATTATTGTTTATCTGATTATAAATCCTATCTTATAGATGTAAAGTCTTCAATTCTGCGCAATGGCGTGAGCCATTAACAAGATCTTATTAATTAATAAGTTAATTTACTTATTAGATAATTAATTCTGGGTTGAAAGCATTTTCTTTATTTACTGAATAAACGTCTTTAGCCGGCCGTGGTGACGCGCGCGACGCGCGAGGCACGTCTACACTGGCCATTTTGTGCGTGAGGAAATTGCCTCGCGTGTATGCTCGCTCTGTGTGGACCCGGCTACTAAATTATTTGTAATTTCTAGCTTTCAGACAAAGTATTCGAGCTGTCCCAGCTCAAAGCGGCCCTGGACGACTACCAGCGCCACCTGAGCGAGAGCGACAACCGGTACAAGTGCGAAGTGGCCAAGCTGCGGCACAGGAACCAGGAGCTTCAGTTCGCGTTGGAGGAGGCGCAGAGAGCGAGCGGCACGCCGAACAGACAGCCCAGCCAGCCAAGCTGTAACGGGGACTTGCTGTCGGAGGGTGGCAGCTTGGTAAAACAATTACATAGTCATACGAATGGTTTATAAGTTTGTTAAATGAATTTAATGATTATATCATTATTTTGTTTTATAGATCGGCAGCGAAGACGCGCTTAGCTCCGTGGACGAGCTCAACGCCGTGGAGCAGATCAGTGCGAAGGCGCATGCTACCGAACAGGTGAGCTTCATTCACCTACTAATTTTGTTCACCACAATCACAAAATAAATAATAGTACTCGGTACACTCACTCTCTAACAAAACGCGTCTGTTACGATCAGCACAGATTTGGCCGCTATGAGGATGGAAGTCGGGAGGTGTATTGATACAACCAGATTCTAAATAAGACTACATTTTATTCATAAAAAAAATAAATGAAATGAAAATAAAGATCATCGATTATATAGCATTGAAATACACGTACATAAGCATCTATAGTTCTATACACTACACCGCTAGGTGGCGACAGCGCCACGCGCGGCTTATGACTTCCCAAAATTGGGGTGGAACGGATGTACTTTTAGCTACCTGTAGCAAAGCAACGAAATCGCTGAGTGAGCCACGCCTGCCACAATGCCAACTAATCATTTCTATTACCTACACTCTTGCGCGGATCCACGGTGCGAGTGAATGCCTGTTGAAAAATAATATGAGCAACGCTGGCGCGGACGCGTGTGACGGATTTTAGCCGCGATGGCAACCGCGGGGTCCGCAGGCGTGCACCCGTGTGAGACAGCGGAGGCACACAGTCCTACCTAAGGAATTGAAACCTTTTGCAGTTGGAACAAAGTCGCATTTCATTAGTTTTGATCGCTTTCAAAACAAAGAAAAACATTTCAATTGTAAACAAAGCTAAAACTTGCTACGATATTTTGAACTACTTGACGTGTTTTATTATTATCTTTTTCAACAAGCAAGATAGAGTTAGTAAACACTATAAATTGACTAAAAGTAGTATTTATCTTGTTGCAGTACTTGCAGTAAGGTTTAAAATGACATTAAAAATAATAAATAGTTTAAATGACAGAACTTGACACCCATATAAGTAGATCTCAATTATTTTGTCAAAGAGTCAACAATGACACATATTCTTAAAATTGAACTATGCTCTCATTTGACATTTATGTTTTTGTTGGCATTTATTCTACACACATTTATTTAATTTAATAACATAATCTAAACTTTAACAGGAAAACCAAAAACTCCGCATGGAATACGAGCTCCTGCAAATGGAAAACGAAAGCCTAAAACTCGAAATTAGCAAACATGTATCAGCATCCCAAAGACGGAGAGGGGACGGCCATGATTCCGGAGACTTTAACTTTTACTCTGCGACCTCAGTGGACGGAGAAGGCAGGGTCACCGGGCTACTTGGCAGTATGGAAGTGCCCTTCCTACTTGGACATGAGATACAGACGAGGGAGGATAGGATGAAGACGTACTTTAGGAATAAGATTAGCGAACTGAAAGTTGAGAATGAGCAGTTGAAGAGTAAGACTGAACATTATGTGAAAGAGGTTAGTTTTTTTAATGATAATTTATATGTGGTCTGAAGATTAATCGCTCTAAGTATCGTCGTTATCTATTACGCTTGTAAATCCCTCGATGATGATGACTCGGCCCGGCCATGATAATTGTGTTACTAGTTCGTTTTTTTGCATTAGAAAAAAAGCAAACAATCTTGATGTGTCTTTTAATTGAAAAACACGTTTTAAAAATAAGTCACGGCAAATATGTAACAATTATGAATCTAATACTTCTTCTTCTTCCTCGCGTTATCCCGGCATTTTGCCACGGCTCACATAGGAGCCTGGGGTCCGTTTGACAACTAATCCCATGATTTGACGTAGGCACTAGTTTTTTTTTTTAATTTTTTTATGAATCTGATACGATCATTTATATTTTTCTGCTTTCATAAGTAATAGTTACTGATTTTTAAGGAGCATTTTTCAATTAAAAGACCATGTCAAGATGGCTTACCTTCTTTCTAATGCTAAAAAAAACGAACTACAATCAAATTTTTTGTTTTTGGTATGAGCTATGGTTAAAATTTAGAAAAATGTATCGACATCGTTTACTTTGTTATGTCCACACAAAACAAGCTGGTTTTCCCGAACGTTTATGATCCAAACAGACTTACTTCCCTCGCCGATTTATATCACACTCGGCCGGCAAATACTTCTTTGCATTTGTGGTAACGTACTATTATTTGTTGACAGTGTGAGATGCTGAGGACGAGGTTCGAGGAGATGGAGCGAGACAGAGAGACGGACGCGCGCACCATAGAAGACAAACATAAAACTATTAGTAGATTGGTAAGTTTAATATTAAGAAAAAATAAATCTGTTGTTACTATTGACGTGCTAGAATTTTCATATCCAAAAACATCACACACACGCCAACATCATTAGTACGGGCTAACAAATGGGTCGAAGTCTATCCGCAAGGGCCCCCGAAAACAATAAGATAAGATAAGACGGGCTAACAAATATCAACTTAACTTGAAAGTTACTTTGACGACGTATGCCTTCGCCATAATACCCTGTTATAATCTTTTTTGCCGTATTGCGTTCAAAGGCCAAGCACTAAATGCTCATATAGACATTGTAAAAACTCTCGATACATTCCCGATTGATCAATGCAATGTAACGAAACTCGCATACATTTTTCGTTGTTCTTATTATTTTTTAGTTAAATAGCTTCGTGATTGCTTCTGTGCTCACAGTCAACATAAAATTGTGTTATCTCAGGAGGAGGAGCTACATTCCACGTCCCACAACTACGAAGAGCAGATGTCCGTTCTGACGGAGCACGTGGCCGGCCTCAACGAGCAGCTCGCGCGCCAGCATGACCAGATCGACCAGCTGAAACACCAGATGAGCAGGAGGAAATAGACCTTTCCGGGACCGTCCTGGGACCGTTTCGGGACCGTCCTGAACCCTTCCTAGGATGATATTAGGATCCTAACGACACTTCCCAAATTTTTGAAATATCCCGAGACAGTTTTTCCACAACTACGAAGAAAAGATGTCCGTTCTGACGGAGCATGTGGCCGGCCTCAACGAGCAGCTCGCGCGCCAGCACGACCAGATCGACCAGCTCAAGCACCAGATGAGTAGGAGGAAATGGACCTTTCCGGGACCGTCCTGGGACCATTTCGGGACCGTCCTGAACCCTTCCTAGGATTATATTAGGATCTTAACGGGACTTTTTCCGAGGTATCTTAGAAATATCCCGAATATCCCGACACAGTTTTGTAATCTTGTCGGGACCGTTTAAGAAACCCTCCCGGGAGCATCTTGGAACCTCTCTGGGAGCTCCTCAGGACTATACAGAAAGTTTCACGGGACTTGCCGCGATACCTTTCGATTTTTCTTTTTTCGGAATCATCTTTGAAATATCCCGAGACAGTCTTGTAACCTTGTCGGGACTGGTTAAGAATCCTTCCCGGGACCATACTGAAACCTTCATGGGACTTGGGAATTTGCCGGCAGTCCTAAGGCCTTCCTGGGACCGTTATAGAATAGACTATCGTGGGATCAGAACTTTCTCGTGACCATCTCGGGACTGTCCGATCGGGCAAGGCACGCTATCCGCGAGACGTGACGCATCTGTTTGTTAACTTCACGTTAACAAGAAATTTGAAGCAGAATTGGCTGAGATGTCAGTTGACTAGAAAAAAAGAAGTGACTTGGGCAAGGTAAGCTGTTCAATGATGATAGAAATAGGAAAGACTGGTTAGTTATGTCGTACCATAGGCATTGGATACTTATGGCTCCCTGTAAGTTAAAGGCACCTGCAAATATATAACAGCGGCCAAGGTTCCACAACTATTTGACCCCTGTATAGTCAAGATGTTAAAGTGTATGTTGAGATATTTTTGAGAAACTTGGCCACTGCAATATATTTAAACTTTTGAACGCCAAACGGCGCATCCATTTGCCGTGCTCCTGACGCCACGGGGGTAAAATTTAGTTTTGTGAATAAATAATGCCTACCTAAAAGTGGGGTGTTTTTCAGTAGATTTAGGTACATCAAAAAACGATCGACGTCAAATGCCGTCTTTGGCGTCGTTGTCACGATTTTGCGTTGACGTCAATTGCCGTCTGTGGCGTTCAAAACGTTAAAAGCGACTGTAGGTGGATAGAGATAGCTTGAAGTTGCTGGTCAACATTTGAAAGGTATGTCAATAAATAGGGCTCTTGTTAAGTCGTGTTCAGAATAATCTAGGCTTCAAGGGCATAGAAAGAAAGGGAAATAGGTGTTTTATGATATGATAAACACGCGGTAGATTTCATTTGACTGTTTTTTAAGTTTACGCTTATTTTCTACTGTTCATTGTCAAATAAATTTATACTAACCTTTTCGACGCCGCGTCAAACACAAAAGCTGACTTTCAGACGCCACGTCACCGAAGTGTCGAAACTGAAGTTGGATATGTATATGAACGTAGGTCGATGTTGCTCTGTGGTCTGTGACTGAATAATCTGTCTTTGGCGTTGGACCTACAGTGCGGATATATCAGTCATTGGCGTCCAAAAGGTTAAGCGATTCGATCTACAAATTTATTAGGTACCGTCAACGCCGAAGTAAATCATTCGCTCTTTTCGGTTAGACTTGCGAACTAGAAAGAGACTTAAGAGACGAATGCTTTATCTTGGCGATTTACATTACCATACTGCGGTTCAGTAGGTAATAATGACAATATTTTACCTTTTTTGCTCTTATTCAATAGTGTTCGAAAAAGATAGATGGGTACATATAATATTATTGTCATTTTTACAACATGTTGTAGTAAAATGTCCAAAACTTTGTAATAATCATGTATACATTATATAAGTATAACGTAATATATATAAGACATGTATAAATGTAAAAAAAATGTTATAATGAAGTTGAAGTTTATTGTAAAAATATGAGATTGTCTTAAATAATTCGTGGCCCAAAGATGTACGAAATTGGACTTTATTTTCAACTCTATGTGATCTATTTTATCTTGTTAAATTATACTTGTTCTCAATTATGTAATTATGTTGTATGCTTTGCTTATATATATAAATAAAGTCGATATGAAACTCAATCTATTGTCGACTTGCTTCAGATAAAAATATAGTGTAAGTAGTCAAAAAATTTGCCGGATTTCGTCATCACTCTTGCAGTCATGTTTTTATAAAATACGTTTACATACTGTTTCAATACCGGTTACAACATTTTGTCTTTAGGCGCTTGTGGAAATACTTGTGGTTTTCCATCAGAGAAAGGGTCCTTATGGGCATTTTCATTTTAACTTTTAATTTAACCCGTCGAACCCCATAATACAACAAATTGATGCGGAGCAATTTGACTTATATCGATTTGTAGTAACACACGTCTGATACTGAGTCGCTACGACCCAAATTGTCTTAGTATCACACGGGTTAAAGCGCGTCTTAACTCGTGTTTCAGTAACGTCACAGAATAAATAATAGTCCTAGGTACAGAAGACTCACTCTCTAACAAAACGCGTCTGTTACGATCAGCACAGATATGGCCGCTAGGTGGCGACAGCGCCACGCGCGGCTTATGGCAAACCCCAAAATTGGGGTCGAACGGATGGACTTTTAGCTAATACCTGTAGCAAAGCGTCGAAATCGCGGAGTGAGCCACGCCTGGTAACGTCTAACCGTCACATTCCTGACCAAATGTATGGGGTTTGACATTGGTTTGACATTGACCGTCAGTTTTGTGGCGATTGCTAACCAGCCGTTAATGGTACACAGTTACTCAGTCCTCTGGGCACAGAATAAATAATAGCACTACCGTACAGAAAGGACACTTCCTACTGAGCCGATGTTTGACAGGGATTCAGGGACGAATCAAGCTATCCCTTTAGGTACTGTGGTTGTGCACGTAAAAGGAAGTCAAGTGGTGCCAACCCTAATACATAATTGCTCGGAGCAATGCTGAGCCGAGTTTGCCCGAAGTCAGGAGTTCCCCCCACTACTCTGGGCCTAATTCGTGTCAGTCTGCTAGGTATTCGTTCAATAGGAATAAGATTATGAAAGCTTTTCATTCAAAGATATTTGAAAGATAATTATGACTGTACTTTATATTTTTCTTAATTTTTGAGTATTCAGAAGAAGCAACACCTTTAAAATGTTAATCTGATAGGTGAGTTGCAGTTCAAAAGATTTTTATTAATTTGTATCCAACCATCTAGGCAAATAAGTTATTCATCTCTTTCAGTTTTAAAACGTTTGACAGAGATAGATTAATGATAATGCCTAATAATAGCAGTCACTTTAATTAAAAGGATTGTATTTGTATTTCCTTTATCCTATTTAGCTTAACATCAATAATTTTGATGGAAGTCATTTGTAAACTTAATTGTATTTATTAAGACTAGTGACGATTTATATAATAAAGACTGCTATTCTCCATAACAAGTCGCCTTCCGAGTGTATCTTGACTAGAATAAATATGGCGACGTTCTAAAGTAAGGACGCTAATCACAAAGAATTTCGTACATTACCCCCCGTTTTTCTATCTCTATCGTACGCGCATATTTATATTGCTATCTCATCGATGATGCCGGCGGTCAATGCCACGACGCACGGTACGAGCGGGATAGCAATATAATTATGCACTTGCGAGAGATCGGAAATAGAGGGCAATGTAAATTATTCATGCTTAGCGTCCTTACTTTAGAAGGTCGCCAAATTTATTCTAGTCTAGAAATTCACTAGATGGCGCAATGTACCATGGTCCTAATATT
Source organism: Cydia fagiglandana (assembly GCF_963556715.1). Taxonomy (NCBI): domain Eukaryota; kingdom Metazoa; phylum Arthropoda; class Insecta; order Lepidoptera; family Tortricidae; genus Cydia; species Cydia fagiglandana. The sequence goes on along the minus strand of NC_085949.1, from coordinate 5,186,976 downwards.
GGTGACGGAACCCTTTTGGAAAGCGAAATATTTGACGGAACCCCAAACTAAAAATTTTCGTTCGTCACTGTGGACCAGATATACCTATAGAAGTGCTGGTTTTTTTTTTCTTATTATTACAAGTATTTTCGCGGAACCCCAACAGAAGCTTTACGGAACCCTAGGGTTCCGCGGAACACACTTTGAGAATGGCTGATCTAGATAAACTGAATTTAGAGTTAATAGGAATGAAAACTATTATTGGAGACTAGGAGGCATTATTATATCATCGCTAAGAGATTTTTCAACAAATACGTTATATGTATAAATATTATGTATAAAATGTAACGTAAGAATAATTCGGTCCCTCAATACCTAATAAAGTATAAATGTGATGAAATTTTATTACTGTAAGTAATTATTTATTACATTATGTGTATAAAAGGGTATATATACTGTTTACACTGTATTTATGTTATATTGTAAGTATAATGAAATAACGATTAAATAGTTTTGAACAAAGTGTGTTTTTATATCGAATTAGTTAGGTATAGCTGTAAATAAATTATTTATGTATCACTTTATAATTCAGCGGTTTGATGGTATGGTGGAATACATAACACATACCTACATCGGACATAGGCAGACTGCTCAAATCATAATCATTTTGTATACATACATACCTATTTCGTGTTATTATATATCGTGAGCTTACAACGATATTTTGATAACTCCCATTAGGCTTAAGTCCGCCAGTCCTGTCCTAAGACCGTCATGTAGGTAATCAAATAAAACACATGGCTATATGCACAACTTTGTATTATAACGATAATCATAAGCACCCTTATATCTTCTGTTACATTTAATCAACAGTTACATTATCGTTATAAATATTTATACAAAATTTATCAATTTATCGAACAGCGTGGCAAATGATTGTCTAAGTGTCTCCATACGTGCAACACCCACGAACATACTGGCAAGCGACTTTTGGGGACTCCATCCATACACAAAACAAAAAAGTTCAGACATATAAATAATATTGATTTTGAGTGAAGTCAGAATTATGGCGCATTGTTCTCAAAATAAATAGTAAAGTAAGGAATGTAGGTACTTATACAAAGCCAGCCGGCCTAGCCAAGGTTACAATCGCTATCGCTTCGACAACAAAAATAATTATGTCTCTCTATCACTCTTCCATATTAGCGCGACAGTGACAGTTGCGTATCGATCGCTACGGAGCGTAAGCGATTAGCATCTTGGCTACGCGGCTTGGACAGATATAATAATTTCATCAAACTGAATAGACTCTACAGATGTAGTGGATAATTAATTTCCATCGTATTTTCACGGAAACGTACGTACCTACGTACGAACGTGTCTTGCTATTTCAGTCAGTCTCGGTACAAAATGTACTGAGGTTGACTGAAGTAGCATGGCACATATGAACAAATCCGAGAAAATACGATGGAAGACAATTGTGCACTACATCTGTAGCTAGGACTGTGAGCCTTAAGAGGGTAAAGCGGAGCACTTTGTTTGCATGGATATGTAGTATTTGTATTTGTGCCCTTAGCCAATATCATAATAAAAGATTTCTGGCACAGTTGTGTAGGCCATCATTTAACCTATGGTCATGTGAATTATACATGAAAGCACCATAAAACAGTTGATTTTGTTAGGAATGCTAGCTGTATTAAGGGCAGCGATTTGTTACAAATTTAGACCTAAATGGCAGTTAACTGTACAGTGCTAGCCGTCACACTTTCATATTATAGGGGCAGCATGGGGGTTATTCCCGCTAGTTACCACCAAGTTGTTACCAGTGGTAACTACTGGGATTTTTTCTCCTCTTACCACTGATAACTACAGGGAAAAATAATTCCGATTTAGTTACCACCAACTCGGTTGGGAATTTTTTTTCTCAGTAGTTACCAGTGGTAAAAGGTGGGATTTTTTTTTCCAGTAGTTTCATTTCTCAATAAAAATGTCGTGAGACACAATCATTCCGTTGTGTTTTACTTATACTTAGTATGTGTTCGCATTTTGCACCAGCTCAGGGCATTGTTCAAAAAATATTTTGCACCGTGGTAAATTGCCTGCCTTCATATGCCGCAGTGTTATGTCGCTGGCCCAATATTACAAGGTTCTATGTTACATCAAGATAAGTAGTTGAAATTCGACTTAATATCACTACTCGTATGACAATAGTGAGTGAGTGAGTGAAACATAGAACCCTGTAATATTGGGCCAGCGATGTGTTAATGCGCGTCCCAAAATTTGTTAGTTCTATCTAAATATAATTATCAAATTTTAGGCACCTACTGTACTACACATGTAAAAAATCTACGCCTATAACCATTTGTACTTGCAATGCGAGTTATATTGAACTTTAACATTCATATATGCGGGTGTTTTTGGAAACTTATTTGCATATTTGGTTTTATCTTAGATGGAGAATAAATAAAAACAAAAGTTATCCCCAAAAGTCACTTGCTTCATTCATAAACTTGTATCCTAAACATGTACATAAAAATAAACGTTACTGTCATAAGGCATTAAATAAAAACGAATGCATTTAGATACCTATCCATAACCGTAAGTATAATTATATTCGGTTAATTTAAAAACACATTCACGTTGGATTAAAATATATAAAATAAATAATGTAAAAAATGTGCTCATTCAATCTTTACATTCATATGCTACCTACACACATTTCATTTATACAAATTGTCTTGTTAATGTTATATTTTTAATTTTATCATGATTTTTATGATGCATATTATATATTGACAAGTATAAAAATGTCCCAATCAACATCTCAAAAATATATAACAATGTTTTTATAAGGTCATACTTTTGATAAGGTTGAAAACACATTTTTATACTCAAATCACTCCAAATAGACTTTTAAAGTAGTTAGATCAATAACGGGTAAGTGTAGCTATGAGGCAAGTCTAGAACTGGCATTCACATAAGGGCCTGTCTACACATTGATTAGCGTTTATTGCGAGACATACATTTGCTATTAACCCATGGAGCGCCCTACTGTCACACTGCACACGTTGATAGTATTTAGTATAGGAGTTACATACTAGTGTGATACTGGGGCGCCCCAACACTAATCAATGTGTAAACAGGCCCCAATATGAAGGTTAACCACACTTACCCCGCAGCCACACTTACCCCTATTGACCTTAAATCATTTTGGCGTCTAACAGTGAATCGAAACACTTATTTTCACCTCAGCAGCTCGAACAAGGGTACTTTGCTTCTTAAAAACAGTGAGCAAAATGCGATTTTGCTCACTGAGTCATTTTGTCTCACTCAGTGAGCAAAATCGCATTTTGCTCACTGAGTGAGACAAAATGTCATTCAAGTGATTTTTATAGTCAAATGTCATTTCAACATGCGGGGTCTAATACAAAGTTCGATATATTTGGGTTCTATTATCTCTGTCCCTCTAGGTATGTTCTCACTGCTTAGGGTGAAAAATTTTGTGTACTACACGAGATCAAAGTTATTTACATCTCGTGCGCTTTTGAATCCCTTACTACGCTCAAGATTCTAAATTAGATTCACTCGCTACGCTCGTGAATCTATTATAGAATCTTTCGCTTGCACGGGACTCAAAATAAGCACTCGAAGAAATATCAAACTTTGATCTCTTGTTGTACAAATAACTATTGTCACCTTTGGCACGCCAAGCACGCAACTAATGATAGGCTCTACATTTTCCTCAACCGCCGGGCAAAAGAGACGCAGCTATAAGTTAGAGTAGCAAGCAACCAGTGCTGTATATATATACTAAAAAATAGCACACTTAGTTAAATTAAGACAAGTCTACGAGTGTTTGCGTTTTAGCCCGACGATTGAAGTAAATTATTAATTAAAACTAAAGAAAACTCTTAAACACGAGTGCCGTGTAGTCAACCAGATTAGTCCATTACGTTATATCTATTAGTTAAGGCATAAACTATGGCTAGTCCCTCATGATTCCCTCTTAGTAACAAGCTACTGTTTGAGCCTTCAACAAATACCGGGTGTGGCCTGTAATAAGAGCAAAAATTTTAACTGTAGGCTGTACTCCTCATACTAATCAACATTTGTTCAGCGACTTTTGAAAATAACTTGTACTTTGATTTTTAATACACTTTAAAGGTTATTCAAAGACGCAATGTATTGCGAATTTTGTTATGTTTAAGGCTTGACAAGCAACGTCAATCAGAATTATATGGCGTGGCGATGGCGTCCATTGAAGATAATATTTATTTTGTATGAAAAATATGGAGTCTAAATACTTCATAATTTTTAAAAGTTGTTGAACAAAAGTGTCACCGTTTGAGGAGTACAATCTATGTTTTAATTATTTGCTCATGTCACAGGCCACACCCGGTATATCAATTGATCAATTTAAGTCCATGTGCACCTAATATTGGTCCATCTTATTGGTTTTGTTTAAAAAGCTATTAAGAGTCACAGGAACCTAGACGCCGCAAGTTATGTCATTTTAAAATAACATGATATTTGACATGAACATTCTAGTAACATAGTTAAATCTGTCTGGTACCAGCGTTCGTTGCTAGAAATATAAGTACAGATATATTGACGTAACTGTTCATGCCAAACTTCATGGGATTCAAGTACGTCGTTTTAAAATTTGTATGGGAGCGGCTTTTTGACGCTGGGTTCGAGTGACCTTTCATTTTTTACGTTTTTCAAGGAATTTGTTAAAGTTGAGGAGTTAATCAATCTTATTATAAACCATGCAAAGTTATCGTGTCAGATATATATGACATACGATTTTTAACTTTTGATATGATCCAACTATTTACTCATATATGCAAATAAATGCAATAACAGAATAACAAGATTTTAATTTTCTTACACAATAGGGACCTATTGTACGAGAAAATGAATTTCCGTTTTACTTTTTACTGTATTCCTTTGAGATGCACAATATAGATGTATTATATAACAAATAGTACAAACACATAAGGTAATTACGGGTAAGTGTAATAAACACTAATCAATGTGTGAACAGGCCCCAATGTGAAGACCAGCCACACTTGTCCCTAATGCCACACTTATCCGTAATGACCTTACGAGTAACTTGTTACAAAGTTAAAAATAAGTCAATGCATATTTGGTTTGTAAATAATAAATATAACTACATTACAATGGCTTCGTATAAACATGATTATAATAGCTAGATGAATGAAGCGAGTCGGCCAAAAGTCTGTGCGGTTTTAGTTATAATTATAGCATTCGTATTAGTTTGGATCCTTTAACCCTTTGACCGCTACGCCTATTATATATATCGCACCATCGTAAATCATAATGGAATGAACGAAGGTTAATATTAAACTGTAACCGTGCACGTCTGTGGCCTGTTTTAGCGGTCAAAGGATTAACCTATCGTGTGTTTGATTAGGATCCTAACCGATTTTTTCCGTCATCAGTTTTCATTTTTTTAGAATGATTTTTTTTCTGCTCTATACGGCTCGACCGAGGTTCGAACTCACGGTTTTAGTCCACAGGAAAGGTAAAACAATATGGCAATCCGAGTTTTAACAATAAGAAACACATTCAATGATTTTAACATCGCCCTGGCCAGGCCTGGCCATCAGTAGTCTTAATACAAGTATGCCGCGACATTAACTATCTCTGACGCGAGATAGATCTACCCGCCCCTTTCTAATTAACACAGTTAGGAACAGACGGGCAGTCTATGAGAGATACTGTCGTGGTATACTCCTGCTAAGCCTACAGTACAAATGGAGTCTATGCTAGGACTTAGTTAGATATTTTCTCAGCCACATAGAAGCTCAACTTTTGGCTTCGCCGTAGTTGGGTAAAAACATTAGCGTTGTCATAACTAAGACCGATAATATGGTAATCTATTTTTACTGTACGAGATTTTTTTTTATTTAGTTAGTCATAAAATGATTGTACTATAATAGTGTAGGGTGCGACGCCGTGTCACACACAAAAGCTGTCACTCGGACGCCACATCACCGAAGTGTCAAAACTGAAATTGAACTTTATGCATTATGACGTAGGTCTAAGTTGCTCTGTGGTCTGTGACGGATTATTCCGTCATTGGCGTTGAACCTGCGGTGCGGATATATCCGCCGTTGGCGAAAAGGTTAAAAATAGATTATCAACATATGCTTCAAATGCATTAGAATGTTTTTATTATCTCTTTTTTACTCTACCGCAATGTCAGTTGGTTTCGCAAATGGAATGGTGATTTATAATATATTTTAATACAAAAATAATTTAAGTAATACAAGCTTGCCGGCGCTTTGTGATTCATATTGAAATCTATATCATTCTCGCAACATTTAGATCACATATTTAGGTACTAATGGACCGAGAGCTGAACGTTTTGGACTACTTTTCACATTATTACGAGTCCTATGTGTATGAAAACAAAATACAATTTGCTCTGGCAAGTATAAACATGACAATATTTACTATAGTGACATATCAAAGATTAACGTTCAACTGTCGTACCACAGTCGGCTTAGCACAGGAGCTCCGCGACAGTATCTCGCGCGCGAGCAAGATTACCCGTCTTTTTTCTTATTAGTTAGAGAAGGACGGGTAGTTTATCTCGCGGGCGGGATACTGTCGCGGCGCTCCTGTGCTAAGCCTAGATCACATAAAAACATCAACAGAACTACATTTTTATATAAGTATGCGTACTAACTACATATTTAACTCGGCGGAGTTTCTGTCACTTCTAGAGGTGTTTAACGAATAGTATTAAAACACCTTTATAGGAAATTTATCGATATTGTTCATATTCTATATTTTGACTTGTTTCATCAAACATTCGGCGATACAAATTTCGTCCACCCGTCCCCACTGAGGGCCTACCGCGAAAATCGAAATTTCGTTATGTCTCTCTATCACTCTTGCATATTCGAGTGATAGTGGGGCAGATAACGAAATTTCGATTTTCGCGTACCTAATTTTTTTTATCAAAATTACAGTTTTCCATACAAATTCGGTAATATAGTGCGAGTCATGTCAGTGGACGAAAATGGTCGAACAATTACCGAATCTTCATACTTAGGGCCCCCTTGTAACACTAGAGTGACTGTTGTATTACTGTAGGTCCTTGATTAGATCTAAAACTCAAAATTCGATTTGATTATGTCGTGTACAGTCGCCATCAGATATATCGGTGCAGCTAAGGCGCTCACAAATATCTGAACACGCCTCTATTGTCAGGGCGTGAGAGTGCGTGTTCAGATATTGTGAACACCTTGGCCGCTCCGATATATCTGGTGGCGACTGTACTTACAGTTTATACACATTTCGCTGCGTGTCTATATTTCTACATGGATATTTTGTTACAGACCAATCCACAGTTACCAGCATTTCATCGCCGAGATGCGACGACGAGCGAAGCGAGGAGAGTAGTTACCCAGTACCGCCGATCGGTTTCAATATATACCACAAGGCGTAGTCACTAGAGCGTCCTGCCGCTGTCACTGTTCCGACGACCATTGATCACTGTTAGACCACTGTCCCGATGATCATTGATCACTGTTACGATCATAGACCACTGTTCCGATGATCATTGGTCACTGTTACGATCATTGACCACTGTTCCGATGATCATTGGTCACTGTTACGATCATAGACCACTGTCCCGATGATCATGGGTCACTGTCCGCCACCACGGTGATCACGGTCACGGGATCACTTTATAGAAGATGGGCTGTGGAGCGTTGGTGCCCGTTTTATAGTTGTTAATCTGCGGAAGAAATATCTGAATAAATATTATATTCAGTTAGAGCATAGGATAGATTTTGGGAGAAATTGCTAAATGCGCGCATGTGCAGTCACCACACGGGACACCGCACAGTGTTTAAAGATAAAATTGCAATATGAGGTGTGTGTGGAGTTGTTCAAACGGTTGTATCCCATGTTATGCCAGAGGTGGGCTCCTTATAATCTTGTAATACATTTCAGGATTGCATACGCTAATAGGGCCCCTCTCAGGGGTTAAGGCCCTCTGAGGCATTCACCGCTATTAGTACTGGTCGGGGTTGGGCGTTGGACTCCTCGAGGAGTTCAACACAGGGTTAGACTCGAGTCTAGCGGAGCTGGCTTAACTGAGGTTAGTAGAGAGGCACTCACGTCCGCTAGCACTGGTCGGGGTCGGGTGGCGTGCTCAGGTACTGGTCGGCGCGCTGGCGCTGGATGAGCGCGGCAACGGTGCTGGAGTCGGCGAGCAGTTCCTACTTCTTGAGTCTAGCGGAGCTGGCTTGGCTGAGGTTAGTAGAGAGGCACTCACGTCCGCTAGCACTGGTCGGGGTCGGGCGGCGTGCTCAGGTACTGGTCGGCGCGCTGGTGCTGGATGAGCGCGGCCACGGTGGTGGAGTCTGCGGGCAGCTCCGACTTCTTGAGTCGAGCGGAGCTGGCTTGGCTGAGGTTAGTAGAGAGGCACTCACGTCCGCTAGCACTGGTCGGGGTCGGGCGGCGTGCTCAGGTACTGGTCGGCGCGCTGGTGCTGGATGAGCGCGGCCACGGTGGTGGAGTCTGCGGGCAGCTCCGACTTCTTGAGTCGAGCGGAGCTGGCTTGGCTGAGGTTAGTAGAGAGGCACTCACGTCCGCTAGCACTGGTCGGGGTCGGGCGGCGTGCTCAGGTACTGGTCGGCGCGCTGGTGCTGGATGAGCGCGGCCACGGTGCTGGAGTCGGCGGGCAGCACCGACTTCTTGCGGAGCAGAGGGCTGGCTTGGCTGAGGTTAGTAGAGAGGCACTCACGTCCGCTAGCACTGGTCGGGGTCGGGTGGCGTGCTCAGGTACTGGTCGGCGCGCTGGTGCTGGATGAGCGCGGCCACGGTGCTGGAGTCGGCGGGCAGCACCGACTTCTTGCGGAGCAGAGGGCTGGCTTGGCTGAGGTTAGTAGAGAGGCACTCACGTCCGCTAGCACTGGTCGGGGTCAGGCGGTGGACTCAGGTACTGGTCGGCTGTGCTGGATGTGCTGGAGTAGGCGAGCAGTTCCGACTTCTCGAGTCTAGCGGAACTGGCTTGGCTGAGGTTATTAGAGAGGCACTCACGTCCGCTAGCACTGGTCGGGGTCAGGCAGTGGACTCAAGTACTGGTCGGCTGTGCTGGATGTGCTGGAATCGGCAAGCAGTTCCGACTTCTCGAGTCTAGCGGAGCTGGCTTGGCTGAGGTTAGTAGAGAGGCACTCACGTCCGCTAGCACTGGTCGGGGTCAGGCGGTGGACTCAGGTACTGGTCGGCTGTGCTGGATGTGCTGGAGTCGGCGAGCAGTTCCTACTTCTCGAGTCTAGCGGAGCTGGCTTGGCTGAGGTTAGTAGAGAGGCACTCACGTCCGCTAGCACTGGTCGGGGTCGGGCGGCGTGCTCAGGTACTGGTCGGCGCGCTGGTGCTGGATGAGCGCGGCCACGGTGCTGGAGTCGGCGGGCAGCTCCGACTTCTTGCGGAGCAGGGGCGCTGGCTTGGCTGAGGTTAAACCTTGCTTGCGAGCCTGTGAAAGATAAGGAAAGTACATATTTGAAGGCAGGATATTAAAATTAAGTATGTACTTATTGAAGAGCCCTCATCGCTCTAATTCCTCCGTTGCGCGCCCATTATTTTGCGCTTCTCTTTTAAATTGTACCCTGGCGTTCAAAAGTGCATGGAGATGTTTCAACCGTAATATTAAGGCATTAAAGGTTTAATTGCTCAAAAACTGATAGCAAAGTTGCATTTTGTTCACATGTAAGACAAAGTAATCAAATGCAAATGAGTTGTCTTCTTATGTTTGCTGGTAGAAATGACTTTTTAATGATGATTGTATGTATACTAAATATTTAGTAACATTCATTTGGAATTCTTTTGGTATGATTTTGTTTGATATCTTACAGTTAATATTTTGTTTGGGTTGGTGTGGTGAAAAATTATGTGTTTCAGGCAAATTTTCCCCAGCAACGTATAACCCTCGTGCTTTGAAAATTTTTAATCTTTCGCTTGCTCGGGTATCAATATTAGCACGAGAGGTTAAACAACAACTTTGCCCTTGTGCAATGCCAAATAAACTATTTCTATTTCTATAAAGAGTCTTCTAGGAGTTGCCCTAATTAAGCTCGCGTGGGCGAAAAGCTCGCGTTTTTTTTTTGTGTCTGGCGGATTATAAAAATAGTATTGACTCCTACCCCGCCTTAACAAGTAGCCACCACCCGAATCAGAGTTTTTAACCTACTCTTTTCCATTCGTGAATACCTGGGTGGCTTTCCACTCGATCCTAGTGTATACTTCTTTTTTTATAGCATTAGAAAAAGACAAACAATCTAGACGTGTCTTTTTATAGAAAATGATTGAAATACGCTCTTTAAAAATTAGTTTATATTACTTACGAAAGCAAAAGAATGTAAATAATCGTATATGATTTATAATTGTTATATATTTGCTCTGATTTATTGTTCAGAAGTGTTTTATTAAACGAAGGGTTGCAGGCCAAGTAGTCGAATATCCATAGGCTACGGTGGCCAAAATCGAGGAAAAAACTGTCTAAAAATTTAATTTAGCGCGGAGCAAGTACCAGGGCCTCATGAGTTACGAAAAGGTGTCGTTGACCAGCCCGCCGAGATTATGAGAATCGCGGGCCGCTGCTGCTGATAAAAACAAAAGAAGGTTGCTTTACACGCCTAGGTGTGTAAGGCTGTAAAAATAGTAGATTGTTAACCAAGGGTGGAAAGTGATCCATTTCACCCGAGATATTTTGGCGCTCGAACGAAGAGAGAGCGCCAATAGTTCGAGGGTGAGATGGTTACTTTTACCCGAGTTAAACATTCTACTTTTCATTTCGACTATGAGGAAAGTGAAACACAAGAAATGTAGGTTGATTATTGGTAATATTATCATTATATTACATTCATTTATTCGGTTTTATTTTTTTTAAGGCGCGGAAGGCCGTTTCAGATACATCCCACTTTAAGATCGGATTGTCTATGGTTTTCGATTTTTTTTCGACCAAAATGTAAACGGCGCCAATTTCAGTCATGCGGAAGCTAATATGAGAACTTTTAACTGAATAATATGATGTTGCTCGAAGTAAAAATAAAAAATAAATTACTTTCCACCCTAGGGTGGGAAATGAGATTTTCCACCCGGTTATCAGCCTATGAAAGGTGAACTTTCCGAACAGGAGATGAAAAATTCTTTACATATCTTCACTCGTCGCACGGACCGCACCGGATACGTACTATACGTAGTACTTCCGGACGTAATTTGAAGTAAGTCATCTCATCATTTCATTACAAATTTGAGAAAAGTAGTATATCCCACATACCTGCGTCGCCTCCCTCTCGATCCTGGTGTAGCTGAGGTCTGGCGCGTCGTCCGCGAACTGTATGTTGTCGTCGCGGCGCGGCGCAGGCGGCGGCGCCTTGGCCGCCTTGGCTTCTAGCCGCTGCCATAGCTCTTCCCTCTGCAGGAGACGCTCTCGCTCCCTGAAAAAAAAGCGTCGGTTAAGGCACAGACTATTTTATTACACTACAAGTCAACTACAAAGAAATATCAATTATCGCCCTAAAGCGACTGCAACAGATGTTTCGGTCCGTTATATTGGTGACGTGACACACTCACTTGTGCTTCTCCTGCTTGTACTGCTGCGTGCACTCGTCGAAGAGCTTCTGGTTCATCTCCATGAACAGCTTGAGCGCGTTGTAGACCAGCCCGTGGATGGTCTTGTTCCAGTGGCTCTTGGTGTTCCGGTACAGCGAGGGGAACATGATGGGCAGGATGTGGTGCGCGTTGTCCGAGATCAGGGACATTATGTACTCGTTGTTCCAGTAGTAGAGGGCGCGCTCGGCCACCTGGAATGATTTGGAATGTTATAAACTATTGACATAAATGGCTGGACTGACCTCAATCTCGTTTTACGAGTCAAGGGGATTTGATCCTATTTATTCATCTGTTCCTAGGTACCGATGGATCGACGAGGTCCAGAAAGACCTGTGTGGCATACAAGCGGCTGAATGGCGTCAGATCGCACAGGATATGAACGAATGGCGAAATCTAGTGTCGGAGGCCAAGAACCACTTCGGGTCGCTGAACCAGCGAAGTAAGTATTCATCTGTTGGCTCAGTACGAGTGCGTCGCGACAGCATCTCTAACGCGAGATAGACTATTCGCCGCTTTCGATTTAATACAGTTAGAAATAAACGGGTGGTCTATGACAAAAACGAACGTTTCCGAGACAATACGATGGCAAAGGATTGTTCACTACGTCTGTACAAAGACGTGGATGCAAAAGATCAGCGCTTGAAGTGGCCAGCAACATGCTGAGATGGGGCCATTTCGTGACGCTTGATTGTTCACTATATTTTTTCTATGCATGTACATTGTCTGTGTTTACGAATAAAAAACTAGGTATTCTTTTCTATTCTAAAAGAAAAAAAACAACGGATTGCACTCCGGGAGTGCCGACAAAAGTGAAAACTCAATGACTAGTAGTAGACCTTACTATGATACGTTATGGCTAAAGTTCTTTGGTGACTAACATTGTCCGTGTCACATGACGTCAGCGCGTTACGCGTTACGCTGTCTCGAGTTTATCATTTTTCCCCACCTCAAAAAGTGCTCAGCGCCGCTAAAGAAGTTTTCACTTCAAAAAAACTAAAATACTCACTTGGAAATGCGGGCTGGAGACGCACTTAGCGAGCTGCCTGAAGAGCGGGTCCATGATTTTCTGGAACTCGGCGGGTTCGATCACGTCCAGTATTTCCTCCATCTCGTTAAGGAACATCACCTCCTTGGGCGAGTGCGTCTTTGGCCAGTATTTTAATAATGCCCTGGAATAAATAGTCAGTTTACAATATCGTTTGCGAATACCAAACAGGTATAATGTTAATTTCAGGTTTACATTTCTGCCTAAATCTTATATAGGCAGGAGAGCAGAGGTCACAGCTACACAGATAACTAATAGCAAACAAAATATTGTACCTGTGCACGATATTTATGCCAAAAATCTCTAAGAAACATTTAGGTCAATTTTGAAGTTGGACTTGCTGTCGATGCGAAAAAAGGACGAAAAAACCTAAAAATCAAACTAATATTGTCATTCCAATAATATGATATTAGGCTAACCTTAGGTTGTTGTGAGCGTGACAGCGTAAGTACTTTCTATTTAGTTTGAAACCCTCGCAAACGCATTACAACATTAGTTCATACACATACGTACAACATACATACGTTCGCAAGCAATTTTAACCTTATAAGACCCACCATAGAAAGTTTTTTAATTTGAACCTTGTTCTATATGTAAATTGGAACGAATTTCGTTTGTTTTAAATAACAATGAAACAAAAGAAATGCTACTTTATATGGTACAAGAAAAGTTCAAATTAGATTGAATGAATATGTACATTGTAATGTACATTTAGACTCAGGAGGTTAATTAAATATAATAGATACAAACTCACCTAACTACGGGTTGTGTTAAGGAGGGGTCCTTCTCCAGGAATTGTACTACGCAGTAAGCTAGCTGGGGGTGGTACACAGACAGAGACTTCGCCTTGTGGAGAGGTAGCAGCACCTGTTGACAAACGATTTTATTAATATTTATCTAAAATGTATCTTTGACATAAAAAACACAAACACTCTAAGTAAGAAATTTTCTGAAATTGAGTTATGCTCGAGTAGCGATGTACCGTTTTCAAAATATTCCCGAGAACAGAGAAATCTACCGAAAACGTTCTCGAAAATTTCTCGGAAATGTTCTCTGAGAGTTTTACCCTTTCGTCGCAAAAGCGATGAATTCTTTTGTTTAATCGCTTAGTGTATACCGCGTTTTTTTAGCATTAGAAAAAAGGTAAACAATCTTGATGTGTCTTTTAATTGAAAAACACATTTTTAAAATAAGTTACGGCAAATATGTAACAATTATGAATCTAATACGATCATTTATATTCTTCTGCTTTCATAAGTAATAGTTTTTGGTTTTTAAAAAGCGTTTTTCAATTAAAAGACATGTCAAGATCGCTTACCTTCTTGCAAGTTCTTTCTAATGCTAAAAATAATACTAATTGATAAAAAAAACAGGAGTAAAATAACACGAAATTACCCAAACAAGTTATTTGAGGCAAAAGGTATCGACTTAACAAACGTAAATATGTCATTCCGTTAAAAAAAAATTAAGATTGTTCATAACTTATTTATGCTAATAAGAGAACGTTCTTAAGAAAATTGGAAATTTTCCGAAAACTTCTTTGGAAAGGAATTCTCAGAAACGAGAACGTTCTCATCGGCACATCACTAAGCTTGAGGACTTGCTACCATTTATGTGGTGAAGTGGCGGTGGTGGTAGGTAGCGCGATTACAGCATTAGCTTTGTTGTCAAACAGACTCTAGCCTCATATTTCTCATAGAAATAAGCAGGGATGTTGCGGATGCAGATTTTTTGACATCCGCGGATGCGGATATTTAACGTCTCACATCCGCGGATGCGGATGCAGATGTCAAGATTTGGTACATAAAAAACGTCAAAATTTGCATTTTCAGCATTTTTTAATTAAAAAAAACGAAACGTTTAGTATTTGAACAAGAATATAGGTGCATTTTATTTAATAAACAGTAGCTTGGCCGACTTATCGGGATCTAGACGATTTCGTTATATATACTCGTAATGACGAAATTACCTAGCACTTACGCCGGCGGCGCCGCCGCTAATACGTTCCTGTTACCGACTTGGTCGACATCCGCATCATGCGGATGCTCCGCATCGATTTTATGCGGATGCGGATGTTGAAAACAATGCGGATGTTCCGCGGATGCGGATGCGAATATTCGCATCATCCCTGGAAATAAGTACTGACCCTGAGTAAGAACATCTTGTGTTCCTCCTTCAATGGCAGCGCGAAGCCGTTGATGATGGAGCCGAGGATCTCCAGCAATTCCGCTATTCCGTTGTGATGCTCCGTCTCGTATATAAACCTGAAACAATACAAAGTTACTGTATAGGTATATAAAATGATTCGAAAGATTGATTCAACCGACCTCACAGATTTGACTTGATTTTGATACACAACGCAAGTAGTGTGTTTATGCCGCTCCGAGACCAGAACTTTTCCGCCAGAGGGCGACAGTATGTATGCGCAAGGTAGTGACAATTTAGTTCACCCTACTCCCCGCTAGATGGCGCCACTGTCTATGCGCAACGTTAGTTCCAAAGGTCGCCGCTAGATGGCGCCACTGGTTAGTTCACCCTACTCCCCGCTAGAGGCGCCACAGTCTATGCGCAACGTTAGTTCCGAAAATATCCGCCAGCCCCGCCGGAGGGCGACAGTATGTATGCGCCGCTGGTTAGTTCACTCTACTCCCCGCTAGAGGCGCCACTGTGTATGCGTAACGTTAGTTCCAAAAATCCCCACCAGCCCTGCCTGGGGGCGACAGTATGTATGCGCAAGGTTAGTTCTAAAAATCCCCACCAGCCCTGCCTGGGGGCGACAGTATGTATGCGCAACGTTAGTTCCAAAAATCCCCGCCAGCCCTGCCTGAGGGCGACAGTATGTATGCGCAACGTTAGTTCTAAAAATCCCCACCAGCCCTGCGTGGGGGCGACAGTATGTATGCGCAACGTTAGTTCCAAAAATATCCGCCAGCCCTGCCTGGGGGCGACAGTATGTATGCGCAACGTTAGTTCTAAAAATCCCCACCAGCCCTGCCTGGGGGCGACAGTATGTATGCGCAACGTTAGTTCCAAAAATCCCCACCAGCCCTGCCTGGGGGCGACAGTATGTATGCGCAACGTTAGTTCCTAAAATTTCCGCCAGCCCCGCTGGAGGGCGACAGTATGTATGCGCAAGGTTAGTTCTAAAAATCCCCCGCCAGAGGGCGACAGTATGTATGCGCAACGTTAGTTCCAAAAATCCCCACCAGCCCTGCCTGAGGGCGACAGTATGTATGCGCAACGTTAGTTCTAAACTTTCCCTGCCAGAGGGCGACAGTATGTATGCGCAACGTTAGTTCCAAAACCATCCGCTATGAAATGTTTAGATGTCTCCACATTGTATGTGAGTTGTTGAATCGCTTAAATGAATAGATATCGCTAGTGGCGCCTTCGTCGGTGGACACCGCTAGTTAATTCCAAAAATCCCCGCCAGCCCCGCCAGAGGGCGACAGTATGTATGCGCGACGTTAGTTCCAAAAATCCCCGGCTGAGGGCGACAGTAGGTATGCGCAACGTTAGTTCCAAAAATTTCCGCCAGCCCGGCCAGAGGGCGACAGTATGTATGCATAACGTTAGTTCCAAAAATCCCCGCTAGCCCCGCCTGAGGGCGACAGTATGTATGCGCAACGTTAGTTCACTCTACTCCCCGCTAGAGGCGCCACTGTGTATGCGCAACGTCAGTTCCAAAAATATCCGCCAGCCCCGCCGGAGGGCGACAGTATGTATGCGCAACGTTAGTTTCAAAACCATCCGCTATGAAATGAATAGATGTCTCCACTTTGTATGTGAGTTGTTGAATCGCTTAAATGAATAGATATCCCTAGTGGCGCCTTCGTCGGTGGACACCGCTAGTTAGTTCCAAAAATCCCCGCCAGGCCCGCCAGAGGGCGACAGTATGTATGCGCAACGTTAGTTCCAAAAATCCCCGCTAGCCCCGCCTGAGGGCGACAGTATGTATGCGCAACGTTAGTTCTAAACTTTCCCCGCCAGAGGGCGACTGTATGTATGCGCAACGTTAGTTCTAAAACCATCCGCTTTGATATGTATAGATGAGCAGCCGTCTGAGTATTTCTAAAAAAGTCCGCAGAGTCAGAGGGGGTTCATGGTAAGTTAATTAATCTTGGTCAAGCAAATCTAGTCAGTAGAAAAAGGCGGCAAATTTGAAAAATCGTGGACTAGCAACACTAGGTTTGAATAGTTCGAAAATCGTGTGTCATTTATATCTTATCTGTGGAACTGTTTTGTTTACATTTCATCGCTGTTCGATGTACATTCCTGCCTTTTGTTCGTTTCCTAGGGATACCATACTTTAGTTTGCATTACATTGCTTCTGACATATCCGGCTTGACAGACTATCGATTCGCTTAACAATATAGATGTCGCTAGTGGCGCCTCGTCAGTGGACACCGCTAGTTAGTTCCAAAAACATCCGCTATGAAATTGCAAAAAGGCCCATAATGTTTGTTTTAAAATATGAGACATATATCGGCGTTTTTTTTTTAATACCACGTCAGTGGCAAACAAGCAGACGACCCCGCCTGGCAGTAAGCAGTCACCGTAGCCTATGAACGCCTGCGAATTCTATAGTTTACACGGATGCACTTTTATTTGCGGTTGGTTTTGTCGCTTGTGCTTATCAAATGTATGGAGTTTGTAGTTTACCAACCGTAAAGGGGTTTTTCTTTTATTATACCACATTGGTGGCAAATAAGCATACAGTCTGTCTGATGGTAAGTTGTTACGGTAGCCTTTGGACGCTTGCAAGTTCAGACTTTTGAAACCTATACATCATCATCATCATCATCATTATTATCATTAGACCCTCAGGAAAACCTCGACAGTCGACTTTAGGGTTTCTAGCACACTTATTTACGGTTGATTTTGTCTCTTTTGGTTATCAAATGTAGTTTGTAGTTTGCAGACTGCAAAAAGGCCCAGATTTTTTTTTTTTTATTAATACGTCGGTGGCAAACAAGCATCCGGCTCACATGATGGTAAGCAGTCGACGTAGCCTATGGATGCCTGCAACTTTAGAGTTGTTACATGCGCGTTGCCGACTGCAAAAAGGTTCAATAAGTTTTTTTCTTTTTTTATATACCACATCGGTGGCAAACAAGCACACGGCCCGTCTGGTAGTGAGCAGTCACCGTAGCCTATGGACGCCTGCAATTTCGAGATGTTACATGCGCGTTGCCGATCGTTGAGATGTAGACCGTGACGTTCGAAAACAAAAAGTCGTATGTGACTGTAAACTTCCATTCACCGTAGAATTTGACAGATAGAGAGAGTTTGATGTATTTGTATGAAATTATAAGCAAATATCAGCCGTCATGAATTAAGTATTGTAACCTTAGTCAGATAATGAAGCTTATTTGAAAGATTATTAACTCTAAGTACTAGAAATAAAGTAGATTTTACTAATGCTGTAATTCTGTAATGCGACATGGTCATGAAACTCGTGCGATGTTGGGGGTATACTCTTCAATCTTTTCAATCGGAATGGTCAGAGGTCAGAAAGTCCGTGAGGGACAGAACATACGCAAAGTGACGAAATTGAAAACACGTTTTAATATACCTGACAACATATCAAGCATAACCTACGTAACTTGGTCGGGTTATTTGTTACCTAACATAAACCATACTAAATTCACTGTGGGGAATTAAAAAAAAAATGTGAGAATGTGACAAGGACAAACAATAATAACGCTTTCTCTGCTACTCCTACTGAAAGATTACATAAGACTATCTCGTTTAGTCATTTCCCCCTCCCCCTCCCCCCACCAGTTCCAATTATAATATCATAAATGAGATCACAATACCTGCAACCTGTAACTGACGCATACGCTTTCTAAAATTAATTAAAAAATCAGAAAATAACAATGGAGTACGTCATTGAACTCGTTGCGAGGCTGTGGTTTAGTAACAAGGGGTTATGGTACAATTATAAATGTGGAGATAGCGACGAAACAAATATTGCATTCATCTCATCAATCGAGGCGCTGGCACCTGACGTGGACATTTACAAGTGGGAGGCGGCCCGGATCGATCTCAAGAAGCTGATCAAAGAACTTCTGGAGGAGAGGAGCATCCTTCAGTTACACTCGGGATACCATGCGGAGGGGCTTTTGCTGGAGGTGCTAAGAAAACACAACATTAGATCATTCCTCTCCGTGCCTCTTAAACAGAAAACTTTAATCTGGAAAGACGCGGGGGTGTGGTTCGTAGAGGTGACCAACCCGAAAATCATCAAGAGAACTTATGTGTTTTTTGACTTCGAATAAGTGTACGTCTGTGTATGTCTGAAATAAAAAAATGTTTAAAAGTGAATGACTATTTATTTATTTACCAATCATTTAGATATTTTATAATGTTCCCAATGCGAGTACAAAAAAGAAATGCAAAAGCTGGTTTTTCAAAATTCGTTGTTAAGGGGCTCCTTGGCGCTAATGACATTCGATCTGAATCCCTTAGTTTTCTAATGTTTTTGGAGTGAGAACTTCTTTAGCGGCGCTGGGCACTTTCTGAGGGGGGAAAAAAAATTATAAACTCGAGACAGCGATCACGTGATCGTAACGTTTAGATGACCACTCAATTAGATGGCAATTAAATCAATAAAGAAAAACTCAATGACATTACATGAAAAAGGTTCTAATCTTGTACGGGTTGAAATACGAGGATCTCACAGCTACATTCAAACTTTATATCACTCAAATATAATTCAATAAAGCTACATCTTGATGAAATCGCTAATAAAAGTGAACTCTAGTAATGGTGAATAAAACTCAAAATATCATGATCAAATATATTTAGATGCGAGATCTGCAAGGTATCAAGGATCTGGTAACTTTACAATTTCTATTCGAATTTTAAACAATTAACTCTACAAATTTGAATTTCTAATTTTAAACAAGCTCACTGACCAGCAATTTCGGACTAAAGTGTTTCAATAGAAAGGAGGATGGGTCAATTATACATAGTGCTGCAGACATTTTGGACTAGTCATTGAGTTTTCACTTCTGTCGGCACTCCCGGAGTGCAATCCGTTGTTTTTTTGTAGCTATAATAGCAACGACTTTTAGCAATATAGTATGCCATATTTACTTCAAAGTTCATTGTCTTCGAGATATTCGACATCAAGTTGAACAATTTTAGGCCAATAACCTGGTTTTCTGGCCATAGCTTTTGTGTTAATTATTTTAAAATTGACATTTCTGACCAGTTTTTAGAGACGTCAAAGACGAACCCAAATATGCAGATTTCGTTCATGTAAGATCCTTCACAGCAATCCAGTTACGAAAAAAGTGTTATTTTTAGACAATGTTTAAAAAAATCATAAAAAAATTAGTATTCATTAGTTTCAAAATCCGGTAGACAAGAATGGAGATTAAAGATTGAAGAACAGATAGCCATTTGTCTTATAATTCTATCTGTAGTGTAAATGTAGAAGTAAAGGCTTAAAACTTGTCAAATATCGATGAAAACCGCGGGGAGCCCCTTAAGGTGAGGTTGTGTACTGGTAAAAGCTGATTACTGTGGATAATAGTATGTAGAGCAATGTCTCAGAGTTACTAAGCGTGTGTCATCATCGTCGTTAAAAATATATCAAGTCTCGATTTCAAACAAAAACAAGACCAAACCTAATCAAAGCAAGTGCTATACCATCTACATATTATGCATAGTAGGTTCTGCCATCTTGTGGGTCCCATTGGAAGCATAAACGTCACATTTACGTCTCACGCCAAAAATCAGATGGCTCCTATGCTGTATGCATGCTCCCTATTGTCAGTTCAGTACGGTGGCGCTTAAGCAATGTCAATGTGAAAACAAATCCGTTTAAAATTACAAGGAGGGATTTCATATCATCGCTAAGTAGGCGAAAGTGTGTCTGTCTGTCTGTCTGTCTGTCTGTTACCTCTTCACGCTTAAGCCGCTGAACCGATTTAGTTGAAATTTGGTATAGAGATAGTTCGAGTCCTGGAGAAAATCAG
The DNA here is from genome assembly GCF_963556715.1 of Cydia fagiglandana. Lineage (NCBI taxonomy): Eukaryota > Metazoa > Arthropoda > Insecta > Lepidoptera > Tortricidae > Cydia > Cydia fagiglandana. The sequence goes on along the minus strand of NC_085949.1, from coordinate 5,166,306 downwards.
GGAAATTATTCCTGAAGAGAGTGCAAAGGCGGGTGGAATTGAAAGAGTTAATGAATTGCCTAATGATTGATAAGAGCTTGTTGCTAGGCCTACATGAATAAAGTATATTTTGATTTTGATTTTGTAAGCAATGAGCATATTGAATGATTGCTATTAGCATTATCCAGGCGCTATACCTACTTTAGCTGCTGTCACTAATTCCACGCAGACGAAGTCGCGGACAAAAGCTAGTATTTCAATGTTTTCGCTAGGATTTTTTTTATTGTTTAGTACAAAAATCAACTTTACTTAAATGTAATAAGGTTGACATCTATGTTGCGGGGTAGCAGAACTTCTGTGATTGTAGATCAACTATGCAACGCTGATGGGCTACTCGTATCTTCAAAAATAAAAATCGTAGATGCAATTTCGACATAATTTCCTTTACTGTAAAGTTCAAATTATTGTAATGGGCTAGGGCTCATAGGATAATCTCTTTCGAAATAAGAAAATATGGTCAATCATCCTTTAGATAGCGTTGCGTTTGTAGTAGTGTGCATGTTGACGACATAGGTTTCCAGACCGCAGAGAAGCATTATATATTTGTTAATGCCTGGAAGATTGAGGCCTGTCTGCCCATGCTGATGCTCTGAGCTTATTGAATTGCCTTTCTTGGAACTCTTCAACGTACTTTCGGTCATTGGTTCATTTGTCTTAGAGTTTGATAAAATGACATTCGGTGTATATGTTCAGTGGGCATGCTAAGGGTTATATTTGCAAAAACCCAGGCGTTGACTTTGGTTAATGCTTGAGAGCTCCATGTGCATTTGGCCTGTTTAGTGTCCATATTATACAGACGCACTGCTTGCCACCATTTGAATATTGTCTTTAGAGCTCTTTGCATTAGGTTGAGTATCGTGTGGAAGAAGAAGTTTTGGGTAGAAACGATGTTAGACTAATAATGGACTGACGGATATAGGCTGTCAGTAGTCCTTTTTCCCTGCTTTTGCTATGAAGTTTACCTTGACCCGAGTCCAATTATCTGGTACGATTCACCACGTGAAACTTGCTCTGAATATTATGGCCAGATGCAGATTGCTGTAAAAGCGCCGCTGATTTAAATCAAAAAGTTTGGTCTAAAGATGTTTCTTGCTATATTCCAGTCGATATTGCGTGCCACTGTGGATTCGAGGATTCCTATGGGCGCAAAGCTGTGTTTATTACTGGTTGAGTATGAACCGGGGAAGTGGGTGTCTCTGAGCAAGTTCCTCTTCCGTGTTCATAAATGTGCCATCTAGTGTTTAAGGAGACCGAGATAGTTGGTTGGTGTCTTGGAGAGTATTATGTAAGTTCATGCTCCTTTATGAGTTTGGGCAATATCAGGAGGCACCCCGTACGATTGCCCTGTCTAGACGGATGCCCACTGAACATATACACCGAATGTCATTTTACCAAACTCTAAGACAAATGAACCAATGACCGAAAGTACGTTGAAGAGTTCCAAGAAAGGCAATTCAATAAGCTCTGAGCTAGCATCAGCATGGGCAGACAGGCCTCAATCTTCCAGGCATTAACAAATATATGATGCTTCCCTGCGGTCTGGAAACCTATGTCGTCAACATGCACACTACTACAAACGCAACGCTATCTAAAGGATGATTGACCATATTTTCTTATTTCGAAAGAGATTATCCTATGAGCCCTAGCCCATTACAATAATTTGAACTTTACAGTAAAGGAAATTATGTCGAAATTGCATCTACGATTTTTATTTTTGAAGATACGAGTAGCCCATCTAGCGTCGCATAGTTGAGCTACAATCACAGAAGTTCTGCTACCCCGCAACAGATGTCAACCTTATTACATTTAAGTAAAGTTGATTTTTGTACTAAACAATAAAAAAAATCCTAGCGAAAACATTGAAATACTAGCTTTTGTCCGCGACTTCGTCTGCGTGGAATTAGTGACAGCAGCTAAAGTAGGTATAGCGCCTGGATAATGCTAATAGCAATCATTCAATATGCTCATTGCTTACTTCAATTATTAGGCAATGCCATTAACCCTTTCAATTCCACCCGCCTTTGCACTCTCTTCAGGAATGATATCCCTGATTTTCCCCAGGACTCGAACTATCTCTATACCAAATTTCAACTAAAGCGGTTCAGCGGCTTAAGCGTGAAGAGGTAACAGACAAACAGACAGACAGACACACTTTCGCCTACTTAGCGATGATATGAAATCCCTCCTTGTAATTTTAAACGGATTTGTTTTCACATTGACATTGCTTAAGCGCCACCGTACTGAACTGACAATAGGGAGCATGCATGAACTATACAGCATAGGAGCCATCTGATTTTTGGCGCGAGACGTAAATGTGACGTTTATACTTCCAATGGGACCCACAAGATGGCAGAACCTACTATGCATAATATGTAGATGGTATAGCACTTGCTTTGATTAGGTTAGGTCTTGTTTTTGTTTGAAATCGAACTTGATATATTTTTAACGACGATGATGACACACGCTTAGTAACTCTGAAACATTGCTCTACACAACCTCACCTTAAGGGGCTCCCCGCGGTTTTCATCGATATTTGACAAGGTTTGAGCCGTTACTTCTACATTTACACTTCAGATAGAATTATAAGACAAATGGCTACCGATTCTTCAATCTTTAATCTCCATTCTTGTCTACCGGATTTTGAAACTAATGAATACTTATTTTTTTATGATTTTTTTAAACATTGTCTAAAAATAACACTTTTTTCGTAGCTGGATTGCTGTGAAGGATCTTACATGTACGAAATCTGCATATTTGGGTTTGTCTTTGACGTCTCTAAAAACTGGTCAGAGATGTAAATTTTAAAATAATTAACACAAAAGCTATGACCTGAAAACCAGGTTGTTGGCCTAAAATTGTTCAACTTGATGTCGAATATCTCGAAGACAATGAACTTTGAAGTAAATATGGCATACTATATTGCTAAAAGTCGTTGCTATTATAGCTACAAAAAAACAACGGATTGCACTCCGGGAGTGCCGACAGAAGTGAAAACTCAATGACTAGGCCAAAATGTCTGCAGCACTATGTATCCTCCTTTCTATTGAAAAACTTTAGTCCGAAATTGCTGGTCAGTGAGCTTGTTTAAAATTCAAATTTGTACAGTTAATTCTTTAAAATTCGAATAGAAATTGTAAAGTTACCTTGCAGATCTCGCATCTAAATATATTTGATCATGATATTTTGAGTTTTATTCACCATTACTAGAGTTCACTTTTATTAGCGATTTCATCAAGATGTAGCTTTATTGAATTCTATTTGAGTGATATAAAGTTTGAATGTAACTGTGAGATCCTCGTATTTCAACCCGTACAAGATTAGAACCTTTTTCATGTAATGTCATTGAGTTTTTCTTTATTGATTTAATTGCCATCTATTTGAGTGGCCATCTAAACGTTACGATCACGTGATCGCTGTCTCAGAAAGTGCCCAACGCCGCTAAAGAAGTTCTCACTTTAAAAACATTAGAAAACTAAAGGATTCAGATCGAATGTCATTAGCGCCAAGGAGCCCCTTAACAACGAATTTTGAAAAACCAGCTTTTGCATTTTTTTTGTACTCGCATTTGGAACATTATAAAATACCTAAATGATTGGTAAATAAATAAATAGTCATTCACTTTTAAACATTTTTTTATTTCAGACATACACAGACGTACACTTATTCGAAGTCAAAAAACACATAAGTTCTCTTGATGATTTTCGGGTTGGTCACCTCTACGAACCACACCCCCGCGTCTTTCCAGATTAAAGTTTTCTGTTTAAGAGGCACGGAGAGGAATGATCTAATGTTGTGTTTTCTTAGCACCTCCAGCAAAAGCCCCTCCGCATGGTATCCCGAGTGTAACTGAAGGATGCTCCTCTCCTCCAGAAGTTCTTTGATCAGCTTCTTGAGATCGATCCGGGCCGCCTCCCACTTGTAAATGTCCACGTCAGGTGCCAGCGCCTCGATTGATGAGATGAATGCAATATTTGTTTCGTCGCTATCTCCACATTTATAATTGTACCCTAACCCCTTGTTACTAAACCACAGCCTCGCAACGAGTTCAATGACGTACTCCATTGTTATTTTCTGATTTTTTAATTAATTTTAGAAAGCGTATGCGTCAGTTACAGGTTGCAGGTATTGTGATCTCATTTATGATATTATAATTGGAACTGGTGGGGGGAGGGGGAGGGGGAGGGGGAAATGACCAAACGAGATAGTCTTATGTAATCTTTCAGTAGGAGTAGCAGAGAAAGCGTTATTATTGTTTGTCCTTGTCACATTCTCACATTTTTTTTAAATTCCCCACAGTGAATTTAGTATGGTTTATGTTAGGTAACAAATAACCCGACCAAGTTACGTAGGTTATGCTTGATATGTTGTCAGGTATATTAAAACGTGTTTTCAATTTCGTCACTTTGCGTATGTTCTGTCCCTCACGGACTTTCTGACCTCTGAACTCTGACCTCTGACCATTCCGATTGAAAAGATTGAAGAGTATACCCCCAACATCGCACGAGTTTCATGACCATGTCGCATTACAGAATTACAGCATTAGTAAAATCTACTTTATTTCTAGTACTTAGAGTTAATAATCTTTCAAATAAGCTTCATTATCTGACTAAGGTTACAATACTTAATTCATGACGGCTGATATTTGCTTATAATTTCATACAAATACATCAAACTCTCTATCTGTCAAATTCTACGGTGAATGGAAGTTTACAGTCACATACGACTTTTTGTTTTCGAACGTCACGGTCTACATCTCAACGATCGGCAACGCGCATGTAACATCTCGAAATTGCAGGCGTCCATAGGCTACGGTGACTGCTCACTACCAGATGGGCCGTGTGCTTGTTTGCCACCGACGTGGTATATAAAAAAAGAAAAAAACTTATTGAACCTTTTTGCAGTCGGCAACGCGCATGTAACAACTCTAAAGTTGCAGGCATCCATAGGCTACGTTGACTGCTTACCATCATGTGAGCCGGATGCTTGTTTGCCACCGACGTATTATTTTAAAAAAAAAAATCTGGGCCTTTTTGCAGTCTGCAAACTACAAACTACATTTGATAACCAAAAGAGACAAAATCAACCGTAAATAAGTGTGCTAGAAACCCTAAATACTACATGAGCAGGGGGGCCGGAGGTGTCCCCTGTCGAGGTTTTCCTGAGGGTCTAATGATAATAATGATGATGATGATGTATAGGTTTCAAAAATCTGAACTTGCAAGCGTCCAAAGGCTACGGTGGCTGCTTACCATCAGGTGAGCCGGATGCTTGTTTGCCACCGACGTAGTATATATAAAAAAAAAAAAATCTGGACCTTTTTGCGGTCGGTAAACTACAAACTCCATACATTTGATAAGCACAAGCGACAAAACCAACCGCAAATAAAAATGCATCCGTGGTAACAATAGAATTCGCAGGCGTCCATGGGCTACGGTGACTGCTTACTGTCAGGCGAGGTCGTCTGCTTATTTGCCACCGACGTGGTATTAAAAAAAACGCCGATATAAGCCTCATATTTTAAAACAAAGTTATTGAATCTTTGGGCAGTCGGTAGCGCGCTTGTATCCACCCTGGAGTTGCAGGCGTCCAAAGGCTACCGTAACAACTTACCATCAGACGGACTGTATGCTTATTTGCCACCAATGTGGTATAATAAAAGAAAAACCCCTTTACGGTTGGTAAACTACAAACTCCATACATTTGATAAGCACAAGCGACAAAACCAACCGCAAATAAAAGTGCATCCGTGTAAACTATTGAATTCGCAGGCGTCCATGGGCTACGGTGACTGCTTACTGTCAGATGGGGTCGTCTGCTTGTTTGCCACTGACGTGGTATTAAAAAAAACACCGATATATGCCTCATATTTTAAAACAAAGTTATTGAATCTTTGGGCAGTCGGCAGCGCGCTTGTATCAACATCAACATCAACATCAACATTTATTCAGCAAATAGGCCACAAGGGCACTTTTACACGTCAACATTGAATTTACATAAAAGCAAAAATAATAACATCAACAATTTTATAAAATAAAACTAACAATTCAATCTAACGTATTACAATTACTAAGAGATGTATATGGTCTCTTAATGTCGAATTACATACAAAATACAGATAAAAAAACACACACAAAAAAAATCTATAATATTTAGAGGTGTAAATGTCTCTAGGTGTCAGAACTATAAGATTATATAGTTTATCAAGTTATCCTTAGAGATGTATAGGGTCTCCAAGAGTCAATATCCTGTATAATTAATACATTCATTAAAAGAAAAGAAACATACGAGAACAGAATGAGGCGTCTCACTGTAATTAATTAATAAAAGTTACTAAGTATAATAGCTCGTGTTAGCTTAACAGACCAGTCTCCACAAACAGCACCCGTTCACGAGTATGACGCGTATCTCAGCCATCGCCTCCCTCAACCTTCATTCGGGAAAGTGGCGACCCGATCAACAACGCCACCGTAAGCAAAGACTTTTAAGCGAGCATGACATGTTCAAGCTACCGGCCTATATTAATATTAAAATAGTAATAACATGTAGCTGTAAGACACGGCATTTTGTGCTCATATGTTACATAAAAAGACAGTAATATAGCTTCACATAATTACTAGCCTAAGTTGACTTAGAGATGTAAAGGTCTCTAAGTGTCAGAAACATTAAAAATATAGGTAAGTATGTACAATCAAAAATAATAATCAAATAAATAAATATGTACTTAGAGATGTATAAGGTCTCCAAGTGTCCAAAACTAAAATTAAATTAAACAATATAATCAAGCGAGAACATCATTGTCTCATGTGTCAATTCTACTGGACACTAGCATATTTAATTCACAATGTAAAAAAAAAAACAATATTTATTTAATTCTTATTATACTAATGAAATCAAGCTACCGGCTTAAAAGCATCTCTATCGTTTATAAAATCATTTACAGTGTAGTACGCCTTACGTAACAAGGAGTGCTTAATGTGCGACTTAAATTTGTGAAGTGGTAAATTCGCTACATCAGTGGGGACTTTGTTATAAAAACGTGTACAGTTCCCGACGAAAAACGTACTAACCTTACGGAGGCGGTGGGCGGGCACAGCAAGTTTATGTTTGTTTCTAGTGTTATAGTTATGGATATCACTGTTAACCTTGAATTCGTGGATGTTTTTCCGAACATACATAATATTCTCTAGTATGTATTGAGATGCAACGGTAAGAACGTTAACTTCTTTGAATTTCTCTCTTAGGGATACTCGAGCGCCCAGTCCATAGATGGAACGTACAGCTCGTTTTTGCAGCACAAATATTGTCTGAATATCTGCCGCTTTTCCCCACAACAGAATTCCATAAGACATAACACTATGGAAGTAACTAAAGTATACCAGCCTGGCCGTCTCTACGTTTGTCAGCTGTTTGATTCTCCTCACTGCATAGGCTGCTGAACTAAGTTTTCCGGCTAGAGTGCCTATATGTGCATGCCATTGCAGTTTGGAGTCTAGAGTGACTCCCAGGAAAACAGTTCGGTCCTCAAATTCCAGCGTATCACCTTTTATTTTAATATTTTTTCCACCCTGGAGTTGCAGGCGTCCAAAGGCTACGGTAACAACTTACCATCAGACGGACTGTATGCTTATTTGCCACCAATGTGGTATCATAAAAGAAAAACCCCTTAGCAGTTGGTAAACTATAAACTCCATACATTTGATAAGCACAAGCGACAAAACCAAACGCAAATAAAAATGCATCCGTGTAAACTATAGAATTCGCAGGCGTTCATAGGCTACGGTGACTGCTTACTGCCAGGCGGGGTCGTCTGCTTGTTTGCCACTGACGTGGTATTAAAAAAAAAACGCCGATATATGTCTCATATTTTAAAACAAACATTATGGGCCTTTTTGCAATTTCATAGCGGATGTTTTTGGAACTAACTAGCGGTGTCCACTGACGAGGCGCCACTAGCGACATCTATATTGTTAAGCGAATCGATAGTCTGTCAAGCCGGATATGTCAGAAGCAATGTAAAGCAAACTAAAGTATGGTATCCCTAGGAAACGAACAAAAGGCAGGAATGTACATCGAACAGCGATGAAATGTAAACAAAACAGTTCCACAGATAAGATATAAATGACACACGATTTTCGAACTATTCAAACCTAGTGTTGCTAGTCCACGATTTTTCAAATTTGCCGCCTTTTTCTACTGACTAGATTTGCTTGACCAAGATTAATTAACTTACCATGAACCCCCTCTGACTCTGCGGACTTTTTTAGAAATACTCAGACGGCTGCTCATCTATACATATCATAGCGGATGGTTTTAGAACTAACGTTGCGCATACATACAGTCGCCCTCTGGCGGGGAAAGTTTAGAACTAACGTTGCGCATACATACTGTCGCCCTCAGGCGGGGCTAGCGGGGATTTTTGGAACTAACGTTATGCATACATACTGTCGCCCTCTGGCCGGGCTGGCGGAAATTTTTGGAACTAACGTTGCGCATACCTACTGTCGCCCTCAGCCGGGGATTTTTGGAACTAACGTCGCGCATACATACTGTCGCCCTCTGGCGGGGCTGGCGGGGATTTTTGGAATTAACTAGCGGTGTCCACCGACGAAGGCGCCACTAGCGATATCTATTCATTTAAGCGATTCAACAACTCACATACAATGTGGAGACATCTAAACATTTCATAGCGGATGGTTTTGGAACTAACGTTGCGCATACATACTGTCGCCCTCTGGCAGGGAAAGTTTAGAACTAACGTTGCGCATACATACTGTCGCCCTCAGGCAGGGCTGGTGGGGATTTTTGGAACTAACGTTGCGCATACATACTGTCGCCCTCTGGCGGGGGATTTTTAGAACTAACCTTGCGCATACATATTGTCGCCCTCCAGCGGGGCTGGCGGAAATTTTAGGAACTAACGTTGCGCATACATACTGTCGCCCCCAGGCAGGGCTGGTGGGGATTTTTGGAACTAACGTTGCGCATACATACTGTCGCCCCCAGGCAGGGCTGGTGGGGATTTTTAGAACTAACGTTGCGCATACATACTGTCGCCCCCCAGGCAGGGCTGGTGGGGATTTTTGGAACTAACGTTGCGCATACATACTGTCGCCCCCACGCAGGGCTGGTGGGGATTTTTAGAACTAACGTTGCGCATACATACTGTCGCCCTCAGGCAGGGCTGGCGGGGATTTTTGGAACTAACGTTGCGCATACATACTGTCGCCCCCAGGCAGGGCTGGTGGGGATTTTTAGAACTAACCTTGCGCATACATACTGTCGCCCCCAGGCAGGGCTGGTGGGGATTTTTGGAACTAACGTTACGCATACACAGTGGCGCCTCTAGCGGGGAGTAGAGTGAACTAACCAGCGGCGCATACATACTGTCGCCCTCCGGCGGGGCTGGCGGATATTTTCGGAACTAACGTTGCGCATAGACAGTGGCGCCTCTAGCGGGGAGTAGGGTGAACTAACCAGTGGCGCCATCTAGCGGCGACCTTTGGAACTAACGTTGCGCATACACAGTGGCGCCATCTAGCGGGGAGTAGGGTGAACTAAATTGTCACTACCTTGCGCATACATACTGTCGCCCTCTGGCGGAAAAGTTTTGGTCTCGGAGCGGCATAAACACACTACTAACGCAAATGACTCTGTTATATATACGTGTAGCGTATGCTTACATGTGTGCGTGGCTGCGCCCACCACGATACCTATCCGTCAATAAACCCTAATAAACCAGTGCATAACTAGCTACCGGTTGTTTCACTTGTGCCCATGTCTGCGTATCTAACAGTGGCGACGCGACGAGGACCCACATTATTGAAGGCACAAAGCGACGTCAGACCACGAAGTCTCGAGAAAGAAAACTCGAGAATCATCTTGAAAGACTTTAATGAGGCTGCCCGGTGACCTGACTACGATAAATAACGAGTTCATTGTTGAACTGGAGAATCTAACAATCTGGTCTATCGATAAAAGTAGCAACATGATTTTCACGTCACTTCTAATATTTTCTCGAGTTGTATGTTGTAAGTTGTAATAAATCTATTCTGCCTTGTTAAGCATAACTATACTATGGATGCATTAGACAACTTAAACTTGTACCTACTTTATTGAGAGAACAAGGTGTACAAACAATTGAATTTATCTTCAAATACACAATGACAAACCTACTCTTGCAATCAGAGAGTTGTATATCAATTAAATACAAAAAATGTGTACCTATCCATTTTCGTTTGTCTTGTGTGTACAAAAACTATTATACAACAATATGCACAGATATTTAGGCACGCTGTATGGCGTCATCGTTTAATACCTCTAGTTTGTCACCTTGAGGCCATTTCGTTACACATGTGTGTAGTTGTAGTGGCCACCTTTGACTTGAGATAATTTGGAGGATTTGGGCTCGGCGCGTCGCGTAGCTTTTAATTAACTCTATCCTCGATTTAATTCTTTGATCTGAGTACTAAGAAGATCTGGGTCTACTTCTCAAATTTGTTAGACTAATCATAATCATTTATTCGATGCAATCCATGGTGTTTATACAGGTGTTCAGTACAGCATGGACCCTACAAGGGCGTGGCAACAAATTATACGTAAAAAAAGTAAGATATTTAAACATTCATACATTATATAACTATTTATAATTTGTCAAGCTATTTCCGTCAGTAGAGAAGAGCGGTAAATTTAGAAAAATGTAGGCGCGCATCCCAAAAAAGGTTTAAATTTCTTGCCTTTTTCTACTGACAAACTTGTTTGACTGTCTATATTTATTATTTTGGGTAATTAAACTAATTAAATAGGTCACAATATGCACATCCATGATGATCCATGTTATTACACATGACTTACTTATCTATTTAATTGTCCATAAATTCTTGGAGAGTGTATGGGCATTTGGTTAAAAGGTAAGTCTTGAGCTTATTTACAAAGCTAATAGTGTTTTATGTCACTGTCACATAAGAAGGGTTGAAAAAATTCAATGGTAGTAATCTAATTACGATGCGAGCCGTAGCCGAGTTCTGTAATAACATACAGTCAGCAGCAGAAGTCGCTATGCACTCCAGGTGCTCAAAGAGAGGTAAACGTTTAAACTGTCAAAAAGTTGTTGACTGTCATGGTAGTATTTACTTGTGAGCGCTCAACGTGTCACAAATATGTTAACAGTCGCTATTCATTAATTTCTACACTTACAACAAGTCATTGATACCTTAGCTGTCAAAAAACCAATGGTATCCAAGCGGTCAACGTGTCAAATATATCTGAACAATATGGAAAATAAGACTTTAAAGCATACGAGTATGATCGAATATTGAATGAAAGATAGCCACGCTAATTTCAGGTAAAGCGTTTTGACAATCATCGAAAGCAGTACAGTCTTGTCATCACATACATCTATCTCACGTTTTGCTCTTCAACCATTTGATAGGAGCCTCTCTGTCTACTTACTGGCAAAATATTTCTTATAACAGAATCGTCAAGACGAATGACACGTAGCGAAAGCTAACTGAAGCCGAATTTAGAGCCAATTATCAAGGTACGTTGTGGTCTCATTAACAGGCGTTTGCTTTTCAAAGCAGAGACCGCGAGTTCAAATCTCAGGCGTACGAACCTAGAGATTACAGCTTTTTTTTTTGGGCTCATTTCTATTATTAATTCGTGTCTTCTGGTTTTATGTTAATTTCGCATTAGTTTATATAATTTTGTAGATAACACACATGTAGCTTATGTACGACTTTCTATCGGGACGTTGTAGGTTTCAACCCGCAGTGGGCGTTACTTAGATTACTCCTGTGCGGAATGCCATTTGATATTTACTGCTAGGTTTGATATGTTTAACACCTTTACTGCCCGTGCTCCTCACGTGGGGCCACGGCTAGCCTCTATTACAAAGCCATAAAGTTTCCATGTCAGATTGGGACAGTGAACGTGTTACGTTTCAATTCAATTATTTTCTCCTTCGTTCTTTGATCGATTGGGGGCATCGTATTTTAGTACTATACAGGGTGGCCCATTTAGATCGGTCAGTATGGGAAAATCTAAAACTATAAGACATACACCGATCTCTTCTTAGGAACCATGTCATCGATTTTAGTAACAAGAATAACTGCATTCATACTTTTTTAAAAATGTATGTAAAATGTATTGAAAAAAATGGTAGTCTCTTCAAAAACTTACTAAATTAAATTAAAGTATACCGGGTGTGGCCTGTAACACGAGCAAATAATTAAAACATAGATTGTACTCCTCAAACGGTGACACTTTTGTTCAACAACTTTTAAAAATTATGAAGTATTTAGACTTCCTATTTTTCATACAAAATAAATATTATCTTCAATGGACGCCATCGCCACGCCATTATCATTGTGACTGACGTTGCTTGTCACGCCTTAAACATAACAAATATTGCAATACATTGCGTCTTAGAATTAACTTTATAGTGAATTAAAATTCAAACCACAAGTTATTTTTAAAAGTCGCTGAACAAATGTTGGTCAGTATGAGGAGTACAGCTTACGGTATAATTTTTTGCTCATATTACAGGCCACACCCGGTATATTATGAAAACAATGCATTTTATTAATTTCAGACATCATGTTTCATAGTCACATTTATTGCTTAAGACCTACACAATCGATATCTAAATAGAAATAGTCATAGTTTTATTTTCCAAACTTTCGGGGTTCGATTCCCGAGCGGAGTACACATTTTCTTTAAATGTATGAATGCAGTTTTTCGTGTTACTACAATCGATGACATGGTTCCTAAGAAGAGATCGGTGTATATCTTATAGTATCAGATTTTCCCATACTGGCCGATCTAAATGGGCCACCCTGTATAGTATATTTTAGTACAATAAGCTAAATAAATATATTAAGATATATAATATGCTCTACGGTTTGGAAGAACAGCCGCATTATGACAGTTAAAATAAAAAACCGGGCAAGTGCGAGTCGGACTCGCGCACGAAGGGTTCCGTACCATAATGCAAAAAAAAAACAAAAAAAAAAACGGTCACCCATCCAAGTACTGACCATTCCCGACGTTGCTTAACTTTGGTCAAAAATCACGTTTGTTGTATGGGAGCCCCATTTAAATCTTTATTTTATTCTGTTTTTAGTATTTGTTGTTATAGCGGAAACAGAAATACATCATCTGTGAAAATTTCAACTGTCTAGCTATCACGGTTCGTGAGATAAAGCCTGGTGACAGACGGACGGACGGACGGACGGACGGACAGCGAAGTCTTAGTAATAGGGTCCCGTTGTACCCTTTGGGTACGGAACCCTAAAAACCGATCATTCTCGTAGAACCTACTTATTTATTGTTTAAGTTTGACACTTAACGATAAAATACTTCTTTAAGAAAGGAGGTGTCAATTCGTAGCTGCTACAGTATTTATTTTAAAGTTAAACAGATAAAATGTTGATGCTTAGTTACCATTGAAATAACAACTGCTTAGCAATTGTTGGCACCCTGGCTGCTGACGTACGTGATTGGCAGTGCGTGTAGGTATTAATGACAGCAGCTTGAATTTGAGTGCTTAGTTACCACTGACTTTTTAACCCGTTATTGTCATTGTGATTAAATAAGGGTGTATGTGTTAAAGAAAAACTCAGAAGTTAAGGTATATGTGACGAACTGAAAGCCTACGTGAAAATGACAACTTAGATGTCTTTATTTTTGTGACGATTGAAGTGTATATGTTTTCTTGGACACCTTGCCCGCTCAGGTATATCTGCTGCTGACTGTACAGTCTTGTCATCACATACATCTATCTCACGTTTTGCCCTTCAACCATTGACAAAGGCCTGTCAGTCAGCTTACTGCAAACTATTTCTTTTATTCATCAAAACGAATGAGTGACACATAGCGAAAGCTAACTGAAGCCGAATTTAGAACCAATTGTCAACGCACGTTGTGGTCTTGTTACTAAGGCGTTTGCTTTTCAAAGCAGAGACCGCGGGTTCAAATCTCACTCGGATGCACCTAGAGATTACAGCTTTTTTTTTGGGTTTCATTTCTATTATTACTTAATTTGTGGTTTTATATTAATTTCGCATACGTTTTTATATGTTTTTTGAAGATATGTCACATGTAAAGTATGTACGACTTTCTAACAGGACGTTGTAGGTTTGAACCCGCAGTAAGCGTTCCTTGACTTAGATTACTCCTGTGCGGAATGACATTTGATGTTTACTGCTAGGTTATACTGGTTATACGTATGTGGTGGTACGTGTGCGGTGGTGGTGGTGGTACGTGGTGGTGGTTGTATGTATCAACATACTGTATATCTTTGAACTTATTGTTAGTACGAACGTTAGTTTGAACGAAAGGCCAAGAAAGAGACCCATGAATGTTTAGGTCATACTGAACAACTTTTACAATGGGACCAACCCCGAAAACGCGGAAAAATACTTGGAAGTTTCATACATTTTGCTGGTCTGATGTTGAAATTTTCTATGGGAGAGTACATTTTTTTCCGGGGTTTCGGGTTTGGTCTCATAGTAAAAGTTGCTCTGTATGACCTCAACATTAATGGGTCTCTTTCTTGGCCTTTCGTTCTGATACATACTGTAAATAACTCCGTATACTCTATCCTCTCTGCTAAGTTGTAAAAACAAAATTCGTCATTCCTATGGTCAACAGTTAGCATATTACGTAGGTGTATATGTATGGCAGTGATGGTTTTAACGGCTAGCCTCTATTACAAAGCCATAAGGTTTACATGTCAGATTGGGACAGAGAACGTGTTAAGTTTCAATTCTATTATTTTCTCCTTCGTTCTTTGATCGATTCGGAGCATCGTATATAAGTACTATATAGTATATTTTAGTACAATACGCGGGCTAAATGAATATATTAACATATAATATGCTCTACGATTTGGAAGAACAGCCGCCTATGACAGTTAAAATAAAAAACCTATCATTCTCGTAAAACCTACTTATTTATTGTCTAAGTTTGACACTTGACGATAAAATACTTCTTTAAGAAAGGAGGTGTAAATTCGTAGCTGCTACAGTATTTTTTTAAAAGTTAAACAGATAAAATGTTGATGTTTAGTTACCATTGAAATAACAACTGCTTAGCAACTAGTGGTACCCTGGCTGCTGACGTACGTGATTGGCAGTGCGTGTAGGTATTAATGACAGCAGCTTGAATTTGAGTGCTTAGTTACCACTGAGTTTCTAACCGTTATTGTCATTGTGATTAAATAAGGGTGTATGTGTTAAAGAAAAACTCAGAAGTTAAGATATATGTGACGAACTGAAAGCCTATGCTAAAATGACAACTTAGATGTCCTTATTTTTGTGACGATTGAAGTGTATATGTTTTATTGGACACCTTACCCGCTCAGGTATATCTGATGCTGACTGTACCTGACAATTCTAAGAACTAGTTAAGTATGTGACTTAATTTTTTATCAAGCAGATATGTCTGCAATACTACAAACTTTTTAATTAAAGCTTGCGTTTCGGGCAAGTGATTATTTTTTCCTTTAATTAAAAAAAATCTAGTTATGCCACGTTGCACATAATACTGTATGCACGGCAACTAAACAAGTTGTTTTAATAACCAACAAAATGGTGTTCGAAAATATAGAGAGACAGGCAGACAGACAGCAAATTTTTATCTTCCCGGTAGGCCCCCGTGATTTGACTGGTTAGATACCCTATTGCGTGTTATTAGCCGTCACTTAATCATTTAAAAGTTTAACGTGTTTTGACGTCTACACCTTTTTGCATTTGCATCTTAACCAACCTTTGCTTATAACTTCACAAGTAAGATTAATGATTCGGGATAATCCTTCAGTAAGAAATACGCAGCAAACTATGCGATCAATAACCAGGTCTGTCATTACCACGTCATTGGCGACGAAACTATTCCATTGTCGTATGGGAACGGTTTTTGCGACATTCCCGCTATTTATAGAATAATTGCTACATGTTTTCCTTCTAATAGTTTCTGTAAAGAAGGACAAATTGTGATGAGGCTTAAGGATATCGTTTGTTGTCAGTCGGAAAATGCATATTAGGCCCCGTGAGTTTGTGTTATTCTCTCACTTTCACATAGCGAGCGTAAGCGTGAGCGAGATGGATAAGGTAAAGGTAAGGTAAGCTTGCCCGGGATCGCGGATATCATGTTTTTGAATTAAAAATTTTTGAACGTGTAAATAAAAAAACCGGGCAACTGCGAGTCGGACTCGCGCACGAAGGGTTCCGTACCATAATGCAAAAAAAACAAACAAAAAAAAAGCAAAAAAAAAACGGTCACCCATCCAAGTACTGACCACTCCCGACGTTGCTTAACTTTGGTCAAAAATCACGTTTGTTGTATGGGAGCTCCATTTAAATCTTTATTATATTCTGTTTTTAGTATTTGTTGTTATAGCGGCAACAGAAATACATCATCTGTGAAAATTTCAACTGTCTAGCTATCACGGTTCGTGAGATACAGCCTGGTGACAGACGGACGGACGGACAGCGAAGTCTTAGTAATAGGGTCCCGTTTTACCCTTTGGGTACGGAACCCTAAAAAGTAATCGAAAAGTTCCCCCCAACGTGACATTGACGATTTTTAGAAGCAATTTACATATTTTTACCTTTTGCGCTTAATTTGTTACAAATCATTAAAGTGCATTTTAGATCTAATGTTAGAGATTTTTTTCTATCGAATGAAAGTCAATAACTCAGGATTCGAATCGATTCAAAGTCCCTCAAGATTGCTAATTAAATTAATGACAGCCGTATTGTGATCCAATAAAATACTTAAAAAAAAAAATCCGCACCTTAACCCTTAACCTAAGGCTTACCGCGAATCACGTTCGACGTGTTGCCTCCCTGTCACACTTACGTACGAATATACAAATGCGACAGGGAGGCAACACGTCGAACGTGGTTCGCAGTAAGCCCTCTTATGTCAAAGCACGAAAGTTGATATTGAACTGTAGCCGCACCAATATAATAACTATCCCCCGTATTCATAAACATTTACTAAAGTTGACAAGCCGATAATAATCGTTTGTCCCTTTCCATCATACTAATACGTCGGAAAGGGATAAACGATTATTATCGGCTTGCCAACTTTTTTTTTTATCTACGTATTTAGAAGGAGCCTTTATCTATGGGACTCCGTTGGGCCTCTACATTACATTGTCAACTTTAGTAAACGTTTATGAATAAGGGAGTATGTATTTAACTTAGGCTAGGATAATTTGTAAGCGCAATTACAGTAAACCGCAATAGTGGTAAACCGCTTTATAGATAAAACAACGTTGTATAACAAAGGGTTATAGCTAATAGGCCAATTAGCTTCGGCATGTCAGCATACACATCATGCATGTGCATTTCTGTTCAGAACGCTAAAAACTAAATAAAATTAAAAAGTGGAAAAATACTGTCTTGAGGGCGACTTGAACTCACGGTCTCGGGTTCAAGTCTAACCCAAGACAGTAATTTTTCCACTTTTAAATTTACTCTAAGCTTAATAGTATCGTTCGCAGAAGTTTATGCTTGTTAAAAGTGAAAATAAATAAAATTTGGCGCTTTTTACAAGCTTTTATTTACTCGTAGTTTCACCTGTCCCGTTGTCAGTCTGTAATCAAATCTTGGAAGTTAAATTTGACCATATTTTGCGTGATTTTGGGAGTGGTTCTATAGTAAAAGTTGCAGCCTGTATATAAAAAATCACTTCGCAAAATATGGCTAAGGGTTGGAAAAACGTGCATAAACTTACCTATAAAATACATTGTTGATCTGTTTCCGTATGTAGGCGCGCAGCACTAAGAACTTTCCATATATCCTGTGCAGCGTTGTCTTGAGGAAGTCTCTCTCGCGGGGGTCCTCGGAATCGAACAGGTCTAGCAACTGCAACAAAACGTGTAGCTTAGTATAGTGTGTAGCTTCCAAATAGAGCTCGACGGCTAATCCTATTGTCTATTGTTAAGTAAAACCGCTCGTGCCACGTGCCACGACCACCTGCATAAAAAATACGTAATTCGGTTACTGAGTGCCGGCGAGTCGAACGCTACAGAACCAGTCTAAAATGTGTCATCGACATGCGTAACAAAGGCGCGATATCGGAGAGCGCGCCTACACTGGTTTTTTGAGCGTTGGACTAGCCCGCGCTCAGAAGTAAGCTCAGGTGCCAAATAGAATAATGAAGACCCTTTTTGCAGGTAAGTAGCACGTGCGGTTTTACTTAACAATAGACAATAGGATTAGCCGTCGAGCTCTATTTGAAAGCTACAGACTATAACGGAAGTGAACCTTATTGGTACGAGATAAGGTTAGTATTGGTAGGACGAGTTTTGGAGTCTAAATTTGAACAACTTGACTCGTTTTTAAGGGGCCCACAGATTACCAGTTTGCCGGACGTTATAAGCCTGTCAGTTGATCGCAAAATGTGACGGTTCCGAACAACTGACAAGCATATATCGTCCGGCGAACTGGTAATCTCTGGGACCCTTTAAGCCAGCGGTCGGCAACCTTTTAGCAGCCAAGGGCCATATAGTAGTTAACGAAGATGACGCGGGCCGCACTTTGGTAATATTTGTGACTTTAGCAGACATTGTCGTTCGTCAGTATTACATACAAAATAGCCAGGGAGGCTCGCGGGCCGCGGGTTGCCGACCGCTGCTTTAAGCGACTCTGCGCTTAAAAAACTTCCGAGTCTTTAAGTCCCGAGTCGATTCCTTTATTGACATTTTGAGCACAACTTAAAAGGACTCGAGCTTCATATAAAGACTTCGTCGCCATTTATGTAGGTTTTATCCGAATAAACACTAAGGAAAATAGGCCTTACCCACGAATTTCGAGAGGTAATGCGTTTTAGAAAACTTTTGTAAATAATTTGAGAGTTCTCTTTCAAGGACTCATGTGTTCACAAAAGACATGTCTCGATAAGAACACAAGTTTCGACTTAATGACTAGAGTTTGAAAAAGTTAATAGAGTCTTAAAGCAGAGGACTCAAAAGGCTCGAGTCTTAACCAACACTAGATAAGGTCTTTATATAATCAGTGAAGAGTTACGCTGTTAGAGTTCAGTAACTATGTTCACTGACAATCGTAATGCTTTTTGCATAGACATAAGCACTGATGGTCAGTTAACAGCGCGAACAACAGAACGTAAAACAAGATTCAATACAGATTTGTGACGTGTGGCGAAGGGGAGACAATAAAGCGCCTTTTGTGCGGTTGTCACGGCACAGAGAAATAATGAATCAGTATCGCCGTTATGGCTCCTCTACACGATGGCCCAGCGCCGGCCACTCCAAGGGACGCAGCCATGCGGTAGAATGAGATAGCAATATTACTTTCTCCCTCTAACGCAGCGGCCCGCGAGCCTCCCTGGCTATTTTGTATGTAATATTGACAAATAATAATGTCGAATAAAGTCATCAATATTAACAAAGTGCGGCCCGCGCGTCCACTTCGTTAACTGCTATGTGGCCCTTGGCTGCTAAAAGGTTGCCGACCGCTGCAGTCTAACGCATAAATGCGTCCTTTGAAGTAGCCGGCGTTGGCCCATCGTGTAGAGGAGCCCTTATACGCGCCACCAGCATGTGCATCCGAGGCACACGTCACCGCTTTAAGTCCACTGCCAGGTGGCTTGGGTTCGACGACGGTGCCGCCCTTTCACACGTCGATGGGAACCCCGCGAATGGGTCAGCGGTTTTCAACGATAATTTTTTCAATATATATTTGCCTATGTATTATCTATTAAGAGACTTAAGTAGTAAATGAATTACTTTTACGAGAAACCAAACGAATACAAAGCACCATTGGGCGACGTTGTCCGATACTAATCGAAAAGGCATAAATCGTTCGATCATGTAGGTACGGTCAAGGGCAGTAAGCCACGGGGCTCTAAAATATTAGTGCACACGTCTAAGCTATCGATTTACAGAAGTTTTCACCTTTAAGTTCTTGGTTAAGGCCAATCGAATGCTTCAATGACATTTCCATTGTCAAGGTAAAGTTTAGAAAACACATTTACATATTTATACAGGTTGGCAAAATAAGTACATTCCCGTCGCCAGGGAGGTTTTGCGATTATACTGAGCAACTTTTACTATAACTAGGACCAACCCTGAAACCGCGAAAAAAAAATTACCCTCGCATAGTACCTAAATGGATCTGCGAAAATGTCAAATAAATTTTTCACTATTTCGGGGTTGGTCTCATAGTTAAAGTTTGCTCAGTATAATCCCAATACCTTCCTGGCAACGAGAATGCACTTATTTTTTGGCCAGCCTGTAAAAAATATATACATATTGGACATTTATGAATTTTATGATAAACTAACTTCACTAACCTTATAAAACAAAGTCCCCCGCCGCGTCTGTCTGTTTGTGTGTTTGTTTGTTCGCGATAAACTCAAAAACTACTGAACAGATTTTCATACGGTTTTCACAAATCAATAGAGTGATTCTTGAGGAAGGTTTAGGTGTATAATTTGTCAACTTGTGCGAAGCCGGGGCGGGTCGATAAAAATAGATATAATAAATAAATAATAATACATATTATAGGACATTTTTACACAAATTGACTAAGCCCCACGGTAAGCTCAAGAAGGCTTGTGTTGTGGGTACTCAGACAACGATATACATAATATATAAATACTTAAATACATAGAAAACAACCATGACTCAGGAACAAATATCTGTATCATAATACAAATAAATGCCCTTACCAGAATTCGAACCCGGGACCATCAGCTTCATAGGCAGGGTCACTACCCACTAGGCCAGACCGGTCGTCAATATAACAAAGTTTTGCCCATTAATCAGTCAACATAATTTGATGTTATCGAATGATATCCGTCGGGAAGCGAACTGCAGATCCGGAAATTAGGGGAAGGCAGGAATATGGGCCATTTCATGAAATACATATTTAAGGTTAACTTATTCCTTGCCAAAGTTTCCTTTTGAGTCTGGTGAAAACAACAGCCTAAGTCAGCGGTTCTCAAACTTTTTTGGTGACGGAACCCTTTCGGCAAGCGAAATATTTGAGGAAACCCCAAATAAAAAATTTTCGTTCATCACTGTGGACCAGATATACCTATAGAATAGCTGGTTTTTTTCTTATTATTACAAGTATATTTTCGCGGAACCCCAACAGAGGCTTTGCGGAACCCTAGGGTTCCGCGGAACACACTTTGAGAATGGCTGGCCTAAGTGACTATGTCAGTAACGAGTTTCGAGAATATTAAGTAAGGTGCAGGGAGGCAATTTCGACTGCGAGAAATTTCAAGTAATCGAAATATCTTCCATGTTTTACATTATTGACTGTGCCATATATGTCCAGATCGCGAAATAGTACATTATTGTCGAGGCTCGGAAGTAGCTACTTGCAGGCTGAGGATTCGTTTTAAACGGACGACCTTGGGAGAATTGAATCCGAATCTAACCGCTTTGCTTGCCTAGAGAACTTGGCTTCAGTGGACGAAATCAACGACGGGCTAGTGGAAACTGTCCACACAGTAGGGTCTAAGTTTTTTAGACCCCGCCGTAAAGATAGACCTCAGAAATTGACCGAGCAAACCTTAAACCTCATGGCTGAACGACGCTCGCTACAGTTGCAGTCTCCCGATGACGCGGAGTCATATAGGCAGCTCAATAGACGTATATCTAAGTCCTTGCGACATGATCTGCATGCGTCTCTTTAATACTAACCGTATTAAAGAGACTATTGAGCGAAACCAAGGCTCCAAAGTGTTCGCAAAGGACAAGTCTATTGGGCAAAGCCAGCTGACAAAGTTGAAACGGGAAGATGGCAGCATAGCGTCGAGCAAAGCGGAGGTTTTAGGTGAGATCGAGAGGTTCTATGGACAGTTATACACTTCGATCGCAAAGCCCGTCGACAGCTTGGTAGGAGATCCAAGAGCCAAGCTGTCCCGACATTATACCGAAGATATCCCGGACATCAGTCTGTACGAGATTAGGATGGCCCTGAAGCAGCTTAAGAACAACAAGGCGCCGGGCAAAGACGCAATCACTTCAGAGCTTCTGAGAGCGGGTGGAACACCGGTACTTAAAGTCCTCCAGAAGCTCTTTAATTCCGTCTTGTCCGAGGGCATAACGCCTGAAACATGGAATAGAGGCGAGGTGGTGCTGTTCTTCAAAAAAGGTGATAACAACCTATTGAAGAACTACAGACCCATCACGCTTCTGAGCCATGTCTATAAGCTGTTTTCAAGGGTCATCACGAACCGTCTCGAACACAGACTTGATGACTTCCAGCCTCCCGAACAAGCCGGTTTCCGAAAAGGCTATAGTACCATAGACCACATCCATACGCTGCGGCAAGTTATACAGAAGACCGAAGAGTATAACTTGCCATTATGCTTAGCGTTTGTGGACTATGAGAAAGCCTTCGATTCGGTGGAAACATGGGCGGTGCTTGAGTCTCTTCAGCGATGCCATATTGACTATCGGTACATCGAAGTGTTGAAGTGTTTGTATAGTAACGCCACCATGTCGGTCCGAGTACAGGAGCAGAGCACGAGGGCGATTCCATTGCGAAGAGGCGTAAGGCAGGGAGACGTTATCTCTCCGAAACTGTTTACTGCCGTAATGGAAGACGCCTTCAAGCTCCTGGAATGGGAAGGACTTGGCATCAACATCAACGGCGAATACATCACTCACCTTCGGTTTGCCGACGATATCGTAGTCATGGCAAAGTCGATGGAGGAACTCAGCATAATGCTCGATGACCTCAACCGAGTTTCACAACGGGTGGGCTTGAAAATGAACATGGACAAGACGAAACTTATGTCAAATGCCAATGTTGTGCCCATCCCAGTCTCTGTTGGGAACTCGGTACTCGAAGTTGTTGACTCGTACATCTACCTAGGACAAGTAGTCCAATTAGGTAGGTCCAACTTCGAGAAAGAGGTCAACCGCCGAATCCAACTCGGTTGGGCAGCGTTCGGGAAACTACGTAATGTCTTTTCGTCCGACATACCTCAGTGCCTCAAGACGAAAGTCTTTAATCAATGTGTGTTACCAGTGATGACTTACGGCTCCGAAACGTGGTCTTTCACTATCGGCCTCATCTCAAAACTCAGAGTCGCTCAACGAGCTATGGAGAGGGCTATGCTCGGAGTTTCTCTACGTGATCGAATCAGAAATGAGGAGATCCGTAGACGAACTAAAGTCACCGACATAGCCCACCGGATTAGCAAGCTGAAGTGGCAATGGGCAGGCCACATTGCACGCAGAGAAGATGGCCGATGGGGTCGAAAAGTGCTCGAGTGGAGACCACGGACTAGCAAGCGCAGCGTAGGACGTCCACCCACAAGATGGACAGACGATCTTGTTAAGGTCGCCGGAAGACGCTGGATGCGGGTCGCTTCCAACCGGCATGTATGGAGGTCCAAGGGGGAGGCCTATGTTCAGCAGTGGACGTCTTATGGCTGAGATGATGATGATGATGATGAATAGAGACGGTCAGTCATTGATTGAGTCACTAATCGTAGGTATGTCAAAAATAATTATTGATTAAAACTAATTGATCGATTGATTTTATCGAATCGATTGATTTAAATGGATTTCTTCATAAAATTGCAGCGTTTATGGGGTGTAAGCCGTCGTTGGTGTAGTAAGGAAAATGATGGTTTTTTCATGAGCTGCGATTGTAGAGGGCAATGATAGCCCACCTCCTCTCCTCTGACTTGATAAAGTAATATACTCAGTGGATATAACAGCAGGAAGTCAGGCTATTAAAACAACATTACGAATAATTGTCCAAATAAGGTGCGATCAGGCATCTTCGATAGCATGCATTGACTAGTCTTCTATGGAGTCGGTTATTGCTTTTTTAGAAGCATGAAGCTTTCCAAGAAAACCTTAAACCATGCAGTCTAACCGACAGCACAAACTACTGTTCAATAGGCTTCTTGGCCACATTGGGATGAAAGTCTCGAGACTCCAACAGCATGAGAATAACTCGTAGACTAGCTGAAGATGTGGCCAGGCTGCCAAGCCCGTAGACTTTTTCTAGAGGGGGGTTCGACAAGCAAGATCTTAAACTAGAATCTTAAGCCAGTCTTACCGATAGCACAAACTTCTGGTCAATGTACTTCTTGGCTACATTGGGTTGAAAGTCCGGAGACTCCAACAGTCTCAGAAACAACTCGTAGACTAGCTGAAGATGTGGCCAGGCAGCCTCGAGTGTGGGTTCGTCCTCTTCAGGGTCGAACTCTGCGCCGTTGGGGTTGGACGACGGCGGCAGTGTCCGGAAGAGGTTTATGGCAAACTGTGGAAGACAAAAGTCGATTTACAATTAGATAAAATAATAAAACCCTAAAAACGGGCCAAGTGACTATCGGATGAGTCGGAAGTGTACTGATGGATGGTCTCTTTTAGTTTTATTTTTACAATGGTTTTTGTAACAGCAGTAGGGAAAACCATATCTTGAGAGAAGGTCAGCCATCACAAGGATGCACAATGGGGGTTTTAGTAATAGGTTTTCGTTTGTTACCGGATATCCACTTTGAATGAGCGAAGTCGAACAAGTAGCACTGCCGTAGTTCTAAAATTGACTTGTCTCACTCACCATATTGACCGCCTCGGGGTATATCGCCTCTGTGACGACTCCCCTCTGCGACGTGACATACTCCACCATCTCCAGCAGAGCGGCGCGCTTCACCTCCTTCCACTTCAAGTCGAGGGGTTCATCAGCGTCGAACAAGCTCACTGCGCCAGGACAGGTAACTCACCATATTGACCGCCTCGGGGTATATTGCTGCTGTGACGACTCCCCTCTGCGACGTGACATACTCCACCATCTCCAGCAGCGCGGCGCGCTTCACCTCCTTCCACTTCAAGTCTGAGAGGGGTTCATCAGCGTCAAACAAGCTCTCTGTGCCAGGACAGGTAACTCACCATATTCACCGCCTCGGGGTATATCGCCTCAGTGACGACTCCCCTCTGCGACGTGACATACTCCACCATCTCCAGCAGAGCGGCGCGCTTCACCTCCTTCCACTTCAAGTCTGAGAGGGGTTCATCAGCGAAGTCGAACAGCAAGCAGCACTGTCGTAGCTTCTGTACGAAGAGCTGCTCGCGTTCGGCGGCCGGCGCATCTGTAAGAGAGGACATTTGTGAGAAATCGATAAGGCTTTTGAGAATTTCATGTACATTCAAAAGTGCATGGATAGATGTCGACTGTAATGCCTTAATATTACGGTTGAAACATGTCCATGCACTTTTTGAACGCGAGTGTACATTATCTGGGATATCGTATTACGGGCCATGTAACATTGTATTACAAATATTAAGCCGAACATTGGAACATAATCAAGTACCTAATCTTAAAATACATCTTTTTTTTTATTGATATTGATCATCAGACACACCTGAAAGCTATGACAGCTGTGAGAAAGTGATCATGCTTATTAGAATTCCAGATACATTTATAAATATAAATATATAAATCGTATACGAGTATTGTATTGCATATCGAGAGTAAACGAAAATATTTATTCAAACAACGGACTATATTACGTAATCTGAAAATAAATCGCATGGTCGCTAACTTCTTTATTACCACAATCGCAATTGCGTTTATATTACGGTAGGTTAGGTTTTGCCGCAGTGAAACTAGTAAAAACCGGATTCCTTCAGTTATTTTACAATCATGGAATACCGAAGATTGTTCCGCCTTCATATGATTATACTCGTTAGTAATGGCGCAATCCAATGTTAGATGAAAAGCGAGGAGGTTCGCAAACGTTAATGAAAATGGAATACATTTCGGGCCTCATCAATCTTAGTTTATAAGAATCAAAAAATATGTATTGATGTGCTTTTATAACTATTCACCATATAGAACCCTTGTCTTGACTGATTGAATCTATGTTGACACTTCAAACGGCTCTAGTCAAATTTCACCCCGTAATATATCACTTATCAGAAGTAAATCAAGAAAGTAAACAGATTAAAATAAATATACATGAGTAGGTACATGATTCTAATCAACTGTGACGTAACAAATATGTGAGTAGGGTTCGAGAGTTCAATCTTCATCCTATTACCCGCGGGATTAAAGTATAAGTACAACTCCGTAGGCAACGCATAGCACAACTGTTCGATAGAGAAAATACATATTGCCCATATTGGATTCTAATCTAACATTTACAATATGTAATCTGCATATACGAGACAATTGTAAATCTTTTTCCTACTATTTATACTATGGTTCAAACATAATTTGAAAAGTTGACAATAATCGTACATAAAAGCACTTGAAGAACGAATAAGGACTGTATCGTTTGTTATGAATACAACTTTACTTAGCCGTTTTTTCTGGTATTATATTTTTATTAAAAAATTACACATATAGTTTAATTAGTGCTTTAATAATAAGTAACATTTCGTCCTGGGAGATCACGTAAAGCATATGGTTTGGACAATATTTACCCAATCCTCCCGAATAACTACAACGATTTTGGACAAATACTACAAGAAAATTTACGGTTTGCGAACAAGACGAGATATTACACAAAAAAAATCGTACTATGTAAACAGCAATTACATATGATTCGTAAAGCGAAACATCTGGGCATAGTCTAATCATTTCTTTTAGTTGGAAAAAAAGTTTTGGATCTGTGCTTGGTGGCCTTTTAGAGAATATGGCATGTTACTTACGACAACCCCGACTTTGGTATACAATATAACCATCATGGAGCGTTTCTATCGACCTGTTCTAGCCATGGTTCAACGCCATGAATGTCCGTTAGGCTTTGGATTTCGGTAGATTCTTTTAGCTGTTTCCCTCATTTCGCTGGCGTCAGAAATTGACGGGAATCCAAAATGTTGCATAAAAAGTCGTTTTCATGTAAAGATAAAAATTCACCACATTTATTCTGTGGATGTTCAATTGAGCAATCATGAAAAGGACACTTAGATGGCATATTTTGGCAGCATATTAACCTTTTGTTTCTTTAAATCGGACCAAGGAATCGGTGAAATAGTCTCAAATTAAGCTCGATAGGCTTGTCCGAATTACATTTGCTAGACGGTATTAAAATCATCATAAAGTCCCTAAAATAAAATAAATGTAAAACCTTCTTATATCAGATATGGCTTAAAATACCCCCAGATTATACCTTAAGAACATAGTAATACAAAATAATACACACGTCAACAGTTAGACCAGGTTTTATCTGTATTTAAAATAAACGATACAGTCCTTATGAATCATATATTTATCATATTATATGATCCTATCAAAAATAGACCAGTACATACCTTTAAGCATACATTTACAGTACCGGTCAAAAGTTTAAGTTCACTCTGCGAAATAAGGTTATCATATGTAATTATGCTCAAATATAGAATATGTTTTGAATTTCAAACGTTTAATTGTTTCCACGACTACCAAATAACAATAAAAATACCTCTTGGAGGAATCGTATTATGTTATTCGGAAAATTTAATCCATTTAATATTTTTGTTCCGTATTTCCTATGAGATTTCGTGAAGTTAGAAATCATTTAAAATGGGTCGCAAAGCCGATTTTAGTGTCGAAACTCGTGCTGTTATTGTAACTCTGTCAAATGAGGGCTACACGACGCGGAAAATCGCTGAAAAAATGAAGGTTTCTCAAACCGCTGTCGTGAGTACTTTGAAACGAAAACAAAAAACCGGTCTTAATTGCAGTCGATCTCGATCAGGTAGGCCAAAAGTCACGTCTAAAAGCGAAGACCAATTTATTTGCGTGCAGAGCAAACGCCAACGTACTCTAACTGCTCCAGAAATTTGCGAAGAACTCAACGCCACCCGAGAACAGCGAGTATCGGTTTCGACAGTGCAACGGCGTCTGCGAAACTATGGTCTAAAAGGTCGTATTGCTGCCAAAAAACCCTTGTTACGTAGTCAGAATAAAGTTAAGAGGTTGAAATGGGCCCAGAAACACAAAAACTGGACGTCTGAACAGTGATCTAAAGTTTTATTTTCTGACGAATCGAAGTTTGAAATTTTTGGAGGGAGACGTCGTCAATATGTTCGACGACAAGTAGGCGAACGAATGATAAAGCAATGCGTGATGCCAACAGTGAAGCACGGTGGAGGATCAGTTATGGTCTGGGGATGCTTTGCGGGTGATAAAGTTGGTGATCTCGTGAGAGTCAATGGCATAATGGATAAGAAAATGTATCATAACATTTTGCAACGTCACGCTTTTCCATCTGGAAAACGGATTGTAGGCAGAGGTTTTGTTTTCCAACAAGACAACGATCCCAAGCATACGTCGAAGTTGTGCAAAAACTACATTTCATCCAAAGAGAACCAAAAAGAATTAAAATATATGGATTGGCCTCCTCAATCGCCCGACCTCAATCCGATTGAGTTGTTATGGGATGAATTGGACAGGAGTGTGAGAAAAATGCGGCCAACTAATAAAGAACAGCTTTGGGAATACCTATACATTTGTTGGAATAAAATTTCGACATCAACACTGCAAAAACTAATTACGCGAATGCCGAAAGTGTGTATGGCAGCATTGAAAGCAAAAGGCGGATATTTTGAAGAGTCTAAAGTTGGCAAAAACTGATCTTTTTTATTTAATTGTGGTTTTAAATTAGAGAATTACCTTTAATTTATTATGTAATAAAAGATTATTAAATACTTTTATTAGTACATTGTGTTATAGCTTCATTTAACCGAATTTACAGAGTGAACTTAAACTTTTGACCGGTACTGTACATTCATTTTAGGTAAAAATATCTGCTAAATTGGATGAAAATCTAAGGTTATGCGCTAAAAATGTCAGACACATTTTTATATTTTCCAAGTTAGAAGGTATAATAAAATAAACAGCTCGGTACACAACTCGTCCGGTCGATGGAAGGAAAATTCCAGCAGCCTGGGGCTGCCATGGAAACCGGACAATAGCTCTCGGAGCGCAGCTCTGGCTATGTAACTAGAATTTTATACTTATATTTACCTGTATAAATGTACTCAGATAACTGTGGAAGAGCGGGGCTTAACTATGTAACATTTATTAAACATACTGGGAAGTCACAACTCCCAACAATGAGAGTTTTATGTTGTCTGTTTTTTAGGGTTCCGTACCCAAAGGGTAAAACGGGACCCTATTACTAAGACTTCGCTGTCCGTCCGTCCGTCCGTCCGTCTGTCACCAGGCTGTATCTCACGAACCGTGATAGTTAGACAGTTGAAATTTTCACAGATGATGTATTTCTGTTGCCGCTATAACAACAAATACTAAAAACAGAATAAAATAAAGATTTAAATGGGGCTCCCATACAACAAACGTGATTTTTGACCAAAGTTAAACAACGTCGGGAGTGGTCAATACTTGGATGGGTGACCGTATTTTTTTGCTTTTTTTTTTTTAATTATGGTAGGTACGGAACCCTTCGTGCGCGAGTCCGACTCGCACTTGCCCGGTTTTTTTATTTAAAGTACTACGCATACATTTTCTATGCAGTGACACGTATACATATTTGTATAAATATAAGATTTTTTTTTATTAGCCTGTAGGAGTGTCCCACTGCTGGGCAAAGGCCTCCCCTCTTTCCCGCCATTTGGTCCTATCCGATGCACACTCCCGCCACTCTTTACAAAATGTGTCAGAATAGTTTTCGATAAACAAAGGAATCAATCAAGACCTAGGTAAACTGTGCACAAAAAGGTTGAATTTACCCAATCTAAGCCAAAGTTGCCTTTGATTGGGTAAACAACTTGAATAAACAAGCCAATGCGACATTGCTCGAATACTAATATTCGGTTACAATGAGGTCGTATCGTACTAGCATCAGGTCGATATTCACATCGTCGATAGGTACAGTTAGGGTTTGCAATCCGGATTCGAAATGTATGAAATTATCCGGATCCGGATCCGCGGATCTTACCATACATTTCGGATCCGTCGTGCAAACCCTAGGTACAGTCGGCTCCAGAGAGGTGACCCCCCCCCCCCTGCATACAATCACTTCAGTCTATGCAGGGGGAGGGGGTCACCTCTCTCTGCAGCTGACTGTACATAAACATTGATTGTAAACTGGTGCCGTGCGTTGTGTGACTTGTGTGCGAGTATAGGTTAGACTAGTAAATATTCAAAACTAACAACCTACATAAAACCCTGATCCTTGGGTGCCTTTTATTAATATTTTTATATTTTAGCTTTAATAGCCTTTGTACGAATCTATCAACTGTTGAATCAATGACTTCTAAACGTAAAATTAAACTTTCTTGCCCGCTGTCATATGTATGCATTTTAGGCATATTCTTATTGAATGCCTTCTAGTTTTAAGATTTTTAAAGCCTTAAGGCCCAAAATGCTTTAAATCTATTTTTGTGAGTATATCTGCGGTATATGATTATACGTATTAGGGGTGACCACTGGCTACGTGGGTCTGCTTTCCATTTTCATATCAATAACCAATAAGTGGGCTTTGAGTTTTACTTCATTGTAAAACAAAAATATACCTCTATATGCAAGGACGATTGCTTTGAAAGTTGCTAATTTAAGTAACTCTTTCTGAAACCCTAAAACCCCATATTTCATAAGTGGATAAACCTTTCCTCAAAAAAATTCTTTACTTATCTCCAGTGTGTTTATTCTATCAGGTGATCATTTTTAGTGTTCCGTACAAAACTTTGTTTACGGAACACTTATGGGATCACTTCGGTCTTGCAAATCAGTTAAATACGTTTTTCTCAGAGACCGTTTGACATAGATACCTAAAATTTGGAACAGTTATAGCAATTAACACCACTCATATTGTGAATAAGTCAAAACTGCTTATTTCTTATTAAAGGGGGAAATTTAGGGGGTTGAGAGGGGTAGGCTGAAACTTTTTTCATTTGTAAGAATCGTGTGGGGTACCATTAGAAAGCTTGCAAAAAATTGAGTCGATGGACTGATTTTGACTTCATTTTAGACTGCAATAGTTTCGTCAAAAAATGCATTTAAAGTTGCAAGTTTTCATACAAAAATTTTCACCTCTGTCCTGGCGATTTTCGCGAAAACTATAGCTAACAGGCAGCTGACCAGTCAATACCCAACTTAAAGAAGCATGGAGACGGCGGGAAAATTATCAGCTTAACTTTATCTTTATTAGTTTTTCAACTGCAGCTTGACCTTTGGTTGCTTAGGGCTAGCTAACTGATGCTTACACTGGTCAATTCATATTAGGCGAGAAACATCCTTAGTTAAAACTTTGGCATTGAAATTTATGACTTATGTCTTTGACATAAAGTTTAATTCTGCTTGCTTATTTTTGTGGGATATTTAATTTTATCTTAATAGCCTACTATAAGTATGAGAGAGATCTACAAAATACGACCTTATTATATTGCAAATAAGTTTCAATTTCGAACGGGCTTTCCAAGCAATGGACTAGCATCTCAAATCTCTGAAAAATTCAAATTAAGAATTCCGTTCTTGACTGTCGTTTTTTTTTCCACAATAGGACACATAGAGTTAGTAAGGCGTATAGAGATAATAAAGTCATTTAATATTTATGAACAGCTTTGGCCTCATGTATAGATTTTATTGAGAGTATCTGATTCGTCGAAACAATATACACAATATTCCTTTTCATTAAGTACCATTACATTTCTGTATTAATTGTATAATTATAATATCTATTAATTATATTCAGTACTTATGTATATTTTTGAACGGATCGGTGAGCAACAAGATTCAGGGCTATAACCGCGAAAATAGAAGTTCGCAAATTGCGAGCATTTTTCTCTGTCACTCTAATTACGCCTTCATTGGAGTAAAAGAGAAAGATCCCCGCAAATTGCGAATTTCGGTTTACGCGGTAGCCCCTCAGTCCTGTTACGAGAAAATAATTTTGGAAGACATTAATAAATAGTACCTATATGACAGTTAAATATCACAGTTTTTTAGAAACAAAGGTAAAATTGACGAAATATTTAAAGTAAGCCGATCTTGTTTTTTAGCAGTTCTAAATAATATTAAAGTCTATATATATGGCATAGAACTAGAAACAAAATCAAATAAAAAATAATAATGAGTTCTAAATTCAAATTGAAGCAGTTATGTTACATTTTAAGGTATTATAGGCCAAGCGCGCACCACGATATAAATTTTTGCGACACGATTTTAGAATCGCGCTGTAATATATCGCAGAAAATTCACTGCGCGCACTGCGATGAAAATGAAAAAGTCGACCAGTCGCTTGTCATGAAACGTGTCTTTAATATGCGATTGCTGTATGACTGGTGATCCCCGTCTATTTCCATAATTAAATGGTCAACATCTAGCGTCTCATTTTGAGACTCCATTGGAGGTGCAGGTGCCGAGATGTTGGGGTTTGGAGAGCGAAATGCCGACTGAGGTCCGGCCGGGGTGCGATTTTATTATCATAGTGCGCGCGGGGCCATACAACTCCGCATGCTGCAATTCACTTTGCGACAATCGCGTCGCGAACAATTGCGGAAAAATGTGACAAATCACAATTTAAAAATCGCTGCGATTTTTTTGTCGCATATGCGCGCACTAACATATAAACACATACGTTGCATTTCTGCGACAAAATTATCGCAGGACAAAAAATCGTGGTGCGCGCTTGGCCTTACTCTAAATTATTATAATACATCAAGCATTCGCGAGATGCTCGACTTCGGTATTCAAACACAAAGCAATAGTACAAGAATCTAACTAAATGCAAAGGCCGAAGGAGCGATTCGAAGATCCGAAGCGTCCGACGACAGAAGATGACATCCTGGACGCTTCGGGCCTTCGGGCTACGCGGAGGTCGGCCTTTGGCCTTCACATTTAGACACTTGTACTATTGCTCTGTGCTAAAGCGATGACATTTTGCTAAAGCTCGGCCTTCGGCCTTCGCACTTAGACACTTTGTACTATTGTTCTGTGTGTGTAGTTGAATACGGTACCCTAAAAACAGGCAAACAACCTCTGTAAAATGTAACGATGCGAGCGGTACGGCTACCATCAGTTTGGCATTGACATAAACGCTACCGTGGGCGTGAACGTAATTTACTTTCTATGCATCTCGCTCGTACTGACATATTAGTGCGAAAGAGATATACCTATAGGAAGTAAATTACGTTCACGATATCGTTTATGTCAATGCCAAACTGATGGTAGCCGTACGGAACACTAAATGCCTCGAGCTATCTCGGACTTGGCCAAATTATTTGTTTTGTAGACCTCTAATATCTAAATTAATTTCAATCGTTTTCTAGCTTATCTATTGCAACTTTGAAACTTGAGTATTTTCCAGACAATATTGAAACATGATTATATCAACCACTAACACATTTACCTCCCTGAAACGAGCACATAACCTTAGCAAATTAGCATCATTAGGCACTTTAGCGACACAACCTTTATTTTTAGCCCTAGCTATCGGCCCATGAATAATGTGAATGGGAACCGACTGTAGGGCAGCAAGGACGCATTCCATTTTCCCATGGCATACTTAATGGGCCGGACGGACCGCGGGTCGATATATTTCTGCGGCATTTTCGCCATTTAGTGTAGCATAGGTATATGGACGAACACATTAGCCGTCGTAGCTGACCTCTTCAAGGCTAAGGCGTAGGCGAGTTTAGGCTACGCATGTTGTGCCGGCTAGCGGTCACGCTTAGAATAACGCATGTTTGTATCGAATCAAGAGTGAACAGGCACCTTCTGGGCGAGCTCGCTCCATCGTAGGCCACGTCTACGCCTCGGCTAGTCTGTGGCCATGAGTAAGCCCATTCATAATAAAAAAAAAAAAATCGTAGGTACTTGGGGCATTTTGTTACGATGATGATTCGTTTACGCTTCGACGCGAAACGCAGCCGTTTACAAACGTTCTTTTTATCTCGGATAAACGAATAGCTAAAGCGATATGCTTGTAAACATTGAATTTTCAAGGTGATAACATCGACGAACCTTTAAGTATGGGCAATTGGACCATGAGGCTCTCTTTATCAGCGGGCACGGCGAGCCGTTCGGGCGTGATCGCAGCTGCGGGCGGGCTGCGCGCGCCCGGCGGCGACGGCGCCTTCTGCGGCGGACCCGGGGCCTCCATTCCACCAGAGAAAAGCGCGAAACGGAACGCACGAGCGACGTCGGACACGCTTTCGGAGCGCTTGGTAGTTTGGCTGGCGACCAGATCGAGTCCCGAATGGAACGACGGGGACTTCGGAATACCGAGCGGGGAGACGGCGCGACGCGGCTTCGTCTCAGCGGCGGTGAACATAGCGCGGGTAGGAGCGCGCACCGGCCCGGCGTGGACCATCGCAGGCGGCGGCCGGCAGCGGCATCCGGCACAGCACCCGGCGGCGCCGGGACCGGAGCGAGCGGCGGGGGCGGCCGGACTGACGGGCCGCGCCGCGCCCGCCGCCCTGCGCGCGCACCTATCGCCGCTCTATACTGCCTTCCCTTCTATAACGACTTATCTCACTACGGCACTATTATGCCGATACAACTTAATAGGTCCGCATAGGAGCGTACGCGCTAGGGCTGTCGCCTGGTGTCGCACGCGATTTACATAATCGCTTCTCAGAAGGATGAAGCGGAAGTGCATCTCAAATTACTGTGCGCTTCAACGAGCGCGTAATTTCGCTTCAACGCAACTCTTTTAAACATTGTTATCAACACGTGTTGTTCCTGAGATATGGGACGGTCTAACGTAAACATATACAATATTTACACTTTTATTTTATATCTTTATTATTTTATGTCTCCAATGAAAAGTGACAAGTAACGTATAAGTACTTTTTTGTGCAGCGGTACATTCGGTTAAGTAGAAAATATGACCCAGGGTAGTAGTGCCTATAATAAGACATTACAGCATTATAAAGTCCCTGTGTCGACGATTTCATACAAATGCAACGAAATTAAATAAATACGAATAAAAAAGTAGAACACTTATGAGTGTTCCTACCGAAAGAGCTCGAGATTCTAAGTTGAAATAGTTAATACACAATTAAAAATTTCAAAACCCACACAAAATATATTTTTTTAGGAATAGCATATATTTAGATATACTGACCACGAAGCTGTTATAATGAGTCACTTACGGCGACACCCCTGCGCGGGTTTACATTGGCCGCGGGTCAGAGCATCCACCCGACTGCCTTTACACCCCGCGCCTATCGCCACTCCACTGATTACACTAAACCGAGGGATAATTAACAGGTAGATAATTATGCAACTATATCAAATAGGTTAATAAAAACGGTCCCCATTATAGGAAACCCTCATTCAAGCCTTCATTGCCAACTTACACATAGCCCTAATTCTGGTTAAGAAAAAAATACAGATGACTTTATAGTGTTTCTTTATTTTTCCTTATAATATTTTATTCTGCCCTATAAAGGATTAAATCACTTTCAGCTAAAACAAATTCCATTTGAGAAAATATTATTGCGATAAAAAAACTGGTATTCGAATCACAATCGCGTTAAAATGCATTTTTCATTGTACGATTATAAGATTGTTGCTGTCATATTCACATGACAAACACATTTCACAGTTTATCTCACAAAGGTGCGGAGTATAATACCAACTTACAATTAAATAAAATCAATGAACACTGAACGTGTAACTCTGCCTTCGAATAAACACGGTATATAGTAGTTTATGTGACTGCTACATAATGAAAGGCATTAAAATACGAGTGTGGGTTTAAGAAACGAACGAAGTGAGTTTCTTAAAAGGATCACACGAGTGTTTTAATGCCTTATTATGTACAGTCACATAAACTACTATATACCGTGTTTATTCGATTATTTAGATATACTGACCACGAAGCTGTTATAATGAGTCACTTACGGCGACACCCCTGCGCGGGTTTACATTGGCCGCGGGTCAGAGCATCCACCCGACTGCCTTTACACCCCGCGCCTATCGCCACTCCACTGATTACACTAAACCGAGGGATAATTAACAGGTAGATAATTATGCAACTATATCAAATAGGTTAATAAAAACGGTCCCCATTATAGGAAACCCTCATTCAAGCCTTCATTGCCATATAGTAATAATACACGAATAAACACGGTATATAGTAGTTTATGTGACTGCTACATAATGAAAGGCATTAAAATACGAGTGTGGGTTTAAGAAACGAACGAAGTGAGTTTCTTAAAAGGATCACACGAGTGTTTTAATGCCTTATTATGTACAGTTACATACACTACTTTATCTACACACATATTATTACGTTCTATTATATATTCACTAACCTCATATTTCAACCGACATCCATCGTTGCTGTCTGACTTAACTCGCAGATTTGAGAGGTGGCGGCTCCTAAATATCTTTTTATCACTCATTTTACACGATACTTTTGCTTAAAGTTTGTTTAAAAACAACTATCAAATCATAGACTGGTCATATTTTTCATCAAAACTATTTCGACTGGCAAAGCATATTACTTTTTGGCAACCGGGTTTTTTAACCTAATTAGACCCCGCTGAATCCGAATTTGCCGGTTGCTCGATCGAAATCTTGACCGGAAGTGAGATATTTGACATTAAAGGTCCCTTTTTTTAGTTTTTCGTAAATAACTCTTAAACGGAGGCGCATAGCAAAAAATGTTCTATTACATAAGTAATCTGCATAAAATTGCCTACAAGAAAGATTCAGTACAATTTTTCGCTAGGATCAATATTCAAAGAGATATTAACGCGGGAAATTTAATTATAATCACTTCTAAGGTCCCTTTTTTTAGTTTTTCGTAAATTACTCATAAACGGTGGCCAATATCAAAAAATGTTGTTCAACGATAATCATTTACACAAAATTTTGAACAAAACAGATTCAGTACACTTTTCGCAGGGATCAATATTTAAAAAGATAATAAAGAGGGAAAGTTCTAGTATAATGAATTCTAAGTTTCCTTGTTTTTATTTATTCGTTAATAATTTGAAAAGTATGACTCATAGCAAACAAAATCTTATACCTAAATAATAAACATAAAATTTCCTACAAGAAACATATAGAACATTTTTCGCTAGGATCAATATTTAAAAAGTCAAAACAGCGGGTAAGTTAATTATAAATGATTTTAAAGTCCCTTTTTAGTTATTTGTAAATAACTCGTAAACGGTGTCCCATAACAAAATAGGTTTTTAAAAATAAATTATCTACATAAAATTCCCTCCAAAAAACATCTGGAACACTTTTCTCTAGGATCAATATTTAAAGCGATATTAATTTGGGTAATGTACGGAACCCTTGCAACGCGAGTCCGACTCGCGCTTGGCCGGTTTTTTCCTTTTGAGGTACGGAACCCTAAAAACTAAAAAGAAGTGACCTGTGAATTAATCGTAATCAACTTTCTTTCTTTAATATCGTTTCAAATATTTATCCCACAGAAAAGTGTTCATTATGTTTTCGTAGAAAATTTTATGCCGATTTTTTATTTACAAGAACTTTAAGGACTTATTTTGCTATGAGCCTTATTTTAAGAGTCATTTACGAAAACCTAAAAATATGGACCTGGAAATTGATTATAATTAACTTACACCCTTTAATACCTCTTTAAATATTGAACGTAGCAAAAAAGTGTACAGTACCTTTTTTGTGGACAATTTTATGTTTAATATTTATGTAGAATATTATTTTGCAAAGGGCCACCGTTTACGAGTTATTTACGAAAAACTAATGAAAAGTGACCAGTGAACTGATTGTAATTAACTTTCTTCCATTAATATCGCTTTAAATATTGATCCTAGAGAAAAGTGCTCCAGATGTTTTTTGGAGGGAATTTTATGTAGATAATTTATTTTTAAAAACCTATTTTGTTATGGGACACCGTTTACGAGTTATTTACAAATAACTAAAAAGGGACTTTAAAATCATTTATAATTAACTTACCCGCTGTTCTGTCTTTTTAAATATTGATCCTAGCGAAAAATGTTCTATATGTTTCTTGTAGGAAATTTTATGTTTATTATTTAGGTATAAGATTTTGTTTGCTATGAGTCATACTTTTCAAATTATTAACGAATAAATAAAAACAAGGAAACTTAGAATTCATTATACTAGAGCTTTCCCTCTTTATTATCTTTTTAAATATTGATCTCTGCGAAAAGTGTACTGAATTTGTTTTCTTCAAAATTTTGTGTAGATTATTATCGTTTAACAACATTTTTTGATATTGGCCACCGTTTATGAGTTATTTACGAAAAACTAAAAAAAGGGACCTTAGAAGTGATTATAATTAAATTTCCCGCGTTAATATCTCTTTGAATATTGATCCTAGCGAAAAATTGTACTGAATCTTTCTTGTAGGCAATTTTATGCAGATTAC
Organism: Cydia fagiglandana; assembly: GCF_963556715.1. NCBI lineage: Eukaryota > Metazoa > Arthropoda > Insecta > Lepidoptera > Tortricidae > Cydia > Cydia fagiglandana. Next base: position 5,127,984 of record NC_085949.1, on the reverse strand, counting down.
TTATGTAATAGAACATTTTTTGCTATGCGCCTCCGTTTAAGAGTCATTTACGAAAAACTAAAAAAAGGGACCTTTAATGTCAAATATCTCACTTCCGGTCATGATTTCGATCGAGCAACCGGCAAATTCGGATTCAGCGGGGTCTAATTAGGTTAAAAAACCCGGTTGCCAAAAAGTAATATGATTTGCCAGTCGAATCAAGAAGGAGAGCGATTTTGAATTTTTATGTCTAGTCTATCAATTTTATAACCTAAAACTAATTAAAAGATGAAACTGTAAGTCAAATGGCGGTAAATGAAAACTTTTTTTCACAAATGTCACGCATCCGTAGTTTTTTTTAATTCATAGACAAAAGAATGAAGTCCCTATTCTCATGCCACTCGAGATCAAATGTCGTACGGTTTATATTAAAAAAATATACCGAATTGACGTTTCGTATCGATAATTGTTTTAATATCTATGGATACTAGAATAGACACCCACTTGAGTTTTGACAGCTGTTCCAAATTTAAAACTCATAACCTTACAAAAATCTGTAAAGTTATAACTTTAAAGTACAAATTTTACCTACTACCACAGATAAGAAAGTTCTCATAGTAAAATTGGTTGTGATAATGCTGGTCATTTCCTACGGTTTCTGAATGCATTTTAGAGCAGTAATGATATGTGCGTAGATAAAATATATTCCGATACAATGTTTACTGTCTCCGCTCAGGCGGTAATGGTTGTCATTTTAACGAGCTGAACTATTCAAAACAATACCTAATGCAAATTAGCACAAATATTGTTGGTGTTTTGGTTAACTTCTGATCTTGGCTGTGGCTGAAGCTCACAGGGTAAAAATATTGTTGTGTTAAACAATATTGTTGTGTTAAACAACAATATTTTTCATTTCATAAAGGAACAAAATTTTCATAACTGACTTGTATTTTGACTAAATGTCAAGTGTTAAATAAATCAGCAGAGAAACCAGTGTTATCATGCCGCGATCAGAAAGGGATTAGAAATAACAGATTTCCATACACTTACGTCAAAATCAATATGGATTGACAGCTATCTCAATCCCTTTCTAATCGCGATTCAGTAATACGGGTATGATGGTCGTTCTTGTCTACGTGACAGCGTAATAAAACGGTGTCCGTCACCTTCTATCCCGTGGTGTTAAAAATTGACAGTTATTTTATCACGTGGATAAAACCATCCATAATACGCCGGCAGGCGGTATAGGTAGGTATATCAGAAATAGAAGTGTAAGCGGTGACTGGCAAGTAAAGTATGATGCAAACGTTGCAAAAAGTATCGAAAACACAATAGGCTATGATTTATTGAATTGCAAATGGCGGTTGTATAAGATTATGAAAAACATCCGGTGTTTAGTACAATAATGAAGGGCGTAGACTGCACATTATTGTACAACAAAATAAGTAAAATAACACTGTGATTGTTTTTAAGGACGACCTTTGAGGACGCACGGTGGGCTGAAAATCGGCCTCCATAGAAATAGAAACCGAAGTCTTAAATTTGAACTTTTTTTTATTGGAATAGCTTTTGTTAGGTTTTATTATGTCCCAAAATTAATCTTAGGTAATTTGGTTGGAAAAATAATTAATTATAATTTTTTTTTCAAAATCTTTGTATGGCGCGTATCAGAAAAAACGAGTTTTCTCCGAAAATAAAAAGTTAACCGTAATATCCTGACAGATGATTTTAAAACCAATTATTCTTGATTTTTCCACATAATTAGAATTTTCCTACGGGGTGCACTTTTTTTAAAAAAAATCGATATATATTTTTTATTTTTATTATTTTATTTTTTTATTTTAATACGGTTATACTCGTTATTTTGACTACAAAAAATGAATTTGAGTTTGATCGAACCAATAACTTACGCGTAGTGAATTTTTGTTCTAAGCAAATGTATGGAGCGTACGAGTAAAACGGATTTTTTTTCAAAAATTAAAGGTATACCGTAATATCCTTGCAGATAATTTAAGTACCAATTATTAATGATATTTTGACATAACTTTTCTACCGTGTGCACTTATTTAATAAAAAATAAAAAACTTATTTTTTCATGCTGGAATAGCTTTTTCTCATTGTTTTAATCAAATAAATAATAAACATACAAGAGTTACAAGTAGAAAATTGAAAATAAAACCATTACATCCTTTACATTATTACCATTGTATCCTCTTTATTACATTATCTTTGTACTTAATGAAACAGTATTTAACAAATGACACATTGACAACTTACGAGTCTAAAATTAATGATCATTAATGAGGTCCGGTTACAATCGTTAGTAGATATTATGAATGCAGTTTAATCATTAAGGTTTTAATCATTATGCTTATAATTAGACGTAAAACTAATTATAATAGCAATGATATACTCGTAGAATGGTGGTGTTCATTAGTACTAGCAATAAATAGGTAAGGGGTACATTTTATATTTTAGTTCATCTTGAGCTTCTTAAGAGTGCTATTACATTTCGGGGTTGAGCGAGTTTAGGTATTTTACGCGCTGCGGCAGGCCGTGCGAGCTCAGTATTCCGATCCCTTCTACCACACTCGCACTACAATGATGGATTAAACATTCTTGATCCTTCGCGAAGCATATTGAAATTAACCATAACAACACTAACTGTACTTAACTTATAAAGTCCTAAAACTGTTATTTGGTAAGTACGAAAATACTAAATGCAGTGCAAATGTACATAGGGGCTGTTCATAAATTACGTCATCTATTTTTGACCCCCCCATCCCTCAAATCATCCAAAAATCATGCTTCGGATGACTCTGTTTCCTCCTACGTCATGCTACCATCATCCGATGTCCAGACCCCCCCTCCTCCCATTTGAAACGACGTAATTTATGAATAGCCCCATACTCGTACTTATGAACGTATATTACTCGAAAGAAATTATAGGTACTCGCTTATTTACAAGAAACAAGTTACAAGAAACTGAAGATACACAGGGTCTGATGATGGAGCTGGAAGGTGGCCACGGGTACCAGTCTCTCATGTAACTAAACAATTTCGTGTTTGGGCTCGTTTGATTCGTCTCAACAAGATCTTTGACACAAGACAGTACTCAGGGTCTGATGATGGAGCTGGAAGGTGGTCACCATTACCAATCAACCATACAACTAAACCACATCGTGTTTAGGCTCGTTTTATCCATCTCAACAAGATCTTTGACACTAGGTGATACTCAGAGTCTGATGATGGAGCTGGAAGGTGGTCACCGGTACCAATCAACCATGCAACTAAACCACTTCGTGTTTAGGCTCGTTTGATTCGTCTCAACAAGATCTTTGACACTAGGTGATAAACCAAACACGAAGCCCAAACACGAAGTGGTTCAGTTATGTGATAGACTGGTACCCGTCGCCACCTTCGAGCTCCATCATCAGACCCTGAGTAGTATCTTGTGTCAAAGATCTTGTTGCGACGAATCAAACGAGCCCAAACACGAAGTGGTTCAGTTACATGGTAGACTGGTACCCGTGGCCACAGTCCAGCTCCATAATCAGACCCTGAGTACTATTTTGTGTCAAAGATCTTGTTGAGACGAATCAAACGAGCCCAAACACGAAATGGTTTAGTTGCATGGTTGATTAGTACCGGTGACCACATTCCGGCTCCATCATCAGACCCTGAGTACTATCTTGTGTCAAAGATCTTGTTAAGACGAATAAAACGAGCCTAAACACGAAGTGGTTTAGTTGTATGGTTGATTGGTACCGGTGACCACCTTCCGGCTCCATCATCAGACCCTGAGTACTATCTTGTGTCAAAGATCTTGTTGAGACGAATAAAACGAGCCTAAACACGAAGTGGTTTAGTTGCATGGTTGACTGGTACTGGTGACCACTTTCCGGCTCCATCATCAGACCCTGAGTACTATTTTGTGTCAAAGATCTTGTTAAGACGAATAAAACGAGCCTAAACACGAAGTGGTTTAGTTGTATGGTTGATTGGTACCGGTGACCACCTTCCGGCTCCATCATCAGACCCTGAGTACTATCTTGTATCAAAGATCTTGTTGAGACGAATCAAACGAGCCCAAACACGAAGTGGTTCAGTTACATGGTAGACTGGTACCCGTGGCCACAGTCCAGCTCCATAATCAGACCCTGAGTACTATCTTAAGTCAAAGATCTTGTTGAGCCGAATCAAACGAGCCCAAACACGAAGTGTTTTAGTTGCATGGTTGATTGGTTCCGGTGACCACCTTCCGGCTCCATCATCAGACCCTGAGTACTATTTTGTGTCAAAGATCTTGTTAAGACGAATAAAACGAGCCTAAACACGAAGTGGTTTAGTTGTATGGTTGATTGGTACCGGTGACCACCTTCCGGCTCCATCATCAGACCCTGAGTACTATCTTGTATCAAAGATCTTGTTGAGACGAATCAAACGAGCCCAAACACGAAGTAGTTTAGTTGCATGGTTGATTGGTACCGGTGACCACCTTCCGGCTCCATCATCAGACCCTGAGTACTATCTTGTGTCAAAGATCTTGTTGAGACGAATAAAACGAGCCTAAACACGAAGTGGTTTAGTTGCATGGTTGACTGGTACTGGTGACCACTTTCCGGCTCCATCATCAGACCCTGAGTACTATCTTAAGTCAAAGATCTTGTTGAGCCGAATCAAACGTGCCCAAACACGAAGTGGTTTAGTTGCATGGTTGATTGGTACCGGTGACCACCTTCCGGCTCCATCATCAGACCCTGAGTACTATCTTGTGTCAAAGATCTTGTTGAGATGAATAAAACGAGCCTAAACACAAAGTGGTTTAGTTGCATGGTTGATTGGTACCGGTGACCACCTTCCGGCTCCATCATCAGACCCTGAGTACTATCTTGAGTCAAATAAATACATATAGAATGTCAGGTCGTTTCAAATATTTTTAATCCTGTCCGGTAGTTTATTAAACTGTACCATTATAAATTATAATACTATAAAAACAGTGCTAGGATCAAAGTCTCTCGTTGCGGTTTGCACGCACACAGTATAGCGTTTTACACGGCGCCCGCCGCACACAATGATAAAAAACCTCGTCGTCGCCGTTGAAAATGTGCGGAGCCGACCGACACACGTCCTACCTGTACAAGCTCTGCCGCGGCACTGAGCTGGCGAGCGCGCGTCATCGGTAATATAGAGTAGTTTTCAAAAAATTGCCAAAAAATTATAGTAGAATTTCATAAACACTAATGTATACCAACAGTATAAGCAAACGTTGCAGATTGCTTGAGTATGAAAATGACTTCGATATTAAGTAGATTTTCGTAGAAATTGACACTTGTTTCGGAGAGAAAATTGAGTTCGTTTTACTTTGATTTTCTCTTTCTCAAAGGTATGTAGGAAAAATATCGTTTGATATGCCTAAAGTACAGGGTATTAGTAATACAAAATAGCCAGGTTTAGCAGAGTAAACTTCTCAACATTTCCAAATAAGAGCTTGCCGTTCAGTGCTTCACGGGGTTTTTCGGAAACGACCATCAGAAAAAAATTCATTACTAATTTAATAAGTCCTTTTTCTAATATTTACAACGATATTTAAAAAGATAAGAAGACGCTTTTACTGGAACAAGTACTCATTGTTTCTAATAATGAGCACAAAGTCCTGAATTTCGTCGACTAGTATCATCAATTTTGCATTATTTCGACTTTTCTTGTAAGAGCGCTCTTAACCGCTAACTTACACGACCATAAACCATGGACAGTCTTATTACGAACTTGGACTTGTTTGTTATCCTAAAATCTCAAGGATCTAGTTTAAATCACGAAGCTTTGTTTGAAATAGTGCTAACTAAATCAAACCTTAACCTATCAGAAGAAGATCGTGACACCTTGAAAGAATTTTGCCGAAGATTTACAAGAGCTGCTACTGACAGATGGAAGAAAAGCCAACGGAACACAGAAAAATTTAGAACAATGTATGGATCTTGGTTAGAAGCAAATATTGACTGGCCAAGTTGCTTTTATCTTCAGTTGGATCTTCAGTTAGCCCACGCATCAACCAGCAGTGATCTCATTCCTCATACACTAAGCACATCATCAACTGGAACCATGACGCGATTGAAACGTAAACCATTCGAAGACCTCGGAACGAAGCAGAAAAAAAACAGATGCAGCGATCTAAGCGTTGAAAACACAGACGAAGTGGTGTTTTCAGCTGTAAAGCTTTTAAAAGAAGATGGTCGGGGTGAAATTGCATCATTGATAGAATATATGTTAAAGAACCCAGAAGCAGTCCAGAAATTCACTGCAATCATCAAGAAGCCTGGTTCTACCGCGTCACTTACAGCAGAGAAGGCATTAGGTCTACTGATTTCTTTGAAGTTAAGTAAATGGCAATACATAACTTTACGAGAGACAGCCATCAGAGAGGGTGCTTCAAATTTATACCCATCGTATTATAAGGTGCAGAAGGCTAAATTAGATTGTTATCCACCAACGCAATCTGTTACTGTAACGGATTTTTCGTGTGAGATAACATTGCAAGCTTTGCTGGATTTAACAGTTACACGAATTTTGAATAGTTTACAGGAACAAGTAGAAGACATGCAGTTAAGTTTAATTTCTAAATGGGGATTTGACGGTGCTTCCAGTCAAAGCCGGTACAAGCAGAAAATTGGTGGCAGTGAACAAGATGACTCAAGCATTTTTATGACGACTTTAGTGCCACTAAAGCTTATCTCTGGCGACAAGACAATTTGGACAAATCCAAAACCATGTTCTGCTTCATATTGTCGTCCAAAGCAATTTACATTTACTAAAGAGAACAAAAACTTTGTTCTAGCTCAAAAGAAAAAAATGGACGATGAAATCAAAGACCTAGTGCCCACAGAACATAGGAACAACAAAGTGACACATAAGCTGAAGATGACGATGGTAGATGGCAAAATCTGCACATATCTTTCACAGGCTAAGTCAAGTGCAACATGCGTTTTATGTTTAGCTAAGCCTAATGAAATGAACAATATAGACAAAGTTTCGAAAAAAACAGTGCCTGATACTACCTTATATGAATTTGGACTATCATCTTTACATGCCCGGATCAATACCATGGAATGCCTTCTTCATATAGCATATCGATTGGACTTTAAAGAATTTTATGCAACTGAAAAGAGGGGCCTTAAACAGAAGATGGAACTACGGAAGAAGATTATTCAAGATCGCTTCAAAGACGAACTAAATCTTTTAGTCGATGTAGTAAAACAAGTTTCTGGAACAACGAATGATGGAAACACAGCACGAAAATTTTTCGAAGATCCCGAAAAAACAGCTAATATCACTGGACTGGACAAACAACTGATTCGGAGATTTGCTGTAATTCTGCAAGCTATCACATCAGGTGAAGTAATTGACACTGAAAAGTTTAAAGCCTATTGTAAAGATACAGCGGACGACTATATTAAATTTTACAGTTGGTATAAGATGCCCCCAACAGTGCATAAATTGCTGATCCATGGCACAGATATCATTGCACAAAATGATATTGTACCGATTGGTCATCTCTCTGAAGAAGCATCCGAGGCACGCAACAAAGACTTCAGAATGTTCAGAGAGCATCACTCACAAAAAAAAACGAGACAAGATTCGAACAGGGATGTTTTTAATATGTAACTTTTGTCTTCCGATCCTGTCCTTTCTTCAATGAGGTCAACAATAAGTGGAAAAAAGAAACAGGCTTTCTTCCCTGAAACTTTAGAATTATTCATTTGTCTGGAACCTCAAGAAGAAGAAGTGACAGATACCTCAAATGTGTACCCTGATTCTGAAATGGACACGGATTCGGAAGTAAGCGACCAGGAAAACTAAACTTTCAGGATTCCAATATTAGCATTAGAATACTTTTAATTAGGATAGCATTACATATACTTATTTCTGTTTTTATGTAAACCAATTATTGATAATGTTACTGATATTTATTTAATTAAGTAAATTCGTAGTATCTACTAATGATTGTAACCGGACCTTATTAACGATCATTAATTTTAGACTCATCAGTTGTCAATATGTCAAATTTGTTAAATATTGTTTCATTAAGTACAAAGATAATGTAATAAAGAGGATACAAGGGTAATAATGTAAAGGATGTAATGGTTTTATTTTCAATTTTCTACTTGTAACTCTTGTATGTTTATTATTTATTTGATTAAAACAATGAGAAAAAGTTATTTCAGCATGAAAAAATAAGTTTTTTATTTTTTGTTAAATAAGTGCATACGGTAGATAAGTTCGCGTTATGTCAAAATATCATTAATAATTGGTACTTAAATCATCTGCAAGGATATTACGGTATACCTTTAATTTTTGAAAAAAAATCCGTTTTACTCGTACGCTCCATACATTTGCTTAGAACAAAAATTCACTACGCGTAAGTTATTGGTTCGATCAAACTCAAATTCATTTTTTGTAGTCAAAATAACGAGTATAACCGTATTAAAATAAAATAATAAAAATAAAAAATATATATCGATTTTTAAAAAGAAAAGTGCACCCCGTAGGAAAATTCAATAATTATGTGGAAAAATCAAGAATAATTGGTTTTAAAATCATCTGTCAGGATATTACGGTTAACTTTTTATTTTCTGAGAAAACTCGTTTTTTCTGATACGCGCCATACAAAGATTTTGAAAAAAAATTATAATTAATTATTTTTCCAACCAAATTAGCTAAGATTAATTTTGGGACATAATAAAACCTAACAAAAGCTATTCCAATAAAAAAAAGTTCAAATTTAAGACTTCGGTTTCTATTTCTATGGAGGCCGATTTTCAGCCCACCGTGGGACGTGAGACTGACAAGGGACACAACCACAATCAATTCGAACAAGAGATTTCAAAAGGAGATGCATTCCAGGAATTATCAGGGCTACTAGAAAAGACTCAAGACCTAACAGCCTGGACAGCCAGTGGTAATGGAAGTCAACCATAGGTGTCGTTCCTCAAACATGAGAATACGGTATGACTAAGAAGAACTATCGCATATTTCGTCCCCAATACAATACGAGTACAGAGTACGATAAACAACGATTCTATCTTCAAAGTTAAAGAGATTGTGGTTATTGTCTTTCTATGTAAATATGTCATTATCGTTCCCCCTCCCGGTCCCATTTGAATTTTGTACAACCTTTAAATACCCTAAGCCAAATAAAATGAACCACAGCCCCTCATAATTTCATTACCTCACCTGTCACCAAGCATTCACTTCCTCAGACAATTTGTGCGCAATTAAAGCGATCGATAATCTTATACAACGGTGCGTCTGGCACAGTCATTGGAGCCAAAACAGCATATGTAATACAAATGTACTTACTCTGCAAAGAAGCCTTAAGTCTTTAAAGTCTCTTACTGCAATAACACCTTATCAAGTCGAACAGCCTAAGGATACATGTGTTTGAGAGGAAAGTATAAACTGGTGCTACATCCGTTACCGTTAGTTCCAAAATTGTGGACTCATTTTTGACGAATTGGTTGTAGATTATGATGGCATTTCTCATTATTTGAAAGGACCGAATATTCATTGCAGTGGAGAAAATATTCGAGTCGGAAAAATCGAAGATTTTACCCTTGTCCATCCGCATTTTCTCTTAAGACTTTTCAGTTTCGACAACTTACGCACCCCACCCAAACAAAGTTTGCCCCTGATATTGCCGTTTCTGGGAAGTCGCCCCTGTCTGGGGTGATTCCCTTGGCTTAGCGAGGACCCTCTTGACTTGCACCAGTGTTTGCACGTGATTTTCTATTAGGCGTTGGTATTAGGACTTCAGAGACCTGGCATTTACTTGTGGTCTTGCATTCTCGGAGCTCGCGAGTGCGCGTAAGTCAATAGGAATAGGAGCTATGCTATCCATATTTTTACGATAGTGTAGGCGGGTTCGCATCCCCTTTTCTGGAGGTTTTCCCGGAATCACTGTCTGCGTTTTGGCCGGATTGGATTATTATTACGTCTGTTAATCAAAGGGATGTCTAGGATTCAAATAGAAGTTAATTTGATTTCAAGCTAACATAGTCATTTAAAATATATGTATATACGAAATCGGAGTATTAATTATGTATATTTGTTTTCGTAAGTGTATACTTGGTAAAAACTCCGTTTCAAAAGTAAATTTTGTGTCTTATACATTTTTAAGTTCAGTTTCGTGAATAAAGGCATATAACTTCATCTATTCACCTATTTATTCTGAGGTTTCGAACTATTATTGCTATTATTAGAGGCACAAGAGGCACAAGCATACATCGTTTTTGTCCGTTCTTCATATACAACCGAATACATATTTTCCACATAGCAACGCCTAAACAAAAATGCGATATTAATGGTTTTTGATATTTACTGCCCCGTCATAAGCGGAGCATCAATCAACTAATGTAAGAGTCGATGGCCCTTGTAGTAAAGTACCAAAAGCAACATAGTTAAGTGACCATCGGTAGATCTTATCTCCTTGCAATAAAGGCTACAAATGAACAGGTAGTTTGGATAACCATGGTATAGGCGATTTCGCATTATCTTCCGCTTTGTACTCTTCATACTCTTCATTTTCTATATTACGTAGGGTTACTGTATTTTAGACCTAATGTTAACCTTTAAAATAGTTTTTTTTTTTAACTTGATATCGCTGATTGTAGGTTACTTACTTCTGATTCGACAGGCATCTCCTGCTCAATCGGATACAAGCAAGGTCAAACTTTAATATGCAATATTTGAAGACAAGTTAGGGGTCGTCCATTAATTACATCACACAAAATCTAGATTTTTTGAGAACCCTTCTCCCCTCTTGTCACACTTTTTCATGCGATAAAGATAGGTTCGTTAATACGTACTGTCTCACTTGGCTTGATCCCCCCTTAATTTTAATAAATTTTAATTTAATATATTGAAATGTCATTTTTAATTCCATATTGTTGTCCGTGTCCGCATCCAATGTTGTCGTCCCTACTACGTCTCTGGATATAGATGTACGGTGCCCACAATGTCCCGAACCCCGTTATTTCAAAGGCTCAAAAGGATTGAATATCCACATCACCAAAAAACATAAACCCCAGGTCTCATGTTCGGCTCCCGTAATATCGGTTCCCCCATCAACACCAGTTTTACAGCCACCATCCCCACCTTCCGACCCACCTTTTTGGCAAACTCTTAGTAACCTCAAAAATACCCTCCCTATTGTTAAACGCATACCCAGAGGCGCTCGCGTCGCAGTTTCGAAACGCCTCGCTGAAACGATAAAAAATACAGTGAGCGAAAATTCAAAACACGCCTGGGAAGAACTTTTGACGTTTTCATTCAAAGTTCTTCACGTTAATGCCAATAATCAGGCAGACGGCAGGAGACATATGTCCCTTACCACAAAAATTAAAGCAAATTGCCTTCATGATTCTCCTATGCATCACATTAACAACATACATCAACAATATACTAACAGTCAAAACATGTCTAAAATAATAGAGAGCAAGGTAGCCGATGGGGACATTAGGGGAGCCGCTCGCATCATATTCTCCAACGACGTAATAGCACCTAACAGTACAGACACGCTTTCAGCACTATCTAATAAGCATCCATCTCCAGCAGCCAGCTCCGTCCTGCCCGACGCTCCCCAATTAAGTGACATTCCGCTTAAGGCTACAGCAGAAGACGTCCTAGGAGCCGTCATGTCGTTCCCGAATGGATCGGCTGGCGGCCTTGATGGTCTCACACCGCAACACCTAAAGGATGTTTTAAGTAGTGAATGCAATGGAACGCGTGACGAGCTCCTTGTACAGTTAACGTCACTCGTTAACCTTATGCTTACAGGAAAAGTACCCGAGGACGTTATCGATATCCTGTACGGCGCAAACCTATGCGCCCTTCAAAAAAAAGACGGCGGTATCCGACCAATCGCTGTTGGATGCACTTTTCGCCGCCTCACTGCGAAAATAGCCTGCCGTGCCATTCTCGAAAAATTAGGCCGAGAATTTAGCCCTTTTCAACTCGGTTTTGGATCCAAAAGCGGTTGTGAAGCTGCCGTCCACGCCGTGCGTACTTACGTGGAGCGTCGGGCCGGCGAGGTGCTGCTGAAGGTGGATGTAACTAACGCTTTCAACTCCGTGGACCGAGGCGCCCTGCTGACCCAAATCAAAGAAAAAATCCCGGAAACCTACAATTTCCTATGGCAATGTTACAGCTCACCTACGAAACTTTTATATAAATCAAACCTTTTGGCCTCCTCCGTTGGTTGTCAGCAGGGTGATCCTTTAGGCCCAGCCATTTTCAGTCTCGCCATCCATTCTATCATAAAAAATCTAAATTCTAAATTAAATATCTGGTACCTGGACGACGGAACCCTTGGAGGTGAAGCCGATACTGTTTTAGACGATTTAAAAAAACTAACATCAGAGTTAAAATCTATCGGCCTTACTCTGAACTTTTCGAAATGCGAACTCTTTATTTTGAACCCTTCCTCTGACTGCAAAATTATAGAGGACAGCTTTGCTATGATAGCCCCCGGTATCAAAATTATCAGTGACAATCAGCTTCACCTTCTTGGCTGCCCTATTTTAGATCAATCTTTCGACGAATATGTCAATGCCAAAATCCAAAATTTCAATTCTGTTTCGGAACGCCTACTAAAAATTAATATGCATACCGCCTTTTCCATCATTCGATATTGCCTTTTCGTACCCAAATTTACATATGTTCTCCGCTGTAGTCACCTTTGGAAGCATCCCACCCTACTTTTAAAACTTGACTCCTTAATTCAGGATACTCTCTCATCTGTTCTCAACATACGTTTTGAAGAAAGGTCCTGGACCCAGGCCTCTCTGCCTATTCGGCACGGTGGCCTGGGTATCCGCAAAATTTCCAGTGTGTCGCTGCCTGCCTTCTTGTCCTCGGTGCATAGTGCTCAAAACCTAATTGGAGGCATTTTATCTCGCTCTCTCGGGGCCATAGAGGCAGCACATTGCACCGAGGCCAAGAATGTTTGGTCACTAACCTGCAGCAACACGGACCCGCCTGCCAATCCTTGCTCGCAGAGGCAATGGGACGAGCCGCTCTGCCGTCTAGTACGGAATAATCTCGTTGATACGTCAACTAGTACGGCGGAGCGAGCTCGTCTCCTTGCCACTGCGGAGTGGGAGTCGGGTCTGTGGCTACAAGCCCTACCCTCTCCATCCATAGGGACCCTATTGGACAACACCACCTTCAGACTGGCGACTTGTTTGCGCATAGGGACTGTAACAAACGTCCCCCATCACTGCCGTTGTGGTGCCATGGTGGACAAATTTGGACATCATGGACTTTCCTGCGGCAGAAGCGCCGGACGCATACCCAGACACGCCAGCATCAACGACGTCATCCGAAGGGCCTTTGTCAGCGTCAAAGTCCCGGCCATACTCGAGCCCGTCGGTTTGGCTAGGGACGATGGCAAGAGGCCCGACGGTATGACGTTGGTGCCTTGGAAGATGGGACGGCCTCTAGTCTGGGATGCCACATGTGTTGACACCCTCGCGCCGTCCCACCTTCCGGGCACCAGCAGAGATGCTGGTCATGCCGCGTCCATGGCAGAAGACCTCAAACGCCGCAAATATGCCACCCTTGGCAGTAGTTATATTTTTGAGGCGTTTGGGGTCGAAACGCTGGGGCCGTGGGGGCCAAGCGCGCGCCGTATGTACAGGGCCTTAGCGGAGCGCCTTATAGATGCCGCAGGAGACCAGAGGGCTGGCCAGTATTTTGCTCAACGCATAAGTATTGCCATACAACGTGGCAATGCGGCCAGCCTTCTGGGCACACTGCCTATCGGCAGTGACTTGGGGGACGTTTTTTATTTATAGGCTTTTATTTTAAGTTTATTTAGTTTAGAGATAGTTTGTATTATTATTTGTAAGCTAATTTAATGTTTTATATTTACTTAATTATTCATGTATGTTTTTATTAATAATATAATATTAACATATTCCATATTTATTATTTTTCAAAGTCTATGTTTTATATTTATTGCATTTTCTAATCTTATAATCTAAATGTAAATAATGTACAGATATGAGCCAAATAGCTTGAAATAAATGAATTTTATTATTATTTATTAATATGTGGATGAATATAAAACTGCTGACTTCACAAATTGTACTGTCATTGAACTACACTGTAGTAGGTCCCCGGGGTCTTAGAATCCTTGTCAAGTCAAACATAAGACGGTGTTACACAGAAACCCGCAGGCGACCCGCAGATTTCTAATCTGTAGCCAGCGATGTGTGATGACCGTTCCGTTAGATGTTTCAAAGTGTAAGAACAGGAACTCATCGCGTTCACGATTTGCATGGGGAATTCCTATAATTACGTTTGTAGATGATCCTTGTTTTTGTATCCGGGATAATAAACGTTGAATAATAATTTTGATTGCTCCAATGGCAAGCAGCCGTCAATGGTTTTAAGAGATAGCGCCAGCCATGGCGCTAGCCATGGCGCCAGCGTAGGTTTTCTAGTTAGTTTTTCTTCTATGGGATTTTACCTTTAAATTCCAAAAAAAAAACAAGAATTTCTAACTCTTCAGGATTGACAAGAGAAACTCGACCGCCCAATCCAAACCAATCTGTCATTTAAGTCAAAAACTGAACAAAAAAAGGATGATTAGATTAAGTAAGGTAACATTCCATTTCTAACCGCAGCTGCACTACTAATACGAACGCGTCGGTGTTATTGTCAATTTCCATAGTAAAATGAATGGTAGTGCTGCTGTCGTTGGAAATAGACTGTCACCTTAAATGATGGGTAAATTAGCAAATTAAAATGTCATTATAGTGTAAAAACAGAGCTTGGGTTACTGGCATTAATAACACTGTGATAACTGGGTCCCCGGGGCCTTGGGTATCCTTGTCAAACAACATAAGACGGTGTTACAGAGAAGCCCGCAAGGCAACTCGTTGATAAGGGAGATTAGACCGTCGCTAGCCATGTGTGATGACCATTCTGTTTCAAGGTTTAATTGGTATTTCACAGAATGTATACTATGTATTTGCTTTAATGTTTACGCAGATAATAAATCTGTTTCGTTTTGTCTCTTTGATAATAGTAATGCTACCTGCTCAGAAAGCTGTTTTTTTTTTACTATTCTGTAACAGTCCTCAATAATTTGTAAAATTACCTACATAAACTAGACAATTCTACTCAGAAATATAAATAGAATGTGCAGAAATGCACATACAGGAAACGAGATCGCAACTTTCTAAAATAATGAAGATGTAGTGTCAACTTTTATGAGTTAGAATTTTTTAGAATAACTCTCAATGATTCATAGCATAATACAATATTATAAGATTAATAAGCTACAATTTCTTAACCCACCTCCTCATCATCGACCAGCTATAGAAAAGCTTTCCATCATTGGTTTTGGATCCGGATCCAACTTGACTATTAGCACTAAAAAGTAAAAGCAATCCTGTTTTTGCACTCTAATAACATTTTGAATTCCCGAGGCCCTAGTCTAGACATATCATAAAACCTAAGAGTTCCTACGACCTACGATAACCCTATAAAATAAGATAGCCTAGGTTACTGAGAAACAATCAATGAAAAAACTTAAGCCACATACAATATTGGGATAAATTGCCTCGAAGGAAGGATAACTCGAATATTCTGTAGGTTTTTGAGTACAGTTTGTTGGAAAATGGAACAGAAAGATTAGATGTCTCATTGTCCAAAGTAATGGTTAAAAGCTGAAGGTTACCTACCTTTACATCCTTCAGTTGTCGTTCCGCTGTCCAGACGGTAACTTGGTCAACTCCACGGACTTTGCACAAATCCTTTTTCAGTTAGTGTTGTCAGATTTCCCACATTCCACTGTTACTACGTTTTTGCCAATGTATGCGCCCTGTTGGAGGAGATCCTAACGGAAATCGTTTAAGCGGCCTCACTGATCCATTTATCGAAGGTGTACAATTATTATTTTTGCGGAGATGAGACCGGAGTGGCGTCGTAAACTGCGGGAAGGCATGGCAAAGCATGACGAGCTCTGGCTGGACCAACTCAGGCAGAAACGTAATCGCAGATCTGCTGGACCACCCAAGGAGTCAAGATACGTCTGTGATCGATGCGGCAAGAAGTGCCGATCGGCCATTGGTCTATACAGTCATCGCAGTCGATGTAGGCTGTAGACTACCTCCTCAAAATAATTTCTTCAGTCGCTGCAACTATCATCTGCAAAGATGCTGTGGCCAATGATGATGACAATTATTTGGTATATGACTCTGTTTAATATCTTTCAGGTTTTCTCAATAGCGCAATTGGAATTGCTTTAACCTGTATGTTACACAAGTATAGGTCAGAGTTCGCTTAGCGGCCCCACTGACCCATTTCCCGCAGGTGTTTGGCATATATTGCCTGTTGGCACGGATACTCCAACTATGTTCTGAATTGTACTGATTGCTCCAAGATACAGCCTTCTCGCGTTTGCACCAGTTTTTACATGGTAGACCGGAGCGGATTTGAGTTTAGGGTTAAAAAGGTTTTTTTTTGTTTTCGTAACGCTATTTATTTTTACCCGACTACGGCAACGCAAAAGGAGGGTTATAATATTTGTACTTACTAGATTGCTTACACTGAGAGAAAAATCATTAGTAAACTAAACCAGGAATTTAAAAAACAGTTCTGTACTGGGGGAAAAAATGAAGTTTAGTAATAATTATAGACGTTTCACTATTTCTGTAAAGTTTATTTATTTCTAAAAACAGCTCAGTAATCCTAAATCTAATTTCAACAAACAGATAATAGAAATTGCAAGAACTAATAGAAATTGCAAAAGTCAATTTGTTCCTATTAGTTAACTCTCCTTGTCCCCGGATTAAGTTTATTTTTGTAATTCTAAGTGTGTTTTTGTTATCCTTTTCTCTCAGTGTAGCTTTATCGTATTCCATAAAATAAGAAGCATGTCATCGAGGCCACTATAACGTAGCGAAATGGAAAATACCATTTAGACCTAGCCGTAAAGTCTAGTTGTCAACGGGCTTTTATCCTCATTGTCCTGATTTTGCCTTTGTTGTTGTGAAAGCGGTTGTTATTATACTTATTATGGATTAATCCAGGCCTCGTGGACATTTCGCTAGCTTCGAGGCTAACGTATCTATTTGTCGCGTGGGCTTATTTTCACGTAACTATATTTGTTCGACACGCGTAAACAAAATGAGATTCTAGAAAAGTCGAATCTTATTAGTTCTACGGGGTCAGGTCAGAGGGCAGTCGAACACGTAAAAATAAAAGTGCTGTTGTGAACGGCTCAAGTACTTATATTGTTTTTCATGATTATATATACCTACCACTAAACTAGCTAGAGGAACAACAAAATATTCAGTGGTCGCGCCGTAACTTCTATAATTTTATATGACACCATCCCATAATTTAAGCCAAGATTTTTAAAAGGAGTTAAGGACGAAGCAGGATTTACAATTATACGTTAATTACTCGTATTAAAAACATCCTACAATCTTTAATGTTAAAATGTTGGTATCGGCATTTCCTGACACAGGGCCGTAACTCAACGTAATAAATAAGCCTCGCCCAAAATCGATACCAATTTGTTAGAAAACCTCATATCTCCATGAAAAAGCACATTAATTTATAATATTCAACCTTACTATGTACAACATAGTAAGGTTTAATATTATGAATTTCTTTTTACAAGCTTTTATTTACTTTCACCTGTCCCGTTGTCTGTCTGTAATCACATCTTGCAAGTTAAATTTGATCCACTTCCCGGTTTCCGATTGAGCTGAAATGTTGCATGCATGTATAAATCGGATGACAATGCAATATTATGGTACCATCGAGCTGATCTGATGATGAAGACAGGAGGTGGTCATAGAAACTCTGTGATGAAACAACGCAACCTAATTATGTTAGGGGTTTTTAGAATTGTCTCGATGAGTATTAGTTGTCAGTCGTAAGAAAAGTACAGTCAGCGATAAAAGCTTGTACCATAAATGAAATTTATGCCAAAAACTTATTCATATTGCCATTTTATAGTGTTTAGGGTAGGGTGACATTTCTTGAATCCCAATAGGACAATAGTACATTACTACAGAGGCCGGGACGAAAGGGGTTGCCGGCCGAAGACATATAGACGGCATAGGTCTGAGCGCGGGCAACCCCATTTCCCGCCCAGGTATGTATAGTGCTTTTCTCAAACATGCAATGAAATAAATAAAATAAAAAATCCACGAAACCCAAGTTTTATTTATAGAAAAGTAAACTACACCTAAAATATAACCAACACGTACCTATATCATTATAATGTTTATCACGTATGCTTCACGAGTCGTGTATTTTTACTAACTACCCGTATATTTTCATGTATCTTTGATTTTTTCGCCTTGTATCCGTCTGACTGTCGTTTTCGTCACATAAGTTTACATAGTCTTTCATGTTGATATCATGTTTCACATACATCGTTGCTTTATGCATGGAGTAAATAAGTATAATTTCCACAGTGTTGACGAATTTGTAGTTACATTCATTTAAAATATGCCACAAAACTGTTTCTAATAAACTGTAAGCCATTTTCCTTAGTTTCTCAAATAATAAAATTGCCATAAGCAACCATATACATACTTCGTCTGACTTGGCGGCAGAGGCAGCAAGTTATTTAAAATCAATTCTGCTTACGCTGCCAATTCCAACACCTACGATTACAATTAATATTAATTTCATTATTTCGTCGGAACTCATATTAAAGTCAAAAAATCAACAACGCACCATAAATCCAATAAAACAGAATGAATATTTTCTAACTTTACCTCCATAACAATTTAAAAAATATAACTACGCGTGTTTGAGTAGACGTAGACCTTTTTACCGCTAACGTTTAGATGAAATATTTTAAATGTGTTTATTTGTGTAGTTAAATTTATAATTTAAAATTATAAAATTATAGAATGTATTATTTATTAAGTTCATGTTGATTTTATACAAATAAAACTGCAAATTATAGCAAACATTGTTTTTTGTTTTTTTTTATAGGCGTAGTGGCAGAGTGTCATTACGGACCATAAAGCAAATAATGCCTCTAGTTTTTTTTTATGGATGAATGCCACGATGCTGTGTCACAAATATCTCTGAAATGAAAATTAAAAAAGAGGACTTTGCCGGCCTAGGCCTGCAAGATGTGTATGAAATTCCATTAACGACCTTTTGTCCTAGCCGCACCTGAAACGTCATACTTCGCAGCCTATTATAAGGAACATAACATCAATATTTCATTGCATGTTTGAGAAAAAAATATTATCATCTGATCTGTGACATGTATTAGACAAATGACATGTCAATTTGGAATCTTATTGGAACATATCCAATGAGTCTGTTTCCTCTTGGCCGCGGTCTGGACGCAAGCGACACGCGGCGCGACAAGCGACATATCAAGGCCGTTCATGGGGGTCTTCAAAAAAATTGGTACCATTTACTTTTTTCGAAAAACCATCCATTTTTCGGCTATTTAGACTCAGAATCACGAAAACTATTTAATGAGACAAACAAAAAAGTGTCCCCAGATTTTCATAAAATTTTGGGTGTCAGTTTTGTAATGGTCCATACAAAATGTATGCCAAAATGCGTTACAAAACGGTCATTTTTTGGGACACATTTTTTTTTATTTTTAAATCGATAGTCCTCGTGATTCTGAATATAAATACCCGTAAAGATTTTCGAAAAGTAAATGGTACACTTTAAAGTGAAAAAGCTCTCATACATTTGGTCAAGCGCGGTCTTGATTTGCCGCTCGTCGTTCCGCGCACCGCTTACGCTTACGCTTGCGTCCAGTCCGCGGCCTCTCCTCGTTGATTGAAACGCAGTAAATACAACTAGAAGAAATGTGTGCTATGATCGATTTTGGCAAACACATGAGAGAAATGTGCGGTATGTCATTGATCGATCATGATCAAATGTACACATGCAGGTAGCAAGATATTTGTTTTGGTCAACACCGACATTTATCAGAGGCAATCCATCTAACGCATTGTTTATACGTACCATTCTGTACTATTTCAGGAAGGTAAGTAAGGGTATTCGATTTGTCCAATATATTGGTCCAAAATCATTGCGTCTCACTCTTTCATTAAGCAAAATGTGCGACGAAATATACATTGGACAGAGAAATTGGACAGGTGGAATACCACCCTAAATAAATTATAAGTTATAGGAAAGAATTGTTTATCTTTATATTGCTCACATAAACATAATCTACGAGACTTGACTGTAGCAAGTACACTGCCCGATTCGAACTTTAAGATAAGTCAATTAATAGATCTAGAAACGATATGGATTAGATGTGTCAGCGTTATTGTTTGCAGAAACGTCACACTTGACACTGATATATCTAATCCATATCGTTTCTTCAAACAAAAACTTCACTATTGACACTGTCATATCTAATCCATATCGTTTCTAGATCTATTAATTGACGTATCTTAGAGTTCGAATCGGGCCGACAGTCAGTAACTGTACCCCACTGACTGTACTTGCTACATAGCAGCCCTGAGCGTTCCTCCGGAACCGGAAGACGGCACAAAGAAAGGGATGTTGCACAAAAAGCTAAGCGGACGTGAGCCACTTTACACTGGGTGGCTTTAACTGTGCCGAGGAGTTTTTAGAGTCACTATCAATTTTTAGGGTTCCGTATCTATAGTTCGTTTTTTTTTTGCATTAGAAATGAGGTAAACAATCTTGATGTGTCTTTTAATTGAAAAACACATGTTAAAAATAAGTTATGGCAAATATGTAACAATTATAAATATAATACTATCATTTATATTCTTCTGCTTTCATAAGTAATAGTCTTTGATTTTTAAATAGCGTTTTTCAATTAAAAGACATGTCAAGATCGCTCACCTTCTTGCAAGTTCTTTCTAATGCAAAAAAAAAAAACGTTAACTATAATTTAGCAGTACATACATAGACCCCGGTAGGGTGTAGCAACAAAACGAATTCTCGAAACGAGTCGAATTTACAAAACATTTCTAATAGAATTAAATATAAATAGACATAGTGCTTAGTTATCACAGACATTGTTTCATTTAATAAGGGTAGATAGGATTCAGTTTCTAGGAACTCCTGCAGCGTATATATGCACAAGTTTATAAGGAACAGTTTAACTTGTTGACGTCTGAACAATACTGTAAATATACATATGTATAAAGCACCTTCACATGCATAAGATCCGTATAATGTTATTCCCCGAAAGAATAATCAAACAAAGCGTGTCTAACGTGCCAGACGGCGTGCACAATTCCGCATGAGCCAGTACCGTTTACAGTGCAATAAGCAAATCGCACGCTGCTCGCGGGCCATTCAGAGGATTATTTTGAAATTACGTAATGTGCATACGTGCATGTGGTTCTTGTTTTTATCATGTAGAATTTTCATATGATTGTCCCATATCATTGGATACCCAGCCTTTAGAACAAGTGACAGAATACCATTAAGTATCTCGGACAGCAAATAAGTGCCTGCTGCCCGCCATGACCTACGCTTACCAGACGTTAGCGCGGTTAGCGTCCGCTAACGATGTGCGGAATAAAGAGGCTCAAAGTTGTACAAAGAGCGATGGAACGCAGTATGCTCGGTATATCTCTCTGCGATAGATTCCGAAACGAGGAGATCCGCAGACGGACCAAAGTAGTATATAGACATCGGCCGACGGATTGCTACTCTTAAATGGGCCTGGGCCGGGCACGTATGTCGCAGAGATGATACGAGATGGAGCCTCTTTCAAAAATGCCAGATCACAGACCTCCAGCAAGATGAGAGGAAGACATTAAAAATATTGCAGGCCCACTCTGGAGGAGCGAAACAGCAAATCGGGCTGCTTGGAAAAGATTTGGAGAGGCGTATGCCCATTATGCCCAACAGTGGGAGCATTACTCGCTGAGGAAGAAGATGAAGAATTTTCGTAATTTGCATTTGACCTATCTATCAAATTGTGAAAACGTATTCTTTGCTTACTGTCTCAGCCACTAATGTGCCAGCGACACACTGAGATTCATATTTATTTGGTATAACATTGTATAAGTACAATGCGGCGCCGAGAGTACTGACATGGAAATTTATGCCGCCAACGCAGGCTCGGTCGATTACTAAAGTTGTATCAAAGTATGGATTCATCATCATCATCATTTCAGCCTTTATACGTCCCACTGCTGAGCACAGGCCTCCTCTCGAGCGCGAGAGGGCTTGGGCTATAGTCCCCACGCTAGCCCAATGCGGATTGGGGACTTCACATACACCTTTGAATTTGTTCGCAGATGTATGCAGGTTTCCTCACGATGTTTTCCTTCACCGAAAAGCGACTGGTAAATATCAAATGATATTTCGTACATAAGTTCCGAAAAACTCATTGGTACGAGCTGGGGTTTGAACCCGCGACCTCCGGATTGCAAGTCGCACGCTCTTACCGCTAGGCCACCAGCGCTCAAAGTATGGATTACATGAGCTAAACACACGTGTGAGGCTAGACTATCCTTTGTAGTTGCAAATTGGATGTAGTTTACTCACACCGGCCACGCAAACTTGTGAGCATAAACTTTTAGAGCGCATGTACTTAGCTCGTAATATCTATTGTCAAGTAGCAGTACTGATAATTTCGCTACTCGATCCTCGACTACGAAAATAATAGTTGTTTTGGTACCTAATAAAACTGATGTATGGAGTGAGCACTCTATGTACTTTTTTCTCTATTATGCTCATACCTACCTATACATGTGGTTCTTGTTATCATGTACAATTTTTATAATTTGCATTTGACCTATCAAATTGTGAAAACGCTTTACTCTCTGCTACTAATGTGCCAGCGACCCACTGAGATTCATATTAATTTGGTATTACCTACATTGTATAAGGTGTCCGTTTCTCAATGCGGCGCCGAGAGTACTGACATGGAAATTTATGCCGCCAACGCAGGCTCGGTCGATTACTAAAGTTGTATCAAAGTATGGATTACATGAGCTCAACTCACGTGTGAGGCTATTAGACTATCCTTTGTAGATGCAAATTGGATCACAGAATAAATAATAGTACTACCGTACAGAAAGGAAGCTTCCTACAAAACCGAAGTTTGACAGCGGTTCAGGGTCGAATCATACTATCCCTTTCTAATATATGGCACTATCCCTTTCGGCTATTTAGGGTTGTCAAAATTTAAGTGATTATCTTATCTGTGGTCGTGCACGCAAAAGGAAGTCAAGTGGTGCCAACCCTAAAAATTGCTCGGAGCAATGCTGAGCCGAGCGGAGCCGAGTTAGGCCGAAGTCAGGAGCTTCGCACCCCTGATTGGATGTAGTTTACTCACACCGGCCGCGCAAACTTGTGAGTATAAACTTTTAGAGCGCATGTACTTAGCTCGTAATATTGTATGAATTAGACAAACCGGCCAAGTGCGAGTCGGACTCGCGCACGAAGGGTTCCGTACCACCACGCAAAAAACGGCAAGTCTGTTGTATGGGAGCCCCACATAAATATTTATTATATATTCTGTTTTTAGTATTTGGCAACAGGAATACATCTTCTATGAAAATTTCATATTACGGTTCATGAGATAGGTACAGCCTCGTGACAAACAGACGGACAGCGGAGTCTTTGTAATAGGGTCCCGTTTTTACCCTTTGAGCAAACATTGCGTAATTTCGTGAGCATTTTTAGTTTTTTTTTATTGGCCCGTAGCGCTCTTTGAAATTATGAACCATTTAGGAAATATAGGGCAGAGAAGATTGGACCGTTCGTATAGTACGTAGTGCTTAAACAAAAACTACAATAAAAACGTCGTTAGTTTGGTCGTCAAGTGCCCTTGGAAATAATGGTCTTTATAGGTCTGCGCCAGCGATTATTTTACTATTTGCGATCAGACCAATGTCAAGACTACGATTATTGCAATTTGCGAGGGGAAACAATGCTTGGTTGGCCATTTTTATATTGAAGACGTCGGATGTAATAAGAATTCATGTATGAGTACATATTTATGGAAAAAACACTTAATAGTAAGTCAACTTGCTCAACATTGTTATTGCCCATGCCTACCATGCAAAAAATTACCTGGCTTGAAAAACAGTGATAAATACAGTACATATTATATTATGCTGACCTCCCCTAAATACGGCAATTTTTTTGCCTAATTTTCTTTGCAAATTTAGCAAGTCACTTTTTTCTATACGAGGACAGGTGCCCAGCTAATGCCGCATTAAAATTAATCGTATAAAGAACCTTTGATGTCAAAACAACGTTAAAACTTTCATAATTTTGAAAGATCTCCCGCTTGCAACAAAAAAAACTGAGAACAATGCGTGTCAAGATTTTCCCGGTGCCCAGAGATCAAACAGCTTGTCATGTTTATGGCTGTAAAACCCTGAAGTCATGGCGGTATATTTGAGGTTAGATAATAATAGCGTAAGAACATAGGAACTAACAAATATTTACATTTCGTCAGAATCGTCCCGCTTTTTAGGGTTCCGTACCCAAAGGGTAAAACGGGACCCTATTACTAAGACTTCGCTGTCCGTCCGTCCGTCCGTCCGTCCGTCCGTCCGTCCGTCTGTCACCAGGCTGTATCTCACGAACCGTGATAGCTAGACAGTTGAAATTTTCACAGATGATGCATTTCTGTTGCCGCTATAACAACAAATACTAAAAACAGAATAAAATAAAGATTTAAATGGGGCTCCCATACAACAAACGTGATTTTTGACCAAAGTTAAGCAACGTCGGGAGTGGTCAGTACTTGGATGGGTGACCGTTTTTTTTTGCTTTTTTTGTTTTTTTTTTGCATTATGGTACGGAACCCTTCGTGCGCGAGTCCGACTCGCACTTGCCCGGTTTTTTAACTCGTTTGTAAACGTATAATCGCCACTTGCACCATCCCACTAACCCGGAGTTAAAAGGTTAAACCTTTAACCCAGTGTCAAATGGTAACCATGGTAACTCCAGGTTTAACTGGTTAATCCGGGTAAGGCGCTAAGTTGCGAACGGAAAAGGAATTTGACGGCCGATTAACGTTACGATTACGATTATAGTAGACGTTTTAATTTAATTGTATTTTATTAATATTAAGTACTTAGTTTAATTCTATATGCGCATATCGTTTTGGAGTGCCCATATAATAAAGTACGATGGCCCAGTGGAAGATTTTAAAACCATAACGAGTGCAGCCATCACCTACTTGGAAAAATGTAGATTAACCCCTTACTCATAAAACTTTACGGGCCTGATTTATTTAAATTATGTTTTATCCCTTTCTTACAAACACAAAAGTCAAAATGACAGACAAAGACAAACGATTATTAGCTAATCGAGGTTTGTAGCGCGTTTATGAATAAGGGGTTAGATTATAAACTATGTTAGTTAATGAATGAACAATGTAATGTCAATATCATACGATAAATAAATAAATACTTATGCAAAAATTTTCTGAAACAAATTAAATTCATTCATTCAAACGACTTTATCAAGTTTATGTAAATGTATTATAAAAAACTTGAAGCCTAAGCAGGTTCGCGTGATAACACACATCGTAACGACAAACAACTACGAGTATATAATTGCTCTTTCTGCACAAGAAACCGAAACAAGTGTTGGAGATGCAATTATCATACTTGTACGATAAATGCACATTATTATACGGGTACGTGAGAACGACGCATTCTTTGGCCATTTCACTGATCTTTTAAAAGAAGTTATTAATGTTATTATAGTTGTAAATTGTAATCATTTTCATTTCATGAATGGTGTTTGACGATCGGTTTGGCCTAGTCGGTAGTGATTCCGCCTATGTATCTTTCCCCTAATCGTAAATATTAGCAAGCCACTGTCAATTTCTCTTTTTAACAAACACGTGACAGACAGGGACGAACGATTATTAACGGCGTTTTAGACTTGAGAGACGCCATTAGCACCATTAGAAAAAACGCGCGTAAAACTATTTAGGGTCCCGTTCGGATTCAGACTACACAAGCCTGCTACAGTATTGCAGCGCGACATTACTGCCGCAAATGCAAATGTCAAAATTTGAGCAGCATCATCAATATTGAAAACACTGCTGTAGTCGGAATCCGAACGAATGAATACCTTTAGCAAGCGAATTTTAGACCTGTCAAAACTGTTATCAAGGCTTATATCGTCAGCTTTTCATCGACATTAGAAATGTATTTTCCCGAAAGATAGCGCTTTTCGAGTCGTATCTGGGTTTCCAATTTCCTTCGCGCCCACGGTTTCCGCTGCGGCACAGGTTACACCATACTGCAGATACGTCACTCTTAAAATAAAAAAATCGACGAAGTGCGTGTCGAACCACGCATAATGGAGAGACACGTAACCCTTTCCGTACTGCCGTATCTTCGCGGCACTTGCATCGTATTAATAAGTTTTTTTTGAAAAAAATTAATAATTTAACGGGTCAACCGATCATATTGAAAATGACACACTTTTAATTAGCGTAATACCCTGTTTGTTTATATTTTGTTTCGGTCAAATGTATAACTTAAATTTTCATTATAATATATGTATTTAAAAGTCAATTTACTTCCTGGTATCCAGTTCAGCTATAGATAGCAGCGTTGGAGTACTGGAAGCAACATGAGCTGAACTGAGGTCTGATCGGATGATGTAGTCCGAAAGATAGCAAACGGAGCTCCTCGATGGAAAAATACTAACACATCGAGTTTAGGCTCATTAGAAAGGTCTCGACTTCTCGAGTACTTGACAGACATGCAAACAGTGGCGGAATTGCCCTAAGGCCGCAATTAGGGGCCGCAAATTGTGAGAAAAATTCGATTTGATGATAACAAGACATAAGTGACATAACTCAAAATGTAGTCAATATGATGGGATGCTGGGATGCGGCTAAAGGGTCTGGGGCCTGGGGCGGCAAAAACTGCAAATCCGCTACTGCATGCAAATGTATTAAAAACAGAGTCAGCAATAAAAGTGTGTGGCACAAAAAAATTGACATAAACTTGTTTAAACTGGAGTCTCTGCATTATTTAATCTGCACACTAGCGTCAGGCGTGAAAAATGTTATCGAACATAAAATACCCTTTGATGACGTGAATGCCTCGTCACGTCTTAAACGTGCCGTCATCAAATCAAAGTGGGCAAAGGTCTTATGTCGTTGGACTCTGGTAAACTATTACGCTACGTCTTACGTAGGCGAACAACGCGCGAACGCGGCGCGGCGCGGCGCGGCGAAATCAATCCTTTGATGCCCATAGAAGTGTCCTACGTAAGCGATCTCGTTGCGAACGCGGTGCGGCGCGATTTGCACGCGAATGTCAGGCGGCGCGGCGCGGCGCGGCGCGGCGGCGGCCGCTTTCGCCGCGCCGCGCCGCGCCGCGTTCGCGCGTTGTTCGCCTACGTAAGACGTAGCGTTAGATATTGACATTTCTTGAAGAATTTTGTTGATAGAACGTTGAAAAAGCTTAAATGAGTTTGTGTTACCTACTCATAAACAACTGAGCTACCGAAGCTTACCAGAGACGTGCGATTTTTACACGCCT
Organism: Cydia fagiglandana; assembly: GCF_963556715.1. Taxonomy (NCBI): domain Eukaryota; kingdom Metazoa; phylum Arthropoda; class Insecta; order Lepidoptera; family Tortricidae; genus Cydia; species Cydia fagiglandana. The sequence continues at coordinate 5,100,469 of NC_085949.1, read as the reverse complement.
TAGGGAGGTGCACAGTGACTTCTACCGTAACCTTCCCGTTTACAAGTTGTTCAAAACATTAAACCCAATGGTCACCCAGGGGAGGTTCTTCAGGAATAGGAGTTGTATTAAGAAAATCCTTTCGTAGTGAAATTCGACGACATTTGAAGAATTTTATGAGAGGTGCACCGTCAAAGATAAACGAATGGAAAACAATATAATAATCCAAGAAAATACATAAGTACCATACAAAAATCATACCGGGTGTGGCCTGTAATATGAGCAAAAAATTTAACTGTAGGCTGTACTCCTCATACTGACCAACATTTGTTCAGCAACTTTTAAAAATAACTTGTGGTTTGATTTTTGATACACTTTAAAGTTTATTCTAAGACGCAATGTATTGCGAATTTTGTTACGTTTAAGGCGTGACAAGCAACGTCAATCACAGATGATATGGCATGGCGATGGCGTCCATTGAAGATAATATTTATTTTGTATGAAAAATAGGAAGTCTAAAAACTTCATAATTTTTAAAAGTTGTTGAACAAAAGTGTCACCGTTTCAGGAGTACAATCCATGTTTTAATTATTTGCTCATGTTACAGGCCACACCCGGTATAAGAAACATCCACACATTTTTATTATAACCTGGATTTATAGATTGATAGCTGCAGCCTACGCTACGTCAACAGATACTAAGCCAGTGCAATAAACGAATAACGATAAACATTCATGCAATAAAGATACAGAAAAGAATTTGTAAAATGTTGCAGAGAATCTCACAACAAACACGCATTCCGCATAAAATGTCAGAGAATATTTCAGGGTGCCTAGCCAAGATGCCAATCGTTTTCGGCGTAGCGAACTATAAACGCTAATGTCTTTTTCGCACTAATATGGAAGAGTGATAGACAGAGATAACCGAATCGTTCGTTAAAATATGGCATCTTGGCAGGTGTGATTTTAAGGCCGACCACTGACTAACAGTCTGCCAGACGATATCGGCCGGTCAGTTGTTCGGAACTGTCAAATTTTTGTTCTAACTGACAGGCCGATATCGTCCGGCGGGTTACATATCAGAATACCGAAAACTGATTTACCTAATGTTGAATTACTTATGCTTGATTCACCTATTTTTAAATTACCTATCGATCATTTTACCTAAACATTGACTGACCTAAGTTTATAATACCTAAGCTCAAATAACCTAATGGACGAAACACCTAATGCACGATATACCTAATGCACGTTTTACCTACTGCATGTTTCACCTAAAGCTATTATACCTAATGCACGAATCACCTATAGCTGATATACCTAATGGACGATACACCTAAAGCTGATATACCTAATGAACGATGTACCTAAACTTGATTTACCTAATGGACGAAATACCTAAAACTGTTAAACCTATCGCACGAAATACCTAAAGTTGATATACTTCCTAAACGAATTACCTAATGTCGATATGCCTAATGCACGGAATACCTAAAGTCTATATACCTAGTACAGAATTCATATCATTTTGCCGAATGATCAAGTGGCAACTCCACCCAATAAATCGTATGATTTCCCAACCTTACAGTAGAAACTGTTTGTTTGGATAACAACTTACTTTTTAGGTACTAGAATCATTTTGTAAGTCTAATACAAAATTAGTTAACTTATCAAAAACTTAATTTTTGTAAGTTAACATCATGACGATGAAATAAAAGTCGGTTTTGGCACTGTTTGGTCGCAGTTAACCTAACACGCTCCTCCTCGCTTTGCTCGTCGTCGCACCTATCTCTACTCTGGCAAATGACTAGACCTTATATTATAATAAAAAATAGTAAGCCAATTGAATGATTTGGCTAAAAAATTTATACCAAATGTTGTATGTCCTAATAATATCCTACTAAACAATAATTAGGTATATTTTTGATTTTAGGTACATTTTTCGTTCATTAAGTGCATCGACTTCAGGTATTTCGTGCATTAGGTGTATTGAATTTAGGTATTTCGTTCATTAGGTATGTTAACTTTAGGTAATTCGATCATTAGGTATACCGACTTTAGGTAATTCGTGCAGTAGGTATATTAACTTTAGGCAATTCGATTATTAGGTATACCGAGTTTAGGTATTCCGTGTATTAGGTATATCAACATTAGGTGTTTCGTGTATTACGTATATTAGCTTTAGGTATTTCGAGTATTAGGTGTTTCAACTTTAGGTAAATCGAGCATAGGTATTCTGAGCTTAGGTAAACCAATTGTAGGTGAAACGTGCAATAGGTAATTCGTTCATTAGGTGTTATGAGCTTAGGTTAATTGATCATTAGGTATTTAAAAAAATAGGTGAAACGAGCATAGGTGATTCAACGTTAGGTAAATCGATTTTCGGTATTCTGATATGTAACCCGTCCGGCGGCCTGTTAGTGGTCGGCTTTACAAGTGGACAGAGAGAAATGTGATAACAAATTCATTATCATCATAATAACGCGATTGAAACAGTAAGACTATTTTTCACGCTGTCACGTAGACAAAACTACCGTCACATTCGGACACACACAGAGTAACCGCATAATGTAAAGTGCTTTTGCAACCTTTACTTCAGCTCAACTGTCCTCAAGACACGATTTTTTTTAGACCTCACACTTCTAACTCTTTGTAGCAAAGTAAATTGAAATAAACACGTTTCGGACACATTATGAAGCGCCAACTTAGAGGATACAACCAAACGGAGACGCCATGCATGTCTGTAATTTTCGGTACAAAATAGTCTGCCGATTTTTGCGGGGAGGGGCACGCCAAATGTACACGTAACGTAAAAATAGCCATGTCACATAAACGTCAGTCCATACAATGTGTATGACCATTGGCCGCCTATTTTCGACAGTGGAGGAACGCCTGTTAATGGCTACTCCGTTTGGTTATATCCTCTAAGAGCGCCAATGAAAACGAACGCTATCCTATTACCGTAGCCGCAGGTGCCAATTAGAACCATTTTTAGCGTCAATTAGCGCCAGTTGTGTTCGCTTGTCCTCTAAATTGTCTTCAATGCAAGTCTTTGATGTAAACATTGCTAAAGAACACTACTCTTTTGATTTGCTGAGACTGCTAGCGGGGTTTTAGATTTAGACACTGAAAAAAATATATTATAGCTAGCCATGGATTTGGTATACTTACTAGCTTACTAGCATTTTGAAAAGCATTAAAAGAGCAGCGTTCGTTAGCCACATTGGTGTAAATGCTCCAAGAAACATTCATGATTTTCCGTTTTGATGTGATTTGTTAGCCGTTCGTCTGGCTCGCATTTGGTCCAGGTCGCTATTTGTCCAATGAGCGTTTGGTCCAATACGCAATTTGCCCTAAAATCCGGACCAACAGCGAATTGACTTAGTAGCAGTTGGTCCCAATCGGAGTTCGTCATAAATGCATTTTGACATACTCGCTACTCGCCTGAAAAGCAGTTTGTCCTATACGCAGTTAACCCTTTTTTCGTAATATTAGCCACATCGTCAATTGCATGGTCAGGTATTTGAACAGGAACAATTATCTGCGTTCATCACGCGCGCGTGGATTGTTTCTATACTACCATGCGTGCACGCGCTGCATCCCTGGTGCGCCGTGTGCGTGTCAGTCCCAACAGCATCCTTCGTATAATAGCAGATAGGGTTGACTGTCCCTACTTGTTACACTGTGAGGGATTGTATTTCCCCATCAGTGTTGTTTTGTTTAAAACAATAATCAAAAGAAAAAGAAATAAAAAGCTTTACTAATAAAAATGTGTACATGTGTAACACGTAATAAATAAAATATTCATTCATTCATCACACAAATAAATGCCCTTACCGGTGTTTGAACCCAGGACCATCGGCTACACAGGCAGGGTCACTACCCACTAGGCTAGACCCAAGCTTTCCTCATGGACCAACTACGTATGCACAACTAATTGTGCCATCAAAAATATGTGTTCCTAGTGGCACAACCTAGTTGTGCATAGTACGTAGTTGGTTCATGAGGAAAGCTCTCTAACCCATTCTTTATAACACAACTACAGTCAAAAGACTACATATATAGCTTTCATATTAATAACCTATTCGATAGGGGGAGGATAGGATCACGAAAAAATCACGATAAATCACGTTGGGGGAGGGGGGGCTATAAGGAAACCTCACGTGTATTTTTTACAGTGAACGAAACTAAGAAAAAAATTCAAAAAATACACGTGAGGTTGTGAAAAAATACACGTGTGGGAGGAGGGGGTTGCCAAAAACCGCACCAAATATCATTAAGGGGGAGGGGGGTTGGGGTCAAAAAGTAGCCGAAAACACCTCGCGTGATTTGTGTACAACCCCTAAGATAAAGAAAGCGGGAGCTATAATTTGTTGAAGAAAAGTGAGAAATGACTTTTTATTTTCACAACTCTACCGCTACGCTAGCTCTACCGCTGGGGATATTTATGGAAGTTATAATGTTCAAATATTCCTACTGGCTTTTAGTAAATTGGAAATATTCCACAAATGTGCACGAAAAAGACCTATACGTATATCTGATGGCGACTGTACAATTCTACAAAAACAGGCAAGACTTAAGAATAGTTGTGTATTTGGGAACTCAAATTAAATGACAGTAAACCAGTTGTGTCTATGGGAAGGATTTAGAAAAAAAAATCCTTATGACACAACTAGTTGTGCATACGTAGTGGGCCCATGAGGAAAGCTTGGCTAGACCGGTCGTCATGGTAAGTGGTTCAGTAGATGGTTGATTGGTACCCATGGCAACCTTCCGACTCCATTATCATACCCTGAGTACAGTCTGCAGCAATAGTTGCTAAGCGGGCGAGGTGTTCATAATGATCTTGACGGGACTTTATTGTTAAGAGAATAAAGAGCGCGTCATGGTATTCTTGAACACCTCGCCCGCTTAGCAACTATTGCTGCAGACTGTACTCAGGGTATGATAATAGAGTCGGAAGGTTGCCATGGGTACCAATCAACCATCTACTGAACCACTTACCATGACGACCGGTCTAGCCTAGTGGGTAGTGACCCTGCCTGTGTAGCCGATGGTCCTGGGTTCAAATACCGGTAAGGGCATTTATTTGTGTGATGAATGAATTAATGAATGAATGATTATTTTATTTATTACGTGTTACACATGTACACAATTTTTATTAGTAAAGCTTTTTATTTCTTTTTCTTTTGATTATTGTTTTAAACAAAACAACACTGATGGGGAAATGCAATCCCTCACAGTGTAACAAGTAGGGACAGTCAACCCTATCTGCTATTATACGAAGGATGCTGTTGGGACTGACACGCACACGGCGCACCAGGGATGCAGCGCGTGCACGCATGGTAGTATAGAAACAATCCACGCGCGCGTGATGAACGCAGATAATTGTTCCTGTTCAAATACCTGACCATGCAATTGACGATGTGGCTAATATTACGAAAAAAGGGTTAACTGCGTATAGGACAAACTGCTTTTCAGGCGAGCAGCGAGTATGTCAAAATGCATTTATGACGAACTCCGATTGGGACCAACTGCTACTAAGTCAATTCGCTGTTGGTCCGGATTTTAGGGCAAATTGCGTATTGGACCAAACGCTTATTGGACAAACAGCGACCTGGACCAAATGCGAGCCAGACGAACGGCTAACAAATCCTTCTGAAATCAACATGGGGCTGTACGAGGGACGTTTAATAGTGGAAGTGCTTCAATATGATAACCCGAAATTTTTACTTCGGCGGACATAAGAAGAAAGAACTACGGTTAGTTTTGATTGGTGGTAGCTTGAACAGCTTCTGTTTATGGTTGTGTACGTGGAACCTGTTGGAGAACGTCTGGGCTGCCTGTTCCATCCCGGAGGTCTAGGACCACCCGCGGATTTCGGTACAGCTACCGTTAGTGCCTGACCTGATGGACATGGATATTGAATAGACACTAACCTTTGATAGGCCGTAGCTTGACCAGCTTCTGGTTATGGTTGTGTTCGTTGAACCAGCTAGAGAACGCCTGGGCTGCCCGTTCCATCCCGGCGGTTTAGGACCATCCGCGGATTTCGGTATAGCTATAGCTACCGTTAATGCCTGACCTGATGCTATAAAGACACTAACCTTTGATGGGTGGTAGTTTCACCAGCTCCTGGTTGTGATTGTGGACGTTAAACCGGCTGGAGCCGTGCCGCCTGGGCTGCCCATTCCATCCTGGTGGCCTTGGTCCATCGGCAGACTTTGGTACGATGGCAGCCGGCGGTGGCGGGCCGGATGCTATGGACGATGGCTTTTCTGGACGACCCTGTGACCAAAGAAAAAATCGGTCAGATGATTCAGAAAACAATACATAATGTATATTTTTAGAGATCAAGGGAACTGGAACGATAAGCTCAAAATGGCAATCAAAAGTACTATAAACTTGATAAATCGAAGCGACAAGAGCAAGCAGTAAGCAGCCCCTAAGACCGACCCTTAAGAGTGCTATTACATTTCGGGGTTGAGCGAGTTTAGGTATTTTACGCGCTGCGGCAGGCCGTGCCAGCTCAGTATTCCGATCCCTTCTACCACACTCGCACTACAATGATGGATTAAACATTCTTGATCCTTCGCGAAGCATATTGAAATCATCCATAACAACACTAACTGTACTTAACTTATAAAGTCCTAAAACTGTTATTTGATAAGTACGAAAATACTAAATGCAGTACAAATGTACATAGGGGCTGTTCATAAATTACGTCATCTATTTTTGACCCCCCCCCATCCCTCAAATCATCCAAAAATCATGCTTCGGATGACTCTGTTTCCTCCTACGTCATGCTACCATCATCCGATGTCCAGACCCCCCCGCCCCTCCTCCCATTTGAAACGACGTAATTTATGAATAGCCCCATACTCGTACTTATGAACGTATATTACTCGAAAGAAATTATAGGTACTCGCTTATTTACAAGAAACAAGTTACAAGAAACTGAAGATACACAGGGTCTGATGATGGAGCTGGAAGGTGGCCACGGGTACCAGTCTCTCATGTAACTAAACAATTTCGTGTTTGGGCTCGTTTGATTTGTCTCAACAAGATCTTTGACACAAGACAGTACTCAGGGTCTGATGATGGAGCTGGAAGGTGGTCACCATTACCAATCAACCATACAACTAAACCACATCGTGTTTAGGGCTCGTTTTATTAATCTCAACAAGATCTTTGACACTAGGTGATACTCAGAGTCTGATGATGGACCTGGAAGTTGGTTACCGGTACCAATCAACCATGCAACTAAACCACTCCATGTTTAGGCTCGTTTGACTAGTCTCAACAAGATCTTTGACACTAGGTGATACTCAGAGTCTGATGATGGAGCTGGAAGGTGGTCACCGGTACCAATCAACCATACAACTAAACCACTTCGTGTTTAGGCTCGTTTGATTCGTCTCAACAAGATCTTTGACACTAGGTGATAAACCAAATACGAAGCCCAAACACGAAGCCCAAACACGAAGTGGTTCAGTTATGTGATGGACTGGTACCCCTCGCCACCTTCGAGCTCCATCATCAGACCCTGAGTAGTATCTTGTGTCAAAGATCTTGTTGCGATGAATCAAACGAGCCCAAACACGAAGTGGTTCAGTTACAGGGTAGACTGGTACCCGTGGCCACAGTCCAGCTCCATCATCAGACCCTGAGTACTAACTTGTGTCCAAGGTCTTGTTGAGACGAATCAAACGAGCCCAAACATGAAGTGGTTCAGTTACATGATACTCATGATAGACAGGTACCCGTCGCCACCTTCGAGCTCCATCATCAGATCCTGAGTACTATCTTGTGTCAAAGATCTTGTTAAGATGAATAAAACGTGCTTAAACACGAAGTGGTTCAGTTACATGATAGACTGGTACTCGTGGCCACCTTTCAGCTCCATAATCAAACCTTGTGTATCTTCAGTGTCAAAGATCTTGTTGAGACTAATCAAACGAGCCCAAACACGAAGTGGTTTCGTTGCACGGTTGATTGGAACCGGTGACCACCTTCCGGCTCCATCATCAGACCCTGAGTACTATCTTGTGTCAAAGATCTTGTTGAGACGAATAAAACGAGCCTAAACACGAAGTGGTTTAGTTGCATGGTTGATTGGTACCGGTGAACACCTTCCAGCTCCATCATCAGGCCCTGAGTACTATCTTGTGTCAAAGATCTTGTTGAGACGAATAAAACGAGCCTAATCACGAAGTGGTTTAGTTGTATGGTTGATTGGTACTGGTGACCACCTTCCGGCTCCATCATCAGACCCTGAGGACTATCTTAAGTCAAAGATCTTGTTGAGCCGAATCAAACGAGCCCAAACACGAAGTGGTTTAGTTGCATGGTTGATTGGTACCGGTGACCACCTTCCGGCTCCATCATCAGACCCTGAGTACTATCTTGTGTCAAAGTACTTGTTGAGACGAATAAAACGAGCCTACACACGAAGTGGTTTAGTTGCATGGTTGACTGGTACTGGTGACCACCTTCCGGCTCCATCATCAGACCCTGAGTACTATCTTAAGTCAAAGATCTTGTTGAGCCGAATCAAACGTGCCCAAACACGAAGTGGTTTAGTTGCATGGTTGATTGGTACCGGTGACCACCTTCCGGCTCCATCATCAGACCCTGAGTACTATCTTGTGTCAAAGATCTTGTTGAGACGAATCAAACGAGCCCAAACACGAAATGGTTTAGTTGCATGGTTGATTAGTACCGGTGACCACATTCCGGCTCCATCATCAGACCCTGAGTACTATCTTGTGTCAAAGATCTTGTTGAGACGAATAAAACGAGCCTAAACACGAAGTGGTTTAGTTGCATGGTTGATTGGTACTGGTGACCACCTTCCGGGTCCATCATCAGACCCTGAGTACTATCTTAAGTCAAAGATCTTGTTGAGCCGAATCAAACGAGCCCAAACACGAAGTGGTTTAGTTGCATGGTTGATTGGTACCGGTGACCACCTTCCGGCTTCATCATCAGACCCTGAGTACTATTTTGTGTCAAAGATCTTGTTAAGACGAATAAAACGAGCCTAAACACGAAGTGGTTTAGTTGCATGGTTGATTGGTACCGGTGACCACCTTCCGGCTCCATCATCAGACCCTGAGTACTATCTTGTGTCAAAGATCTTGTTGAGACGAATCAAACGAGCCCAAACACGAAGTGGTTTAGTTGCATGGTTGATTGGTACCGGTGACCACCTTCCGGCTCCATCATCAGACCCTGAGTCCTATCTTGTGTCAAAGATCTTGTTGAGACGAATAAAACGAGCCTAAACACGAAGTGGTTTAGTTGCATGGTTGACTGGTACTGGTGACCACCTTCCGGCTCCATCATCAGACCTTGAGTACTATCTTAAGTCAAAGATCTTGTTGAGCCGAATCAAACGTGCCCAAACACGAAGTGGTTTAGTTGCATAGTTGATTGGTACCGGTGACCACCTTCCGGCTCCATCATCAGACCCTGAGTCCTATCTTGTGTCAAAGATCTTGTTGAGACGAATAAAACGAGCCTAAACACGAAGTGATTTAGTTGCATGGTTGACTGGTACTGGTGACCACCTTCCGGCTCCATCATCAGACCTTGAGTACTATCTTAAGTCAAAGATCTTGTTGAGCCGAATCAAACGTGCCCAAACACGAAGTGGTTTAGTTGCATGGTTGATTGGTACCGGTGACCACCTTCCGGCTCCATCATCAGACCCTGAGTACTATCTTGAGTCAAATAAATACATATAGAATGTTAGGTCGTTTCAAATATTTTTAATCCTGTCCGGTAGTTTATCAAACTGTACCATTATAAATTATAATACTATAAAAACAGTGCTAGGATCAAAGTCTCTCGTTGCGGTTTACACGCACACAGTATAGCGTTTTACACGGCGCCCGCCGCACACAATGATAAAAAACCTCGTCGTCGCCGTTGAAAATGTGCGGAGCCGAGCGACACACGTCCTGCCTGTACAAACTCTGCCGCGGCACTGAGCTGGCGAGCGCGCGTCATCGGTAATATAGAGTAGTTTTCTAAAAATTGCCAAAAAATTATAGTAGAATTTCATAAACACTAATGTATACCAACAGTATAAGCAAACGTTGCAGATTGCTTGTGTATGAAAATGACTTCAATATTAAGTAGATTTTCGTAGAAATTGACACTTGTTTCGGAGAGAAAATTGAGTTCGTTTTACTTTGATTTTTTCTTTCTCAAAGGTATGTAGGAAAAATATCGTTTGATATGCCTAAAGTACAGGGTTTTAGTAATACAAAATAGCCAGGTTTAGCAGAGTAAACTTCTCAACATTTCCAAATAAGAGCTTGCCGTTCAGTGCTTAACGGGGTTTTTCGGAAACGACCATCAGAAAAAAATTCATTACTAATTTAATAAGTCCTTTTTCTAATATTTACAACGATATTTAAAAAGATAAGAAGACGCTTTTACTGGAACAAGTACTCATTGTTTCTAATAATGAGCACAAAGTCCTGAATTTCGTCGACTAGTATCATCAATTTTGCATTATTTCGACTTTTCTTGTAAGAGCGCTCTTAAGAAAGACAATAATTACGTTTAGTCACGCGATTGCAGACTTATAGAAATAATCACGACCTGGCCCTTGTTTCACTATGCCACCGATGACAATTAAATTCACGGCACATTGCTGGTCCAAGGACGAAGATAAGTATCAACTTGGTGAAATGGTTTTTACAAAACTCGAGCTGTTCCACGTACTTCTTTTGCCACATCACTAATTAAACAGCTCAATGATTCTGGCCAAACTGGGCTCAATTGACACACTTTACTTGATCCACAAACAATATCGATCGGCAATAAAGGAACAATGGAGGCCATCAAAGATGGTCGCCAGGATATCAATAAAATAAAACGGTAGTTTACGATATGAGACGCGATAAAACGTCATGTGTTTACGAAGGGTTGCCAACCGTACTATATCATTTTTATGAGATAAATAAGAACTGGTTACCGTTGAAGGTAATATAGGCTCGTATTTTGTCTGATATTTCAAGGGAATATCGTATTTATTAACGGTTTTATAAAGGCACCCTTTTTCAGTATTGTCCGTTCCGTCTAATATTTCTGTATCTCCTGCGCCAATCTTGTCTAATTCTTGCAGCTCATTTCGAAAGTTAGACTTCAGAAAGTTTTAACATAAATCTTTTTTTTTAATGCTTTTTTAAACTATTTTAGTTCATTTGGAAAAGATAGAATTTTATAATATATATTTGCTTATATACGCTCATTAAGTTGTATGATTAACATGATTATGCTAGCTAGACATCAAATCAATCTTATATTTTGTAAACAATCAACATCTGATGAATACAGCACCAATAGACTTTCAATGATAATAATAATTACGGAGACTATCCACCCAAACTTCAATCCATAGACCGGTATACTGTTCTCTTTTTCTACAATAGTCCCAATGCCTGCTGAGACCGGTTCATGGATGTCTATTGTTGCACCTGTGAACGGGTTCCAGCAGGCGTTCTACATGACATAAAAACTCTCCAAGGGGCCTCTACGTGTTGGATCTGTGTCCCCACGCAAGCCTATAAAAAAAACCGGGATTTACAGGCCCGTGATTCCAAAAAAAAAAAAAACGGAGACTATCGACGTTTATTATTAATAGCTTTAGACATCTTTATCTCGTAGAGGCAGCCCTAAGTATTTAGGTCAATAGATGTGGGATTCAATGTCAATGTTGCCGCGCTGACCGGAACGGACGATAAGCAGATTGAGTCTAGAGACAGGTCTTATATTTAGACCGGCTGGAACGTCGCGTGGGCTAGAACATCAATTCCAGCATTGAATGTACGCCGTCAAAGACTCAACAATGTTGTTCATCTGTTTTTAGATTGTCGATACTATGATAACACGTACTAAAATGAGTTACAATTTTTGAAGTGAAAACTTCTTTAGCGGCGCTGTGCACATTCTGTGATGGGGAAAAAATGTTAAACTCACGACAGGTCACGTGACCGGAAGATTCGTAAGACGGACACGTGACCTGATCGAAAAACTGTTACAATGTCATTGAGTTTTCACTTCTGCCGGCACTCCCGGAGTGCAGCCCGTTCTTTTTTTAATACTTTCGATGTGGTGCCATCTCATTCAGAGGGGGAAACTAAACCTTTTTGGGATTGGTTCAGTTTCCTCGCGTTTTTTCCATGAACCTTAATTAATGAAAAAAATCAAATTCTCAACTATCGCAAAGATATTCAAACACGAGTTCCGTGCACGATCCGAGGTACGATTTTTATTGATTTTTTATCCGCGTCATATAATTTACATTAAATTAGAATATTATATGGAGATTGACGAGCTTTATAACTGAAAAATAATCTGATTTGATTATGCAAAAGCAGGGAAATATTTTTATCTAGGTCTTTAATAAAACAGGTAGGCGTGAGAGAATACGTTAATTAGTTTCCATAAAACTCGTTTTTATTATTTATTAGTTAATATTATTATATAGATCTATGTTTGAGAATATAGGACCGGATTAACTCTTTGTTCACCTCGGTTCCAATGTTTATTATATCCCTTGGTATACTTTTTAAAGGGTTTAATTTCACCAATCTTTTATTTTTGTTGGTTTTAAAAAACCATTATATTATGCGCCGTATAGTGTGCGTGCGTGCGTGCGTGCGTGCGTGCGTGCGTGCGTGGCGTACGTGCGTGCGTGCGTGTGTGTGTGCGTGTGTGTGTGTGTGTGTGTGTGTGTGAAGAAACTGATAAAGAGGACCAGTTGAATTGCTACTTTGTTTTACAAAACAATAACTCGAAAAGGGTGTGAAAGCCTATGCCAACCTTAACCCTCATAAATTATATCGAGAGGAAAGGGTGTCTTTGCAGAACTAGACTATAATTAAAATAAAGACTTTAGGCAAATACCTATCACTTTACATTTAACGCCCCCCTGGAAGGTAGTGGCCCTGCCTACGAAACTGGAGCTCCCGAGAGGGGGTTCGTATTCCGGTAAGGGCCTTTATTTCTGTGCTAATATCGAAATTTGTTTATGAGTTTCGTGCCTGCAATACAGCTTGGGGACAATTTGTTTTAAAGGAAAATTAATTTTATTATTTTTATATTAAGATTGAATCTCCAATACGTAACGAACACATCCGTGGCAGCCTCGGAATCCGTGACGTAGCGGATAAGCTGCAGGAAAGTCGCCTCCGATGGTATGGCCATTATACGCCGCAGACTGGTAGACTACGTCGGAAATAGAAGCCTCAATCTCACTGTCCAAGGCCCTAGATCACGCGGCCGTGGTAGGCCTAAGAAGCGCTTGCTGGACGTCGTGACAGCGGACACGCAAGAGAACAATCTCACACCTGAGGATGCCGAAGACCGGGCAAAGTGGAGAAGACTGAGCAGGAAAACGGACCCTGGCGCTAGGCCGGGAAAACGCTAGGTTGAAGAAGATTGAATCTCGAATAATCATACATTTTGAGATGTGGCCGTATATCGTCTCCCAGTTACCTACCCATAGTACAAGCTTCGCTTTGTTTGGGGCCGGATCGATATGTGAATTAAGATTGTCCCTAAAATATATATATTCCAACATTTCCAATCAAAGTTTGCTTAAGCAAAGTTATTATCAACAACCTTGATTATCCAATAAACGGCTTGTGTCGTAGAAAATAGATAGTGGCTAGATTCGTGATAGCAAAGCCAATCGATATCCTATATTGATCTGATTGCGCGCTTATCTATTATAGACAAGCTATCGGCGTGAATGGGCTAGACCTAGACATTACAATACCGTTATTTATCTATTTAATCATATAGCAAAATAGATATTAATGATGACATTGCAACACTTTGTCACTACAAATGCCATGCCAAGTTAGGCCTACTGTCCACGAGGCGTAGCTGCATAGACGCTGCACGCATCGCCGTGCAGCATTCATGCAGCCCGGCGTACTGACACTGTCCAAGCGTAGCGTAAGCGTATCGTAGCCTGCATTTTCTTTCATTCGTGATGATGTCGTCCAGTGATGAAGAAGTTATTTTGGCCTATTATTATCTTCGAAGTCGGCGACGACGCCGTTTATATTGGATACATCCATATATAGAAAAAAACATACATTGTATACTGTTCGTAGCTGCAAGAGAACTATCAGCAAATGACAAAGTATTTCATTCATTTTATAGAATGAGTAAAAAGACATTTCCACTATTTGCACAAACTTTGCAGCCGTTACCGCCATTTTTTCTCACAAATACTCAACGTGCTGTCCGTGCGATGCAGCCCGGCGTATAACACGCAGTACGCCTGGCGGCATGAAGCTTGCATGCAGCGTCGCTGACGCGACGTTGCCGCTCCGTGGACAGAGTTGTACGGTTTTGTATGTAGGCTGCAAGCAAGCGTACACCAAGCGTACAATGACGAATACGCGTCTATGCAGCTACGCTTCCGTGGACAGTAGGCCTTAGGTAGGTCTGACTCTGAGACATTCCTACGGGCTGTCCCGTACAGAGTACAGACGAATTTTATTTCCTGTTGCTGTTGCGATTATTTTTCTGTACATATTTTTGACCATTTGTCATAGAAAAGGAAACTCTTATACCTGCAAATCTTCAGAAAATTCGCTTTTCATCTCACAATTGGGCACTTCGTCGCACTCGCAAAACAAACAAAAGAAAAGCTTAGGTAGATGTACCTAATACATAATCCACTTAAATCAGATAATTTATTCGGTACATGCTTATGAAACGGAAGCAGAGGAACCACCGAAAGAATATTCCGGCCAAATCGATACGTTAGAAGCTAAAAAGGCTTACATTTGTAAATCCATTCCGCATTTTGTCGTAGCTACTTGTAAATCAATAACTGTCTAAGATAACTGTCGACGTTCAGTGAAGCGTGTGCAATAAATATATCGAGTTGATACCAATATAAACTCGCATATATTATATATTCTGTGGAATGTTTGGAGTACATGTCAAGTACATTACATACTTAATATACTCGGTTAAGTTAGTTTAAAAGTTTTTATATGACCGAGACTGTTGAGTCTAATTGTCTATCTGTTGAGTCCTTAAACTTAGGCACAAACAAGTACCTATTCATGCCCTATTTAGGGCCTAAATGGACCTACAAAGACGGCAACCTAGTCTTATTTTACGTGTAATATTCAAACCAGTAGTTTTTTGATATTTTTCAATGAAGGCTATTTGATTGATTAATGATTATGTAACCTAACCTACACATTATTAAATATCAAGAATAATTAGTTTCTTTATTTATTATTATTAAAGATCCGAAATAAATATTGCAAATATAAATTAAAATGTGGTAAATTTGTTAATTATGCCCAATATTCTAATATGTATCCCTTTCCCTTCATTTTCAACTCAACTTGTACTCAATTGATATTTGTTTGCGAGTTGCGAGGGAGCTAAGCTAATAATTTTGCTATATCAAATTATGCAATAAAGCCTATGAACATGATATTTACAGTACTTACCTACCTAGTTCGTCATTTACAAAGTTCATTCCTACAGGGAAAACGTAACCTAACTCAAGAAAACCAATCGATTGACCCGAAAATATTGAAAAGATTGATTACTCGCTCAAACACAAATATTCAATCAATCAAATAAACATTATCAACAATTCAATATCCAATGTCAAGGCTACGACATTCAAGTCACGTCACTCACGTCTAAAAATATCGATACGGACAAAGTGACATAAATATGTACTAATTAATATAATGGGCAATAAGGTGAATATATATTTTTGGCACTTTGTCCGTATCGATATTTTTAGACGTTACTGTACAGTCGCCATCAGATATATCGGAGCGGTCAAGGCGCTCACAAATATCTGAACCCGCCTCTATTGTTAAGGCGTTAGAGCGCGTGTTTAGATATTGTGAACACCTTGGCCGCTACGATATATCTGTGGAGACTACAAACGGTGGATCAACGCCACCACAATAAGGTTTATAGTCAGTATGCATAGATCATCCATTAATAAAGATACCGCATCAGAAAACTCCACAAATCACCACAATCAATTACAAAGATTGATTGCAATAGTCTGAATAGTCTATGGTATAATGGCATATCGCACCGTGGAACAAATGACGTCATGGTACTGCCGCGTTTAGCATTTCCATCGTATATGCATATGAAAACTCATTCGATTGTATACCTTGTTCTTATACAATAAGGTACATATTTGAATGAGTTTTTAAATGCACTTACGATAGATAGCACGGTAAATTGGTTTTGTGTCAGTGCCCGGAACGGTATTACGTCATTCATTGTTATAGTTGTGTGATAACGTTGAATATAGATAGACCTGAGGCCGAGGGTCTACCGCGAAAATCGAGGTTTCATTATCTGCCTCTCTATCACTCTAACATATTCGAGTAATAGAAAGGCAGACAAGATTACTAGTTTCGCGGTAGACTGTCTGATAAGAAAATGCTGGCAAAAATCTGTTCTCTATAGAACGAATTGCAGTTATTGTAACTGTCTGGTAATTCTGGTATACCTAAATGTATACAGTAAGTACAGTTCTGCAATAAACTGATGTTTCTGAGTTAGTCACAGAAGTGACCCGCTAACCCGCGATTTTTCGAATGTCATAAGCAGAGGTCGGACAGGACAGGGTGAATTAGCTCACCAGTCTAATTACCTTATTCTTAATTCGACGTGGCTTACATCATATTATATAGCTCACCCTTTCTGAACTCTGGTCATAAGTCCATCGAACTTAATATGAACAGCTAACATATATTTTGTCATCAGTCCGTCAATCTGAACGACGGTCAACACAAATAAATAAAAGTTATTTTGACCAGTCGTCAATCTGTTAACCTATTTATCAACTTCAGCTCTACCTTTTTGGATCATTGCAGCCATGCAGCTCATAATACTTTGGAACAAGAATAAAATTCTCGTGGTGGCGCATCAATCTGATTCTGAGTAGTTCCGCGACTAAGTGCCAGTTGCACCAACCACATTTGACAGACTGATCATCGTCAGCCGGCGCGCTAGCTAGGGTTCTAAGTGACAAAAAAAGGTCGAACCTTTTTTTTCTTGATTAAAGCATGAAACTTGGCACAGTTGTTCCTTATATCAAACCAAGCCGATTTCGATCGGTAGCCCGAAGGAGCCCCCCCTCTGGGGCCGGAGAGGGGGGGGTCAAAGTACCGCTCGCCCGGCTTCATTCTTAAAATTCTAACAGGCCCCGTTTAGCTAATAGGTCATATTTGGTATCAATTTCGGATAAATCAATAACGTAGAATTCATTTCTGGTATAAAAAATTAGCAATTTGTAGAAAAAAATAAAAAAAAACTCAAAATATCTAATTTTTCAAGTTTAATTTTTGTTTCTTATTTATTGTCAGAATTAAACTGCCTGGTTTTTCTACATATAAAAAATATGATGATAAAGCCTATTTAATGCAGATTTTAAAAACATAACTTTTACATATCTTCATTAAGAGGAAATTGCATAAAAAAAAACTTATATCGTCTCGCGCCGGTGAATATCTTTTTACCGACATCGGAATCGATATAGACAACATCCGAAGTACACACTCTGGAGACCGATTAAAAGTATTGTTTATTGTTGTAGATAGATAAAGATAGAAAAGCGTACAAATATTTTCTTATGTGTCGTTCAGTGAAAAAAGGGACCTTGGAAAAAATTATCACAGAGCCTCGCGTTTGTATAGAAGCATACTCGTAGGTATTTAGTTAGTGCCAACCACTCCATGGACTCCATGGTCGCTGTTCTCAATAGGGGATATTACTGCAATGTTCTGCCGCCAATGTGCAGCACTACCGACTCTAGTAAATTCATAAACTAACTTATACATACTGTACCTTAAACTGTTTTTTGACAAGTTTTCACAGACAATAAAATATGACATTGATGCATCAAGGCGGTTTGTTAACCAGGGCCTATCGGTAAAAGCGAAAATCGAAATTAAGTTATCTGCCTCTTTATCGAATATGCAAGAGTGATAGAGGGATTAGACAACGAAACTTCGATTTTCTTGTTTCGCGGCAGACCCCCAGATTGTTAGTGATTGACAGATAGTGGTAGTGGCGCTACCTACGCAGAGTTTTGCGTAATATTCCCTATTAATAAGAAGTAAACTATAAGTATTATTTAATCTGCTTACTTATTACATTATACCACACTTTAATCGTCG
This sequence comes from Cydia fagiglandana, assembly GCF_963556715.1. Taxonomy (NCBI): domain Eukaryota; kingdom Metazoa; phylum Arthropoda; class Insecta; order Lepidoptera; family Tortricidae; genus Cydia; species Cydia fagiglandana. The sequence continues at coordinate 5,082,276 of NC_085949.1, read as the reverse complement.
TTGCGTCTTGTGTATTAATGCAATTCCTTCCCCTGACACATGAATGGGTACATTTCATAATTCACGTATATATGTCAGTTTCAACCATATTCTGGCCACAGCAGGGTTGTCAGAACAGTTTGGAAACAGTCATCTGCTCCTTGCTTCCATTCCCAAGAAGACGGACTGAGCAAGTTTGACGACGAACTAATGTCTGATCCCAAACATCAACCACACGGTACACTGCGCGTAATGAGGCATTTATACGGCTCCCTTTTGAACAGGTATAACATTATACAACTCTTCATTTCAATATCCCGGTGTAACTTGTCTTCTTCAATATTGCACTTATTACCGAACATATAATATCTCATTTTAGTATTTTAGGGGAATGCTTTTAGCCACCGCTATTGCTCCATCTTGTAAGAGCTTGGATCCTTGTAGTAGCATGGCTGAACTCTGAACAGGTTCCATGTTTCCAACTCACTTTTTCTACCCTTTCAGCTGAATGCTCGAAACAGGGGTAAGACTTCAACTCTTTTAGGGTAAATAAAAGAGTTTAGTTAAGTAGCTTACAGAATAGATAATTTTATTGGCTTAAAAATAGAATTCCCTGGCCTATTGTGGATGCAATGGAGTGACATGTGATATAATTGAGTTTTCCACTGTGTCAACGTGAGCCCACAAATCCTGTAGTTGGGGAAATATTCGTACGCATGAATCTAGTCTAGCTGCTATAACTACATCGTCTATGTCTACTGTGCTTATCAATACCTTGCAATGACTATTTTACAGCATCTGCAACTAGGGCCATCATATGAAATGAATCGGACTCTTCATGGTTCTTGGAGTATTCGGAACCTCACGAGGAACATTACTTATAACATGTTTCTCTACACAATTTCGCGATGGCATAAATAAGGACTTATAACTCTTCGAAGTTTTGTCAACACAGTGTCTCAAAATGATTTACCTAGTGCTAAAGAAATGAGTTTCACTAAAATATCAGTGGTTATAAGTGAAGCTTATCATCATGGTAAATTTAACTCTTATTTCTATCGGGCTCTGAAACACCAGGAGTCTTACTCGTATTCCAAGCATTCTCTCGATCGACCTTGTAATACTGTAAGCTCAATAAGACTTGTGATAATAAGACTAGATGATATATATATGAAAATATGTATTTGATAAATACACTCAAAACATCCATAGGTAATTCAGGAACAAGCTTTCACGATAAACACAAATATATGCCTTCTAGGATTTGAACCGGGTTCCCCATTTAATATATGGTGTATAAAAGTGAGATCTAAGCATAGACCCTTTTTAGCTTGGCCGATACAAGGATTCAAGCTCCTACAGGATAGAGCAATATCAGTAAATTTAATAAATAACATTCGCCAAAAGTTTATTATAACTTCATATGATGATATGTGAAATAGCCTTGTAAAGTGAATACCTTACTGATAAAGCCGTTGCTAAATAATAAAAAAAATGCCTGAAATAATTCTTTACTTGAATAGACTATTGAAACAGAAGCAGCCTTATCAGGATAGAATTATATGTTTGGGGCTTGGGGGTCAGACGTTAGTTCCTCTTTAAACTTGCTCAGTCTGTCTTCTTGGGAATGGAAGCAAGGAGCAGATGACTGTTTCCAAACTGTTCTGACAACCCTGCTGTGGCCAGAATATGGTTGAAACTGACATATATTATATACGTGAATGATGAAATGTACGCATTCATGTGCCGGGGGAAGGAATTGTATTTTTTAATACACAAGTCGCAAAATTAAAGTGTGGTATAATGTAATAAAAATATTTAATAATACTTACAGTTTACTTCTTATTCATTGAGAATAGCGACCATGGAGTCCATGGAGTGGTTTACACTAATTAAATACGAGTATGCTTCTATACAAACGCGAGGCTCTATGATAATTTATTCCTAGGTCCCTTTTTTTACTGAACGACACATAAAAAATAGTATTTGTACACTTTTCTTACTGAACGACACATAAAAAATAGTATTTGTACACTTTTCTATCTTTATAATAGGATCTATAAAGGATCTACAACAACAAACAATACATTTAATCGGTCTCCAGAGTGTGTACTTCGGATGTTGTCCATAACGATGCCGATGTCGGTAAAAAGATATTCACCGCGCGAGACGATATAAGATTTTTTTTATGCAATTTTCTTTTAATAAAGGTAAGGAAAAGTTACGTTTTTAAAATCTGCATTAAATAGGCTTTATTGTCATATTTTTTATATGTAGAAAAACCAGGCAGTTTAATTTTGATACTAAATAAAAAATAAATATTACACTTGAAAAATTAGATTTTTTAATTTTTTTTAATTTTTTTTCTACAAATTGCAATTTTTTTATATCAGAAATGAATTCTACGTTATTGATTTATCCGAAATTGATACCAAATATGCCCTATTAGCTTAACGGGGCCTGTTAGAATTTTAAGAATGAAGCCGGGCGGAGCGGTACTTAGACCCCCCCTCTCGGGCCCCAGAGGGGGGGCTCCTTCGGGCTACCGATCGAAATCGGCTTTATTTGATATAAGGAACAACTGTGCCAAGTTTCATGCTTTAATCAAGAAAAAAAAGGTGTTTGCACTTAACATCCTCACTACGCCCCGCGCCTTTACTATGAAACTTTCCATACATAAAAATTTAGCGAACTCTTTAACGTTCGTAACAGTTTGGTGCAACCGACCCTAAATCAAATTTGCTGCAGCACTTTGCAGGTATGTGATCCCGCCGTCTGCCGTCTCAAACCAAAATGTCAAATGTCACTTTGAGTTTCGTATTACATAGGTGTGTGCATTGTACAAGCTACAGACTTAGGTACTTATAGACCTGATAAGTCCGTATTATGAAATTTTGAAACATTATATAATGCCACGTAAAAGAACTACTTATAACCAACACCGTATACTTTAGGCTCTGTAATAGAGACGAGTTTAAATAACTATTGGCATTTCCTAATTTTAATAGTTTAAGGTTTACTTACTCGCTGCCTTAGGTTCAAATACGCTTAGCATAGCCTTATTCAAATTCCAATCGTAAAAGTTTTGCGCATCGGATTCAAGCCGGCCTATGCAGATGGGAGTAGATCCAACCCAAGTACAAAACGACAAATATCACTAGAAGTACGAAATGAAATTAAAACTTTTAACACATAGCACCGATCGAAGCCAAATGTCACATGTAACTTGAGACAGGAGTTTTTGCCACACTGTTAAGTGATAATTCGTAAACGTTTTTGCAAATACTGAAGGTTCACCTATGGATAGTCAGTGAAGATGTGATCAGTACAGTCAGTAGCAATAGTTGCTAAGCGGGCGAGGTATTCAAAATGATTTTGACGCGACCACGACCCTATTGTTAAGAGAATAAGAGCGCGTCAAGGTAAATTTGAACACCTCGCCCGCTGAGCTTCTGCTGCTGACTGTATGTCAGTGGGCATAAGGTCGCATGTCATACAGGAGCCGTGTGAAGATGGGACTCTGTCGCAGTACATTGGGGTCATGAGCCGCTGCGTATGCAAATTGTGCCCGGTGACGCTTGGGCACCGTTATAAATTGTAAATAACGTAGTATGCTGACCGGATATTTCGTTTTTATCTTATAATATATATGGGCAATAGCTTGTGCCCCCAATTTCGTGCGATGATGATGATGATTATTAAAAACTATCCTGTATCCTCCGTCGGGCCTCAAACTATCTCCATACGAAATTTAATCGAAAACGGTCCAGCGGTTGAAGCGTGAAGAGGTAACAGACAGACAGAGTTACTGATTATATATTAGTCAGATCTTATATATAATTGAGTAATAACTTAAAAATAAGTAAAATGCTCATCTCTTAGGTAAGCATGTTCCAACCTAGACTGCATCGGCACTTACCATCAGGTGATATTGAGGTCAAATGTTTACCTTTTTCCAATAAAAAAAAAACTAATACTCACCTAATCAGTTTGATATAACTTTTTTAATAAAAGATAATTTAACCCTGACATCTGATAAAGATTGCGGGCCATTTAAATGTGACCCAGTACTATTTAGACTATTTAAAGAATGTCGAATTGTAGATTTCCAATAAAGATTCCTAAGTCCTCAGCAATAAGATCGTGATTGGAACTAGCAGTTAAGAGCCATAAACTTTAGTGCTAGAGCTTTAATTCCAGACGGGGTAGATAAAGGACATAGCGATAGTAAAATCTACTGAAAATAGCTCCCTCGGCCAAACTGAGCAGACTCGTGAGTTTTCTTTAAAAATAGACCGCACAGAATACACACACACACACAACACACATTCGTACAGAACACAGTATACAGGGTGGCTAAAAGATAACTGCATTCCCGTTGCCAGGGAGGTTTTGGGATTATACTGAGCAACTTTTATTATGGGACCAACTGCGAAATCGCGAAATAATTTTTTTTACGATTTCGGGGTTGGTCCCATAGTAAAAGTTGCTCAGTATAATCCAAAAACCTCCCTGGAAACGATAATACAGTTATTTTTAGCCACCTATATGCAGTTACTTAACAAAGCTTGTTAAAAGCGACGACAGATCTTCCCTTATAGACGGTCATCTCCAATTTGACCTTAATATTTTTGCACGAACTTTGTACAAGTTCGCTTACTATGTTAAAACCATAAAAAAACAAACGAATATTCCTAAAGATTTACAACGTGTTAAACACCGTGTTTATAACACAACTCACCTGAGATTTCTTAAAGATGATGGAGAGAGTACGCCCGCCAAAATTCGCCGCCGTAGTAGCAGACACGAACATTTTAAAAAATTCAGTCCGACGCAAACAGTCTACGCTATTTTCAGAGCATTCCGATCAATAGCACAAATTCAATAACATCAAAACTTTCGCGTCTAGTGCACAAACTATCACTTTCCTCATTTGGGCTAAAACACACGAACTTTCTCTACAAAATAAACATTCGATACAGTGAGTCATTTATGAATAACTTGATTGCAAGGTTTCGGAACATGTGTGTTGGAAACGTATGCATCTAGTAGTGGTATTCGACTTTTATTGATGATGCCTGATGATATTGAAGGGTATGGTGTATTCTTTTGTGAAAAGATTTCTTATGCATCAAGGAAAGTTGAAGTAGGAGTGTTGCGATTTCATTCTAAGCTTAGATATGACACAAAAATGTTTAAGTATATCACAAATAGCGGATGAAACAAGGCAACCTTAAGTACCTATATGCTACGAGTATGATGGAATACTTTTCCAATTAGAGATTATATCTCCGCAGTTCGCGTTCAAAAGTATTTGTCAAAGTCTACTTTTTCTATATATCAAGAAATATCTAGAGAATAGATACTTTAAGGGGCCCACTGATTACCAGTCCGCCTGCAGTCTCTGGCCTTATCGGGCGACCTGCCGTCCTAAACCAATAACGTCCACAAACATAAGCGATTATTGCCGGCCGGCAATGGTCTGCTGCCACCTCTGCGACTACAGACGAGTCGTCATTTTCCCACCGTACGGCCGCCTGCCGGCAATAGTCTGATATAATTTTGACAGATCCCTACAAATTGACAGTTCGCCGGACGATGTTAGCCTGTCAGTTAACCGCAGCAGGCCACACATTAACAGTTCTATTTCAGATTTTGGACTGACGGCTATTCGGACTACGGCTCGTCGATTCCGGTCAGCGTCGACAGATATCTGCCGGACAGTCCGTGGCCTGCAGGCCAATTTACACACACATTATCAGATAGCCGGCCGGTGGCCTGTTGGCCGTCATCTGTTGTCAGTCGAGAGCCTTCAGTTTCGTGTTTTTCAACTAGTTTAATTTTTTCCTCAAAATGGACTGTCGACGTCAAAGATAATGTTTACACTTTTGGACCTTATTCCTTTGTAATAAGGCAAAAAATGGAAACCTATATTTTACTACTACAGTGAAACCTGGTTACTTGGATAAATGGAAAACCTCAATAGTTGCAACCAAAGCTCTGGCTCTGGTCCTTTGGAACCAAAGGTCCTCTATAATTGAAATTATGAAACTTTTTTAGTTATTTTATTAGTTACATGAAATTTGATTTTGATGTTTTTCTTATGTTTGCCTCCGTAATTGCATAAAGTAGTTACCTACTCTATAATTGTAACAGTTCCATTGTTTGGTCCTATTTATTATTTCTACTAGTAAAATAGGATGTACTTTAAATATTTATTTATTTCATTATTTTATACTTTATTGCACAAAACAAGTTAAAGGTACAAAAGGTGGACTTAATGTTTTAAGTTATTATTTACCAGTCAATTACTGGCCCAACCAGAAACTATTTTACAAGCTTTTATTACCTAACTGACTTTCAAATCTGAGGACGAAGGTTATCAATAGGGAATATTACGCGAAACTCTGCGTAGGGGGCGCCAGACCGTTACAGAAACGAAATACTACCAGAAAAAGGTGACGAAGTGCATTACTATATCTGGTGGTGTACGTAATTTTTTTGTTTGATTTCTTGTAAATTATAAAAATCTAAGGTACTTGCGCCTAATAAGGCCCACTTTAAATTTAATTTTTAATTTTTTTAATTTTTGATATGAACTTCCAATTTTGTCTATGGTAATAACCAAACATGGGCGAGAAATTTTAACTCATTTATTGTTATGTAAGTATGAAATATTGAAATTGAGCAAGCTTTAAAACTGGGCCTTATTAGGTGCAAGTATCTTATTACAAGGTATCAAACAAAAAAATCACTCGTAAACCGCCCAAGTGGACCTAATATTATGTAGTGTTATGTATGGTTTTAAAGAGTAGAATGAATAAAACAAAAACATAACAGTAAAGTATTTTCATTTCTTTCAATTTGGTATACAAAGATAGCACCTAAATAAGAGCCGGTGTAAGTAAAAGTAGGTTGAATCCACCGCTTGCAGCTTCTAACTCCATATCCTTTTTTTGTAATAATAGTCACATAGTAGGAGAATTGCAGGTAGGTAATATCGCCACGCCACGCTCTGTAACGCCGAAACACAGTTTGCTCCAGATATTCTTTTAACTTAAAACGGAATGAATTAATGTTGTCATAATTCGGATCCAACTTGTAGCTGAAGAATTTCAGGCATAGATCTTATCTCTTGTCTAAGCAGGTACTTCGGTTAGGTTAGGTGAGGTATCTCCATACTGGCGCTAGTGTTCCTACCACGTGTCTTTATAGCGTACTTTATAGAATCAAATCGCACAATTTTTGCAGAATGTCAGTCATGAAAAAAATCAGAATTGTGATAGTATGTTTTCGATTTTCTTATAATAGTACATTGTGTATTAAGGTGGATGTCTAGGGATGGGATGCCGATTATCAGCCAAAAGATGGCGTCACTGTGCACGAATTGTGGATTTTCACTATTTCTCCCAAAATACAAAGTTTCATAAGATGTGTTGATATGTGCGAAAACTATAAAAAATACTACATCTAAATCGAGACATGTTCAACTCAACATTGTCTCATTTCGTTATTACCGGAATCCAACTGCAAAATATTGCAATTTCTTGCATTCACGCACACTTACGTACTTAAAGTCACCTTAAAGTCAGTGTCAAATGTCAGCACATTCGTAATGTTACAGTAAAGTAACCTAGAGGGCGCAGCGGATGAAATGTTTATTGTTGAAAAAAGATTGGAAATTAAATAATAAATTCTTGTTTGAGCAACGATTAAGAATTACAACGCATTCAGAAGCAACTAATGTTTTCGACCATCAAATGTCATGTGCTCGTGGCACCCGTAGCCTCTATTTTGAAAAAAATCAGATTGTAGCTAAGATACATGGTTCAAACCCCGACAATGCCAGTTTTTTTTTATTTTATAATTTTAGCATTCTCTTTTGAATTATTTTAAGTGTATGTTATTCTTCGAAACTAAACTTACGTGAGTAAAATATTTTCAGTATTTTAATTATTTTTTAATAATATTATGGGAAGATTTATAAAAGTATTTTTATTTTCCGATTTCAAAGGATATAAATAATGATTAAAATAATTAAAAAAAAGTCATGCATGAGGCTAATTAGGATCGCAGAATAGGTATATAAGAAGTCAACTATCGACGAAGTATAGCTGGTCAAGCAGATCTTGTCAGTAGAAAAAGGCGGCAAATTTGAAAAATGTAGGCGCGAAGGGATATCGTTCATAGAACATTTGAATTTCGCGCCTTTTTAGGGTTCCGTACCCAAAGGGTAAAACGGGACCCTATTACTAAGACTTCGCTGTCCGTCCGTCCGTCTGTCACCAGGCTGTATCTCACGAACCGTGATAGCTAGACAGTTGAAATTTTCACAGATGATGTATTTCTGTTGCCGCTATAACAACAAATACTAAAAACAGAATAAAATAAAGATTTAAATGGGGCTCCCATACAACAAACGTGATTTTTGACCAAAGTTAAGCAACGTCGGGAGTGGTCAGTACTTGGATGGGTGACCGTTTTTTTTTTGCTTTTTTTTTTGTTTTTTTTGCATTATGGTACGGAACCCTTCGTGCGCGAGTCCGACTCGCACTTGCCCGGTTTTTTTACTGACAAGATTTGCTTGACCAGGTATAAAATAAGTTTCCAAAATTTTATTGAAATGATATACCTACATGAAATAATCAAATACAACACATTTACTTAAAATAACTTTTAAAATAAGGCATATAAAATTTCCAAAAAGATGAAACAAAATAAATAAATAAATACAAAAAGAAATGAGTCTTTGTTCGTGGTTTGAACCCTGTCATGCTGTTCAACTTGTTAGACTTATACTCAGTAGCTAAAAGCCACTAGACCATTTGACCATAGTAGACCCGGGCGAAAAATGCCTTCTTATTTAAGTAACCCATTACTGTCAAAAATATCAAGTTTGAATTGATTTGAAATATAATTTTTCATTGTCGAGTTATTGACATCCAAACGTTGCGAGCATGTTGTACTTTAAACCACTTGGCAACGTCGCACGGGGAATTCTTCTGAAAATGTATGTCCTTTTATATTTTGATATTTATGGATATATGAGGATTCTTCTACTTATGTTGCAAATTGATTAAATTATCGAGAGAAAAATGCTAATGCAAAGAAAACAAGAAATATCCGTTTCATTTCTCATGCTATTGATTCGGTTAAATTGTGTTCTAATGTATGGGGAAGACAAACTAATTATAGCCAGCCTTTTATGAATGTAGTATGATACCATAGGGTATGGTGCTTTACGCACACTAGCGTCCCTTCCCCTCCCCCTGACGCAACCCCCCCTTTTTGCATGAAATATGTCCCGGTACACAGTTTTTTACATTTTTTGAGGAAAGAATATATTTTAGGAAAAAAGTGTCAATGAAAGAAATAATCCTTAATAAATTCTTAATAAAAAAGGTCATATTCATTTTTTTTATATCATGCACCTAATTCATGTATTAGCTTGTCAAAATTCGAAATAACATAGTTTTTACTTAGGGTTCGAAACTCATTTATTATACACGGTGTAACATGAGGAAACCGAATAATTTTAACAGCGTATTCCTGATCACATTTAGAGACAAAAATGTCCTATAAACTTTTTTGAAATTCGCCTAGTTTCAGAGTTAATACCAATAAAAAAAAAACAAGTTTCTATTGTTACATCCAATCCGCATTGGGCTAGCGTGGGGACTATAGCCCAAGCCCTCTCGCGCATGAGAGGAGGCCTGTGCTCAGCAGTGGGACGTATATAGGCTGAAATGATGATGATTGTTACATAGTTCAAAACGCCTTTTTGATGGCGATGTTGTTACTATGGGATTTAGTCTAAATATCCTTATTGATATGTCAAAAAGTGACAATTAAGTAACACGTTGCAAAAACTATGTTTACCGAAAAAAAAGTAAAAATCCATGTTAACTGACAAGTTTACCAATAACATTTACTTTTTATGTACATACATATATACTCAAAAAATTAAAAAATTGCGGCCAAGTGCGAGTCGGACTCGCGTTCCAAGGATTCCGTATATTACACAATTTTTAACAATGTATTTTTTATTTTATTTATTTATTTATTTAGATTTTTAATTCAGGGAACAAGGCCCATATTACAAATACCTTACAGACTAACATACATATGTATTTTATAAACTTAAAACTAAACATTATTTATGCGAAACGTGAGTGAAATCTTTAAAAAATCCGTAGGAGTCGGATCAAAAACTGTAATTAAGTCCGACTCACGCTTGACTGTACATTTCTAATAGGTTTTCCTGTCATCATAGACCTATTTTATGTATTTTTTCAAAATTTTAAACCTAGTAGTTTCGGAGATAAAGGGGGAGGGGGGAATAGTCATTTTTTGCCTATTTTCTTGAATAACTTCTAAAGTGTTTATTCGAAAATTATAAAAAATATATATTTGAGATCCTTACAATAAGCTCTTTCATTTGATATGTAACATGATATAGTTTGAAAATTTTTATTTTTTAATTTTTTCATTTACCCCCCAAAAGTGGCCCCCATGTTTAAAATTCATTTGTTTACAAACTTACATATGTGTACCAGATTACAACTTGATTGGTCCAGTAGTTCCGGAGAAAATCGGCTGTGACAGACGGACAGACAGACAGACGCACGAGTGATCCTATAAGGGTTCCGTTTTTTCCTTTTGAAGTACGGAACCCTAAAAACAATAAAAAAAATTGTTTTCGGCGAAATTGACCTAAACTCATACAAACATTTTTTCCTTCTTTTAATTTGACCTCAGAAATAAAATCTTTCGCATTTCTTGAGGACACCTTGTATAATAAGTGTTATAAAATGAATATATAACCTTTTTTACTAAGAATTTAATAAGGAACTATTTCTTTCATTGACACTTTTATCCTAAAATGTATACATGAGGTCAAAAAAAGGAAAAGATGTAATATGTGTTTAGGTCAATTTCGCCAAAAAAAAAATTTTTTTTGGTTTTTTTTTTAATTTTATGAATGAATTTGTATATAAAAATTGTCACTTAAAATGGTTTTTTTTTTCGTAAAACTTAGTTTTTGTAAAGTGTTACTTGTCACTTTTTGACATATCAATAAGGATATTTAGACTAAATCCCATAGTAGCAACATCGCCATCAAAAAGGCGTTTTGAACTATGTAACAATAGAAACTTGTTTTTTTTTTATTGGTATTAACTCTGAAACTAGGCGAATTTCAAAAAAGTTTATAGGACATTTTTGTCTCTAAATGTGATCAGGAATACGCTGCTAAAATTATTCAGTTTCCTCATGTTACACCGTGTATAATAAATGAGTTTCGAACCCTAAGTAAAAACTATGTTATTTCGAATTTTGACAAGCTAATACATGAATTAGGTGCATGATATAAAAAAAATGAATATGACCTTTTTTATTAAGAATTTATTAAGGATTATTTCTTTCATTGACACTTTTTTTCCTAAAATGTATACTTTCCTCAAAAAATGTAAAAAACTGTGAACCGGGACATATTTCATGCAAAAAGGGTGGGTTGCGTCAGGGGGAGGGGAAGGGACGCTAGTGTGCGTAAAGCACCATACCCTAAGGTATCATACTACATTCATAAAAGGCTGGCTATAATTAGTTTTTCAAAAAGCACAATTTGACCGAATATATGAAAGAGGGTCATTGTTGTTGTAAAAGGTGTGCAGGAAATGATACGTTTCTGCACTAGAGCAGTTTAGGTTCCAATTACAAGTACGATTTTATTATTCTTTTTACAATAAGCAATTGAAATTTGGGTATAAATGGATTTGTTATACAATTTCCATTCTGATATTTGACTCCCCATTCCATAAATTACTTTTGGCCAAATTGTTAATTGAAAATACCTACTCTCAAAAATACCTACTCTCAAAAATACCTACTATAAAAATGTATTTAAAAAAACACATGCATTTTACTTTCCTCGTATGCGAAATGAAAAGTAGAGTGTTTTAACTCGGGTGAAAGGCAGCATTTTTGAAAAAAAACCAGGCAAGTGCGAGTCGGACTCGCGCACGAAGGGTTCCGTACTATAATGCAAAAAAAAACAAAAAAAAAAGCAAAAAAAAAACGGTCACCCATCCAAGTACTGACCACTCCCGACGTTGCTTAACTTTGGTCAAAAATCACGTTTGTTGTATGGGAGCCCCATTTAAATCTTTATTTTATTCTGTTTTTAGTATTTGTTGTTATAGCGGCAACAGAAATACATCATCTGTGAAAATTTCAACTGTCTAGCTATCACGGTTCGTGAGATACAGCCTGGTGACAGACAGACGGACGGACAGCGAAGTCTTAGTAATAGGGTCCCGTTTTACCCTTTGGGTACGGAACCCTAAAAGTATCATCTACTAATGTTATTGTTATGCACAAGCAGAAGATATTATAGAATCTTGTTTATTTACAAGAAGATGACATTTTTCTCCACATACCTATAGTAACAGCACCAGTCATGGGACATTTAAGAAGAAATTTGGAGTATTTATGATATTTCCCTTATACATGTAACTGGTCTACCGCTTAGCGTGTTAAAAGATGAAAGTCCTATCCGTCTTTCATGTTTTAGGCGTGTTGTATCAAAGATATTGCAATGAGTTTCCACATACTTAACAAATTAAAACTATGTTTTTTTCTTCTCCAGTCATGGACACCAAAGCTCCAGTAATGGGCCCCCAGTAATGGACGTGGATCCAGTAATGGGCCCCCTATAATGGACATTGCTCTATCAGTATAAAATATTGAAATGGGGTATAAGTTATGGCAAAAAAATCAATTTTTGGTATAAGCTTTTATCGATGAATGTATTTTTCTTTCCACAGCCAATTATTATTGTATTAGATCCATCGAGACAATTCTAATATACCTAACACAATTAGTTAGGGTTTATTTCGATAAAATTCCCATGGCCACCTCCTGTCTCCATCATAAGATCAGGTCGATGTTATCATATATAATATTGCATTATCATCAGATTTGCATACTTAATTACGTACTTACAAAAAAATTCAATTGTATCGGAAATCGAAAAGTGGCTCAAATTCAGTTACCAAAATTTGACCCACACAAACTAACAGGGCAAGTTAAATAAAAGTTTGGAAAAACGATATTAATTTATGCGAAGTCCGAGAATACCTCCTGGTTGACGTATTTCGTAACTACATTTTACTTCTGTATTGTTTAAACATGAAATTATGCCATGGCAAGCATTATAATGTCAATTGTCCCATTATAGGAGGCATACAGTTTTACAGCTCCTATAATGGGATTGGGCCAAATACCACTATTTTTTTTACATCTGTGGAGTCACAACATAGTGTGTTGTATACATTATCTCATGGTAAATGCAATTAACAAAACACATTCTAGTTTTCATCGAGTATTAATTAATTAAAATTTAATAAATTAACTCACCTCTCTTAGCGAAGTTGTTAAGAATTCGTAGTGGTATTTTTTTTCAGTGACACGACAACTTTTGGGTTGACGCCAATTTCTTAAAAAATAACCAAATTTAATGAAACTTTAAATTGAAACAGCTCTAAGACTCATATTTATGATAATATACAGACAGTGTTTATAAACTATTTTTAGATACTTATTTTAGAGGATTTGTGGTTTTTTGTCCCATAACTGGTTCCACGTCCATTATAGGGTCCACTACTATATATATTTTTGAGAAAAATATAGCTAGGTATTTTAGTTTAAAAATCATTGTTACAATAAATATAGGCTTTTCCAGAGAACATTTACCGAAACGAAAGCAGAATTCACAAGGGTTTTCGGTGGACGACCGTAACGCGAATGATTGTTTGGACTGACCTTTCTATAAATATATTAATGTATTTTATTGTGTAATAATCATAATAATTATTAAGTTATATTAAATCTGGGAATGAAATTATATCAGAAAGGAGATTCTTAAATGAGTAGGTATACTCGTAACATGCTTTGTGCATTAAATATACCTCCCTCTATTGAGTGAAAATAAAACAAAATACACAGGTAATCTGTGTTGCGGTTTTAAAGTGCCATCTGTTACACCTTTGACAAATTAAAAATGATTGCTTGTCAAATGAAGTCGCCATGTTAGAATTACACCGATACTATAAGCATCACTCACACAAACAAGCAATGAGGCAAAATTTTACCAATATTCAAAGGCTTTTTTCTTAATAATTTTAATCAAAATCTAGTATTTTTTTACGTTCTGCGAAGACAGAAATATATATACTACCCAAACATTACATATACAAGTGAAGAAACCCTATATAATAGGAGCTAGGGTGCCAAGAAAGTTGTATGAAAATCGAGCAAGGAGAACCACCTTAAGGGCGGGAAATAAGAAATTACGAACGAGTGTCAATTTTAAGCCCGACGCGAAGCGAGGGCTTAAAATGTTCACGAGTTCGGAATTTCTTTACCGCCCGTGGCACACACAATGTTTTTCATCACACTTGTAAGGAAAAAAAGGAGAATTAATAAAAACAAACTTCTGTATAAAACACTTTTCCGCCCTAGGGCGAAAATTTCAATTTCCCGCCCGCAAGCCCTACGTGTAAATAAGTGTTTTTCATCACACTTGCTCGGAAAAGATTTTTTCCGCCCTAGGGCGAAAATTTCAATTTCCCGCCCGCAAGCCCTACGTGTAAATACATCTTTTCCGAGCAAGTGTGATGAAAAGGTATTTTTCATAGCTAGTCTTTTCATTGCTAGCTGCCGTGAACGCCAACGATGGTATACCTCCCGGCGTTATCTTGAGAACTATTAAAATTTTAACCAGTGTTTTAGGTACCTAATATTGGGAGGCTAATTTCCCTATTTGAATCTTTGAATGCTTGCTCCTTTTTTTCTCGGTTACACTTCCAGCAATCAATAATCATGTCTGTATTTTCGAATATATAAGCCACGCAAATACAATATGTCACATTTAAAATTAATAGAGAAAAAATAAGGTTTATGTTATAATTCTCTTTACGACATTTATTTTTGACTGACAGTAAACAACAGTTGCGAGGTAACAACATGATAAATAAAGAAAAGTCTTGACAAACTAGATACATGCAACCTTCGCATTGTTGTATTCAGGCCTTAAAATTGTATAAATTTTATACTGACATCTGGTGACGTAGTTTGCACATTCGGAATAATTTTATTTCAATTTGACAGAAGCCCTACCGTATTTAAGATTAATAAGGTCTACTGGCCGTAAATTGTGTATGAAATTACAAGCAAATATCAGCCTCAAAGAATTAAGTATTGGATCCGTGATGTTCGAAGACAAAAAGTCGTATGCTTATATTGCTTATTAGGGACTATGAACTCTTAAGTATTAGGAATAAAATAGAATTTACTAATGCTGTAACGTGTGTCGATCGCCGGCCGGCTACCTCATGATGTGTGTTTGACTGGACTCGAGGCCACGGACTGTCCGGCGGATATCTGTCGGTGCTGACTGGAATCGTCAGGCGGCCACACACGATCAGTTCGTGTAAGTCGTCAGGCCGAAAACTGACAGAAAACTGTTAGTGTGTGGCCTTTTGCGGTCAACTGACAGGCTGATATCGTCCGGCGGACTGGTAATCAGTGGGCCCCTTTAGAAGCGTAGTTCGATGCGCTACTTTTTATAACGATTGTACTCTTGATTCTCCTGAATATCTAGCTCGAGATTGTATGTACAGTATCAAACCTTAAATTGGCGGAATCCGCATAAAACAAACTTTTATATTATAACTATGGCAAACTGCAGATTTTCAGAATTCTCCTTGTTATTACAAACTTATTCTCTTATCCAAATAAACCTTTAATAATGTAAATGAATAAACATTTCAGTGAATCATTGTAGATACAGGCATCATAATATTTTATTATAGTTGTTCAAGGCAGATATAGAAATCTAGATAGCAGCTAAATGCAATTCAATGGCAACCTACCAATTAAATAAACCAGTGATGCTGTGCAATTATTGTGAACACAGTTGACTGGTTTTGCTATTTATACCAGAAGATATTGCTAAATCTAATTGCAATTTCCACTGATTTTGTTTTGAGTTTACACCAGATCTATTATTATAATAGATTTCAACTTTTTCACGCGACGCGACTGACATTCTTGGTCTAGGACGCACTGACAGAAAGAGATGGACGGGTTTAGATTCTAGTCGCATCTCAAAGCCAGACGAAATTGGGTATTTTGTATTCAAGAACGTTAGTAAAAGGTTCTAGACTATCTTAAAGCTAATGAGACACTCTAATGGACACTATATACTTATGTCTCTTTGAGCAATTTGCATTTTCTAGTTTATTTTATAGGTAGATGTTAGATAGGCTACTTATTAACTGTAGATGACAATTAAACTAGTGAATCTATCGCGCGAATACTCTAGGTTTTTTTCGCCTAGCTGTGTCCATCAGCGTAGTGTTTGTGCCTTACGCATTGTCTTTTCAATGTCGACGACGCAACTAGATGAAATAAATAAACCGGCTAAGTGCAAGTCGGACTCGCGCACGAAGGGTTCTGTACCATTACGCAAAAAACGGCAAAAATATCACGTTGGTTGTATGGAAGTCCCCACTTAGATAAATGTTTATTCTATTCTGTTTTTAGTATTTCTTGTTAAGCCGTCTTGTTAAGCGATATGGAGACGAGGCTTTATAGCGGCAACAGAAATACACTATCTCCAAAGATGTCTAGGCATAGTAGGCATACGTATCACGGCAGTTAAGTACAAGGATAAATAATTAAATATCAACGCTACGACAATAGAGGTAAACAAATAAACAATGCAACATAATAATGCTTGGAACTTAAGCTACGTCGTCGTATTTCCTTAGGGAACTAGGGAACTTGATCCTATCCAGAAGCCTTTGCTAGTTAACCTACTTCCCCAGTTAGCTCAATCAGTACAAAAACTTATACAGGCTTCCGTGTTTAGTGCATCAAATGAAACCAATGATGACCTTAAGAGCTACTGATATGACCCCCCCTGTATTCATTATCTTGCCCTTTTCCCATTCACTTGGGGTCGGCGCAGCATGTCTTTCTCTTCCATACCTCTCTGTCACCCGTCATCTCATCATTCACTTATGCGTTCTTTTCATATCATCTCTCACACAGTCCATCCACCTTTTCCTCGGGTTTCCTTTCCTCATACTTCCCTCCACATTTCGTAATACCTTTCTCGTCACATGACTTTCATCCCTGTTCAGCGAAAATTTATCTCTAAATCATCGATTTTCTCTTTTTGGTGAATCGTGCTAAGTCTAATTTTGTACTTAACGATGATTTTCTAGCTTTAAGAGCGTTTTCAGATTGTCCGATCCGATATCAGATGTTGGATGACCTTTGGAGAAAAACAGCTGCTATGACAAAGTCAATCAATCCCCAATCAAGTCCCTTTATTTTTGTATAAAAAATATATAAAGGCACTTTTTGACTTTTTGCTTCTTTCTAGTATCCGACATCCGATAACGGACAAATGAAAACGCTCTAAGGGTCCTTATTCATATAGGCTTTCGTTTGATGTCTATTGAAAGCGACACCAGTATAATAGAGCTTTCTTTATTTCTTGGTCCTTGACGTAATTTGAATTTTAATGTCGTAAATTCAGAGATTCTTTTGTTTACGATGTTCGCCCACGAGTTTAAACGAATAAGTATACAGTAAGGAGACGAAATGGCTCAGCATTTTCAACTAGGAATTTATGGCACCAACTGCGATCAATCAGAAGTTAGAACATAACCATTATAACAAACCGATAAGAGGAAATTTTACGAGAAACTTAAATTATTGTTATGACGCATTAAATATTTAAAGACTCTGAAGTTCTCATAACACTAGTAAAAATGAAATGTTTGAAGTTTTGAATTTCAGATGGTGATAACGTTTTGAGTAAGTATGTGGAGTTTTCATTCTTTATTAGGGAGTCTGTTAATAGTTATTTGTTTTACGAGGGAGCAAAGTTGTTGTTAAATCTCTCGAGCCATTATTTTAATACCCGAACAAGCGAAAGTTTCTAAAACCACGAGCGAGAGCTTGCGAGTAATTTGTTAAGAGGAATCTTGAGCGTTGCGAGGGTTTCAAGGCACGAGGGTTAAACTTGCTTTGTAATTAAAGAAAATAAAGAAAATATATTTATTTACGTCAGCCAACCAGTTAATGGTTGGCTGACGTAAATAAATATATTTTCTTTATTTTCTTTCTTTCTAAACACACAATTTTTCACTATAATAACGCGAGGAAAATTGTTCTACTAACTCTAAAACATTACAAATCAAAACCAAATGAATACAATTCAAATTAAATATTTATCATTTAAAATCATAATTTAAAAGTCAATTCTACCAGTTAACATGAGAAAACAACTCAAAATTTGCTTCAACCCACTTTGCCCCTCTTGTGGATAAAATGCAATTGTCCCATCAGTTATTGAAGAATAAAAGGAGCCTTTAACTTGGTAAAAAATATTATATTAGCCAGCGAGAATATCTAATTAAAGGGAATATTAAGTATCCTGTCGAGAATTAGACGACATGACAGCAAAAATTAACGGCCGCAACACTTAAACCAGAAGCATACACATTTTATTATGATCTTGCGCTATACTTGGAAGGCCAATTGTGAAGTTTGCACATATTTAAGCTGTCAGCGTTAGAGCAAGCACCAATATTTACAACGGACATGACATCATTCAACGAGGCTCTTCCAAATTTAAATTGTGATGTAAACTTTTCGCACAGCTGAGATTACAAACTGATGGTTCAAGACAGACATTTTTTAGGGAAATATTGGTTTATTTCATTGATAACACAAAATGTATTGACCTAAATACTTTACATGCTCTCGAGAGCAAAATACTAAAGTCCGTCTACGTAAGCTAAGCTACTGCACCGACTTTGTCAGTGTGGAAGAGTCATTATAAACGACATTATGTGACGTTATCTATGAAAAGGGACCTTATTGTCGCTGGCGCTTATGCCATTACTAACAATGCTCCGGTATTAATACAATGCCGCGCGACGCTGTGAGGCGTAAGCGCCATCGACAAAAAGGTCCATTTTCATAGATTATGCCCCATATTTTCATAGAAATTGGACGTTTACGATGACAATCCACACTTTGTTATTGCAAAGCCCGTGTAAACTTAGCTACGTCCGACACTATAAGAAAAGTATACTGTTCTACGCTCGTTCACATTATATTGACTCACATTCCAGTGCTCTGTGGTTTGGCTAAAGTTTATGTAGTGTCAAATAAAAAGAAGAGAATATACGATTCTTGGTTATTCGATTATATGCAGGAACCCGCGTATAAGCGCATAAATTCATCAAAGTCAACATAAATCCAACGGGATTTATTCCCGTCCCGAATCGTCGCACACGTGGCTCTTCTAAAATTTCTAGACCTGCTAGTGTATTCCTAACTAGCGACTCGCCCCGGTTTCACACGGGTTCCACGAAACCTTGACAAATTATACAGCTAAACCTTCCTCAAGAATAACTCCATTGATAGGTGAAAACCGCTCAGTAGTTTTTGAGTTTATCGCGAACATACATACACACAAACAGACAGATGCGGGGGGGGTCTTTGTTTTATAAAGTGTAGTGATGATCTGATGATCGAGCGAGTAGACCGAATCAGTCATACGTGACCTAGAGATGCAAACACAGGTGAGAAAATTGAAGAAACGTCACGTTTGACACTGACATATCTAATCTCGTTTCTAGATCTATTAACTGACGTATCTTAAAGTTCGAATCGGGACGCTAGTACGTTTTAAAATGAGAGCGTAAAGGTTCCGTCACACAGCCGCGTTTCCCGGGCGGCGCCCCGCTCACGCCCCGCCCGGAAAAGGCGCCTGTGTGACGGAACCTTTAATTCGATTGTATGGCAGCGTCTTGGTTCGTGTGACTCTTAAGAATGCTTTTTTGTACACTTTGTCGCGAGTCGTGAGGTGTACGTCACTAGTACTGTATAAATGTAAGCGATTGGAATGTGACACTGCGCGTACCGGTCCACGCCCACTTTAGGCGGGGGGCAAACGGAGTATTTATAGACTTGTTTATGTTTGGAAAGTGCAATGTGGCTGCTCTGCGGGGTAGCTGGCGAACTGACACCTTTATTGAGATGCGAAGGTTGAAATGTTCCACGTGCGATTCTACTGGTGTAAATAAATTAACCCCTCAAATTTCCCCTTAAAATAAATAATTTTGACTTAATGTGTCAGTGGTAGTAGTTGTTATAACTGTTCCAAATTGTTGGTATAGGTACCTACGTCAAACGGTCTCCGAGAAAAACTATTTTAGCCCATTTTCAAGATGTTTTCATTCACATTCTCAACAAAGTTTTGTACGGAACACTAAATAATATTACGGTGGTTTTTGTACTAAATATTTGCCGACTAAGTTTTCTAAGATTTATTATCTGCAACCAGGCCACACAGAGGTATATTCCCCGATTTAAAAACAATAAACTTCTAAATACCGCGCGGAACAACAAAGAATTATAAATGTTTTAACGAAGAATTATACAATACTTTCAATTTTAAACATTTCACAAATAGCGATATTCCATTTAAGGCGCTCTTATATTGGAGTTTTACGTTTCCGAGGGGGTGAAGCAGACGAGTGGTAGAACAGGCGGGCGGGCGCCCCGCGCGCCCCGCCGCACCATTCTCGCGCAGCACGTCTACGTCCTTATTCTGGCGCCATCGGTATTCTGAATATTCTGATTTGTCAGTTCCGGGATTTTTTCCGGCAATTAATATCGAATAAGGTTTATTAGCAAATTCGTATTTTAATGAGTATTTAATGAAATTATATACAATATGAGAGTATACCCCGACAAACTAAGAAACTAATCAAATTATACCCAATTATTATGAGGCAGAAATTAGTACTTACTTACCTTAAAAATATAATAGAGTTAGACCAAGAAAATTCTGCAACGATTTTGATTGCACACGCAGTGCAAGTGTTATTTTGAACGACAAACCTTTATGAAATTATGATTAACACTTGCACTGCGTGTGCAATCAAAATCGTCGTAGACTTGGTCTAATTCCAGAAGTCAATTTCGGGCAAGTAGGTATTGAAAATAAGGAAGAATACTGTAGTTCGTTTTTTTAGCATTAGACAGTACTTGAAAGAAGGTAAGCGATCTTGACATGTCTTTTGAATAGCGCTTTTTAAAAATCAGTAACTATTACTTATGAAAGCTTATTTTATATATTAGGACTTTTATTTTATATAAAATCAATCAACATTTGCATGATGTGTCGCATCCCCGTAGCTGCAGGCGTCCATAGGCTATGGTGAATGCGGGTCGTATGCTTGCTTGCCACCAGTGTGGTATATAAAAACAGCATTTTTTGGAATAAATTTCCATATAGCACGGTACGGACTTGGCGGAAATAAGGTAGAAGTACCAGTGCTCAACGCTGCACTAGTATTCGACACGGGCACTTTATGTCAAAGTGACAAGAATTAAATTTGAATACAGAAAGATCGTCGCCGTTCAAATTTAACCTATATTACTTTGACATAAAGTATAGTGTGTAGCTTTCAATTAGAGCTCAACGGCTAATCCTATTGTCTATTGTTAAGTAACGCTACGTCTTACGTAGGCGAACAACGCGCGAACGCGGCGCGGCGCGGCGCGGCGAAATCAATCCTTTGATGCCCATAGAAGTGTCCTACGTTAGCGATCTCGTTGCGAACGCGGTGCGGCGCGATTTGCACGCGAATGTCAGGCGGCGCGGCACGGCGCGGCGCGGCGGCGGCCGCTTTCGCCGCGCCGCGCCGCGCCGCGTTCGCGCGTTGTTCGCCTACGTAAGACGTAGCGTAAAACCGCACGTGCTACTTACCTGCAAAAAAGGGTCTTAATTATTTTATTTGGCACCTGAGCGCGGGCTAAGCCAACGCTAAAAAAACCAGTGTAGGTGCGCTCTCCGATAACGCGCCTTTGTTACGCATCTCGATGACACATTTTAAACTGATTCTGTAGCGTTCGACTAGCCGGCATTCAGTAACTGAAGTACGTATTTTTTATGCAGGTAGTGGGATAAGGGCAGGGGAAAGAAGAAGGTTGTAGCACGTGGCATTAGCGGTTTTACTTAACAAAAGGATTAGCCGTCGAGTTCTATTTGAAAGCTACACACTATACCCATGTCGAATACTAGTGCAGCGTCGAGCACTAGTACTTCTACCTTACCCAATCATCATTCATCATTCTGTTGCCCTTGTCCCATTCACTTGGGGTCGGCGCAGCATGTCTTTCACTTCCACACCTCTCTGTCGCCCGTCATTTCATCATTCACTTGCATTCGTTTCATATCATCTCTCACACAGTCCATCCATCTTTTCCTCGGTTTTCCTTTCCTCGTACTTCCCTCCACATTCATTCGTAATACCTTTCTCGTCACATGACTTTCATCCCTCCGCATCACATGGCCGTACCACGCTAGGCGATTTGCCCTTACTTTTTCTGTTATGGGTGCAACTTTCAGGCTTCCTCTTATATATTCATTCCTAATCCTATCCATTCTCGTCACGCCACACATCCATCTCATCATTCTCATCTCCGCTACATGCAATCTACCTTACCCAATATTAAGCAGAAAACCATTTTAGGCATTTTTCGACCACTTCCCTTAAAACGCATGTAGGTAACTCGGAAACTAAAAGCGGTGAAATGATGGTGGTAACCATACACTAAACACTCCCACATATGTATTTGAAATCCGTACACATATGTTTAAAAATGATTAAATTTGATTAATTTAATAGCCTTTAATAAAATATGTTTACACAATTTATCAATCGTGACTGAATTCCGGATTGGTTAGATGGGTGTGTGCCTTTGCTTCCCAACTTGTTATAAAATGACAATATGATGGGCGAATGTCTGAAATGTCACAGTAATTAAGAATCATTTTGCTTTTCTTCGTAAGCATGTTGAAAAACATTGTGTGTATAACATTATTTGCATATTTATACAGTGATTACCCATTTTATGAAACGTCCACTAAACTAGCATAGGTCCGACGCTGGCAGTGGCCACGGGCGTACTGGCGCGGGGAATGGGCGCAAGGTATTGCCGCGTAGGGTGTAATTTAGTAGGCAAAAGTTGAATTCATAAAATTATGAATGAAAAGATTAACGTATCGATAAAAGGACCAGCAATAACGAAGATTTACTTAAAAGCTATCGGATGAGGTAAGTTTCATATCCATTTTCGTCGTAGTACTTCTAAAATATGGATCAAAAGACAGCTTTAAGCATGTTTTCAACTTAAGATTCTATCGAGAAAATAATGAGCCGTTGTGTTTCTGACAAGCAATAACGTAGTTCAAGGACTAAAGTTATACATACTAGAAAATAAAGCATGAAATCCTTGTAAAAGTCTGTAAATATGTTTACAAAAAAGCGCATTTTACTACACACCGCGCCTTAATAAAAAAACAACCCTTAACAACTGAAATGCCTCGGGACAAATATAATTGCTACATCGATTCGAAAAAAAATTGCACTCGTTAATTGCTATTGCTCGTCAATATAAGCTTCATTTAATTGAATTGTGTGGGAGTAGACGCCCATACACAATTTACAGGATAGATACAACCCTTGAGAAGATCATGTTATTTTAGATATAAATATTAAGCTGCTGAATCGAGTAAATAAATACCATTATTTGTTACAAAATAAAAGGTCACGTAAATTGCCACCGACGCAGTATATAAATTTAGAGTTTATTCTCAAATCTCTACACGTAATAATTTTATACTTTTACGAAAAAATGCCTGAATCACTTTTTATGCTGGCTGTATAACACTTCAACCAGCCAACCCCATTAAGTACTAGGCACAAACGACCTAATGGCCTGGATGTCGCAAACCGCGTGTTTTTAATCTTTCATGCAGTTTTTTAAATAGTTTCAGGCATACTTACAATCCTGAATGCGAGCGATGCAAGGTGATTACGTCATTGAAAGCGAATGCCAACTATGTGACGTCAGGCGTCTATCGATTCGAGTCAACAAGTAACATGCAATTTGCCAGAACTACATATGCGGAATATTTTGACAAGTGTTTGATTAGAACTTAGTTTGAACGTCAGAGCCTGCATGAACCTTAAAACCAATGCGATAAAGCAGCTTTTTAAACGATGTCGTTGCTTTGCCACGCGCTCAAAACGGGAGCTGACCGCTCGCACAAAAGAAAATCATTATAAAAAAATCATACTATACCTATTTGAGATCATCCACCTAAAGGCAAGTCCAAATTCTGCATTGAGAGAGAAGTAGTTTTTGAGACTTCATAAAGTTATTTAGACCCTACCAATTAGGTATTAACTTGAATTATAGAGCTAGAGTATTTTTATTTTTGGAATTCCGCCCCTTGGGGAAAATAGGGAAGGAGACGAGGTGACACTGATTAAACTGACACAAACACAACTAATAGTAGATACATACACATGTAGTAGTGCCAGTTTGTTCTGGGAACTCGGCCGGAAGTGCAGCTCTGTGTACCATAGTATATATAGATTGGATGGAATTAGTGTCACTACTATAGTTCCCTCTATGTAACCAGCTAGGGTTATCACTCAAGATGTAAAATTCTAAATCCTGATAGAATTCCAGAGATGTCATACAACACCCTCTTTTAAGAATAAGGCGCTAATAGGATTAAACTAACATCTGGTCATTAAACTAGGACTTATTAAATATTTTTTTTGTTGCCAAGTATTTCAATAGTATGTGATTAGTACAACGTGTATACAGCTTCAATGCATTTCTATGTCTTTGACTTCCAAACTTCTTCTCTTTGTTTTGAATGTGAGTTGCATATAACAACTTTAAACCAACTCACACTGGAATTCGGTCCTCAGGCTTAAAACACTTTTTTTGCTAACCAAAATTTTTGGGTAATCATGGGGCTGTTACGAACTAACTTCGAAGATAATCTGTCTCCATCTCCATTGCTCATGTAGTGAGAGAAGCAGATAACTAAATTCTTTAATCAGAAAGTCTGGCAACCCAGGCCACATCCCTTAACCTACAAAGAGAGCAGACGAGAAACGCGTCAGAGTGGAAACTAGCCGACACGTGTTAATTGGAATCCTTATTTGAGGAATCGATCGCGCACACGAGCTTCCTAGAATAGACTAGTGTTGGCAGAGCTGTGCAATATAATAGGTTACTTTTTAATTTGTTTTTTTTTTTCACTGTAGACCTATTGATTCTAGCAGCCATACCTTATGAAAGAGACACCAGAGGCCAGAGAGACTAGGAAAGCTCGATTATTCGATAATATTTTATTAGATTTTGCTTACAAGATACCGCAATCTTATTGGGGTCAAAATTGTCGTCGTTTTCTCGTTTCTAACCACTCTGTGACGCTTCTATTTTTGTCGTTTATCAAATAAATAAAATAAAAAGTTGAGTGCTATTGCACGTCTTTCTAGCTATAGCTTATAATTCTAGTGAGAAAAATTAAAAACAAAATTTCACCCCATACAAAAAGCTCGACTCCCTCACATTTCTTAGGGACAAAAAACAAGACAACGAAAAGAATTTCGACCCATTTATCTGGGAATAAAAATGACGACAGCTAATTTAATTCCTGGGCAGTCCGAATAATAATAACGACGAAGCCTTGCGAATAAATCATAAGTTAACATAATTAACTACGTAAGGATTGCATTTGCCTTACACTTGGACGTCCAGTGATGGAAATTGGAAGGTAGTCTACCTTCATACAATTTCTGTGCATTCTCCAAAATCAGGTTGTAGTTGTATTATTGTATTTGCTTTGGCTTTGCTTCGGCTTATCTGCTAATAATACTAATTTAGGCGAACACTCTAAGTTTCCGTAACTTCAAATAAATGACACTAAACCATAATAAAACTGTATCTTCGCGGAACCTACGTTTTCATTAACGCAAGTTAAAAAAAAAATGTAAAGCTGATTACTTTTTAAATTAAAAATTGTATTCGATATTTCATTTCCGATTGGTCCCTTCCACGTCATGAAATAAAATCTCTCGACACGACAACACAAGAGCAGCTACCCCATTCTATCGGTTGACAATACGACACCTCACTAATTGATATTAGATTAATACATTGTAGCTATAATTGCCAATTAATATCTTACGAAGTAAATGGCGTGGGCCACCGCTATAAATAGTTTCCCTGACAAGTTAAGTGTCTGCAAGTTCGGTGAGGTCCTGTCTGACCCCTATAACTCTGAAGCCTCTCAGGACTACACGTATTTGGGTTAATCAAATTTGAAGGGCGCTAGTTGTTATGGTAACGTCCTCTAGTATCTTAAGGTACGTATAATTGTAATGAAACAATTTAGGTTATAATTACAATTTAGGTAAGCTCGCACTAGTAAGGACAGAAACTATGAGAACAGAACACCTGAGCCATACATACCATCGCCCACACCGTTAACTGTACATCGGTGGACCTTATGCCTTTTGTAATAAGGTCCACCGAGAGTGTTGCTATTTGTACATATCGTCGTGGAATGTATTGGGTCCCATACATTCCACGACTCTTCTCTTTCCGCACAAACTATAATATGGACGCGTCGCCAACAACTCAGTTTGCAAGCTGAACTGACATTCTGTCATATGAATGTCACTCCTAATAACTGTCATGTGTGCGACCACGTGTTGACGTTAACAATGCGCTTGGAGTATGCAAATCGTTAGCAGGTCACTGTCTCGAGTTACATATGCTTGTTTACAAACGAGTTGTTATGAAAGTAGGAAGAGATCAGGCAGAACTGGAGCATTCTTTGGAAACAATAATTCAAGATAAAAAAATACCAAAACGGAGTGAAAGAAAAACTTAACGGATATTTTATAGCCCAATGCTAAGCATTGTCCTCTCTTACGCCAAAGATTACAATACCGGTCTTGAGCTAATTTCATCCAGGAGAGACGCTCTTTCGAATGACATCCAACGATGCTTACGAACGATCTAAGCCATTATGTGAGCCGAATGACTGTCGAATATAGACCTCTCCCAAAGACTTCCACACGACTGGTCGTGCGAAGCTCTTTTCCAACGGTTCCACGCCATCTTCAAGAGATTATCAAGAGAGAGTGATCAGGCACCTTCTGGGCGAGCTTGCTCCATCGTATGCCACGTCTACGCCTCGGCTAGTCTGTGGCGATGTATGAATAAGCCCAGTTATAATTTTAAAAAGTTATCGGTCCACCTTGTTGGAGGCTTTCTCTTACTGCGTTCTACGATCTCGTCGCCATTCCAGAACAGTTTTTAAACAAACAAAACTACATTGAGGAAATTCGCTGTGTAAACATTTTGTATGTCAACGATCAAATAGGAATGCTAGCGCTAAATGTAGTGTCTTTAGAATGGACATTTTTGCAGTACTCTTGTTGCTAAAATGTTTGGAATTCTACATAAATAATAACAAGCCTAGCCGGTTGTAACAGAACGCACGAGTGCAGCAATGATAGTGAAAGTTAATCAGGGGTATCGCGATAACACTGACAGGTCGGTGCAGCTATTTAAATACAAAATGTATTTTTATTTTATCAAATGACAGCGCATCTGTTCAATATTTAACAAATGTAAGCAAGTAACATGTATTATTATTTTTTTTCTCCTGCCACCCCGGGGGGGAAACGGACTTTCGGGGGAGGTGTAATGTAGTAAACAACTACATTTAGTGTTTAACAGTAACTTCATGGATTGCTGCGACATAATGCATATTGCTTGTATCAGCGATAAAATACATGTATATATACGCATCAGCGAATAGAATAAATGGAATTATTATACTAGACACCGAGCCTATCACTTCTAACCCTCTCCAGTCACCCTCCAATGTGCATGTTGTGTGTACGCCACTCCGCTGGCTTGGTCACCTGGGGAGGATCGTGCTGTGAGAAGAGCGTATGTGGGGCACCCGGGGGGAAAACGTCCGTCTGGGCGCCCCAGATACCGCTGGAATGACGAAGCCCAAAAAGACCTGTCCGCCCTCGGGATTAATAAGTAAATACTAATAGTAAATAGGTAGCATTGGATTTACGCAATGGGGCGCGACGGGACTACCAAAACGCTACACAAGCACGCATTTTCACTAATATATCAGACGAAGTGGCCCAATAATATAATATTAGAAGGCACCTTGAAGCCTGGAAGAGTGCCTAGATGAGGTTAGACATAAGATTTTGGATTCTACGGGTAAGGATCATGATTCAATACACTACACTTATAAAACTTCAAAAGACCTCAATGCAGTCTGTAATTTTTAGGACTAAGTAAGTATTCCTAACTAAACACACTTTCTCTTACAATTAAATAGATGAGTGGACCCCAAGAGCCTTCAGGTTGCAACCAGGTTAGCAATGAGATAAGAACTGAGATGATAATTTCGTTTCTAGAGGTCATAGTACTCATAGTTTAACAATTACACCTACACGTTCAATAGAGCTTAATGCAGTCATGTTACACCAAACAACACACCTACACTTCACATTTACACACACATCCAATTAAATTCAAAAATTCTAATATAGAACTGCGAATGTTTCGCATACCGCAAACGCGTGCGTTTTCGCAAAACTGCGTAACGTACACTACGGAGAAATCATTGATGGTGCCAAATCTCTGTGTTTACATACTCTAAACAATAATACTTGGGTAAACTGTGAAGTGGTTAAACTAATATATATGCTATGTTGTTGGCAGTAGGTTTGAATTTGCATGACACGGAGTGTAATGCCAGATAAGTATATCATTTGGTATAATGTGCTTGAATGCATATGATTATTCTGAACAATAATATCGCTATCACTTGAGCAAGTATTTGTAACAATGTAGACCTTGAATGAAAACATGTATCAATGAATTTGGAATGCTTTTAAAAACTTTTAATGGTTTTGTACTTTTCAACCAAAATATATACTTTATTTGAATAGTCATTAAACAAAACAACAGTGTAACTGGATGATTCCTAGAGCCTTGAGATAGAATTCATCATCATATCAGCCAAAATAATGTTATATCTTCCTAAGGCCCAAGGTCCTACCTATAGTACTTATTCAGTTCACTGAAATTTAAATCGTATTCAATTGGAACATAGTTGCTTTTGTTTTGTTTCGTTCAGTTGTTGAACAACGCAAAATCAACTCTATTTCCTACATTGTAGGTTCAAATTTCTGTGGCAAATTTTGCATTTTTCATTGGTATGGCTGGGCCTTAGGAGGCTATTTCCATTTACTATAAGATTTGTGACATAACATAGGTAATGTCTTACATAAAGAAATTGTAACATTTAGGTTGACTTCATTTAGAAGATGTAGGTCAATTATTCTGTATGGCATGAGCTCCGGACATGGACATGAGGTGTACTTGTCGAGAGAACTGTGTGCACCAGTGGGCAATAACTGAAGATCTATTTATTACTTACTACCGTGGCGCAGCGACCCGAAGTGGATCTTGGCCTCTGACACTAAGGAATGCCATGCTTCTCTGTCTAGCGCCATTTCTGTCCAATCGACGGCACCAAGCTCATTCAGATCTTTCACGACCTCATCGCACCAGCGATACCTAGGATGCCCAACCGGTCGTCGACCGAAAATCTATTTTATCACTTTGTCATATCAAGCCCTGGATGAAGCAGTGAATTTTTCCAATTAAAAAAAGACTGAAGATTGTCTTGGACATAAACAGGAGCGTATTTACCCTAGGGCCATCTGGGCCATGGCCCGGGGTGCCAACCCCCCCTATACATATACCGCCCCTGGCAGATTGCATTTTGTTTTTCTTCCTTTACTTCTGGGGACTTGGGAAGGGCCTGGGGCACCAAATTTTCAATATATGCCCTTGGCATAAACAGTTCTAATTTAAGGTTAATCCCATTGCTGCAGCTGTTAGTTTAAGTGGCATTTAGAAGTATCTAAGACTGGCATTTAGAGGCCTTTAAAGGTAGAGGATTAAAATATTATTACTGCAGAGAAATGTAAGCCAGTTTAGAGGTTCATTGATCAATGATTTTATCAATATTTGTAGAATGGACATAATAAAATGCAAAATTGAACCTTATGTTTGTTGCTGGGGGTCTACTGGGAGGTTATCAGTTATTGATAACCTATTTTGCCTAATCTTACGACTATATTATTATAGCAGTAATCTGGCTATTTTCTTAACCTCCTGACATTCGGAAGCAGTTGTACTGTTTTTGAATTCGGAACTCTTAGTTACTCTATAAAAGTTCAGAATAAATAATAGATTATGTACAAAATTATGTCTACATTTGAAATTTGAATTCAGGAGTATAAATATATATGTGGAAACTCTTAACTAAATCAGTCCGTTCATTGTGTGTGGCCTTACATTATAAGTACTTGAATTGATTTGCTACATTTACACATTATTTCATGCTTATAAACGCTATAGTAACCAAGCCTAAAAAAACGACTGTGTGACTAAAATAATACCCCTAAAACAAAATCCTTATAAGTTTTCTATCAGTTTTATAGCCTCAAAAGAGTGTGAAATGAGCTAAAACTTTCTAGGTTAATCAAATCAAAAGGAAACCAGATTTGAAAAGTTGATTTGAGTTATGCTAATGATACAAACTCACTAGTAAATATCTCCATTAGTTCATACTGATTCTCACAAACAACAGGAAACTCTGACTAGTTTCTTAAGTGTGGTGTAAAAGGATAATGTCAATAGGAAACAAATTTATGTTTACACGCAAACACACAATCAGACACCAATTCTAAGACTCTTAGACTCTTATTGTATACTAATGAGTAATAAATAATTTGGTCGGGCGTTTTTCGCAAACTCCACAGATTGGCGCAAATAAAACGTTGAAGGTTAAAGTTTCACTAACAATTAGCTCATAACAAGATAATGCTGTAAATATTTCACCGTTGGCTCCGCCGACGGGCCGTCTCAAGATTATTACATTATAAACAACTCACCTCAGAGTCACTGTCTCCGCTCTTATTTTTGTCCGTTTTCGTCTTCATCTCCTCCTGCGAAATACAGTTCTCACTCAAACTCACTGTAAACACCGATATTTTGAACACCACAACTAATTCATAAACTTATATGTTATGCGGAATCGCATACCATACCATCAACGAACTGACTGACATGGCATGTACATACTAACTTACGTTTGGTCGGTGTACGGAGACCGTAGCAAAATGCCGATAGCACTATAATTTTATATTTTTCTACGCGGTCATGCGAAAACTTCGGGCAGGTACTTTGTTCCGTGAGTCTTCTATATTATTTTCGAACTCACCTTTTCATTTTTTGGCATGTTTTATTAGTAAATAACGCTGAAAATTCAACTTTTTGATAAACAGACATATATAGGAAGACAGTTTTGCAAAACGCGTGTTTTGATTGGTTGTAAAAGGTCACGTGACTCCATTGACGTTTGCAATCATAGACATAATATATATATAGACGTAGTCTCAGCGAGCTGTCACTGTTGCCACTTTTGTTTAGTGTACGATTAACAATGAGGCCCACGTTGCTGTAGCCATGTCGATAAAGTCATATCGATAAACTATCGACATTTCTTGCAATTTTAATTTTACTTCAAAGGCTTAACGATACCTAAAATGACCAAAAACGCTTTTATTCTTTATTGTGGTTATCAGATCACAATTTTATAGTCACGCCCCAGCAGGGAACCAAGGGAAAGTTCAGATATTTAATTAAAATACATAAATACCTCCTAAAATAGGTGTTCCGCAATAATTGAATTATATTATTATATTATAATATATTCATTATCCATTAGCATTTCAATAATGTTTATGTTTAACGAAGATATTGAAGCTTCAATTAATCGCTATTTCGTTCCGCTGTGTAGCGTTTATCGATATATAACATGATTAAAATCGACTTTTCACATCCCTAAAAGAGCACACATATACGCTTTTACGCACACATACACAGGGTGGGCGCATCAAGAAAGGCAACACTTGATTTGAAGTCCGCCTTGTCAACAGTATGGTTGTCCTTTTTTGACAAACGGCATTTTAAAAGAGCGAGGTGAGAGAAATGATACTAGTTGCTGCGTCGTGAAACAGAACAGAAAAGGTTGGGCCCTTGTTTGCAATGCTGGAAAGTAGTGATGTGGGCAAATTATGTAACGTCAAACTAAGTCGACTCGTTGAATCGATTTCCTATCGACTATTAGTAAAAGTCTTGCACAAGGCGCATGTAACTCGTTATATTGAAGCGCTTAGATTCCTAAGTTAGATTTAAACTGAGTTAGGCTTATCTTGGCCTAAAGCCCCCTAACACTCGTGCACGAATCGCGGCGCCAAGCCGCGAACGCAAGTGTGGCGTCGATGTTCGCAGACAGCGAAATCGACTCCACACTCGCGTTCGCGGCTTCGCCCGCGATTCACGTGCATAAGCCTCCTCCACACTCGTGCGCGAATCGCGGCTTCGCCCGCGATTCACGCGCATAGTCTGGAGGGGGCTATAGTCTGGAGCGGGCTTAACTCAAGGCAGGTAATGAGTTAAATATAGGCATAGGCATCGTGTAAAAATCAGCACGTATATGAGTTTAGTGTAGTGATAAGGAATTTATTTTCTTAAAATATTGTTTGAGAAGTTGCGCGGTGGTTTGCTAGAAGGTATTTGACTTTTATATACTTATTATTATATTTTTACTTACTGTAATATAAATCCACAAGGCAGCCAGGCCTTCAACTAGCTCGTAGCCGACCATAATTATTCTACATTGACTCTGACAGACGGGTGGGAATTGTCCCATACGTGTTGTTCCATGTATTTAACCCTTTATAAGGCAGTCCATAATTTTTAGGACTAGGATGGCGATGAGGCTTGAATTGATAATTTTTTTCAGTCTTGCCCGTTAAAGGGTGAAGTGCAGCTTATTAAACTTTTGGACGCCAATGACCGATATATCCGCACCGCAGGCTCAACGCCAAAGACCGATTAATCGGTCACAGACCACAGAGCAACATAGACCTACGTGCATATGCATAAAGTTCAATTTCAGTTTCGAAACTTCGGTGACGTGGCGTCCGAGTGTTTGACACGGCCTCGAAAAGGTTTATTTCAATTTAGACAGTAACACCTCGAAAGCTCATGGGCATATTATGCGTGGATTGTATGGTGTACTTACCTAATAATCATAAATTCCAATTTAGGCAATATGACAGGGACATTATGGTACCTATATTTATATTTTATGCATTCATCATCATCATCATCATCTCAGCCATAAGACGTGCACTGCTGAACATAGGCCACCCCCTTGGATCTCCATACGTGCCGGTTGGAAGCGGCCCGCATCCAGCGTCTTTCGGCGACCTTAACAATCTCCATCCATCAATCTCCGTCCATCTTGTGGGTGGACGTCCTACGCTGCGCTTGCTAGTTTGCTTTTTTATGCATTAAATCAATTAAATACTACCTATAGGTTTTTAGTTCAAAGTAAGTTTGTCACTGAAAACTCGTATAACCTTTGTAAATAAAACACCACTTGAATAATTCCAAAACAACTTTATTAGTAAAAAAAACTTGCTACTTCCAGCTACTTCTTTTTCTTGGGGGGTTTCTTGGGCCTGTACGGGCCGAGTTGCCTTCGGACGAGCAAGC
Organism: Cydia fagiglandana; assembly: GCF_963556715.1. Taxonomy (NCBI): domain Eukaryota; kingdom Metazoa; phylum Arthropoda; class Insecta; order Lepidoptera; family Tortricidae; genus Cydia; species Cydia fagiglandana. The sequence continues at coordinate 5,048,649 of NC_085949.1, read as the reverse complement.
CGCGCCACCAAGCTTGCACGGTGATAGCCGATTTGGTCATAGTCTCGACGTACAGGCGCTCCTTCTCACGCTCTTCCTTAAAGTTGACCCAATCCTTCATGAGTTGGTCGTGCTTTTCGATCTGCGAAATAAAATAAATAATTAATTGGGAGGGAACTTTAGTCTCCAGAAAAATTATAATCATCTTTTTTAGTGTTCTGTACCCAAAGGGTAAAACGTATTACTAAGACTTCGCTGTCCGTCCGTCCGTCTGTCCGTCCGTCTGTCTGTCACCAGGCTGTATCTCACGAACCGTGATAGCTAGACAGTTGAAATTTTCACAGATGATGTATTTCTGTTGCCGCTATACTTAACAACAAATACTAAAAACAGAATAAAATAAAGATTTAAGTGGGGCTCCCAAACAGCAAACGTGATTTTTGACCAAAGTTAAGCAACGTCGGGCGTGGTCGGTACTTGGATGGGTGATCGTTTTCTTTTTGCATTTTTTTCCGTTTTTGTTTGCTTTATGGTACGGAACCCTTCCTGCGTGAGTCCGACTCGCACTTGCCCGGTTTTTATAAATCCGACAGGCTATATCTCTAAATTAGAGATGCACCGGATATCCGGTTACTATCCGGTATCCGGCCTATCCGGCCATCATTTTACTATCCGGCCGGATACCGGATAGTGACCTTCTATCCGGCCGGATACCGGATAGTAACATTGCTTGATTTCGCAGTAAACAAATTGCATTTTAAGAAACAGACACGGTCATAATCGTACTTGTTTATTATTTCAAAACAATTTAATAATTCCACAGACTTGCACGCGCACTCATTTCGAACCTAGAAATGAGTCCGTGCGAACGTTTACTAGGAAACAGGTCAAACCTGCAGAATGCGCACCTGAAAAACCGAAATGTTGGGATAGTTCCGCTGCCCTAATATCCGGCGGCCGGATACCGGATATTCGGCCAGCGTCCAGGCCGGATATCCGGTATCCGGTATCCGGCCAAACAACTATCCGTTGCATCTCTACTCTAAATACTAAAACCTTAACAGTTGCACAAGTTGCATAAAATTGGGTTCAAATTGGTCTGTGAGCCTCGCTGAAGTCGTGTTGAGCGGTGTAAAAAATAGGACTGCTTTTTTTTCAGCTCGGCCTTCGACCTCGCAGTGCGCTATTTTCGGACGCTCTGGGCATTTGTGACCCTTCCCGGGGCTTGGTCTTCGGCCTCTGCGGGTCCGGGTTCTTCTTTATTTTTAATGTTACGTCCAGCGTACTATGTTATTATGCTATGACTGTGGACGAGATGGAGACAGTGGATAACGATATTACCACAGATTATATAATAGATATTACCGTGTTCTCCAATCCGATTCTCTCCTCACGTGCATTTTGGTAATCATTCTTCGTTATTTGTATCTTTAAATCAATTTGTTCCATGTCCTTGTCATATTTCTCCATCCACCTTTCGACTTCTTCCAACGTTTCCTGAAACATATACAGGTATGTAGCGACATGAAACTGTCACAGATTTTTTTATCGTGTGCGGTTACCGTCCCCATGGACACCCGCAGCATCAGAGGAGTTGTAAGTGCGTTGCCGGCCCTTAAGATATATATGGTACCTACGCAAATTGCGGAAAAAATCCAAAATATTAGAAAAGCTCTCAAATATGGAAAGCTTTAAGAAAATAAGATGTGGAAAATAGCCAACCCGTTCGTAGCCAATACGTGCTCTTATTCGGAAGGCGGAAAATCTTTCGTATTTGGCAAACCTTGGTGCTTCAATTGGCTTCAAACCATCAATCACTACACCTTATAAAACAAAGTCCCCGCCGTCTGTATGTTTGTGTGTTTGTATGTTTGTTCGCGATAAACTCAAAAACTACTGAACGGAATTTCATGCGGTTTTCACCTATCAATAGAGTGGTTCTTGAGGAAGGTTTAGGAGTATAATTTTTTAACCCGTGCTAAGCCGGGGTGGGTCGCTAATACCTTATTTTACATGGCTACGACTCTCAGTCATATGAAATAACGAAGAAGAAAGTAAAACCCACGTTAATAGCGATGTTGATGAGTAGCTCCACCTCAGTATGCACACGCTGCTCATTATCTGAGCGTTGCTTGAAGTACTCAACCACCTGTAAATAAGATTACCACCACTTATGGCATACTGAAAATTCCTGGAACCAACCTCTTAGAAAAAATAAGTCGTCTCATATATCAGAATCCAGAAAATTTCAGTATGGCCCGCGTATATGTGTAGGTACATATAGTACCTATTGTTTAAGTGAAGAAAGTCCCTCATGAAGTCGACGGTCTAAAGTAAGAGGTATTGGGAATTAGGGGAATCAGGATCCTACTTAGTATGGTAAATCATTCTTATTAGAGTTTCCTACCTTTTTAAATTAAGATAATTAGTATAATTACACCCATAGGGTCTACCGCGAACACCGAAGTTCGCAAATTACAAGCATCTTTCTCTTTTACTAGGCGTAATTAGAGTGACAGAGAAAGATGCCCGCAATTTGCGAACTTTGGTGCTCGCGATCTGCTTGACCCGTGGGCGTGGGTACGGGCCACTATTGTCTCTTAAATAAATTAATTAAATTTATGATTTTTATCGCATTACTTAGGGATATTAATTATTGTTATAAGGCGAGTCGCGAGTGAGTAAAAGGGCCTACCACGAACCACGTTCTGCTTGTTGCCTCTCTGTCGCTCTTGTAAACTCGTACATAAGTGTGACAGGGAGGCAACACGTTGAATATGGTTCGCTATAGACCTGTGAAGGCGTATACTCGGTGTCGTAGATCGTCTGGTGATGCTGTTCAGTGCGTGCGCGCTCCCAGTTGTTGACGTAGCGTTTGCACGTCTCGGCATTCAAAGTGAAATCCTGCACAGAAAATATTTCTTGATACAGCTTGGCAAAAAAGAGTAGAAATTAAAAAGTGGCAACACTGTAGTGTCGTCCCTTTCAAACCAATATATATAAGAAAACGGGACGACACCACAGTGTTGCCACTTTTTAATTTCTACTCTTTTTTGCCAAGCTTCTATAGGCTAGGTATACAGCGGACCCCAAGCTTCCTCAGCCGTAACAAAATCCCGGGACAAACGCTATAATATATTTTTCACCACACCAGCTTGGAAATGCTCACTTTGCACTTCAAAAACTGATAGCAAAGTTGTATTTTATTCACAATTCACATGTGAGGCAAAGTAATCAAATGCAAATTTTGAGTTGTTTTCTTGTGTTTGCTGGTAGAATTGACTTTTAAATGATGATTTTGGATGATAAATATTTAATAACATTAATTTGGATTTGATTTGGTTTGATTCTGTTTGATATTTTACATTTAATATTTGCTTCGGGTTGGTGTAGTGAAAAATGTTGTGTTTCACTCGGAGGCAAATTTTGTTTAACCCTCGTACTTTGAAACCCTCGCAACGCTCAAAATTCCATTTTTCGAACCACTCGCTACGCTCGTGGTTCAATTCTGGAATCTTTCGCTTGCTCGGGTATCAATATTAGCACGAGCGGTTAAACAACAACTTTGCCCCCTTGTAAAACAAATAACTAATTATGGATGGACCCTAAGTCAGCATCCGAATAATTACAATTAGCTAGTTGATGGGCGAGTTACATATTTCACTTTACAGACAAGCTCTTTTTCAAAAAAAGAGCGTAAGAGCGTAGCGGTAAGAGCGTGCGACTTTCAATCCAGAGTTCGCGGGTTCAAACGCCCGGCTCGTACCAATGAGTACGAAATATCATTTGATATTTACCAGTCGCTTTTCGGTGAAGGAAAACATCGTGAGGAAACTGGACTATTCCAATAAGGCGTAGTTTACCCTCTGGGTTGGAAGGTCAGATGGCAGTCGCTTTCGTAAAAACTAGTGCCTACGCCAATTCTCGGAATTACTTGTTGTGAGAATCATATTATCTTTGTCTAACACTAGTACTACCTACCACCCAAAAGAAAAGGATGTGTATAGTTTTCCTGGTTCTTACTGACTGACAAATTGGTTTGACCAACTATTAGTGGCTTAGCTAGGCGTGGGCGAAGTGGGCCGTCGCCCACGGCCTGGCGCCTCAAGAAAGAAAAGGGCCTCGCAGCAACTTCCCCGGTTATTCCCACTAGTTACCACCAAGTTCTTACCAGTGGTAACTACTGGGATTTTTTTCCCCACCTTTTACCACTGGTAACTGCTGGGAAAAAAATTCCCAGTAGTTACCATCTAACCGAGTTGGAGGTAACTAGTGGGAATAAAAATTCCCAGTAGTTACCATCAAACCGAGTTGGAGGTAACTAGTGCGAATAAAGATTCCCAGTAGTTACCATCAAACCGAGTTGGAGGTAACTAGTACGAATAAAGATTCCCAGTAGTTACCATCAAACCGAGTTGGAGGTAACTAGTGGGAATAAAGATTCCCAGTAGTTACCATCAAACCGAGTTGGAGGTAACTAGTGCGAATAAAGATTCCCAGTAGTTACCATCAAACCGAGTTGGAGGTAACTAGTACGAATAAAAATTCCCAGTAGTTACCATCAAACCGAGTTGGAGGTAACTAGTGCGAATAAAGATTCCCAGTAGTTACCATCAAACCGAGTTGGAGGTAACTAGTACGAATAAAGATTCCCAGTAGTTACCATCAAACCGAGTTGGAGGTAACTAGTGGGAATTTTTTTTCCCAGTAGTTATCAGTGGTAAAAGGTGGGAAAAAATTCCCAGTAGTTACCACTGGTAGGAACTTGGTGGTAACTGGTTGGAATAAGGCCCCCCCACATCTAGCGTCTTTCGAGCGTCGGCGTCGGTCGGCGTCTGGTCAGCGCTATGGAAAATGACGTCGCTGCGCAGTTGCGTCGACGCTGCGTCGACGTTGCGTCGAGCAGCGGCCATAGAATTGTAGACGCCGACGCTCGTAAGACGCCAGATGCGGGGGGGGGGGCCCTAACCCAACTTCCCCGACGGCTATATTAGTTCACGCTATGTCACTGCCAACTATAGTTTATAGCTCAATAGTGGGACCGGATTTTTGCACTAAAAGTTTTGATAATTCTAAAGTTGAAAAAGTGATACTTATCTGATATGGGACATATTTTTAAGCATATTTGCAATGTATGATGAAAAGTTAGAACGAGCGTTAGATATAGATTAGGTATTTATATATTTTTAGTAATGATTTTTTAATATTGAATTAAAGTGCAATGTTTACGTTCCAATGTTTATAATATGTATGACGCTTTATAATGTAAAATTATTAGAATTTTTTTTAACGTGCTTCTTTGTCAAACTACAATTAGCTTATTATTTTGTCGATATTGAATTAAAGTTTAATAAATCCACAACAACATATCTAAATTTTTAAGTTAATAGGCAAGCTAAAAAGCTAGAAGAATAAGATATATGCTTTAGAATTAATATGCGTTTTTTGTCCTATAAGATCTAATATTGAATTAGAGTCTGTAAAAATAAGTCTATTACTATAAAATAATATACGCAGCCATATTATGGAAAGTAAGAAATTTCTGTGTGTTGCTTGCATTGTAATAGTAAAATCTAGTTAAAAAGGCGCGAAATTCATACATACGCCGCGCTGGTCCGTCAGTCGCCGGCGCGGCGCTTGAGAGCCTATCATAGCCTACCTATACCTCGCCCCTCGCCCCACCTCCCGCTCAGTAACACTGTCTGTCTTTTCTTATCATTCATTTGTTTGTTTACCGTGCACATATATAAATTAAATGCGGACATTACGTGAAATTAAAATATCTTATTACGTAAAAATACCTACAGCTGGTCAATCAGATCTTGTCAGTAGAAAGAGGCGGCAAATTTGAAAAATGTATTTGCGAAGGGATATCGTCCCATAGAAAATGTGAATTTCGCGCCTTTTGTTAGTGGTAAGATTTGCTTGACCAGCTATATTTCATTATCTTGACTAATATTGTAATAAAAATGTACAAGATATTCACAACTATTTTTTACTATACATAGTTTGTCAAAGGACTGTCTCATTTCAAACATAGACAGAGAGAATCATCATACTATCTTTGACTTACACTGGTACTAGCACCCAAAAGAAAAGGATGAATATAGTTTTTTGTTTTTATTTACTGACAAATTGGTTTGACCAACTATACCTATTTCTGGTTCCTATTGTCATGTCCTGTCCTATTCAACGTCAATATCATAATATGTACCTATATTATAAACCAACTGCTCAATATTACACGGTATACATCCTGAATATACTGTAAGGTAAGTGGCCTCACTTACCTTATAGTATATTCCGTGTGGGCCGTATATGCCTATATACAGCCCACCTTAAATTAAAATGTTTTTTTTTTAATGAACAGGATATGAAGTATGAAAAACTCACTCAAATAGGTTTCTCATTTATTTAAGTTTCTTCATTATACCAAAATAGTTATAAAAATATTACGATACTCTTGGAAAATATACCTTTTATAAAAGTCCTATTATGGGCCTTATTGAACACTAGCAGTATATTACTTAATCCCGCAAAAAATAATCATTTTACAGTAGGTAATAACAGATTTTATTGTTTTTAACTTAAGAGTTATACATATACAAATAACAATATTTGATACTTCATATCAGGAGGATTTATTTATAATAAGTGAAAATAATTATTTTGGGCCTTAATAACTAAAGATATAAAAATTGTCTAGTTTACGCGAATATAGTAGGTAACTAAACATAAATCTTTATTAGTTACAGTAGTATCACCTTTTAACATCTGGGGGCACGGAAGTGCCCCGCCAAGACGAGCAAAGCGCAAGGGCACTATCTACCTTTTCTCGAAGCGCTTCGTCGTTTTTTGGAATGTCGTTGTCGTTATGAGGTAACTTGGGGTTGGATCATACCAGATAAACAAAGTTCTCGGACTTATTAAGCATATCAATTGCATAGTTCTTATACTTTAGATTTTATTCATATCTAAAAACTTCGATTTCGTTACTGACTCACTCAGTTGATGATCATCAATACCGGGTACTTCCTGAAGTCCTCTAAGAAGCTGAAATTTGGTATGTAAGATAGTTTTAGTACACAAACAACAAATAAATTCAAAAACTTGAAATTTTTTATCCCTAAGGGGATGAAGAGGGGGTTTAATTTTGTATGGGGAATCAATAATCGCTGAACCGATTTTGTTGAAATTTGGTATGTAGATAGGTATTGTTATGGGGAAGGATATAGAATAGATTTCAACCTCAAAGTTTACCCTTACGGGGTGAAGGCAGATTTCAACCCCAAAGTTTACCCTTACGGAGTGAAGGGTTTATATGGGGAATCAGTAAGAAGTACATTGTGTAACAGATGCCCCCAGATACTTATTTCAGGATTTTTAATAGTAAATCACACCAACCCTTTAAATTAGGGGATGGAAGATTGTCATAAGCAACTTACAAAAAGAAGTGAAATCACACTAAAAACATTTTGATGTAAAATGTTGCCCAAACGAAACCATAACCACTCTCGCACTGTCAAAAAGTTATCAGATCTCTTGCCAAGCTTCTAACTCTACAAGCCCTCTAACTTTACTAGCTCTACATCAAAAGTATGTGGCTTGGCCGTGTCGTTTCTACAAGAACTATTGTATGTAAGTATAATACAAAAACCGCCCAAATGCGAGTCGGACTCGCGTTCCAAGGGTCCGTACATTACACAATTTTTAACAATATATTTTTTTTAGAGAAATGTGGGTAAAATGTCTTTAAAAAAACCCGTAGGGATCGGAAAACTAGGTACTTAAGTCCGACTCACGCTTGACTGCACATTTTTAATAGGTTTTCCTGTCATCTATAGGAAAAGAGCTAATATGTGTATTTTTTTCATAATTTTAGACCCAGTAGTTTCGGAGATAGGGGGGGGGGGGGGTGGTCATTTTTTGTATTTTCTTAAATAACTTCTAAACTATTTATTTTAAACTTATGAAAAAATATATCTGAGATTCTCACAATGAGCCCCTTCATTTGATATATAACAAGATATAGTTTTTTTTTCTTCTATTTATCATTCATCTCAAAAGTGACCCGTTTATTTGAATTTCTGTTATTTACTTTACATGTATGTCCTTGGGTTATAGACTTACATGTGTATACCAAATTTCAACTTATTGGTGCAGTAGTTTCGGAGCAAATAGGCTGTGACAGACGGACAGCCAGACACACGAGTGATCCTAAATATAAGGGTTCAGTATTTTTCCTTTTGAGGTACGAAACCCTAAAAATAATGAATTTAATAAATTTTTCACCTTATGCCCATGTGGCGGTAGCGAAACAGCCAAGCCACATATTTTGACTAAGGTGTAGAACTCTACAGAAGCTTCAAAATCTACAAGCCCTAACTTCACTAACTAGTGAAGTTAGGGCTTGTAGATTTTGAAGCTTGGCTCGACAAGAGATCTGACAACTTTTTGACAGTGCGAGTCTTATGATTTCGTCTTAGCAACAATTTACATGAAAATGTGTTTGGTGGGATAATTTTTCACAGTATAAATATTTATTCGTAACAGTAAGTATTATCTTTTAACATAATTTTTACAGTACATCTGGTGCTACATTACGACACCGGTGCTATAATAAGCACATTAAAACACTCCCTTTGGCCGTGTTTTAAAATTCGTCACTCGTTTCAAAATATCAATTTTTCGCACTTCTATCGTAAATACCTACCTATGTATTAACAATAAAAAATAAGTTCAAAAACTAAAACCCGACTACTGCAAATCGCGCTCTAAAAAGTATGAAACAAAATAGAATTCTTATCTAAAAATTATCGAACAGGGAATATCATAAAAGTTACCATTTTTTAAATAAAAAAATACAACGTAATATAATTTACTATTTTTTTATATATTTACAGAGATTCAGAGGATCGCCGTGGTCGTATGCCACGATTATAAACTTTAAGGTAAAGTGGCATACGACCACGGCTATCCTCTGAATCTCTGTAAATACATATATAAAAAAAAATAGTAAATTATATTACGTTGTATTTTTTATTGAAAAAATTGTAACTTTTATAATATTCCCTGTTCGATAATTTTTAGATAAGAATTCTATCTTGTTTCATACTTTTTAGAGCGCGATTTGCAGTAGTCGGGTTTTAGTTTTTGAACTTATTTTTTATTTAATTAATTTTGGAGTCATGATTTCGTTACTAACTATTTGAAGTCACTTGATATTACTTTTGCGAGGGCGTCCGCAGTACAGAAATGCATGCAGAGAGCCGCATATATCGGGCTACGCCCGACTCCTTTGGTATGAGGGCGCCGAAGGCTCCCGTCTTTGGAACGCGTACGTCGGGCTACGCCCGACTCTTTTAGTATGAGGGCGCCGAAGGCGCCCGGCTTTGGAACGCGTACAGCGAGCCTCGTACGTCGGGTTGCGCCCGACTCTTTTAGTATGAGGGCGCCGAAGGCGCCCGGCTTTGGAACGCGTACAGCGAGCCTCGAACGTCGGGCTGCGCCCGACTCTTTTAGTATGAGGGCGCCTTCGGCGCCCGGCTTTGGAACGCGTACGTCGGGCTACGCCCGATTCTTTTAGTGTGAGGGCGCCGAAGGCACCCGGCTTTGGAACGCGTACAGCGAGCCTCGTACGTCGGGCTGCGCCCGACTCTTTTAGTATGAGGGCGCCGAAGGCGCCCTGCTTTGGAACGCGTACGTCGGGCTACGCCCGACTCATTTAGTGTGAGGGCGCCGGAGGCGCCCGGCTTTGGAACGCGTACAGCGAGCCTCGTACGTCGGGCTGCACCCGACTCTTTTAGTATGAGGGCGCCTTCGGCGCCCGGCTTTGGAACGCGTACAGCGAGCCTCGTACGTCGGGCTGCGCCCGACTCTTTTTGTATGAGAGCGCCTTCGGCGCCCGGCTTTGGAACGCGTACAGCGAGCCTCGTACGTCGGGCTGCGCCCGACTCTTTTAGTATGAGGGCGCCTTCGGCGCCCGGCTTTGGAACGCGTACGTCGGGCTACGCCCGACTCTTTTAGTGTGAGGGCGCCGAAGGCGCCCGGCTTTGGAACGCGTACAGCGAGCCTCGTACGTCGGGCTGCGCCCGACTCTTTTAGTATGAGGGCGCCGAAGGCGCCCGGCTTTGGAACGCGTACAGCGAGCCTCGTACGTCGGGCTGCGCCCGACTCTTTTAGTATGAGGGCGCCTTCGGCGCCCGGCTTTGGAACGCGCACGTCGGGTTACGCCCGACTCTTTTAGTGTGAGGGCGCCGAAGGCGCCCGGCTTTGGAACGCGTACAGCGAGCCTCGTACGTCGGGCTGCGCCCGACTCTTTTAGCATGAGGGCGCCTTCGGCGCCCGGCTTTGGAACGCGTACAGCTACCTCGTACGTCGGGCTGCGCCCGACTCTTTGAGTATGAGGGCGCCTTCAGCACCCGGCTTTGGAACCCGTTCGACGGGCGTAGCCCGACTCTTAGTATGAGGGCGCCTTCGGCGCCCGGCTTTGGAACGCGTACAGCGAGCCTCGTTCGTCGGGCTGTGCCCGACCCTTTTAGTATGAGGGCGCCGCTTTGCCGCGTACAGCGAGCCTCGTACGTACAGCGTGCCTCGTACGTCTCTTGTAGGGAATGTAGGGCTGTTTCCTAAATTTTGGCTGATCTGGACTTCTATACCTATTCACTTTATAAAATATTGCAGATCATTAAAAAACACCATGTATATAGAGGCCAAACAAATTTGTTTTGCAAAAACCTTCTTGTATCGTCTTAATCGGGTAATACGCGGATAGAATTCAGAGCGCTTTTAGATTCGTAGTTCGAATTACCTACCCGATAAATTAATGTTTTATCGGGTTCATGTAAGCAAAGCCGGGTGCAAAAGCTAACAATATGTATATATTTGAATTATGCTAATTGAGCTCTTTCAAATGATATACAACACGCCATCATTACTTATTTTTATTTTTTTGGTTCGTGCCTTTATGATCTCTAGAGGGCGCCGTGTTCCTTTTTTGTGACGTCATATAGCCTATAACCAGCGGACACTTAAGACGATTCGAATGACATATCGTTTGTCAAATTATAATGCGTACTTTAGGAGTTCTGAGGGAACAAATGAACATACATACATACCCACATACATACTGGTCAAAATCATAACCCTCCTTTTGCGTTGCCGTAGTCGGGTAAAAAAAGTCACTTGTAAATAGTTACTGCCTTTAAAAAGTATAAGTGCCTCAATGTTATTAGACTTTTTGATTCTCTAAAATGTCTTTAGGTCAATAAAGCAAGTGAAAAATTATTAGAGTTAGACCAAGAAAAGTCTGCAGCAATTTTGACAGCCCACGCAGTGCAAGTGTTATTTATAAGTCATGATTTCATAGAAGTTTCTTCAAATCGACCTTATTAATAAGAGATTAAAAATATTCAAAATTATCTTAATATATTTTAATCTAATATTTCATCTCATACGTTCAATAAGGCCCGGGACTGGGCCTTTTTACCTGCACTGACAGTGGGCCTTCTTAGCAACAAGTACAAATTCAGAATAATTGGGAATAATAGGAAGCAACTGCTATTTTTGAATGCTGGGCCTTGTTACCCGCCGGGCCTCATATGCCTGCACCTCACCTACTTTATTTATTTGTTTTACAAGGGGAAAAGTTATTGATTAACCGCTCGTGCTAATATTGATACCCAAACAAGCGACACATTTTTTTTATTAAATAGGAGGCAAACGAGCATACGGATCACCTGGTGGTTAGCGATTACCGCCGGCCATGGACACCCGCAACACCAGAAGGGTTGCAAGCGCGTTGCCGACCTTTAAGATGGGGGTCTTTGAAGGTTTGAAAGTCGTATCGGACAGTTCATTCCACAGTTTGGCTGTGCGAGGCAGGAAGTACATTCACAAATTCAAACATTCTAAAATTAAACCACGAGCGTAGGGAGTGGTTCGTAAAGTTGAACCTTGAGCGTAGTGAATGTTTCAAGGGACGAAGGGTAAATAAAATTTTCACCACATCAGCTCGTAAAGGCCCTCTTGATTGTTCGAAACGGATAAGAAAAGTGGCATTTAATTTGATGCAAATTTTGAGTTGTTTCCGTAGGTAAATTGGATCAGTTGGTTGGTAATATTGACGTTAAAATGATAAATATTGAATAACGTTAGTTTGAAATTGATTTTATGATAAAGTAAATATTATCGGAGATGATCGCTCTTAAAAAATATATGTCGCTAGTCATTTATAACCTAAAAGCGCCAAATTACGCAAAATTATATTGAAATGACACCTGTCTATTGAATTTGCTAACCGCTAGCCCGCGACCGTCGATCGCTGCCTCCTGCCACGGCGCACAGCGCGGCGCGCGAAAACGCCGCGCGTTTGAAATGTAACTTAATATAAGCTCGGAATGCATACTTACGTATCAGTATTTAGTGTCGCCGTGATTTTATATTTCTAATCTTTTGTGTGAGAAGTAAGATCTTTATTATGACCGTGTAATATTAACTCTACAAACTTTAATTCAATATTGGCTATACTGCTTAGCCAGAAATCAATATCTAGACAAGCACATTGTCTACATTTCTAACTTTTTACATGTATACTAAGTTGATAGATAATATCGTAATTTTGCAATATCAGCTACTCTAATTCTGTATTTGCATAATAATTCGTGTTTTTACGTTCACCAGAAAGCAGCTGTTCCAGATTTCTAAAAACCGAATATTGTGAATAAATTAAAGTGTTATTGAATATGTTAAAGTTTTTTGTAACTTTAATTTTATATTTACATAGTTATTTAGTAAAAATTGAAATATTTAAATATGGCCTAACGCTCCACCTAAAATTTTCTAACTTTTTACATGAATGTTATTTAACATGCTTACAATAACATATCAAAAAAGAAAAAACTTTAATGTTATCAAAACCCATTTTTGTTCCACCGCTGGTCTATTATGCGTTACCTCCACTTGTGTGTGCAGATCGTCAATTACAGCGTCGGTGTCGTAAGTGACGGACTTGTTGTGGTTCCGTTGCTGTCGCAGTTGTCTATTTATTTCTCGTCGCAGTCTACACAAAACATAATATCATTATTATCATCATCATCATCATCATAAGAGCTTTGCTCGTGTCGGTGGAGTACCTAATCGCCAATTATTTCTTTCTTGTGCCAGTCTTTTAATTTCCTCATACGACGCATTATTTTTTATTTGGCTGAGATAAGAAGTGATCCTAGGTTTCTTCTCTTGTCTTTTCAATCCTGCCTTCCAGGATGTTTAGGAAAAAGTTGTCATGCCGTATAAGGTGTCCTACCATTATGCCTCGCCTATTTCTTATTGCATTTAACAAGCATCGCTTTTCATCATCATTATTATGTTTGGGTAAATATTAGTAAATAGGTTCTCAATAAAGTCTGAAAGTTAAAGAAAAGGTCTATGGACTATGTGGACTAAGTAGTGAGGAAATGATAATGACATAAATATCTGGACTTGCCTTAGGTACGGGCAGTAAAATGAGGCCTGACAGGGGCCAGTACAGCGGTGTGATTGGTTGGACCGCTACACCGTGATTGGTTGATGAGTTCGCATCACGGGCGCGATTGGTTGATGATGATTTCGCATCACAACTAGTTGCTTAATTTAGACTGAACAATTGGCTGGAATTCGTGAGTGACACCACTGAACTAGCACCATTTTTAGTGACCGTTTGATGATGATTTCGCATCACAACTAGTTGCGTTAGACTGAACAATTGGCTGGAATTCGTCACACCACTGAACTAGCACCATTTTTAGTGACCGTTTGATGATGATTTCGCATCACAACTAGTTGCGTTAGACTGAACAATTGGCTGGAATTCGTTAGTGACTCCACTGAACTAGCACCATTTTTAGTGACCGTAAGTCCAGTCCATAAGATATATACGCCAACGGGGAATGATGACGTGATGGTTGAACAAAGAAGTATGGGAGAAAAACACACCTTGCGCCTACTTCAAGTAAATGATAAGTATAGGTAACGAAAGCGGATTACAGCAGCAATAGGTATGTATGTATATGTCGGCGGCCGATGGTAAGATCAGGCAGATCGTTATGTACATACATATAATCACGCCTATTTCCCGGAGGGGTAGGCAGAGACCACGGATTTCCACTTGCTACGATCCTGACATACCTCTTCCGCAACCTTCACATTCATAACATTCCTTATGACCGTTATGTTCCTGTGTATTTTGACGGTAGTCACATTAAACTAATTGATAGGTACCTAGGATAGGTTCGTTAGGTTGCTTCAGATGTCCGAAGGGTAAACTGTCCAGAAATAAAAAACCCCGCGTGCGGGGCTCCGTCGACTCAAGGAACAAGACAAAGATTTTCACGTATCACGGTATGCCTAGGAATTTCACGATCTGCCCGATCTTACGATGGTCAGTTTACCGTCCGCGGTGTTAGTTTCCGTCCACATGACGGATTAGCAAATAAATACTAATTTAACTATAATTTGTTACTGGCGAAATATATTTTATGTAGGTAGATAAATTGTTCAGATATTAAGGATTCCAATAAGTGCAAATTTGTGCAGCAATGAAGGTCATATTCAAATTTCATCAAGTGGACGTAAACTAGAGCCGACCAACAACTAGCGCAATGACCCTATATATTATAAATAAACGTACATTCTATGCCTAGCCTCAGCCTCCTGAAGTTCTACGCGGTAGCTGTCCCGGTCCACGATCTTCTTGACATGCTCGGCGAGGGCTCTGTAGCTCCTGTTCAGCGCTAAGTCCGTATACGAGGTCTCTAGTACGTCCGCCAGATACTTCCTAGGGGAGAAACAGCGTCAGTGGCAAGATATCCGAAAATACCTACTTATCATTATTGCCTCAAATAGTAAAAGTACAGCTAATAAAGACTGCTTTCTTGGGTGATGTGAATAGAATGGAGTCCAGACGGGGCGACTAAATCGACCGATTTGATCAGAAATGAAATTGGCGACAATTTCCAATTACTTAATCACCAATTCTTTTTATACCACATCGGTGGCAAAACAGCATCATACGGCCCGCCTGATGGTAAGCAGTCACCGTAGTCTATGGACGCCTGCAACTCCTCTCACCTCTGGTGTTACGGACTTTTTAAAAACCTGTACACTCCTTTTTTGAATTTTTGTTTTATGGTAACATTAGAGCGTTCTAAATTGAAAAAATGCCCCAAAACGAAAATAACTACTCGCGTCACAAATTGGTATTCTTGCATCCGCACCTCATTTTATCGGTAATATCGGTCATAATCGGCGGTTGAATTCGGCGAGCCAAACTGGCGTTTGTGTCCGCACGGCCTGATAAAATCGGACAATTTAATCAGATTGGCGAAAAATTGACTCGTCTAGACACGCCTTAAACGACTAAAGTTGCAGATGTTGGTTATTGAGATTTAATATAATAAGAGGTTCATTTGTACCAAAATAGTTATTTACGAGACAAATGCGGAAAAGAGGAAATTTGAAACGAGTGGCGATAAATTAAAACACGACCGAAGGGAGTGTTTTAAATCAACACGCGTTGCCAATTACCTGTTCGCACGTGTATCGTACAACGTTTTACAGTACATATGGCCCTTTAAACTTTTGACATCGCACGAAAAGCTATTTTACTGTAAATGTACATATATAGAATAGAATAGAAATCATTTATTCAGACAACACATCAATACAAATAACACATCTATATATAAGTACAGGGCAAACTGTATATTATACCTATTATATACAGGGTGATTCAGGAGACGTGAGCAGGACTAACACTGCGCATTTCGTAAATTATAAGCAACTGTTTCCTATCAGTATTAGTGAGGTTAACGTTAATTTTCTAGTCGTGTTGAAAAAAAGTTATTAATTTATTTACGACATGGATGGTCACCCTAACATTAGAATACTAAACTACCGATATTCTGTGTCAAATTGAATGTCATCACTGTCATCACGGTCTGGTTACTTTTGAAAACTCGTATCTCACTCAGGTTTGACATTTTATTTTCTTCGTAAAAGAGGTTTTATGTTTATTAATTAGGTCTTGTAGGGTGACCATGATTGTAGAGAATTAAATTTGCCCTCACCAAAAAGTTGAAAAATAGGAAAAAGTGTGGTTGTTTCACCTAAATACGACGGTGATCGATCAATTACCAGTTACTGAGTGTGCAGGATTAGTCCTGCTCACGTCTCATGAATCACCCTGTATATATATATTTATACAGGGTGAAATTTAATTCACTGGCCAAATTGAAACAACCGAAAGAACTCGAAAAAATATTAAACACGTGTTTTTTCTTTTAATACCGCTCAGTACATTTTTTTCGAAATAACTCATCATCAAGTTGTCCTAAAAACCTCGTACGTTATGGTGAACCGACAACTACCCACATCCCCCCCTTCTCTCTTATCAGTTAAGGTCATTGACACCCCGCCCCTCCCGCTGTTTGCAATCGCGTCAAGCGTCAATTATGAACCCTATTGCAGCGAGATTACCTACATAAGTTGCTAATTTTTCCTTTCATATTAACGGGCTTAGAACCGTCAAAATGCAAAGGCAACCCATTTTTAATCTAAAATGTTATTTCTGACTAATGATTATTAACAAAACGTCCGTGGCTTAAAAACAATGAGTAAAAACTAGGTCAGGAATCTTTGAATTCAGGCGTATTTAAAAAATTGAATCAACTTACGTACATTTGATTAAAAATCGACGCAATTAACGAAAGTCCCACGAGATGCTACTCTTGGATTCAATCCTTGTCTGCGAAGGCGTGGAACGGATTCCATTTCGTATAATCTTTGTGCACCACGTAAACACTCACCACTTAATAAATAACACCGTACCACTTCGTAATATTCCCGGTTCGAAAACATTTTTTTTTAACCTTAGTACGCGCGCGATTATTATTTTAAGGTTGGCGAGTGACGAGTGACTAATCATTTATGCTTACCGTTATGTTTACCGCTAGCGCGGAATGGTTTAGTTTAGACTACCCTCGAAATTGATAAACCTGCCTACCATCGCCAACACTAACTGGGTGGACCCTATTGCAACGATTATAAGGTTTAGTGAAGATCAGATAAGGGTTTTGCTGATGTTGTTGTTAAAACCTACTATTAGGTTTGTTTACATTTGTGGTAATAGAGTGACCACGACTCGTGGAAAATATTTAAAAATTGAAAAATGAAAATTAAAAAAAAGTGTACTCTTTTTTTTCGCTAAATAGATTCCTTAAGTGTAACCTAGTGCCGGGAATGAATATGGCCAGTGATTTAAATTTCACCCTGTATATGTATTTTACCTGTCTTTCTTCTGTCTGTCTTTTTAGGGTTCCGTACCCAAAGGGTAAAACGAGACCCTATTACTAAGACTTCGCTGTCCGTCCGTCCGTCCGTCCGTCCGTCCGTCTGTCACCAGGCTGTATCTCACGAACCGTGATAGCTAGACAGTTGAAATTTTCACAGATGATGTATTTCTGTTGCCGCTATAACAACAAATACTAAAAACAGAATAAAATAAAGATTTAAATGGGGCTCCCGTACAATAAACGTGATTTTTGACCAAAGTTAAGCAACGTCGGGAGTGGTCAGTACTTGGATGGGTGACCGTTTTTTTTTTTGCTTTTTTTTGTTTTTTTTTTTTTCTTATGGTACGGAACCCTTCGTGCGCGAGTCCGACTCGCACTTGCCCGGTTTTATTATATACAGTGTGGAAAGATAAGTCGGGCCCTGGAGGGAAACTACCTTAAATCCTTAACCTGGCTCATTTTACTTAAAGGAGACATTCCTTTATTTTTAAAAAGAAACAAAACTGCATTCAAAGATTTTCTAAAACTCGCTTGCCTCGCCCGGGACCCGAATCGACTAAAAATTCCAAAAAATAAAAACTCGCAATTTTATTGTACTATTCGATACGGTTAATGTTAATGATAACATTTCTCCAAGAAACATTCCCATACAACCATTTCCAGTCGCCGTTACGACGCGGTGTAGACACATCTTGTGTCGACACCGTCTGTTTCGGTCACAATTCCAGTCGCAGAGTCGTCGCCGTGTCGACACAGTTACCAGAAATGGGGAAGGGTCGACACATGACACAAAGTGACATAAAGTGTGGTCGCCGTGTGCACACATTGTTACTAGTTTGCGACTACTTTATGCCAAAATCATTCGTTCATTCGTTCATTTTGTTCCTGTCAAATGGAAACTGTCAGATGGAAAAATAGTTAAATAAAAATAAGTGACATTAATACGCCATCTCTAAAACGGATTACAAGACGTAATTATATATTGTTTGCATTTATATTACAATAGGACTTAAATTATTATGGGGAATTAAACTGCTCGAGTGATTTGATAAACTAAGTGTAATATAATCAACGCGCCACCAAATTGTTTTAGTTTAGCCGGAAATGAAATTGTTTACTTCTCAGTGCCTGTGTTCATAAATATATTATTTGATGCATTTTTAGTACTTCGATGCGTATACTATACTTAAATAACAGAAATAACGCTTTACATACTACGAAACTTGTTAATTATGATGTATAAATATGGTCTAAGGCTGAGAAATATTGCAGTCACAAAGTAGTCGCAAATGTTTCGACTTTGTGTCGACTCTGTGTAGACACATGACACGCGCTGTCAAAAGTAATAACAAAGTTATTGGATTTGCAAAATGGCTCCTTGTGTTCATTTGTTTTCAGATATTCTCAAAGTGTAAAAATGCCGTGGTCAGAGATGGGACTTAATAGATTAACTGTTTATTCGACTAATTAATGGAATAAAAAAAGTTAATCCTCAAATTTTAATCACGATTAGTTTAGTCGATCTAACATAGATTGAAATTGAATTAATCTGAACATTAATCGAATAAATTATCGATTAAATCTCGGTTGGAAGTTGACAGGGGGCCATTTATGTACGTAAAAATAATAGAAATGTCTTGCATGCAGATGGTAGCCAAACACTTTGTCATAAAAGTCGAGATGGGTGTCGATTTATAGCTTTTAGGGAGTGCCGATTTCGAAAATGATGACCATTTAGGAATCCAAAATGGCCGCCATGCACTGTGTCATAAAAGTCGTCATGGATGTCGTTTTATACGTTTTAGGGGGCCCCAATTTTGAAAATGATGACCATTTTGGAGTCCAAAATGGCGGCCATGCACTATGCCATAAAAGTCGTCATGGGTGTCGTTTTATAGGTTTTAGGAGGCGCAGATTTCAAAAATGATGACCATTTTGGATTCCAAGATGGCGGCCATGCACTATGTCATAAAAGTCGTCATGGATGTCGTTTTATAGGTTTTAGGGGGCCCCGATTTAGAAAATGATGACCATTTTGAAATCCAAAATGGCGGCCATGCACTATGTCATAAAAGTCGTCATGGGTGTCGTTTTATAGGTTTTGGGGGGCGCAGATTTAGAAAATGATGACCATTTTGGATTCCGAAATGGTGGCCATGCACTATGTCATAAAAGTCGTCATGGGTGTCGTTTTATAGGTTTTGGGGGGCGCAGATTTCGAAAACGATGACCATTTTGGATTCCAAGATGGCGGCCATGCACTATGTCATAAAAGTCGTCATGGATGTCGTTTTATAGGTTTTAGGGGGCCCCGCTTTCGAAAATGATGACCATTTTGGAATCCAGAATGGCGGCCATGCACTATGTCATAAAAGTCGTCATGGGTGTCGTTTTATAGGTTTTGGGGGGCGCAGATTTCGAAAATGATAACCATTTTCGATTCCAAAATGGCGGCCATGCACTATGTCATAAAATTCGTCATGGATGTCGTTTTATGGGTTTTAGGGGGCCCCGATTTAGAAAATGATGACCATTTTGTAATCCAGAATGGCGGCCATGCACTATGTCATAAAAGTCGTCATGGGTGTCGTTTTATAGGTTTTGGGGGGCGCAGATTTCGAAAATGATGACCATTTTGGAATCCAAAATGGCGGCCATGCACTATGTCATAAAAGTCGTCATGGATGTCGTTTTATAGGTTTTGGGGGGATCCAATTTTGAAAATGATGACCATTTTAGAATCCAAAATGGCGGCCATGCACTATGCCATAAAAGTCGTCATGGGTGTCGTTTTATAGGTTTTGGGGGGCGCAGATTTAGAAAATGATGACCATTTTGGATTCCAAAATGGTGGCCATGCACTATGTCATATAAGTCGTCATGGGTGTCGTTTTATAGGTTTTAGGGGGCGCAGATTTCGAAAACGATGACCATTTTGGATTCCAAGATGGCGGCCATGCACTATGTCATAAAAGTCGTCATGGATGTCGTTTTATAGGTTTTAGGGGACGCAGATTTCGAAAATGATGGCCATTTTGGAATCCAAAATGGCGGCCATGCACTATGTCATAAAAGTTGTCATGGGTGTCGTTTTATAGGTTTTAGGGGGCCCTGATTTCGAAAATGATGACCATTTTGGAATCCAAAATGGCGGCCATGCACTATGTCATAAAAGTTGTCATGGGTGTCGTTTTATAGGTTTTAGGGGGCCCTGATTTCGAAAATGATGACCATTTTGGAATCCAAAATGGCGGCCATGCAGTATGTCATAAAAGTCGTCATGGCTGTCGTTTTATAGGTTTTAGGGAGCGCAGATTTCGAGAATAATAACTATTTTGGAATCCAAGATGGCGGCCATGCACTATGTTAAAAGTCGATATGGATGTCGTTTTGTTGGTCATGGTCATCATTTTCGAAATCTGCTCTTCCTAACACCTATAAATCAACGGGGTCCCTTTGTTTCCCATAAAGTTTTAGTTAGTTTCAGACTCTTTCTTGGTCATCCCACGTGACTGAAACCAGTAGGAGGCTTTTTGCTTCCCTGCACTCGCTTCGTCGGCTGCAGAGTTTCCTCCCTGTCCACACGAAAGTCATGCTTGCACGTTCTCTGCTAATTCCCCTTCTTGATTATGCGGACATTGCTGTTCTGGATCTCACGGAGGAACTACTTGACAAGCTTGAACGTTTGCAAAATGTTTGCATCAGATACATTTTTGGCTTACGCAAATTTGATCACATTTCATCTTTCCGCTCCCAACTCAAATGGCTGCCCATTCGGCGTCGTAGAGACATTCATGTACTTTCCCTTCTATTTAACGTCCTTTTCTCTCCCTCTTCTCCCCCTTATCTCTCGGAGAGGTTTAAATTTTTAGCAGACGGCAGCGGGCACCGGCTCCGTTCCAGTGCAGATCTCTCTCTGGCTATCCCGCCACACAAACACCGATCCTATGACAAGTCTTTTACTGTGTACTCTGTCAAATTATGGAATTCCTTACCGTCTTCTCTTCGTAAGTGTCAATCGGTCGCATCGCTAAAGGCGAATTTAAAAAAGTTATGGCTTTCTGACGGAACTTGAAATCTAAAAGATGTATGCGGTTAGGTAGTTTTAGTATATATGTATTATATCATATACAATGTATTATATGTATTATATATTTTAAATATATATAGTTGTTTACATATTTGTTATATTTCATATCCCATACTTTGTATATAGGTACATAATTATAGTAGGATATAGGTTTACCTATCTTGTAGGATATTAAATATTTTATCTTTATGCCGTTTAGCACAGCTTTTATGTCTACCGTTCTCCAATTTTCCCTCAACTACTCAAGGGTTAACTGGAAGAGATCCCTGAAAGGGATAAGTTCGCCTTTGTACTAATGATGTGTGTTCTTTCATGTTTTATGTTTCTTTTTGTACAATAAAGTATTTTACTACTACTACTAGTTTTAAGTCATAATGTATTGTTTGTCATATTATCGTTAGTCATAAAACTGAAACCGTTAACTTTTCAGGCTTTTCCTATGGCTATTCTATAGATAGGTTAGGTTAGGTTTGTTTTATGGCAATCCTGAAAGTTTACGCGTTTCTGAGAAAAACCAATTATGACTAACGAAAATTCGGACATACCATACATTATGACTTAAAACTATTTGGGAAACAATATAGACCCATAAATCAACATCTATGACGGCTTATATGACAAAGTGCACGGCAGACATCTTGGAATCCAAAATGGTCATCATTTTCGAATTCTGCACTCCCTAAAACCTATAAAACGATATCCATGACGACTTTTATGACAAAATACGTAGCCGCCATCTTGGAATATAAAATGATCATAGTTTTCGAATTCTGCACTCCCTAAAACCTATAAATCGACATCCGTGACGACGCAAGTTATCTTTATTTTCAGATCTAACAAATTGCTACAGAATACAAAGGACAAAAAAAGAAGCGAGGAGGTAATGAAACAAGCAAAAATACAGATGATTCCTCGACGCAATTGGATGCTTCTTAAATTGTGTCTAGATTTTTTTGTCATAAAAGTTTTTGTTTTTCACATATTACTCTCACAAGTTCCGTGACATTTCGACCTTGTAATTTTTTAAGTAAATGTTTTTGTTTATCTATGAGGATCTCACTAGAATAATATAATCAAGGTATGTTTATATTTGATGATTGAAATAGTAACGCAAAAAAAATATTATATTTGTGTTTATATTCCTGCCGAAGACTTTTATTTTTCCTTTTCCTTCTACACAAGTTTGGTCAAGTAATAAGAATTTAGGGCTCTCAATTTTATTTTGACTTCTACAACAGTAAAGCTACGAGGCCATGTTTGGTATCGTTTTCGTATAAATGCGCAGTACCAAATTTAGTTATGGTATCACATTGACACCATTCCAAAGTAAAAACATATAAACTTACTTTCTTTTAAACTCCTCTTCACGCTTAAACTGCTGAACAGTTTTAATTTAAATTTAGTACACATATATTTTGAGTCCCGAGACAGGACATAATAAGTTATCTCAAAAATCATCCTTTAAAGGTGTGAAATGAGGTGGAGGGGGGAATTCAGAATTGACTTCTTGAAGTTAATACTGTTTAAGTTTAGGTTAGAAGTCATGTTTTTTTTTATCATTTTTAACTAAATCAAAGATGTAGACCATCCCAAATTTAATATAAATCGGTTCAGCGGTTATTGATTTCCCGTACAAATTTCCACGCCACTTTTCACACCTTCAAAAGGTTGCTTGGTTATAAGATCTATCCTATGTCCTATTCCGGGACGCAAACTATTTCTATACCAAATTTCAACGAAATCGGTTCAGCAGTTAAGCGTCAAGAGGAGTTTAAAAAAAACCGGCCAAGTGCGAGTCGGACTCGCGTATTAAGGGTTCCGTACATTAAGTCCGACGCGCGCTTGACTGCACATTTCTAATAGGTTTTCCTGTCATCTATAGGTAAAGAACTATTTTGTGTATTCAGACGGACAGACATACAGACGCACGAGTGATCCTATAAGGATTCCGTTTTTTGCTTTTGAGGTACGGAACCCTAAAAAGATTTTTTTTAATTTTGTGGAATGGTGTCAATGTGATCCCTTAAATGGATTCAGCAACCCAGATTTATACGAAAACGATACCATACACGGCCTAGCACCTTCACTGATGTAGATATATCAAGATAATATTGAGAGCCCTAAATAAACTTTCAAGAGGGGATATCTCAAAAACTATTCAACATATCGAAAAAATTGACTGAATAAACTTGTAACAAATTAAATTGTCTTTCATTTTGTATAAGTGGCCATGTCGCTAAGATGCATAGTTTCCGAGATATAATCGAAAAACCGGAAAATGGGACCTTCAAAGCCCCCTCTCTTCCCCCCACTCAAGGGCTACGGCCGGGGACTTTTGATATGTTTACCTCCTAACTTGTCCAAACCAAGTTACAGAGTCAAAAATTGTGTTCCGAGCATTTCCCTCTACAACGTTTTGGAGGATTCGTTGGCTGACCTAAGTAGCTTATTGCATTTCTTTAAAAACTTTTCTGTAAAAGGTTGACGGGTGTTGGGTGTTTAAATATGGTTTTCATTTGCATCGCCCATGATGACTTACTAGAATTACTTACGAGCACACGAGACACTAATAGTAGTTTGACAAACCTTGGTTTTCAAGAGGTATTTTATATTGACATTTGCTGTCACAAATTTTCTGTCAGATTTAGTCGCAAACCGCACGCAAAGTGCACACAAATGTGTCGACACCTTGTTACGGAAAAGTGTACACACGGCGACGACACTTTGTTTCGAAACAATTCTAGACACATTGTGTGGACTCTGTTACGACACATCTGACATTTAGTTACCACTTTGATGATTCTGCGACTGGAATGGTTATATGGGTTAGGTCTTACACTCGTCTTTCGTACAAAATATCCATAAAATCTAATATTTAGTACTCAAGATTTTTTTAGACAAGCGAAATTGAAGAAAAAAAGATAAAATCTTTGAATGCAGTTTTGTTTCTTTTTAAAAATAAAGGAATGTTTCCTTTAAGTAAAATGAGCCAGCTTAAGGATTTAAGGTAGTTTCCCTCCAGGGCCCGACTTATCTTTCCACCCTGTATATTTTACCTGTCTGCATCCAGCTTGTTCAGCTTGTACTCGTTACAGCCCAAGTGTTTAGGGTCGATGCCGTCCAGCACATCTTTGAACAAGGGCTGCTTCACACCGAACTTTATCGACAGCAGTAACCCCATGTCCGACTGAACCTTGCTTATGCGCATCTCCGTGTTGCACTCGACTGTAAACGATATATGGATACTTTAGTCCGGCAGTGTCGAAGACCTCACCTCAGTAAATCGACTTGGCGCCGTTCTGTGGAGCAAGAGCTGGGTGTATTGGGGATGGGGTGGGAGGAGGCTAACCAAGCTGCCCAGGACCGGAGTCAATGGAAGAAAAAGATTCGAGCCCTACACCCCAGCAGGGGGTAACAGGATGGAAAGAAGAAGAAGAGTGTCGAAGACATTGATAGACTGAGTACCTAAGTACTGTAAGTATATACCTAGTTGTACAGTCCGCAGCAGAAATTACTAGGCGGGCGAAGTGTTCAAAATTACCTGGACACGCTCTAATTCTCTTATTAAAACTTCTTAATACATATTTCCAATACATATTTCTAAGATATAAGAGTTTTAAGTATATTATTAATTAACATATTGTCAAATTCTTAATATCTACATTATAAAATAAATTACAAATCTCTATCACAGCGTACTCACAATGGTAATATACAACTTAACTACTACACTACACCCAAATTACAAAACTACTTCTTCTTCTGCTAAGCTTTTTTCCCATCATCTGGGGTCAGCTCTCCTTGTCTGTCTTTTCCATTTTTCTCTATCCTGCGCTGTTGCTGCGTCCATCTCGGTCTCCTTCAGATCTCTCTGGACCGTCGTCAGCCAGGTGGCGGGGGGTCTTCCGCGGCGACGCGTCGTGGTGGGTAGGCTTAACGCTACGTTTACCATGTGGTCTGTAGGGCGGCGAAGTATATGGCCATACCATCGCAAGCGACGTTCCTTGACCTTGTCAATGATGGGAGCGACTTTGTAACTGCCTCGGATGTGTATGTTTCGGACTTTGTCTAGAAGTGTTACGCCCGCTGACCAGCGTAGCATGCGCATTTCTGTCACGTGAAGAAATCAAATACAAAACTACAAAACCTATAAATAACAACACATAATTACAAACTACAAATTACATAACATAAAAAAAAAGACACACACAAGTCAAAAACAAAACAGTCACCCGTCAGTCAAATATCCCACCCCGCGTCATCCCTGGCGCAAAGGTGCCCAAAACGCTTGCCGCATTACCGCGCTAAGAGCGTGAAGTCGCGCTTTATTGTTATTCTCTTAACAATAAAGTCGCGGCAAGATCATTTTCAACACCTGGCCCGCTTAGCAACTTCTGCTGCTGACTGTACCTACAATAATGTTTAGCGAAGAAAACTAAATTTTAATTCGACCATGTTTGTGTCGCAGTTCCTTTGGGCAGGCGTGGCTCACTCCGCGATTTCGTCGCTTTGCTTCAGGTAGCTAAATGTAGGTACATCCGTTCCACACCAATTTTGGTGGCTAGCCATAAGCCGAGCGTGGCGCTGTCGCCACCTAGCGCCCATATCTGTCCTTCTGTACCTAGTACTATTATTTATTCTGTGCTTTGGGTAAAGTAAGCAATACAGTCAGCCGCATGCAGCTAGCTACAACTACATAGATATACTACAGGTAGTACACAGTCATCTACAATAATATGTTAGTTAGGTACTCTTCGAAGGCCGCAACAATATGTGACACGCTTTTATGGCTCTACAATTAAGATCGTGTCAGATATTTTTGTGGCCTTCTTTGTGTAACATTTATTATTGCAGGTGACTATACGAGTATAATATCATGCAATGTAAAAGTGCAAGCAGTAGCCATGTAAAAGCATGTAATCCTCCTATGAATCCTCCTATAGTTATTTGTTTTACAAGGGGGAAAAGTTGTTGTTTAACCGCTCGTGCTAATATTGATAGCCGAGCAAGCGAAAGATTCCAAAATGGAAACTTGAGCGTTGCGAGGGTTTCAAAGCACGAGGGTTAAACAAAATTCGCCCCCGCGTGAAACACAAAATTTTACACCACACCAACCCAAAGCAAACATTAAATGTAAAATATGTATTAAACAAAATCAAACCAAATCAAATCCAAAACAATGTTATTAAATATTTATCATCCAAAATCATCATTTAAAAGTCAATTCTACCAGCAAACGTAAGGAAAACAACTCAAAATATGCATTTGATTGCCCCACATGTGAATAAAATGCTACTTTGCTATCAGTTTTTGAAGTGCAAAGTGAGCCTTTCCGAGCTGGTGTGGTGAAAATATATCTATGCGTAAGTAAAAAGTATGGTTCATTTGACAAATGTTCATATTGTGGCGTTATTCGCACGGCGTACCTAATATTCTCAACTCTGTGATGGTGTCCTCGAAGGTAGTAGCAAACAACGACGCCTCAAAATTGGGTAATCTGAAATTGTAATAATTGTTTTTTGTCTAAATTACGTATCTAACGTACGTACGTACGCATGACACGCGCACTTTCATAACTTGTGGGCGAGTAGCAATGGCTCAAACCCGATAAGTAAAGGGCCTATTATGGCTCCTCTACACGATGGGCCAGCGCCGGCCACTCCAAGGGACGCAGCCATGCGGTAGAATGAGATAGCAATATCACTTGCTCCCTCTAACGCATAAATGCGTCCCTTGGAGTGACCGGCGTTGGGCCATCGTGTAGAGGAGCCATTAGATTCACATTTGCGATCGGACCCGATGTCGGGCCAAAAGTATTTTTACATGGCAAATATGTTAAATGTTCTGAGGGCCTACCGCGAACCACGTTCGACGTGTTGCCTCTCTGTCGCACTTGTTGTACGTAAGTGTGACAGGGAGTCAACACGTCGAACGCGTTTCGCGGAAAGCTCTCTGGTATTTCGTGAAAGGGAAAACGACTCTTGTTCGGGTCCGATCACAAGTGTGGATCTAAAGGCCCCTGTAGATATAGGCCCAACGCAGGCCATTCCAAGGGACGCAGCCATGCGGTAGAATGAGATAGCAATATCACTTGCTCCCTCTAACGCATAAATGCGTCAATTAGACTGGCCCACGCTGGCCCGATATGTAGATTATGTACAGGGGCCTTTAAGCCCACTCCACACGGCGCGAAGTCGGGATCGAAGATCGACATCAACAAATGTATTCTGACTAGTAAAGGGTAAATAGGCTGGAAATCGATAATAATGACAATTCAGCTGGTATTTTGGGCTTAGTTACCGATAAATATCGTCAGGACTGGTCATAGAGCTCTTAATTGAGGTATTTTCAAACTTGTAACTCGAAACGACTGTCTCCTGCGATGTCTCTGATGAATGTTTCTTTTGCATGATAAATGTTATCGGCCTCTCTGGTTCCTGTTCCTAAAAATGAAACCAACATATATATTGCAGACGCCTAGAACGATCCGTGATTACGAGTGATAGAGATGGATAAAGCCCCCATTCGCACGACAGCTTTTTCAACGCGCGTTAAAAAAGCGTTCGAATGGCACAAATGGATACTTGTGCATTTATTCACACGATGGCGGTGGTGCTTTTTATTAATCGTTGTTGGATTTTCGACTTTAAGCCTTGGTCGTTAAATTGAATTTAGAGTGCGGATAGATTCAAGCGCTTTTTTAACGCGCATTGAAAAAGCTGTCGTGCGAATGGGGGCAAACGATAGATATGGAGATAAACGATGATGCTTGGGACACTCGCAACTCGCTCTTCGCCACAGGCACACTAGGTACATCTGCCAGGCATGTGGTAATGTTTGCCGCTCCCGTATTGACACAGTGGCGTAACTAGGCGTGGGCGACCCATGGTCTCGCGACACAAGGGCGGCCTCGCGCGATGCCCGTTCGGCCTCAGTGAAAGAAAGGGCCTCGCAGGTGCGACTTCGCACACGGCTAGTTTTGTTCACGACACGCCACTATTCTATTGGCTTACACAGCCATGAAAAACGTCGCTTACCTGAGACTTTGTATAGGTATAGTCTCTGCAGGGGCTACCGCGAAAATCGAAATTCGTAAATTGCGGGGATCTTTCTCTTTTACTCCAATGAAGGCGTAATTAGAGTGACAGAGAAAAATGCCCGCAATTTGCGAACTTCGATTTTCGCGGTTATAGCCCTGTAATATAGACTCGAAAGCGATGATGAGTAGCCTTGAGCCAGAATTACGAGTCTAGTCGTAGTATAATCTAGATTTTATGAAATATTGTAAAATTAATTACAAACCCTGTTTACAATTGTAGGGGTGATACGTTTTGTTTTCCGGAAAAAATATTCTATCAGCAATAAATTCAAAGTCATATTACCGATTAACAATCGAGGTAGCGCAACGTAGGGGAGACCGAGGTGAGTTGTGACAGAGGAGAGTTGTGACATTGTCGATTTTTTGGAATCTATTAACTAAAAACTAGGTCGCAATAGCGCGCGTTTGTTAGTTTAAGTTGCGAGCTAACAAACGCACACTGTTGCGAGCTCACTAACAGTTATTATTAGATCCCAAAAAATCGACAATGTCACAACTCTCCTCTGTCACAACTCACCTCGGTCTTATCCTAAGTAATTGGAGTATTCCACGGGCTTGACGGGCTGTCTCGTACAAACGCATTTTATTTCCTTTGTTGTTGCGACTTTTTTTTGGGCATTTGGTGATTATTTTCTGTGCATATTTTTGACCGTTTGTCATAGAAAAGGATCTGGTGGCCTTTGACATTTGTCATAGAAGGAGCTGTGGAGGAAACTCTTATACATGCAAATTTTCGGAAAATTCGTGTTTGTATGGGACAAGCGCTAGACAATTTCATGGAATGCTCCAATTAAGATTGAAAGTTAATAACAAGTTCGGTAGGTATACTTCGACTATCTGGGTGTTATCTTCTTCTTCTACCGGTTCATCTGAATAAATAGTCCCTCTGCCCCATGGGCCCTCTGCCACGCTCACAATCCTGTTTTTATTCATGTTGTAAAATTACTAAGATATTAAAAATACAATATCGCCAAAAATGACAACTTTGATTGACACTGTTGACCATAGATATAAGAATATATACAGATGCCTTCCAAGCGAGCTGTCAGTGGGACCACTTTTTGTTTAGTGTACGATTAACAAAGCGACCCACTTTGCTGTAGCCATGTCGATAAAGTCATATCGATAAACTACCGACATTTCTTGCAATTTTAATTTTACTTCAAAGGTTTAACTATACCTAAAATGAACAAAAACGCTTTTTTTCTTTATTGTGGTTATCAGATCACAATTTTGTAGTCACGCCCCAGGAGAGAACCAAGGGAAAGTTCAGATATTTAATTAAAATACATAAATACCTATTAAAATAGGTGGTCCGCAATAATTGAATTATTTTATTACATTATAATATATTTATTATCCATTAGCATTTCAATTATGTTTATGTTTAACGAAGGTATTGAAGCTTCAATTAATCGCTATTTCGTCCCGCTGTGTAGCGTTTATCGATATATAACATGATTAAAATCGACTTTTCACATCCCTAAAAGAGCACACATATACGTTTTTACGCACACATGCACAACCCGGGTCGCCTAAAAAGGGGCCACTTGGATTTGAAGTCCATCTTGTCAACAGTATAGTTGTCCTTTTTTGACAAATGGCATTTTAAAAGAGCGAGGAGAGAGAAATGATACTAGTTGCTGCGCCGTCAAATAGAACAATAAAGGTAGGGGCCTTGCTGTTGACAAATAGTGACAAGCTGACAACAGTACCAAAGAGTAAATAAGTATAATATAATAGGTAGTATACGGCCTTAGAGGATATAACCAACCAATTGTTAATTACTCCGAGTATACGGCACACGGGGCCCGTGCGCTGGGTCCCCATTTTCGGGGGGCCCCGAAGGACAGACAGTAACAGTATATTTGATTACCCATATAATAATAATAATACCTACTATTGACACTTCTTTCATTTCTTCCTTGTTAAATTTTTCTGTTATGTCAAGTCAAAGCTTAAGGTGTTCACTATACCCGGACTTCCCCTATTCCCAAGATAATAAGGCACTTGTCCCACCAAGAGCGAGTAAGCGATTAACTATCGGCGATTTTCTCGCCCAAGAAACTAACAAAAGATTAGGATCCTGTGTTAGTAGAAGAGACACATATATTAATAGTTCATCCCTGGCTGTTCACACACTGCCGGCGAGAACACTCGCTCTACTAGTTTGTCGCCGCGATAATATAAAACTAGCTCAACGGTACTCGCTCGGCGATGCTCGCTTCGTAGTTAGAACACAAGCTGCGAGACCAATCAGTCTGCGTGTTCGGCCACGCTGCACCGCCCGAGCGAGTGACGCGAGTAATAGCCCGTCGCACTCGCCTATAGCCGAGCGACAAAACTATTGGAGCTAACACTCGCTTCTCGCCGCTCGCCCACTCGTTTCTAGTTTATCGTTCTACTCGCTTATCGCTCATCGTCGGCGGTGGGACAAGTGCCTAAAGAGTGTTGGCGTTCGCAAGGGCCTCGCGACCTTAAGTGCGGCCCACTTTGCCCACGCCTATCTTTAGGTATTTAAATAAAAGTTAACAAACAGTTTGTACATTTTCGGGTAGTTATAACATTTATTGGTTAACCAACCAAATACCAAACCGCCTGGATCTGTCACTGAACGAACTGACTTTAACCTACACCATGGTATAATAATATACTCCGCCTGGTACTCTCTTCCCGTCTTTTCTAGGTCACCTGAGTGACACAGGTGTGAGATACGTAGTATAAAAACAAAGATCACACTTACATTTTTACGAGATGGTTCACTTTTGCTAAGCTAATACGTACTTATATCGAAATAATAAGTTAGAACTGCTGTTCAATAACACAACTACCCTCCATGTATATTTCTTGACCATAACTGTCAGAACATAAGTAAGGTAAATAAAGTATTTTATAATAATAAGCCATGATATTAAATTTGTATTAGTTTGCGTTAATTATTCTATAATAAATTAAACTAAATGCAGCAAATACATTTGTTGAATTGAATTATTATAATAACCGGATGTGCAGGAAACATCTTACTTGTTATTCCCACCAAGAAGTGGTAGAAGGGGTGAAGTCTAATCGAATATAAGCGGGTGTCTGACAGTTGTGGGTCACTTCTCAGTTGGAGAGCTACGACGACGAACGAAGTTAAGTGTCAATCTTATTTAATTGTGATTTTATGACTTGTTATAAATTTCTGTATGTTTTCTTTGTGTTATAGTCTGATGGTATGTACGTTACAATCTTTAATGTGAATATAACCCTTTGATGAGTTTTTAATAGTTACTATGTAACGTATATTCCAACTGATTACGGTGTAATACATCATGTGGCTTATTGCTCGATCTTTATTACTATTTTAAACTATGCCAAGTGTGTACGTTAAGGTAGCCAGTACTAACTATTAAGCCACCAATATTTATTACGCATAAAATAATATTTTTGTGAATGATGTGATAATAAAGCCGATTAATTGTTCCGTAAATCTACAATATACTTTTACTTACAATCTGCTTATATAAATATATTACTTAAATAATGTCTACCATTTTTCATATTCTAAACCTTGTAGTTGTCGCTATAATAAATACATTACTTTGAGCAATAATTAACTAGTCTTAATTAAATACTGCCTTACATCCTTATTTCCTATTTTATCAACGATAATATTAAAGTAAATCTGACATCAGAAGTGGGATGATATTACACACATTCTATGCCTACAAAACTAATGTTTCAGGAGCAGTACGAGTATAAGGACTGCTTATGCTAGTCAACAGCGGGACGCCATCCAACTCCAAACAGACACTGTAAGCCGCGCTATCCTGGACACAAGGACACTGGTGTTTCACTTTCAGTGAAAACCCCAGGTGAAACAAGATATTTGGTATACTAAGCATGATGCTTTTTATGGAGAACCGCAGCAAGCAGCTCAAAAGTACTTCGCGAAACAGAAACTGCCGCACCTGTGAGACGCTGCGGAGTGGCGCCTGTCTGGAAGGATGACTGATGAATGATGTTGTTTCTGGTATGTTAAAATTTGGTTACACTTAAAAATAGGACTGTATAGGTATGTTTAGATATCGAATCACATCGAATAGTTACAGAGTTAGATAAACGTAAACGTCTGTCCTTTTCATAACCTGTTATGTAACCATAATGACGCATAAATAAATATTTTCTAATCTATACTATTCTAAATGACGACTTAGTTAATGACTGAATCGAATAATAATAAAAAAAAAGAAGCTATTTGTGAAATTGGATTTTAGAAAAGCAGTTTGGTTTGAATAAGTTTCCAAACGTTGGAATAACGTTATTTATGGCCTGGATAAATATTTTAATCGTGATCAGTTAGCTACAACTCGAATCTCATTATAAGATTTTGAGGTCTGCATTAAAGACTACGTTGGAAATTTTAGGCGGTTAATAACAATGGGCATTTTAATTGTAACAACTTACCGCGTGTCTTAAGTTAGGTACGTTTATCAAGTCACGTTCAGCTGTCGGTTTAGTTACGAATTTGATACTTAATTTAATTGTCGCGGTTATGATATTTGTCGTCAGATTTGTGACTTTTCCTAACCGGCCGTTAACGGTATACAGATAAGTGGAAATACCCTTATACGTCCTTTGAATTTTATTAGTCACATTATTTCTTATTTTTGTTACGATTGATACGAATAAATATTTATATAACACCAGTTACTTAGGTTCAATAGTCTGATATCGAAGGCACATATCTTAAAGATTCTATCTCACCGATCAGGATCTTATCAAGGAACTATTTCAATAAGTATAAAACAGTAAACAATATTAAACTGTCAGGTCGTTTTAAAACTGTAAAGGATAAAGTCAACACGCTTTTGGTTTTCAGTTACAAGCCCCTCGTAAGCTTATCGATATTAAAACAGTCGGTGGTAGTCGTGATACTTTCATAAATAGTAATAACGGCTATTTACAATTTTGCACCTACAGTGCTTATTGCGAGTTCTGTGTACAGATAGTAATACGCGTTTGGCATAAAAGCGTTTTTGAAAGTATGCTTCCAATTTGATAAATTTACTGATTGATGGATATTAAATGACTATAAAAAAAAAGGATATCTCAGTGACAACCTTAGACAATTACGTCATACAAAATAGTAGACTAGTCAGTATTGTTCTTGTGGTAATCAGAGGTAATTCAAGTCCCGTGTTAGTAAATTATGTTTTGAAACCGTGAAGTTGAAAGATTTTTGCACATGCAAATTAGTCAGTAAATAAAAAGCACATATTCTCTTAGTAATAAAAATACTTTACAAAAAAAAAAGGGGTAAATATACAACATAGAGTACAATAAATGTGTACAAAGTAAACGTATTCCTTTAGGACGATTCATCTAGGTGACCTGTAACTGGGTTGCCAACTTTTTTTTGGTGGAATATAGTATTTTCCAGAATAAGGCATCAAAAATATAGTACATTTCAAAAAAAATAGTACTTTTAGATAAAATACTAAACATGAGTGTAATATACTTTTAATCGGAAATATAGTATTTTAGCGTACTATATATTTTTCCAAAAGTATATAGTACAAAGAGCCAAAATATAGTACAATACGATATAATATAGTACGGTTGGCAACCCTACCTGTAAGGAATATAAAAAATATATACACGGTGTAACATGAGGGGGCCGAATAGTTTTAGCAGCGTATTCCTGATTATATTTAGAGACAAAGTCCTTTAAACCTTTTTGAAATTCGCCTAGTTTCAGAGTTCATTTAATACAAATACAAAAAAAAAATTTAAAAAAAAAAACTAGTTTTCTTTTTGATGACGATGTTACTACTATGGGACGTAGTCTAAATATCCTTATCGATAGATGTCAAAAAGTAACAAGTAACATTTTGCAACAACTATGATTTACGAAAAAAAAAACAAATTTGTAAAAATGTATTTTAAGTGACATGTTTACCAATAACATATACTTTTTATGTACAAGTACATTAAAAAAAAAAATTTTTTTTTGGGCGATATTGTTATATACACATATTACATTATTTTCTCTCTTTTGACCTCAGAAATGCGTGGTTAAGGTCTTTCGCATTCCTTGTGAACACCGTGTATATACGATATTTTAAACTGTTATATACTTTACCAGTTCTCGTAGTAAACTCGCATAAGCCCTTGGGTATATGTACCAGCATTTACCTGGTCTGGCGGTAATTAAATATGCTGCGGTAATAAAATGCCTATAACAATGGCAATTTTGTACCTATGATCTTCTGGTTCATTTTAATGTTTGTTTTAATTTTGGTACATACAAGAAAACATAAGACCACCGGAATACTGATAAAGCCAAGTGGAAGGTAGATAGGTGAATTAACCTTTTGGTGCCACTTGTTGCTATGAGTGAGCTGTTCAGGAATAAAACGAATCGTATAATCCTGATTCTATAGTATTTAGCAAACATCAATTTTTATTTTTATTTATACCTAACCTATTGCCATAATGAAGCATGACTGATATAAATAATATGTCTTCGAATTAATTGTGTCCTACCCAGAAGCCCAAAACATCCTAGACCCATCCTAGAGAACAACTTTTGTAAGATGAATCCGCCTTTGTACGATAAGTTAAGATTCAACTAGAAGAATATCGCGTTATCTCCTGCGGTTTAAGGACAGTTACGATGGAAGCTCCAAAATACCATTTCATAAAAAGAAATACGTTGCCTATTATTTGTAACCACATTTTTATTTTGCCACCGAAGCTTCAGCTAAATAAAAGATAGATCTATACATATTGAATACATTATAGATAATACTGATCACTGACTTTTAAAATAGTTGTTTTGTGGGATGGCCGAACGGAGTTTAAAAGCCTGTTACATTAGGTTTATATAATTCATGGGAGTGCCCAACGTAGGAAGTTCTAATGGAATGAAAAAAAAAAAAGAACGAAAAAAAAATGAAAAATGTTTATTTCTGTTAAACGATTCAGGTTAATTTATAAAATTATTAGGATTAAGAAGTTTTATATACTTAAGGTAATTTATGTATAAAAAAAAAAAAAAAAATAAAGTTTATAAAGTTTACTTATGTGAATGAGACATGAGTTGATTATCGATCGATTGAGAACTTCCAGTGTACATCATTCCAGTGTAGTTAAAAAGCTTATTTGACAAAATAATAACCGATTAATAATTGCTGCCGAGCCTGCGAGCTCTCGCTTGATGTAAGTGAAAAAGTAGCAATATAGGGACCTGCTGCAGAGCCTGTGTGCCCCACTTGATGTTATAGGTGGACCAGTAGCCAACTCAGGGCGATACATGCTACCGAGGCTGACTTGATGTGATAAGTGCCCGTAGCATGGTGATTGTAAGTAGGATAATTGCTGCCGAGCCTGCGAGCTCTCGCTTGATGTAAGTGAAAAAGTAGCAATATAGGGACCTGCTGCAGAGCCTGTGTGCCCCACTTGATGTTATAGGTGGACCAGTAGCCAATTCAGGGCGATACATGCTACCGAGGCTGACTTGATGTGATAAGTGCCCGTAGCATGGTGATTGTAAGTAGGATAATTGCTGCCGAGCCTGCGAGCTCTCGCTTGATGTAAGTGAAAAAGTAGCAATATAGGGACCTGCTGCAGAGCCTGTGTGCCCCACTTGATGTTATAAGTGGACCAGTAGCCAACCTAGGGTGATACATGCTACTGAGGCTCACTTGATGTGATAAGTGAAACAGTAGTATGGTGATTGTAAGTAGGATAATTGCTGCCGAGCCTTCGAGCTCTCACTTGATTAATGTGATATGTGATATAGTATCTGACTAATAAAAAATAGTAATTGCATATACTAAGTTTAATATAATAAATAAATAAAAATAAATATAGAAATAAGGTACTTCGAGAACGAAGCACCTGTCAGTATGGCCGTGTGAGATACGTAGTATAAAAACAAAGATCACACTTACATTTTTACGAGATGGTTCACTTTTGCTAAGCTAATACGTACTTATATCGAAATAATAAGTTAGAACTGCTGTTCAATAACACAACTACCCTCCATGTATATTTCTTGACCATAACTGTCAGAACATAAGTAAGGTAAATAAAGTATTTTATAATAATAAGCCATGATATTAAATTTGTATTAGTTTGCGTTAATTATTCTATAATAAATTAAACTAAATGCAGCAAATACATTTGTTGAATTGAATTATTATAATAACCGGATGTGCAGGAAACATCTTACTTGTTATTCCCACCAAGAAGTGGTAGAAGGGGTGAAGTCTAATCGAATATAAGCGGGTGTCTGACAGTTGTGGGTCACTTCTCAGTTGGAGAGCTACGACGACGAACGAAGTTAAGTGTCAATCTTATTTAATTGTGATTTTATGACTTGTTATAAATTTCTGTATGTTTTCTTTGTGTTATAGTCTGATGGTATGTACGTTACAATCTTTAATGTGAATATAACCCTTTGATGAGTTTTTAATAGTTACTATGTAACGTATATTCCAACTGATTACGGTGTAATACATCATGTGGCTTATTGCTCGATCTTTATTACTATTTTAAACTATGCCAAGTGTGTACGTTAAGGTAGCCAGTACTAACTATTAAGCCACCAATATTTATTACGCATAAAATAATATTTTTGTGAATGATGTGATAATAAAGCCGATTAATTGTTCCGTAAATCTACAATATACTTTTACTTACAATCTGCTTATATAAATATATTACTTAAATAATGTCTACCATTTTTCATATTCTAAACCTTGTAGTTGTCGCTATAATAAATACATTACTTTGAGCAATAATTAACTAGTCTTAATTAAATACTGCCTTACATCCTTATTTCCTATTTTATCAACGATAATATTAAAGTAAATCTGACACAGGCCTACGTCATCATGCGACAGCGCTATATGATAATATGCGATAGCGCTATATATAGCGGCCATGTTATTGTGACGTAGGCTTGTTTCACTCTAGGAAGAGAAGACCATGTTTTATTAGACTATGACCTACATTATTTTGATCATGTAATGTTTTCATCTACCCTCAGCTGTAGCCATTTAAGGATATATTTTGTTTACTTTTATTTAAATACCTAGAGATACAGACTATAGCTACGCCACTCTGGGTGAGGTCGTTTGGAACAAGGTTTGGAATTAACACGAGTTAATATTGATGTGTCAACGTTTATTCACTTTACTCGTAATATTAAATTTTGTGATTATTTACATTAATTATATGACATGCGACTATTTTAATGAGGTAACATATCATTCAAAACTGCAATCTTTACCTACAGATTATTTCTAAATGTATATTGAAAAGTCAGGAGTACCATATTGGCAGTTTTATGTATAATTATATGAACAAAAAAGAAATAAATAAAACTATTCAAATGACAATTCTTTTAAATATTTGAATGGTAGAATTTAATTCAGTCTTAGGCATATAGGTAGTATCCGCTGAAATTCTACATACAGACGAAGGCAACAACATGTTCTTTATGTGGCGAATACCCAGGCCATGTTCCGAATTACGCTCACAGAGCTCACAGCGCGCTCACGATCGGACCGATTCACGCTCATAGCGCTTACATGAGATATCGTGACGTCATTGATGACGTCAATGGACGGTGCTAACGGTGCTCACCATCTTTGGTGCTCACACTCCCAGGCGTAGTGATTATATGCTCTTTGGGCGTAAGCACCTTGAGTGCAAACGTCAAGGTGACGTTTAACAATGACAGGACAGGCGCGAAAAAAAATTCAGCTAAGCCCCCATTCGCACGGGAGCTTTTTCAACGCGCGTTAAAAAAGCGTTTGAATGACACAATTGGATAACCATGTATGTATTCACACGACAGCGGTGACGCTTTTTATCAAGCGTTGTTGGATTTTCGACTTTAAGCATTGGTCGTTAAATCGAATTTAGAGTGCGAACAGATTCAAACGCTTTTTTAACGCACGTTGAAAAGGCTGTCGTGTGAATGGGGGCTAACTGATTCGGACCGGCAGCCAGCACTGTAAGCGTTGTGAGCGTGATTCGGAACCAAATAAGTAATACGTTTTGTTTTTTATTAACTTAAGTATATTGCACAATAACAAAGTAAAATCATGCCAGCGGATGTAAATAAAATAATGAAGTAGATGTATTTTCAATATAAAATAATACTTCAAGGCCTTTAAAAACACTCAAAATTGACAACGAAAAGTACTACTTACATCTAAGCTACCTAGCTATTATTAGCTAATAATATATGACTTTTCTGTCCGTTGACAGTGAATATTAAAACTATACGTAATAGTATTACAAAATATACTGCTTTTCCTTACTATCGTACATGTTTTGTAAAATAATCACGCTACACTTTTTGATTTCAAGCAATAAAAATGCCTCATCTTGTCATGAATCGAATCCCCATAATTGTTTAAAAAAAAAACGTTATGAATCGATTAATTCGATGACATCGCCACCTCACTAGCGGATTTTTTTTTTGTCATCTGCATCTGACGTTTCTGAGGCGTTTTTATTTTATCATTAACTTGTAATCCTATGTGTACCTACGTAGCACAGTGGTCACGTACGCGTAAAAAATATACAATACACGTATATCCTTGGTAGATTTTTAAGTATGCGTCATCGACTTCTGCGTTGAGGTAAGATTTCTATTTAAATTAAAAGCAGTTGATGATTAGCAAATCATAAATAATTCAGGATGGTTCCGCTTGTACCAGACGAAAAAGCGGGTATGGTTTCGGTGCTGAAACAGGATAGCTATTATATTTTGTGTAGATATTAAAGAAAAAAATATTTCATAGCGGTGGTTACTACCTACTCAGAATTAGATAAGGCAAAATGAATGAACTTAATATTAACAACATTCAGGCAGGCGTAAAAATAATTATGAATAAAATATAGAATGAACATAGGAGTAAGAATAACGCTTATAAATGTTACTGTAATTCATAAAAAAACTTAGATTTGTGCCATAATGTGCTCTACCTAATTCTGAATATAGTGCCATGCCTTATGGGAAACGGTCGCAGAGATAGTTCAGAGCCGGAAACCGCTACCAACTTTTAGTATGTTGTTGGGCATGGCATTGGGTCTCCAAAACTGCCGGGAGACGGCGGCGCCGGCCATCTACTTCAGCGGAATGACGTCATCAAAATGACTCCCGCTTCGTTGCGAATATTGCATACTGCACCCAAACTATGCATAGCACATACACGTGTGGGGTATTAAATGAAAGCCAATTAAATAAACTTTATTTTATTTATACAAAGTGTACCAAAATATGCAACAGTTTAAGAGAAATTTACAAATAAATAAAACTTACGTAAAAAAATATTCGATTATTTGGGTTTTACAACCAAACAAAAAGTCGGACGATAAAGCAATGTACTACAACATTAAAGATGACGTCTCAAGCCATACACTCATATCATTAAAATCCAAATTGGACCAAATATGTGGAAATTATGCATCAAAATGTAGATATTTGCCCATACAAATGCATAAAAGTTAAAAAAATCCAAATTGGTCATTTTCAGGATAATCCGCATAAGCTTCTAGTATGTTATTAGCAATATGACCTGGATTCTAAAACTGCCGGGAGACCATCTCTGTTGTTCCTCAGTTACAAATAATGACGTCATATAAATAATCACTGCCGAATTTCGCAAAATGTAAATTATAGCTATACCACGAGTCTCACATACACATGTGTTACATGTAATGAAAGGTTATTAAATGTATTATGATTCACTTAAACATTGTTTGTAAAAAAAATGTACGGTTTCAGAGCTAGAAACAACGAAATAACAGTTTTTATGGAAAAAGTAGA
This sequence comes from Cydia fagiglandana, assembly GCF_963556715.1. Lineage (NCBI taxonomy): Eukaryota > Metazoa > Arthropoda > Insecta > Lepidoptera > Tortricidae > Cydia > Cydia fagiglandana. The sequence goes on along the minus strand of NC_085949.1, from coordinate 5,008,318 downwards.
TATGTATCAATTTTATAGCTAAACTAAAATCGTCATAAAAAATTTGCGTATTATATTTGAAAAACCAGTTATTCAACTATATATCACAATTTCAATTTTATATTTCCGACAAAAACTGTGGAAGTTCTGGAAAAAAAACTAAAGCGCCCCAACAATTCTACCTTAATGCGCTCATATTATGCAAAGAATAGTTATAATTATCGAGTATTAAATGGATGAACATTACATAAAATACATGAAAACGACATTTTCGAATGGAACCATAATTAAAAAAATTCTAATTTACTAGATAAGTAAGCAAAATACTGTTTCTTTAAGTACCTAATCTCCTCCTTTCAAAGTCGGTTAAAATGTGGCTTTTGTGACCTGGGCTACAAAGACAAATAAATTGACACCTAATTTATCAAAATCAGTTCAGTACTTTCATGCAAACGGTACCTACACATGCACGCATAGATAGCAAATTCTGCCGTAGTCGTTCAAAAAAATAAAATTCAATAATTAGACCTTTACTATTATGGCCTGGCGTGGCTTGGCATCTAACGTTAAAACCCTCAGGCCGTAGATGTTAGCAGACCAGAGGGGTGACCTCTGTATTTCGGAGGATCAGAGGGAAAATTCTGCCAGCCTTCTCAGCTCAGCCTTGAAACCCTTGCATCACTCAAGATACCACTTTTATAAGAATACCCAACTGGCGCGAAGTGGCGCAGAATAGGGCAGAGTGACGCTCTTTTGTGTCAGAGGTCAAGATCCTCTTTGGGTCACTGAGCCAGTGATGTATGTATGTATGTATAAGGCTAATCGAGGCTTAAATATATAATTATGTATCGCATTAAGTGAACTGATATGGCATATTACCGAGATAAGGCATTTTGTATTAGGCATGTACCTACTTACTGGCATGTAACTTTACATTTCTCTAATAATGTAGCGTTAGGCCATGACAATAAGAGTCTATTTGATATTAATATTTACCGCGACTACAGCAAGAACTGCTATCTACGTATGTAATTATGTATTTTTTACATGAAACAACTGAACTGATTTTGATAAATTAGGTGTCAATTTATTTGTCTTTGTAGCCCTGGTCACAAAAGCCACATTTTAACCGACTTTGAAAGGAGGAGATTAGGTACTTAAAGAAACAGTATTTTGCTTACTTATCAAGTAAATTATTATTTTTTTAATTATGGTTCCATTCGAAAATGTCGTTTTCATGTATTTTATGTAATGTTCATTCATTTAATACTCGATGATTAGAACTATTCTTTGCACAATATGAGCGCATTAAGGTAGAATTGTTGGGGCGCTTTAGTTTTTTTTCCAGAACTTCCACAGTTTTTGTCGGAAATGTAAAATTTAAAATGTTATATATAGTTGAATAACTGGTTTTTTAAATATTATACGCAACATTTTATTGACGATTTTAGTTTAGCTATAAAATTTATATACATCTACTCTTTCCATAAAAAGTGGTATTTCTTTGTTTCTAGCTCTTAAACCGTACATTTTTTTTACAAACAATGTCTAGGTGAATCATAATAAATTTAATAACCTTTCATTACATGTAACACACATGTATGTGTGACTCATAGTATAGCTATAATTTACATTTTACGAAATTCGGCAGTGATTATTTGTATGACGTCATTATTCGTGACTGGGGGACAATAAAGATGGTCTCCTGGCAGTTTTAGGACCCAGGTCATATTGCTAATAACATACTAGAAGCTTACGCGGTTTATCCTGAAAATGACCAATTTGGATTTTTTTAACTTTAATGCATTTGTATGGGCAAATATCTAAATTTTGATGCATAATTTCCACATATTTGGCCCAATTTTGACTTGATTGATATCAACGTATGGCGTCAGACGTCGTCTTTAATTTTGTAGTACATTGCTTTAACGTCAGACTTTTGGTTTGGTTGTAAAACCCAAATAATTGAATATTTTTTTACATCATTTTGATTCTTTTGCAAATGGCTCTTAAACGGCTGAATATTTTGATACACATTGTATAAATGAAATATAGAATATTTAACTGGCTTTCATTCAATACCCCACACAATTATGTGCCATGCATAGTTTGGGTACAATATGCAATATTCGCAACGAAACGGGAGTCATTTTGATGACGTCATTCCGCTGAAGTAGATGGCCGGCGCCGCTGTCTCCCGGCAGTTTTGGAGACCCAATGCCATGCCCAACAACATACTAAAAGTTGGTAGCGGTTTCCGGCTCTGAACTATATTCCCATAAGGCATATGACTAATATGAGCCATATCAATAATAATTAATACTTTACGGGGATCACAGTAAAAAACTATGAAATGTAACACGCCTTGAACACAACAAAATCCTAAATGTGGTAAAAAATACCACTGAAAAATAATAACTTGTCAGTACAGTCACCTGCAATAATATGTGCCTCTTCGAAGACCGCAAAAATATGTGTCACACTCTTATGGCTCTACAAACAATATTGTGTCAGATATTTTTGCGGCCTTCGTTGTGTAACTTATTATCGCTGGTACAACTGTACAATGAATTCGTAATTTACCCCCTTATTCATAAAACTTAGCAACCTTTTCTGTCTCTTCCTAAAAATGTCAAAATGATAGATTATCGAGGGTTAGTTACACTTGACAAGGGTTTATGAAAAACGCCTTTAGAATACAAAAGTCCCTAGCATCCAGGCCACAATTATTTAAAAAAAAAGTCCCTGCACGTAGGTATCGTAGGTTTAGGTAAGTCTTCTCTCGCTAGGTCAGGTCAGCGAAGGCTCAAATGCGCCACCGGAGGGCGGAAGGCGTGGCTCGCTCTGCACGAGCGCGGGTCCGAATATCACTGGCTCATTTTCGGCTCGCGATTTTCTGAAAGAAAAAAAAAGTAATTTAAAACGTGAAAAACGCTCCTTGGTGAAAATATGAAAGTGGCTTAGCAGATCAGCATCCAGACCATCATTAAAAAAAAACTAGAGATGCGACTACATTAATCGATCAGTTGATATTAATTAAAATCTTAAGTCATTTGTTAAAGTCCGAGTTTGGCACTGATAAAATGTGGGCGGACTAATTCACCAAACATCACACATCACAAAGTTTTATAAACTAAAACCAGACTCGCCCACCGAGGGTTCCGTACTTTTTAGTATAAACGACATTTAACAAATGTAACACATATTTGTGACAAAATAAGGATCAAAGTCAAATGGCGTTCTAAAAGTGTTAATCATTTGTGTCGAAAGATGGCATTAAATGTACTAACTACATAATTTATTATGTCAATATTCCTCTAGTCTAAATTCTCTTTGATATTAAGGCCCACATTCCCCGATACTTGAAATCGTCGGGTGACAAGAAAAATCACTAAGTACCACCACAAGTTCATAGCCATAGTGAACCATATTAGTACTGAAAGAAGGTCGATTTTTGTTTAATTTTTTTTAGTAGTTAGTGACTTTTGCTTGTCACCCGACGAAATGTTATTGGCGTTATTGCACAATGTTAGACGGTGTGAGTAATCAATTAATTTATTAGCCACTAATGTTCTCTTCAAACATTGAACATATTAGTCATTGGATAACATATGATAACTTGTATACAAACGACATGACATATTATGAGTATAATTATTTGTTGTGATATCAAAATGAGAACTGTAAATTAAGATAATACTATAATAAATATTAAATAGCCAACAAAATTGTATAACATAAATAATAATAAAAGCTTGTAAAAAAACTTACGGCGATGTCGTTTTAAAGCTTCAGCGCGCTCTTTGGCGTCGAAGTACCACAGCGTGATGGCGTATCTGAAATATTAAAAAAATCAAGGTAAGGCATTATGGTTTTAAGAAAAGTAACTAAGGCAAACGTACTGGTGCTCGACGCGGTCCCAGTACATAAGTCATTGTCAATAGAGGTGACAGCAGGGTGTCATCTATTGGGCAGCATTAGCATGTCGAGCACTAGTACGTCTTGAAAGGGGACGACGCGGCTGTCCACTTACACTATCCTCTTAAGACGAAAGTGGAGGAAAGTGGTGGAGGAGCCTTTTCACACAAATGTAGCCCTCATTTTCCTCTCCTCGCCTCCTCCTCTCTCCTCCTCTCCTCCTGTCCTCTCTGGATATTAACATTATTGAAAATATTTTAAACATAAATACAAGTTGTTGTATATCAACCACAGTATGGGTAGGAGCATAGCTTTAGTTAATATACATACATCAAATTATGTAAAAATATTTCAAAAAATGTCAATATTCAGAGAGGAAAATGGGGACTACGTTTGTATGGAGAAACGGCCATCCCCTTTCCTCTTAAGTCTTAGCTATATTTGCAAGGAGTGATGGGTTTGCCTAAACCGGTGAGCGTGTATGAGGAATGTTATGAAAGTGAAGGAAGCGAAAGAGGTATGTCAGGATCTTAGCAAGTGGAAATCCGTGGTTTCTGCCTACCCCTCCGGGAAATAGGCGTGATTATGTATATATCGTCGGGTGACAAGCAAAAGTCACTAAGTACTATTAAAAAATTAAAGTAACAATGCACTTTGTTACACTTGTAACACGGTTTATTGTCCAATAATTTCAATGGTGTTAGCTAGTGACTTTTGCTTGTCACCCTACGATATGTATGATGAGATTGCTCATAAAGAAGTCCTCACCTAGTTTCATAGGCGGGTTGGACTTCGTGAGGATTCCTGCGGTCCGACCAGAAGAAGACCATTCGGTCGAACAGTGGCTTGATGTTCGCTACCTCGTCCAGACCTTCGGGAAACACCCTGAAAACCATCAACCAATACTTTATTTCCAAAAATATGGTACATACAATGTTGGTTAGTAAAAGGTGTTAGGTCAGCAAATTCTGCCACCATTGCCATTTAAATAAATTGTTCTCAAAATAGGTATTAAAGCCCCATTTGTATAGGGACCGTGCTGGAGGGTCTGCCAACTACTCGTAGTGGCCTGAATCGGAAACATGAACATGTACAATTAAAGGGATGTTTACAAAAGCGGTTGACACTTTTTTAAGAACATTGTTAATCGTTTCAGGTGTCAACCAGTGTAGTCAGTTATGTTGTTTTTGTAAACATCCCATCAATTGTACATTGCCAACGCAAGTGCTGCCATCTACCGTTCTCGTACGTTTTCTTGTACATAGTTGGTTCTGTCATCTTCTGGGCTACATCGGAAGCATAAACATCACATTTACGCCTCGCAAAATCGCACGCGTTATAAGGTTGAATCTCCACCTGAGCAAGCCGCCGCAGATTTCCTTGTCCAAGGTGTTTGGAGTTGTCGACGTATTTGACGTAACTTGGGTGGTATTCCACCTGTCCAATGTCATTGCGTCTCACTCTCACATTAATCAAAATGTGAGAAAAATACACATTGGACAAAGAAAAGAAATTGGACAGATGGAATACCACCCTTAGACGGACTGTATAAAACCTACCTGAGCAGGCCGCCGCAGCGCTCTTTGTCCCAGTTGAGATTCAGGTAGTATATGGCGGTGATGCAGCGGCCATCTTTGTTGGGGTTGTCCACGTGTTTGACGTAGTGCGTGCCCGAGCCGGGGTAGCACGCCACCATGGCCTGGAGACAACCATTATAAGCATTACTATAGCTGTAACCTCTAGCGTTCCACCATATAAGAAAAATTGCCAGGCAAATTTGAATTAATTGTATTAGAAAATAGAGTCGATTTTGCTTTGCTTTAAAATCAAACAAAACAAAACAAAAGCAACTCTGTTCCGTTTAATAAGGATTCAAATTTCATTGGAGGTAATTTGTACTAGTATTAGGACATTGAACCCCAAGAGGTAAACGTCTAAACGTATTGGAAATGTTTGGCTTAAAGGTCTCGCATCCAGGACATAATTGTAGAAAAAAAATCGCAACGTGTGTCACAAACACGTAATCTTATGATATGTGCGAACATTTATGCTAGCGCGGTCGTTTGAACTAGAGATGCCCCGAATAGTGAATTTGGCAGAATACCGAATATTGGGCCCTTATCTCGGCTGAATACCGAATATTCGGCGGCCGATTATTCGGCATGACATGCGAACATTTTGAGTCACATTTATTATGAAAACTGTTCGCCAACAAAGGACAACGTTTGCTAAGATATATTTTTATGCTGAACAGAATTGACAGAGTTAATCAAATCAGACCCATGATAAAAATAAAATATTTTGTAATCAACAAATGCTCAAAAACGTGCCTTCGTATTTAACTACTTTCCAAGAATACATTTTAAATATTAAATATACCAAGTTTTTGGTTCTTTTGTTATTTTGGTTACTGTAATTTTTCTTTTTAGGTAGGTGCAGCAGGTATTCGGTATTCGGCCGAACAGTAGGCAACATTCTGCCGAATACCGAATATTCGGCAAAGTGGCCGAATAGGCCGAATACCGAATAGTTGCCGAATATTCATGGCATCTCTAGTTTGAACTTTAACTCCAAAAAATTTAACGTAAGAAATCTCACAAAATGAGGGCACCACCTGTCGTATATCTAGCGAATAGCTCCATCTATTGGTCCCTCATCGATAGGAACACGAAGCGTAGCGCTGAGCTAAGCCAATTTAGATGAAATGTGGTATGGAGATAAGAGTCCCGGGGAAGGACATAGTATCATCTGGGAAAAGGTACTTTTAAGATAAGGGTTTATGTAAAATCCAAGCATGTGTAATCTCATTGAGTGGAGGGATATTGTCAACAGTAGTAATTATATAACCAAATGATCATGAATCGATAATGATGGCTGAACACATATTATATGAACCACGTCCTACGAGATACTAGTTCATTAACATGGTTATATTTATGTTCACATTCAGATATTTGCATAACACGATCCAAATAAGAAACACAATAGATAACAGAAAGTTCATCGATACACCAATCAGTTATACAACTAATCCACAAGCTAAACAATAGGTACAGTCAAGGAATTTAAATTCCGACCCATTTCGTACTTTGTCACAGTGACAACCGTATGAGGTCTCTAGCGGCTTTCATATTGATTGTCACTGTGACAAAGTACGAAATGGGTCGGAATTTAAATTCCTTGACTGTACCTACTATCTAAAAACCAGTTTCAACCTAAACATTTAAATCACAAGAGCTATTATCGTAAGAGTTATCGACATTTTAACATCAGCAGCTGTGTCATTGATGTGTAATAGACCACCCACAACTACGATACTGTTAATTTCTAAAACGGCTTGTAGACCTTTCTAGGATAATGCACTTACGTCGTTCTGTAAGAAAATTATCAGTGCCAAAAGGGTATAAGAGCGTCTCTTCGTAGGTTAAATAGGTCGTTTTGGTTTCGAATGTACAATTGAAATAGATTTTGCCATGACATTTGCGCGTGGAACACGTGTCAGAGGATAATCCGGTGTTAAGAGTGTTTTATTTATGAAATATAAGTCAATTAGTTTTCAAGTAGGTATACAAAAGGTACTGGGTAAGTATACTATACGGGTACTATACCACAAGTTTGACACTGACATATTCGCTAACATCTGCATAACTTACTTTCTATACATCTTGCTCGTACAGTCATCAGCAATAGTATCTTACACAACTAGGGCCGCAAAAATATGTGACACGTTCTTATTTGGAGCGCAATAAGAGCGCGTCATATATTTTTGCGGCCCTAGTTGTGTAAGATACTATTGCTGATGACTGTACTAATATGCCAGTAAGAGCGAGATACACACTTCCATTTTAGTGCGACAGAGAGACATTAGCGTTTAGTTGGTAGCGAACTAAACGCTAATGTCAACGATAGTCATCTTGGCTAGACCCACAGGGAAATCAATTAAGTCATTCGAAATGGTATTCGGCAACATACATACCGCTTGAATCAATATTATTTAAAACATGTTTTTCATATGTAGGTAATACAAAAAGGACCGACCACTAATGACCACTATAATCAATCGTCTCTCAATGGATTTTAAACGATTACATGATTAGACTACGAATACCGACAAAGTGATAAAACCGCAGTAATTTACAATCATTAGTCCACTATTTGACACCTCAGGGTGCGTAGCCAACATACCAATCGTTTACGATTCGTAGCGCGAACGAAACGCAACTGTCACTGTCGCAATAACAGGGTAGAGTGATAGAGACTTAGAGAGGCGCAAGGCGTTTCGTTGTAGCGCAAGCGATTGCCACCTTGGCTAGGCACCCGGGAAGTACCTAACGCATAACGTAATTTAGCGCAGTTCGGCGTAACCGCAGATAATACTTTACGAGTGCGGCGTCACGTAGGCTCGCCCCTAGGCTAGGGCT